>NW_028270173.1:1598504-2798504 GCF_037043375.1 Chiloscyllium plagiosum | reverse complement strand
TACCCTCTTCCAAATGCTTGGTCACCTTTTCAAAAAACTCTGAGGTTTGTGAGACACAACCTGCCCTTGACAAAACCATGTTAACTATCTCCAATCAAATTGTTCCTTGCTAGATGATTATAAATCCTATCTCTTATCATCCTTTCCTAAACTTTTCCTACAACAGACAATAGGCTTACGGGTCCATAATTACCTGGGTTATCTCTACTTCCCTTCTTGGACAAGGGCACAACATTTGCAATCTTCCAGTCCTCTGGTACTAAGCCTGTAGACAATGACGACTCAAAGATCAAAGCCAAAGGCTCCACCATCTCCTCCCTAGGTTCCCAGAGAATCCTTGGATAAATCCCATTCAGCTCAGAGACTTATCTACTTTCATAGATTCTAGAATTGATAACACCTCCTCCTTACTAACTTCAATCCCTTCAAGCTTAATAGCTCAGTCTTTTCTACGATATTCTCCTTTTCCTGAGTGAAAACAGATGAGAAATACTTGTTTAGCACCTCTCCGCTCTCCACAGGGTCCACACAAAACTTCCCACTTCCGTCTTTGACAGACCTTATTCCTACCCTCGTCATTTTTTTATTCCTCACATGCCTCTCGGAAGGTTTAGGGTTCTTCTTTATTCTACCTGCTAAAGACTGCTCATGTCCTCTCCTTGCTCTTCTTAATTCTCTCTTTAAATCTTTCCGAGGTAATCTGTAACTCTCCATTGCCTCATCTGAACCATCTTTTCTCAACATCACATAAGCCTCCCTCTTCTGCTTTATAAGACACAATTTAGTAAACCACGGTTCCGTTACCTATCACTTTCTCCCTGCCTGACAAGGACATACCTATCAAGGACATACAATATCTGTTTCTTGAATCAACTCCACATTTCGATTGTCCCCACCCCATGCATTTTACTACCCCATTCTATGCCTCCTAAATCTTGCCGAATTGCGCTATAATCGGGCTTCCCCCATCTATAACTCTTGCCCTGTAGCATGGTCCTATCCTTTTCCATCGCTATACTAAATGTAGCCAAATTATGGTCACACTCTCCAAAGTGCTCACCTACCACTAAATCAAGCGCCTGGCCTGGTTCATTACCAAGCACCAGATCCAGTGTGGCCTCCCGTCTTGTTGGCTCTTCAACATACTGTGCCAGGAAACCCTCCTGCACACATTGGACAAAAACTGATGCATCCGATGCATTAGAGTTATAACATTTCCAGTCAATGTTTGCGAAGTTAAAGTCCCCCGTAATGACCAAACTGTTCCTTTCACTCCTGCACAAAATTGTTTTGCCAATCCTTTCCTCCACATCCCTGGAACTTTTCGGAGGCCTATAAAAACTCCCAGCAGTGTGACCTCTCCTCTCCTGTTTCTAACCTCTGCCCATATTACCACAGTAGATGACTCCTTGTCAAAAGTACTTTCAGCTACCGTTATACTGACCTTGACTAACAAAGCCACACCTTCCCCTCTTTTACCAGCTTCCTTGATCTTAATAAAAGATCTAAACCCTGTAACCTGAGACATTCCTTCCTGACCCTGCTCTATCCATGTCTCCGAAATGGCCACAACATCGAAGTTGCAGGTACCTATCCATGCTGCAAGCTCACCTACCTTATTCTGGATACTCATGGCATTGGGGTGGACACACTTCAAACTAGCTTGCTGTCTGCCAGCACTCTCCTGTGACCGTGAAATCCTGTCCATGTCCTCCCTACTCATATCATCCTGTGTACTGGAACTTCACTACACGTTTCCATCCCCCTGCTGAGCTAGTTTAAACTCACCCGAATAGCACGAGCAAATTTCTCACCAGGAATTTATTACCCCGCTGGTTCAACTTAAGACCATCCTGTTTGTAGAGGTCCCACCTTTCCCAGAACGAGCCCCACTTATTCATATACCTGAAACCCTCCCTCCTGCATCATCCCTGCAGCCACATGTTCAGCTGATATCTCTCCCTGTTCTTCACCTCACTATCACATGGCACAGGTGACAAACCAGAGATAAAAACTATGTTTGTTCTAGCTTTCAGCTTCCACCCTAGCTCCCTGAAATCCTGCCTTACATCCCTATCCCTCTTTTTACCGATGTCATTGGTACCTATATGGACCACAACTTGTGGCTGGTCACCCTCTCCCTTCAGGACCCCAAAGACATGATCTGAGACATCATGGACCCTGGCACCTGGGAGGCAACACACAAACCGCGAGTCTCTTTCGCACCCAACAAACCTTCTATCTGACCCTCTAACTATTGAGTCCCCAATGACTAACATCCTCCTCCTTTTCCTCCTTCCCTTCTGTGCAAGGGACAGACTCTTTGCCAGAGACCTGCACTCCAATGCATGCCCCTTGTAAGTTGTCCCCCACAACAGTATCCAAAACGATATACTTCTTTGTCAGGGGATCCCTGCACTGACTGTTTTTTATCTCTTCTAACAGTTACTTAGCTTTCTTTGTACCTAGGAGTGATTACTTCGTGCAACTCTTATCTATCACAGACTCTGCCTCCTGAATGATCCAAATTTTGTCCAGCTCCCGCTCCATTTCCCTAATGCGGTCGTGGAGTAGCAACAGTTGGTTGCACTTCCTACAGATGTACTTGGATAGGACACTAATGGCATCCCTCACCTCAATAGATAATAGACAGTAGGTGCAGGAGACCATTCAGCCATTTGAGCCAGCACCACCATTCATTATGACCATGGCTGATCATCCACAATCAGTATTCTGTTCCTGCCTTATCCCCATAACCCTTGATTCCTCTATCTCTCAAGAAAGAGATGGATAGAGTTCTTAAAGTATCCAGTGACTTGCCCTCCACTACCTCCTGAGCAGAGCATTCCATATATCAACTTCTCTCTGGGTGAAGAAGTTTCTCCTCAACTCTGTTCTAAATGGCCTACCCCTTATTTTTAAACTGTGTCCCCTGGTTCTGGACTCACCCATCAGCGGAAAAATGCTTCCTGCCTCCAGAGTGTCCAATCCTTTCATAACTTTATATGTCTCAATTGGATCTCCTTTCATCCTTCTAAACTCAAGTGTATACAAGCCCAGTCGCTCCAATCTTTCAACATATGATAGTCCCGCCATTCCAGAAATTGACCTCGTGAACCTACACTGCACTTTCTTAATAGCCAGAGTGTCCTTCCTCAAATTTGGAGACCAAAACTGCAGTCTCATCAGGGCCCTGTACAGCTGCAGAAGAACCTCTTTGCTCCTATACTCAATTCCTCTTGTTATGATGGCCAGCATGCCATTAGCTTTCTTCACTGCCTGCTGTACCTGCATGCTTGCTTTCAATGACTAATGTACAAGAACACCTAGATCTCGTTGTACTTCCCCTTTACCTAACTTGACTCCATTTAGATAGTAATCTGCTTTCCTGTTCTTGCCAAAGTGGATAACCACACATTTATGCAATTAAACTGCACCTGTCATGCATCAGTCCATTCACCTAGCCTGTCCAAGTCACCCTGTATTCTCATAACATCCTCCTCACAGTTCACCCTGCCACCCAGCTTTGTTTGCTAATATTACTTTTAATGCCTTCATCTATATAATTAATGTATATTGTAAACAGCTGCGGTCCCAGCACCAAACCTTGTGGTACCTCACTGGTCACCGTCTGCCATTCCGAAAGGACCATTTATCACTACTCTCTGCTTCCTGTCAGTCAACCAATTTTGAATCCAAGTAAGTACCTTGCCCCAATATGATATGCCTTAATTTTGTTCACTAATCTCCTATGCGGGACCTTATCAAAGGCTTTCGGAAAATCTAGTTACACTACATCTGCTGGCTCTCCCTTATCCATTTTCATAGTTACATCCTCAAAAAATTCAAAAGATTAGTTAAGCACGATTTCCCCTTCATAAATGTATGCTGACTCTGACCTATCTTGCTATTGCTATCCAAATGAGTCGTAATTTCATTTTTTATAACTGACTCCAGCATCTTTCTCACCACTGACGTCAGGCTAACCGGTCTATAGTTCCCTGTTTTCTCTCTCCCTCCCTTCTTGAAAAGTGGCGCAACATTAGCCACTCTGCAATCCGCAAGAACTGATCCTGATTCGATAGAACATTAGAAAATGATTACCAATGCCCCATGATTTCTTGAGCTGCCTCCTTAAGTACCCTGGGATACAGACCATCAGGTCCAGGGGACGTATCAGCCTTCAGACCTAACAGTCTATCCAACACCATTTCCTGCTTAGTATAAATTTCCTTCAGTTCATCCATTACCCTAGGCTCTACAGCCACTATTACATCTGGGAGATTGCTTGTGTCTTCCCCAGTGAAGACAAATCCAAAGTACCTATTGAACTCTTCTGTCATTTCCTTGTTCCCCATAATAAATTCACCCATTTCTGTCTTCAAGGGCCCAATTTTACTCTTAACCATTTTTTTCTTTTCACATACCTAAACAAGCTTTTACTATCCTCCTTTATATTTTTGACCATTTTGCCTTCGTACCTCATTTTTTCTCTGCAAATTGCCTTTTAGTTACCCTCTGTTGCTCTTTAAATGTTTCCCAATCCTCCTGCTTCCTGCTCATCTTTGCTATGTTATATTTCTATGTTATCTTTATACAGTCCTTAATTGTAACCTCAAACATCATGCAGGAGGAACATTCATCTCCCTGCACTGCCATCCCTGCTAGTCCCCTTATCAGAAAGTAAAAAAGAAGAGAAGCTTACCTAATGTGTCCCTGGTGTTTAAGGTTAGAAGAGGTGGATGGGTCGGAGGCCCAACAAGGGTAGTGTCTCAGGTATAAAAAACACACACTTATTTAGCTGAGGGGGATAAAAGAGTCACTCCTTTCCCAGAAACTTCTGCTCTCCGAGGTAAGCTTTTAAAGATTTATATTAGTGACTCGCTTTTCCTGGCAGGCCCCTGGTCCAAGCTCTGCTCTTTCCGCTGCTGAAAACAGAAATGGAGGGCTCCGACGCTCGAGGTAAGCTTTTAAAAATTTATATTAGTGACTCACCTTTCTCGGCAGGCCCCTGTTCCAAGCTCCCACTCTTCCTGCTGCTAAAAACAGCAAAGCCCAGAAAGAAACAAGGTATGGTTCCTCTAGCTTAGGTTGAATTTCAATGGAACGTTGCAGCATGCTTAGGATGGCAGTGTTCTGATAGGATCAAGAAATAGCAAACAACTGGAAGGCCGGGGTCATTATTAGTTTTGCCAACAAAAAGGAGACTTGAATGTAAGCAGTAGGCTAACTTGAAAGACATATAAGTAAAACGTTGCTTCACCAGAAAAGAGACTTTGGACAGTGAAGAGCGAGGAGGTGAAAGAGTAAAAAGAAATGCCATGGGAGACTGAGGAAGTGTTAGAAGTGATAAAGGAGTGTGTAGTGATTGTAATGAGGTCAGCCAGTGGACCTTAGAGAATATGAGCTCTCTGATTGGGGCTGTTGACCTGGTCCATCAGGGAGCCCTGGCTGACAGATATAAGCATGCATGTGGGTGGTCCTGTTCATTCTCAGAGCTTTCTATGAGGAAGTCGGACCAGTGTCAAATGTCAATGCATGTGTAAATAAAGGGTGACTTGGTGACAGGATTCTGGCCTCTGTGGAGTTATTTCAGTGACGATGAGAGAAATAAATAGGCTCCTGAAGAGATTCGCTTGCAACAGTCGCCTTTGAGTTGGGTTAAACATTTCTGGTGTCATGCCGTTATATGGAAAGCTTGACTCATTTAGTCCTTCCACCAAAGATGGCCAAATATGTGGGAATAATGCATTTTTTTTGTGAAAATGACATTGGTGCAGATGAAATGCAACGAGCAATTCTCTTGACAGCTTGTTGTCCCACAGCTTATTCATTTAATGTTTTCTGAGGCACCAGATATTAAAACCTTTCAAGATTTGACAGAATATTATGACCCCAAGCCTCCTGTAATTCTGAGAGGCTACCAGTTTTACTTGGCAGTTTGGGAAGATGGAAGCTGGTACAATTACTTAGTCGGTAGGATTAGGGAAAACCCTAAGGCTTTCTATAGGTATGTTAGGAATAAAAGAATGACTAGGGTAGGAATAGGTCCAGTCAAGGATAGTAGTGGGAAGTTGCGTGTGGAGGCGGAAGAGATTGGGGAGACACTGAATGAATACTTTTCTTCAGTATTTACTCAGGAACAGGGCATTGTCGTCGATGCGAATACTGAGTCACAAATAAGTAGAATGGATGGCTTTGAGGTATGTAGAGAAGAGGTGTTGGAAATCCTGGAAAAGGTGAAAATAGATAAGTCCCCTGGGCCTGATGGCATTTATCCTAGGATTCTCTGGGAAGCAAGGGAGGAGATTGCAGAGCCATTGGCCTTGATTTTTATGTCCTCTTTGTCTACAGGAGTAGTGCCAGAAGACTGGAGGATAGCAAATGTGGTTCCCTTGTTCAAAAAGGGGAGTAGGGATAACCCTAGTAACTATAGGCCGGTGAGTCTCACTTCTGTTGTGGGCAAAGTCTTAGAGAGAATTGTAAGGGATAGGATTTATGCACATCTGGATAGGAATAATGTGATCAAGGATAGTCAGCATGGTTTTGTGAAGGGCAGGTCGTGCCTCACAAACCTTATTGAATTCTTTGAAAAGGTGAGGAAGGAGGTTGATGAGGGTAAAGCGGTAGATGTGGTATATATGGATTTTAGTAAGGCGTTTGATAAGGTTCCCCATGGTAGGCTACTGCAGAAAATACGGAGATATGGCATTGAGGGTGAGTTGGAGGTTTGGATTAGGAATTGGCTGGATGGAAGAAGACAGAGGGTAGTAGTTGATGGCAAAGTTTCTTCATGGAGTGCCGTCACTAGCGGTGTTCCGCAAGGATCTGTTTTGGGACCATTGCTGTTTGTCATTTTTATAAATGACCTGGAAGAGGGGTTAGAAGGTTGGGTGAGCAAGTTTGCGGATGATACGAAAGTCGGAGGAGTTGTTGACAGTGAGGAAGGATGTGGCAGGTTACAGCAGGATATAGAGAAGCTGCAGAGCTGGGCAGAAAGGTGGCAAATGGAATTCAATGTAGCTAAGTGTGAGGTGATTCACTTTGGTAAGAGTAACAAAAAGATGGGGTACTGGGCTAATGGTTGGATACTTGGTATTGTGGATGAGCAGAGGGATCTTGGTGTCCATGTACACAGATCTCTGAAAGTTGCCACCCAGGTAAATAGTGCGGTGAGGAAGGCATATGGCGTACTGGCTTTTATTGGTAGAGGAATTGAGTTCCGGATTCCTGAGGTCATGGTGCAGTTGTATAAGACTCTGGTGCGGCCGCATCTGGAATATTGTGTGCAGTTTTGGTCGCCATACTATAGGAAGGATGTGGAGGCACTGGAACGGGTGCAGAGGAGGTTTACCAGGATGTTGCCTGGTATGGAAGGAAGATCGTATGAGGAAAGACTGAGACACTTGGGGCTGTTTTCATTAGAGAAAAGAAGGTTTAGGGGTGACTTGATTGAGGTGTACAAGATGATTAGGGGGTTAGATAGGGTTGACAGTGTGAACCTTTTCCCGCGTATGGAGTCGGGTATTACAAGGGGGCATAGCTTTAAATTAAGGGGGGGTAGATATAGGACTGAAGTTAGGGGTAGGTTCTTCACTCAGCGAGTCGTAAGTTCATGGAATGCCCTGCCAGTAGCAGTGGTGGACTCTCCCTCTTTATGGGCATTTAAGCGGGCATTGGATAGGTATATGGAGGATAGTGGGTTAGTATAGGTTAGGTGGGCTTGGATCGGCGCAACATCGAGGGCCAAAGGGCCTGTACTGCGCTGTATTCTTCTATGTTCTATGTTCTAATTACAACACTTAAAAGGTATCTAAATGGGTACATGAATAGGAAGGGTATATAGGGTTTTTATGGCGAAAGTGAGGACTGCAGATGCTGGAGATCAGAGTCAAGATTAGAATAGTGCTGGAAAAGCACAGCAGGTCAGGCAGCATCCAAGGAACAGGAAAGTCGACGTTTCGGACAAAAGCCCTTCATCAGAGTTATGAGCCAAATGCTGGCAAATGGACTAGATTAATTTAGGTTATCTGGTCAGCATGGACAAGTTGGACTGAACGGTCTGTTTCCGTGCTGTACATCTCTATAACCAGGGGAATCTGTCAGGATTTTTGACGAGGTTAAGATGACTGGAAGAGATTGGTTTAACCTTGGTTTAACCCTAAATGTGATGCTGAGAGAATGTTTGGAGTGTGGAATTAATGATGTAACCATGCAAAAGTGACTTCTAGCTGACTGGCTTTGTCATTAGAAAATACAGCAAGAAAGTTACAAGGTAGGCTGACTGTTGCCAGGCTGACTGAGCTTGCAGGACACCATGACTGAAGACAATTGCATACCTTCACTCAAGATATATCCTGAACAAATGGACTCGAGGTCAGTCCACAGCAAAATCCTAAAACAAAGCCAAGCCTCCACCAAATGGTGTAAATTTTCTTCAGGATCCAGGCTAGCAAGCCACTGTAATTGTTGCTATGTGGACTCAAGACAGCAAAAGATTCCCAGTTGACCTGAACTGAGAAAGGGAATCCATAGATGAGTATTCAAGAGAGAGTGCACACCTTGGAAGGCCCACCTACATTTGGCTTGGACCTTGGCAACATCCAAATCGGAATTAATAAAAATAAACGTCTGGTTAAATGGTTACCTGGTCCTAGTGGAGGTTGATACCTGTGCAGCTGTATCAGGATGGCAGGATAGCTCAGTGATTAACACTGCTGCCTCACAATGCCAGGGATCCGGGTTCAGTTTCCAGCCTCAGGAGACTGTCTGTGTGGACTTTGCACATTCTCCCCATGTCTGCATAGGTTCCTTCCGGGTGTTCTGGTTTCCTCCCAAAGGCCAGTAATGTGGTGAAGGAGGTCCAGGACTTCCATGTCCCCGGCAGAGTGGGAGGGCGAGTTGAAATGTTGGGCCACAGGGCAGTGTGGTTAATTGGAGCCGGTGTCCCAGAGGTGTTTCCTAAAGCGCTCTGCTAGGAGGTGTCCAGTCTCCCCAATGCGGAGGAGACCGCATTGGGAGCAACGGATACAATAAATAATATTAGTGGATGTGCAGATAAAACTTTGATGGATGTGGAAGGCTCCTTTTGGGCCTTGGTTGGAGGTGAGGGAGGAGGTGTGGGCGCAGGATTTGCAATTCCTGCGGTGCCAGGAAGGAAGGGTGGGTTGTAGGGGGGGCGTGGACCGGACCAGGAAGTCACAGAGGGAACGGTCTTTGCGGAAGGCGGAAAGAGGTGGGGAGGAAAATATATCCCTGGTGGAGGGGTCCGTTTGGAGGTGGCGGAAACGTCAGCGGATGATTTGGTTTATGCGAAGGTTGGTAGGGTGGAAGTGAGCACCAGGGGCGTTCTGTCCTTGTTATGGTTGGAGAGGTGGGGTCTGAGGGCGGAGATGCGGGGTCTGAGGGCGGAGATGCGGGATGTGGATGAGATGCGTTGGAGGGCATCTTTAACCACGTGGGAAGGGAAATTGTGGTCTCTAAAGAAGGAGGCCTTCTGGCGTGTTCTGTGGTGGTTCCGTCTTCCGCAAAGACCGTTCCCTCCGTGACTACCTGGTCAGGTCCGTGCCCCCTTACAACCCACCCTCCCATCCTGGCACCGCAGGAATTGCAAATCCTGCGCCCACACCTCCTCCCTCACCTCCATCCAAGGGCCAAAAGGAGCCTATGTTCTTTTCCACCTATCCACTCCACCTCCCCTCCCCACTGAGCTATCACCTTCATCCCCTCCCCCACTCACCTATTGTACTCTATGCTACTTTCTCCCCACCCCCACCCTCCTCTAATTTATCTCTCCACCCTTCAGGCTCTCTACCTGTATTCCTGATGAAGGGCTTTTGCCCGAAACGTCGATTTTACTGCTTCTCGGTGCTGCCTGAGCCACTGTGCTTTTCCAGCACCATTCTAATCTAGACTCCTTGAGTCTGGCGTCTACAAGCTTCTCTTTTCTAACACCACATGTTTTGACTTATGACATTCAGACACTAACCTGACACAGCAAATTGAGAGTTGATTGTATTGGTGGACATACCTGTGAGGTTCTTGATGATGCAAATAACTACTCAGAATATCCATGAATATTTAATATAATCTTCTTACTGATGTCATTTATAAAACTAATGTCATTTATAAAATACCGTGCAAGGACTATAACAAACACTACATTGGACAAACAGACAGAAAACTCGCCACGAGGATACATGAACATCAACTAGCCACAAAACGACATGACCCTCTCTCACTAGTATCCTTACATTCAGATGAGGAAGGACACCACTTCGACTAGGACAACACATCCATCCTAGGACAAGCCAAACAGAGACACGCATGAGAATTCCTAGAAGCATGGCATTCTAATTGGAACTCTATCAACAAACACATTTACCACCCCCTGAGAAAAAGAACAGGAAGTGACATCACCATAGGAAGTGGCATCACCAGCCCAAAGAAACCAACTTTTTCACACAGAGTGTGGTACGTGTATGGAATAAGCTGCCAGAGGAAGTGGTGGAGGCTAGTACAATTGCAACATTTAAAAGGCATCAAGATGGATATATGAATAGGAGATTTGGAGGGATATGGGCTGGGTGCTGGCAGGTGGGACTAAATTGGGTTGGGATATCTGGTCGACATGGACGAGTTGGACCGAAGGGTCTGGTTTTGTGCTGTACATCTTTATGATTCTATGACTCTGTAAACCCAAACATATAAATAGAAAGCAGGAATCATCAGCAGTGCTTCGTCTGGAGGCTCACTGAAGATGTTACCTAGTATGGTGATGAAACATCTGAAAATGAACCTTCCAGCTCAGTGAGCAAACCTACATCCAGAACAGTGTGTATGTTAGAGAAGGGAATGACCACACTGGTCTTCTGCACTACATCCCTTCCTCTACTGTGTCGGTGCGTCACTCATTCCCTTTCTACCTGTTCAGTTGCTCTGTCACCACCTCGTTGAATATGCTGTCCACAGCAATCTTGGCATCTGGGGTGTTCCATAGTGAGTCCACCTGCAGCTCCAGTCCCGAAATGTGATTAGCCAGTAGCTGCAGGTGTAAACACTTTTGCACATGGTCACCAGGAAATTTGGAAGTGCCCAAGACTTCCCACAAAGTGCAAGAGGAGCATATCACCATTGCAATCTCTACTGTCACGTCTTTTTAGAATAAGCTTATTAGCTATTCTCAACACAGAACACTAATTGTGATAGGGACATTATTTTGCTCCTGTTGCAATGCAAAGTCCTATGCTTCAAGTCATTGGAGACTTTTAAGTCTTTACTTACCTTATGTTTGCAGGAGGGTTTCCTGACACAATATGTAGACAGGCCAACAAGAGGTGAGGCCATACTGGATTTGGTTCTGGGTAACAAACCAGGCCAGGTGTTAGAATTGGAGGTAGGTGAGCACTTTGGGGACAGTGACCACAATTCAGTGACTTTTACTCTAGTGATGGAGAGGGATAAGTGTGCACTGCAGGGCAAGAGTTATAGCTGGGGGCAGGGAAATTATGATGCGGTGAGGCACCACCTAGGATGCGTGGCTTGGAAAAGTAGGCTTCAAGGCATGGGCACAATTGATATGTGGAGCTTGTTCAAGGAGCAACTATTGAGTGTCCTTGATAAGTATGTACCTGTCAGGCAGGGAGGAAAGGGTCATGTGAGGGAGCTGTGGTTTAATAAGGAATTGGAATCCCTTGTTAAATGGAAGAGGGCGGCCTATGTAAAGATGAGGCGTGAAGGTTCAATTGGGGCGATTGAGAGTTATAAGGTAGCCAGGAAGGATCTGAAGAGAGAGCTTAGAGCAGCAAGGAGGGGACATGAAAAGTCCTTAGTTGGTAGGATTAGGGAAAACCCTAAGGCTTTCTATAGGTATGTCAGGAATAAAAGAATGACTAGGATAGGAATAGGTCCAGTCAAGGATAGTAGTGGGAAGTTGCGTGTGGAGGCGGAAGAGATTGGGGAGACACTGAATGAATACTTTTCGTCAGTATTCACTCAGGAACAGGACATTGTTGCCGATGTGAATATTGAGTCACAATTAATTAGAATGGACGGCTTTGAGGTATGTAGGGAAGAGATGTTGGAAATTCTGGAAAGGGTGAAAATAGATAAGTCCCCTGGGCCTGATGGCATTTATCCTAGGATTCTCTGGGAAGCAAGGGAGGAGATTGCAGAGCCATTGGCCTTGATTTTTATGTCCTCGTTGTCTACAGGAATAGTGCCAGTAGACTGGAGGATAGCAAATGTGGTTCCCTTGTTCAAAAAGGGGAGTAGGGATAACCCTAGTAACTATAGGCCGGTGAGTCTCACTTCTGTTGTGGGCAAAGTCTGAGAGAGAATTGTAAGGGATAGGATTTATGAACATCTGGATAGGAATAATGTGATCAAGGATAGTCAGCATGGTTTTGTGAAGGGCAGGTCGTGCCTCACAAACCTTATTGAATTCTTTGAGAAGGTGACGAAGGAGGTAGACGAGGGTAAAGCGGTAGATGTGGTGTATATGGATTTTAGTAAGGCGTTTAGTAAGGTTCCCCATGGTAGGCTACTGCAAAAAATACAGAGGTATGGCATTGAGGGTGAGTTGGAGGTTTGGATTAGGAATTGGCTGGCTGGAAGAAGACAGAGGGTAGTAGTTGATGGTAAAGGTTCATCTTGGAGTGCAGTTACTAGCGGTGTTCCGCAAGGATCTGTTTTGGGACCATTGCTGTTTGTCATTTTTATAAATGACCTGGAGGAGGGGCTAGAAGGTTGGGTGAGCAAGTTTGCGGATGATACGAAAGTCGGTGGAGTTGTTGACCGTGAGAAAGGATGTGGCAGGTTACAGCGAGATATAGATAAGTTGCAGAACTGGGCAGAAAGGTGGCAAATGGAGTTCAATGTAGGTAAGTGTGAAGTGATTCACTTTGGTAAGAGTAACAAAAAGACGGAGTACTGGGCTAATGGTCGGATACTTGGTAGTGTGGATAAGCAGAGGGATCTTGGTGTCCATGTACACAGATCTCTGAAAGTTGCCATCCAGGTAAATAGTGCGGTGAAGAAGGCATATGGCGTACTGGCTTTTATTGGTAGAGGAATTGCGTGCCAGAGCCCTGATGTCATGTTGCAGTTGTACAAGACTCTGGTGCGGCCGCATCTGGAGTATTGTGTGCAGTTTTGGTCGCCATACTATAGGAAGGATGTGGAGGCACTGGAACGGGTGCAGAGGAGGTTTACCAGGATGTTGCCTGGTATGGTAGGAAGATCATATGAGGAAAGGCTGAGGCACTTGGGTCTGTTTTCATTGGAAAAAAGGTTTAGGGGTGACTTGATAGAGGTGTACAAGATGATTAGGGGTTTAGATAGGGTTGACCATGAGAACCTTTTTCCGTGTATGGAGTCAGCTATTACGAGGGGGCATAGCTTTAAATTAAGGGGTGGTAGGTATAGGACAGATGTTAGGGTAGATTCTTTACTCAGAGATGGAAATGTGTTGCTGGAGAAGCGCAGCAGGTCAGGCAGCATCTAGGGAACAGGAGAATCGACGTTTCGGGCATTAGCCCTTCTTCAGGAATGAGGAAAGTTTGTCCAGCAGGCTAAGATAAAAGATAGGGAGGAGGGACTTGGGGGAGGGGTGTCGGAAATGTGATAGGTGGAAAAAGGTCAAGGTGAGGGTGATAGGACAGATTGGGGTGGGGTCGGAGAGGTCGGGAAGAAGATTGCAGGTTAGGGAGGTGGTGCTGAATTTGATGGATTTGACTGAGACAGGCTGGGGGGAGTGGAAATGAGGAAACTGGTGAAATCCGAGTTCATCCCTTGTGGTTGGAGGGTTCCTAGCCGGAAGATGAGGCGTTCTTCCTCCAACCGTCGTTTCGCTGTGGTCTGACGATTCAGACCACAGCGAAACGACGGTTGGATGAAGAACGCCTCATCTTCCGGCTAGGAACCCTCCAACCACAAGGGATGAACTCGGATTTCACCAGTTTCCTCATTTCCACTCCCCCCAGCCTGTCTCAGTCAAATCCATCAAATTCAGCACCGCCTCCCTAACCTGCAATCTTCTTCCCGACCTCTCCGCCCTCACCCCAATCTGTCCTATCACCCTCACCTTGACCTTTTTCCACCTATCACATTTCCGACACCCCTCCCCCAAGTCCCTCCTCCCTATCTTTTATCTTAGCCTGCTGGACAAACTTTCCTCATTCCTGAAGAAGGGCTAATGCCCGAAACGTCGATTCTCCTGTTCCCTAGATGCTGCCTGACCTGCTGCGCTTCTCCAGCAACACATTTCCATCTCTGATCTCCAGCATCTGCAGACCTCATTTTCTCTTCATAGATTCTTTACTCAGCAAATCGTGAGTTCATGGAATGCCCTGCCAGTAGCAGTGGTGGACTCTCCCATTTATGGGCATTTAAACGGGCATTGGATAGGCATATGGAGGATAGTGGGCTAGTGTAGGTTAGGTGGGCTTGGATCGGCGCAACATCGAGGGCCAAAGGGCCTGTACTGCGCTGTATTTTTCTATGTTTCTATGTTTCTTTTATTGTCTGGTTGTATTCGCCTTAACTTTCCAGATTCATCCAAGTTGTTTAAAAAATAGTACTTATGTAACCTACAGCAGCTTGTAGACAATCCATTACAGAAGTTTCCAACTAAAATGACTTGGAAAGGAACATAGAAGTTGTGGTTCGTAAGTTTGCAGATGACACTAAAATTAGTGGTGTAATGGACAGCAAAGGTTACCTCAAAGTACAATAGGACTATGATCAGATGGACAAATGGGCCAAGGTGTGGCAAATGGAATGTAATTTAGACAAATGTGAGGTGCTGCATTTTGGCAGGGCAAATCAGGGCTGGACTTGGACACTTAATGGTAAGGTTTGGGGAGTATTGCTGAAGAAAGAAACCTTGGGTGCGGGTTCATTGTTTCTTGAAAGCGGAGTCGCAGGTAGACGGTGAAGAATGCGCTTAGTACGCTTGCCTTTATTGGTCAGTGCATTGAGGAAAGGAGTTGGGAGGACATTTTGTGCCTGTACAGAACATAGGTTAGGACATTTTTTGAATGCTCCATTCAGTTCTAGTGTCCCTGCTATAGGAAGGATGTTGTGAATCCTGAAAAGGTTTGGAAAACATTTACAACAATATTTCCAGGTTTGGAGAGTTTGAGCTATAGGGAGAGGCTGAATAGGCTGGGGCTTTTTTCCTGGGGCCTTTGGAGGCTGAGAGCTGACCTTACATAAGTGTGTAAAATCCTGAAGAGCATGGACAAGGTGAATAGCCAAAGTGTTTTCCCAAGTGTAGGGGAGTCCAGATGGTATGGTTTCGGGTGAGAGAGAGAAAGATTTAAAAGGGACCTGAGGGGCAACCTTTTCATGCAGAGAGGCATATGGAATGATCCACAAGTGGTGGTGGAGGCTGGTACAATTACAAAATTTAAAAGGCATCTGGATTCGTATATGAATAAGAAGGGTTTAGAAGGATATGGGCCAAATGCTTGCAAATGGGACCAGGTTAATTTAGAATATCGGGTCAGCATGGATGAGTTGGATTGAAGAGCCTGTTTCATTGCTGCACCTCTCTGTGACCCTACAACCAATTAACATGGAATTTTCCTATGATATCATTCTTAGTTTTGTTAATCCTCTGGTTCAAACCTATTCCAAGCTGCTCCCTTGTAGGTCACACTACCGTCCCCACTCCATGTGTGACTTAGGCCTCAAGCTAAGTCAAGAAGCTAATTGGTCCATGGACTAGTAACCAGTTATTGATGACAAAGGCCTTCTGCCTGCCAACAACTATATTATTGGCTCATAGGGATCTGAACAGCTTGGAGCCAGGAATATGATACAGAAAAACCAACAGATTTCCACCAACTCAAGTGATCTTTCTGTTCTCTGCAGTATGACAGCACTTTAAGCTGAAGAAAAACAGTTTATGTTTCCTTCAGAACTTGTTAATGCTGTGAATTTTAGTGAATCAGAGACCTTTTAAAAGTGAACCAGCTAATCCTGTACCTCTTGTAAATTCATGGAAGCATCCAGAGAATGATGATCAAGAAGCTGTGTTATGACTAGTGCAAGAATCATAAAAATCATCTCAGCAATCACTGAAATGCTTTCCCAGTCTCTATATCTGTTAATAACAGCCTTTTTTTTTCCTTCTATCTTAGTGAGAGGGAGTTTATAAGAGAATACATATTTGAACCAGTAGAGTTTTATGCTGATGGCTCATAACTCTGTTGGTTATCTGTGGCTAGATTCTATTTATTTGTAATAAAAAATATTGTTTTGTAGAGAAACCTGGCCCATGCTTTCTGTCAACATGGGTCTAGAAGTCAGTTAAATAGGAAATTTTGTGTATTTTTAAATATATCTTTAACTTTTATGACAACCCCAGGAATAACGGGTTTTCATTTCCAGTACTCCAGTGATGAGATAAAACTTATGTGAAAGATATAGATAAATATACACACTCTCTTTCTCTCCCACTTTCTGTACTGCATGAATCATAGATATGCTTTCTCTCTCTCACTCATACTTGGTGCTGTCTATGAATAATTCACTTGCTTCTCTCTTCAGGTTCTGGTGCTATCTGCAGGCTCCGTCTCTGGGCCACACTGTGCTCAGTCAGCTCCAGCAGAACTGTTGACTAAAGTGATTGGGATTGTGACAACTCGTCTCTGACAGGATACCATCTCTGCAATTTATGCTTGTTCCTCGAGATTACTGTTGATGTCATTTTTGATCTTACATTGAATCCACTGGATGTCCACAGTGATATGAAGATTTATTTTATTCTTGCATTTCTGTTAACATGGCATCACCTGAATGAGTCACAAGGTAAAACTGATTTACTTATCTGTATTTAAAGTTACTAATACAGCATTTCTCCAAGAAGGATGTCTGTACTAAAACATTTCAAGAAATAAAAGCCAAGCTGTAAGGTTTGGTGAACAGGTTTCAGTGGACTGTACCTATGGGTGAATGTAGCTAATTATAGATCTCCAGACATTGTATTGTTTATTTACATTAGGATATATTTGATCGCCTCAGGCTTTAGAGAGCGACCAATATTGTGTTCCACCATAGGAACTAGGAATACAGTTGGTTAATATAATTTCCCTTTGTCACTGGGAACTGGCTTTGAGTTCAGTTCAAGCTGATGGATGTAACTCGCCAAGTTCCATTGGCTGTAAAAGGCTCTTAGAAATTAACTGCATTGTCAGAGGCTAGGAATTCCGCAGTGAGTAATTTTCCTCTTATCCCCCATTTACAAGGATGAAAACAGGAGTTGACTTTTTTATTCAAATTCTTGGGGTATGGGCATCACTGGCTAGTTACCCCAATGAAGGTGATAATGGTTTCAGGATGACTAGAATTGTGAATTTAAGGATGACATTTGTGCAACAATTACAGATGACCTTAGTTCAAGAGATCAGCACTCTAGCAGAAGTGAGTTGACATACTAGCCTCGGAGATAGATCAGTACAGATGTAATTGTAGATATTTAAGGGGATATTTCAGAGTAATAAAAATATTTATATTCCAATTTATAAAAAAAAACCTAAGGGGTGGACTGTAAAAATAGATAGAAACTGTTCTATTAGTATCTAAACAGAAAAACTAAGTAAAATGAGTTTTGGTCCTCTGGAAAGTGAGAATGGGGAGTTTATTGTAGAAAATAAGGAAATAGCAGGTGAAAGGAGAATCTTTAGATCTGAATCTTACTATCTTTGGTTAAGTCCAACTTGCATTGACGTTTTTGGAGGGATTTCTCCTGAGAGTCTGAGCGAGTTTTCTGACTGTATTTTATCAAACTACATTAACTACCTATCCCGTCCCTTTGTGTTACTCATATTTGATTCTGGTCCATGCACTGTTCAAAGGACAACTCATACTCAGTGGATATTCACCAAAAGACTGGTATCTGTTGCACTGATAGCTCCTTCAAAAGGTTGCTGTGTACCCAAATGAGCACTGGCAATCCAAGGGTGCCCTGCTCTCTCAAGGACAGATTGTGAACATTTTGAAGGAGGGGAAAATAGTACTTCATTTCTCTCGCAGGGCTCTGGAGATCTGGCTGAGGGGAATTACAAAGGAGAGGAGTCCTCTTTTTGGAGAGCCAGCAGAGTTCTGAGTCTGAATTTGTGGGAGATGCAAAAAAACTCAATTATCTTTTTCACAGTGACACACTAAGTATCATCCTCTTCTCTCTGCCACCTCACACTTAGGATTTGGAGATGCTGTTATTGGATTGGGGTGTACAGAGTTAAAAATCACACAACACCGGGTTATACCCCAATAGATTTAATTGAAATGCTAGCTTTCGGAGCGCTGCTCCTTCATCAACCACCTGATGAAGGAACCGCGCTTTGAAAGTTAGTGTTTCCAATTAAATCTATTGGAGTATAACCTGGTGTTTTGTGACTTTTAACCTCACATTTACTCTATCTACTAGTGTACACACTTCCCACCAAGAGTTATGTCCTTCCATTCTCACTAACACAGGAAGGATTTCTCAATGACCATAGAGTCCAGAAGCAGAGGTCACACACTAAAGGTGTGGGGTAGGCCATTTGCAACTAATTGAAGAGGAATGTCTTCACCCAGAATATAGCGAGCCTATGGAAATCTCTGCCACAGAAAGCACTCGAGGCCAGAACATTGAATTTCAAGAAGGTATTGGATACAGTATTTAGAATTAAACAAAGCAAAGTTATGGGTGAAAAGTGGGTTTGGGAACTGAGTTGGATGATCAACCATAATCCCTTTGAATGTTGGAGCAGTCTTGAACAGCTAAGCAGCCTACACCTGCTCCTGCTTTTTATATTTCTATGACTCTTTTTCTGCAAAATCTTACCTCACTCAAGGCAGAGGGTAGTGGTGGAAGGGTGTTTTTCTGGTGAGGTCTGTGACTAGTGGTGTTCTGCATGGATCCATAGTGTGATTTCTGCTATTTGCGATATATATAAATGACATGGATAAAATATAGAATGGTGGATTAGTAAGTTTTCAGACAACACAAACATAATTGGAGTTGTGGATAGTGTAGAAAACTGTCAAAAGATACAGTGAGGTATAAATCAGTTGCAGATATGTGCAGAGAAATGGCAAATGGAGTTTAGAACATAGAACAGTACAACATACTACAGGCCCTTCGACCCTCGATGTTGTGCCGACCTTTTATCCTACTCTAAGCTCAAACTAACCTACGTACCCTACATTTTACTATCATCCATGTGCCTAACCAAGAGTCACTTAAATGTCCCTAATGCATCTGACTCTACTATCATTCCAGGCAATGTGTTCCATGCTCTCACTACTCTTTGTGTAAAGAACAAACCTTTGACATCTTCCCTAAACCTTCCTCCAATCACCTTAAAATTATGCCCTCTTTTGATAGCCATTTCTACCTCTAGCTATCAATTCTTGTATGCCTCTCATCATCTTGGACACGTCTTATCAAGTCACCTCTCATTCATCTGCCCTCCAACCAGGGCTTTATAGAGCTGCAGCATAACTTTATGGTTCTTAAATTCAATCCCTCTTCTAATGAAAGCCACCGTATGCCTTCTTAACAACCCTATCAACTTGGGTGGCAACTTTGAGGGATCAATGGACATGGACCCCAAGATTCCTCTGATCCTCTTCACTGGCTTTAACCCTGCAATTGCTTTTGCATGTTGAACTCCATCTGCCACTTTGCAGCCCAGCTCTGCATTTGGGTAATCTGGGTAAGTGTGAGGCGCTGCACTTCTGGAGACCAAATTTTAAGGAAAAGTATACAGTTAATAACAGAAACCTGAACAGCACTGATGTATAGAGGGATCTTGGGGTTCAAATCTACAGCTTCCTGAAAGTGGCCAACAAGTAGATAGAGTGGGAAAGAAGGCAAATGGCATGGAACACATTGCCTGGAATGATAATAGAGTCAGATGCATTAGGGACATTTAAGTGACTCTTATTGGTCAGGGAGTTGAGTACAAGAGTCAGGATGTCTTGTTGCAGCTTTATAAGACTTTGGTTAGGTCACACTTACAGATTTTGCATTCAATTCTGATTACCACATTACTGTGGAGGCTTTGGAGGGGGTATAGAAGAGGTTTACCAGGATGCTGTCTGGATTAGAGGATATGAACTATAAGGAAAGGCTAGAAAAGCCTACTCTATTTTCTCTGGAGCGTCAGAGACTGAGGCGGAAACATGACAGAAGTGTATACAATTATGAGATGCACAGATAGGATTTCTAGCCAGAAACCCTTTCTCCCAGAGTTGAAATGTCTAAAAGAAGGGGACATGCATTTAAGCTGAGTGGGGAAAATTCAAAGGAGATGTGAGGAGCATGTTTTTTGCACAGAGAGTAGTAGGAATCTGGAACCTGCTGCCAGGGGTGGTGATGGAAACAGATGTGATAGGGGTGTTTAAGGGACTCATAGATAAGCACATGAATATGCAAGGACTGAAGGGATATGGACCAAGGGCAGGCAGAAGGGACTATTTTAACTTGGCATCATGTTCATAGAATCACTGCAGTGTGGAAACAGGCCATTTGGCCCAATAAGTCCACATCAAGAGTATCCCACCCAGATCCTTTCCCAAAGAACAAAGAAAATTTACAGCCCAGGAACAGGCCCTTCGGCCCTCCAAGCCTGAGCATATCCAAATGTATTGTCTAAACCTGTTGGTCTTACCCTACCCTATTGCTCTACATTTCCCCTGATACATCTCTGAACACTATGGGCAATTTAGCATGGCCAATTCACCTAATCTGCACAGCTTTGAAGAAACAGGAGCTCCCGCAGGAAACCCACGCAGACACAGGGGAATGAGCAAACTCCACACAGACATTTTGAGGCTGGAATGAAACCCAGGTCCTTGACTCTGTGAAGCACCGTGCTGCCTTTGGCACAACATGGGTTGAAGGGTCCATTCATGTGCTGTTTAATTCTGTGTTCTATGTTCATTCTCACCCCTCCCCAAACTCCGACATCACTAACCTTACATAGCCTTGGAACCTCCCACTTATAATCTCGGAACACCTTACTACCTTTCAACCACTAAGATTAACAGGCATGCTACCCACTCTCATTTCACTTCATATCTTTATTTTCTCATTTCAGGAGAAGAAAGCCTATAGGAGGTGAGAGTGAGCTCATTCAGCTGGAGAGGTGCCAGACAGTAGATCTCTCATCTAAACATGGAGAGAATCCTTTCCTGTTCTGTAGGTGCAGCCAACATGCCTACCACCACCCCATAGAAATGTCCAGCTTTTCCCAGAAGTCACCTTCTGATCTCTGAGGATAACAGTACCAAAGTCTCAGTGTTGGCATTGGCAAGTTTCTCTATTGCAACCACTACCATCCTGGATACTGAAACCTCATTGGAAATAGTTCCTCCGTCTCTGTCACCTATGTTCCAATAAAGCCAACTTTGACAAGGGAGCCTCCAAAGCGCTCACCTTCTTCCTTGACTGAGGATTCCCGGCACTGTTGTTGACAGGGCCCTCAACCAGTCTGACCCATGTCCCATACTTCGGCCCTCACCCCCTCACTTCCCTCCCGTAATAGTTTCTTCTTGTCCTTACCACCATACCACAAGCATCCTCATCCAGAAAATCATCAGCCGCCATTTCAACCACCTCCCAGCAAGATGCCACCACTAGACACATATTCCCCTCCCTTATCCGCCTTCCGAAAGGACATTTCCCTCTGGCATATCCTGGTCAACTCTTTCTTCACTCCCATGTCCCGTTCTCTCCACTCCTCCCCGCCACAGTTCCATATCACCTTTGCCTGCAATTGGCAAAGATGTAACACTTGCCTATTTACCTCCTCCCTCCTCTGTTGCCAAGGGCCTAAACAAAACTTTCAGGTGAAGCAACATTTTACCTGCACTTCACACAATCTAGTCTTCTGCATTCGCTGCTCACAATGTGGTCATCTCTACATTGAGGAAACAAAGCATAGACTGGGTGACTGCTTCGCAGAACACTTAGATGCTGCCTGTAAAAGTGACTCCGAGCTTCCAGTTACTTGCCACTCCAACACACTACCCTGTTCCCTGCCCAATTTCTCTGTCTCAGGCTTGCTGCAGTGCTCCAGTGAAGCTCAGTGTAAATTGGAAGAACAACATCTCATTTCTGTTTGGGGACCTTGCAGCCTCTGTACTCAATACAGTATCAAATTCACTAACTTTGGGGCTTGAACTCTCCTGTGTCGTAGTCCCCACACCAAGACACCAGGTCTTGTGACCACATAGTCTGTTATTGTACACAACTCATTGTTAGCCACAAGCCAGATTGTTATCCACTCCTTTGTCTGTCCTACTATTCTTCTCTCTGTTGGGGCTGGATTTTCACATATTGTTTACTCCTTAGCCCCACCACCACCCTATTTTCTGCATTAAAACTGACATTTTCCTAGCTACCATCAGTTCTGAGGAAAGGTCACTGGAACCGAAACGCTAACCCTGGTTTAGATTACATTACAGTGTGGAAACAGGCCCTTCGGCCCAACAAGTCCACACCGACCCGCCGAAGCGAAACCCACCCATACCCCTACATTTACCCCTTACCTAACACTACGGGCAATTTAGTATGGCCAATTCACCTGACCCTGCACATCTTTGGACTGTGGGAGGAAACCGGAGCACCCGGAGGAAACCCATGCAGACACGGGGAGAACGTGCAAACTCCACACAGTCAGTCAGTCGCCTGAGGCGGGAATTGAACCCGGGTCTCTGGCGCTGTTAGGCAGCAGTGCTAACCACTGTGCCACCGTGCCGCCCAAGTGCTGCCATACCTGCTGAGCTTGTCCAGCAATTTCTGTTTTTGTTTCTGATTTACAACATCTGCTGTACTTCTGTATTTTTAGCTCTTCAGGAGTGTCAGGCTTAGAAAGTGTGGAAGCATAATATCGTGAGCACTCATTGCAACATCTCTAGAGATGGCCAGGGAAGAAATTTCCCAAGCTCCTAACACTTGGAGGATGGCTGGAACTCAGGTAGCAAAGGACCTTGGCAATGTTAATGTTGGCAATCAGGACTTCATCCACATGCACAGTGAGAAATAGGAGCAGACTGACACAGGGATACGATAGCCTTCATTGTCCAGAAGCTTCAAAGTGTAGTGAGTCACATCACTATCTGTCTGTACCCATGGATAGGTGGTAGCTATCAAGAAAAACCATGCCCAGAACTCTCACGAACTGCTGGAGAGGCACATAAGCCTCCATTCCATCAGCCCAGGCACTGGTCCCTCGACTAAAGTCAAGGAAAATAGGGAACATGGTGTGTATCCCAGGTGGAGGAGAAACTGCATACAGTCCCCTTAGAAGTCTTCACTCAGGACACTCCAAAGTGGCTAGGGCCTCTCTCCAACCCTGCCTGCCCCCTGTGGCCACAGAAAGTTGAAGCTGAGAAGGGTCAACTTGCCTCTGGCAAGAAAACTCTCGGCATGTCTGGTCCGTCCAGACATAAGTGTCCCTGTGACCATCCGTTTGCTCCCAAACCTTGCAGCAGGTACCTTCCACCACAGAACTAGGAAATGCACCGATGGGAAGTAGGAGCAAAAAAGGAGAAAATCTTCCGATTGTGGTGCATAGATGTTAAGCTGCAGAAAATTAGCTCAGTTTGAAATTGAAGAAATTCAGTTTCTCTTGCAGCAGTTACTGAGAGCTGTGACGTTTTCTAAATGAATCTGTCACTCTTACAACCATTGGAAGCTCCCAGAGAAAGACAATTGGACAGAGGACTTGGTTAGTTGAAGAAGGATCATCTCAACATCAAAATTGGGAAGCAAAAGCTCCTGAACTGACTTTCAAGTTTTTTCTACCTCTGCCAGAATCTATTTGTTTGTCTGTTTGCATGGAAGAGTTTATAAATGGATTAGAGTTTTAGGTAGTGGTGTTATGTGCCAGTGGTTTACGTCAGTTTACTTGGGAAACTGGTGGATGTGGTGTATTTGGATTTCCAGAAGACATTTGACAAGGTGTTGCATAAAAAATATGTTGCTGCATAAGATAAAGATACACAGCATTATAAGTAATGTATTAGCATGGATAGAGAATTGGTTAACTAACAGAAAGTAGAGAGTGGAAACGAATGGGCATTTTTCTGTTTGGAGATCAATGGTTAGTGGTGTGCGTCAGGAATCAGTGTTAGGATCATAATTGTTTACAATTTACAGAGATGATTTGGAATTGGGGAAGAAGTGTAGTGTGTTAAAGTTTGCAGATGATACTATGATGAGTGGTAGAGTAAAGTGTGCAGGGGACACTGAAAGTCTGCAGAGGGATATAGATAGGTTAAGCGAGTAGGTAAGGGTCTTGCAGATAGAGTACAATGTTGGTAAATGTGGGGTCATCCATTTTTGATGCGAGTAACAGCCAAATGGACAATTAATTAAACGGTGAAAAAAGCTGCTGTGCAGAGGGACCCAGGTGTCCTTGTGCATGATTCACAAAAAAAATGGTTTGCAGCAGGTAATTGAGAAACCAAATGGAATAATATCCTTCATTGCTAAAGGGATAGAGTTTAAAAACAGGTTATGCTGCAGCGGTATGAGGTGCTGGTGAGGCCAAGGGGGATGCAGAGGAAGTTCACTAGGTTGATTCTGGAATTGAGAGAGTTGATTTATGAGGAAATATTTAATAGACTGGGACTGTACTCATTGGAATTTAGAAGAATGGGCGGGAGGATCTTATAAAAACAAATAAAATTATGAATGGAAGGGATAAGATAGAAGCGGAGAGGTTGTTTCTATTTGTGGGTGAAATTAGAACTCGTTGGGGGGGTGGTGCATGGCCTCAAACTAAGAAGGAACAGATTTAGGACTGAGTTCACGAGGAACTTCTCCACTCAAAGACTTGTGAATCTGTGGAATTCCGTGCCCAATGCAATAAATGAGGCTTGCTCATTGAATATTTTTAAGGCAAAGATAGATTGATTTTTGAATAGTAAAGGAATTAAAAGTTACAGTGAGCGGACGACTAAGTGAGAAGCTGAGTCCATGAAAAGATCAGCCATTTTCTTATTGAATGGCAGAGCAAGCTTGAGGGGCTGGTAGCCCACTCCTGCTCCTATTTCTTATGTACCATCAAGATAGATCAGAAAGTCTATTGTGGAAAAGTTATAAGGACATTGCTGACAGATATAGATGAGTTGGGTGAGTTGCTAAAATTCTGCTGATGGGGTAATGTAGAAAATGGCAGAAAGAATGAAACAGCAGAGTATTACTTAAATGGAGAATGACTGCGGAACTCCAAGATACAAAGGAATTTGGGTTTTCTCATGCAACAGCCTCAGAGTGAAGGGATGACCTTTTAGAACTGAGATGAGGAAGAATTTCTTCAGCCAGAGGGTGGTTAATCTGTGAAACTAATTTTCACAGAGAGCTGTGGAAGCCAAGTCATTGAACGCATGAAGGACAGAGATAGATGGGTTCTTGATTGATATGGGGATCAGAGGTTATGGGGAGAAAGCAAAAGAATGGGGTTGAGAAACAAATCAGCCATGATCGAATGGCGGAGCAGACTCAATGGATCCAGTGGCCTGTTTTTGCTGCAATGTCTTATAGTCAATCACAAGAAGTTGTTACACATGTAGTCAACAAGGCCAAGAGAGGAATTGAACATAAAATCAAAGATATCATTCTTCAGTTATACAGGGGATTGGTGAGACCACATCTTAAATACTGTGTACAGTTTTAGTCTCCTTATGTAAGGAAAGATGTAGATGCATTGGAGGCAGTTCAGAGGATATTTACTCGACTGATACCTGGAATGAGTGAGTTGTCTTATGAGAATGGTTGGGCAGCTGAGCTTGTACCTGCTGGAGTTTAAAAGAGAGAAGGTTGACTTAATTGAATGGAATAAAATCCTGAAATAAGAAGTGAAAACGCTGGAGAAACTCAGCAAGTTGGGCAGCAATAGAATGTAAAAGTCTGGAAATGTTGCTGCAACTATGCAACGTATGAATGATACCACACCTGGAGTATTGCAAACAACTTTGGTCCTCTTACTTGAGGAGGGATGTAAATGCATTAGAAGCAGTTTAGGGGAGCTTTAAAGATGAGGAGTTTGTCTTTGAAATAACTGCACAAAGGCCAGTAACCCATCACCAATCTGAAGCCTGTCATACCAATCTGAAGCCTATCTAACCTACACTATTCCATGTACGTCCATATGCTTGTCCAATGACGACTTAAAAGTACTTAAAGTTGGCGAATCTACTAAGAGCAAATATCAAACAAGTCTTGAGGAGTGGCACTATACATCTATATTCTCCTTTGGACATACTGATCAAATTAGGCCAGTTTCACTTTTTGGAGCAAATTGGGCCGGTTTCTCTTTGTGGACAAAATTGGGCCAGTTTCTCTTTGCGGTCAGCGGCTTGGTTCACTAACATTACTCTGTTTCCCAGGACTGCCCTTGGTTGAGGATGGTCCAGGCTGCTCATCCCCATGATGTTGGCTATGAAGCTGGAGACTGATATTAGATCCTTCATCTTCAGAGTAAGGGGGAAGGTTTAGAATCAGGGAGTGTGCTTGCACTATCAAAAGATGTTTGGGGCTCAGTGGGTTTCCTCGGATAAAATCGTCACTCCTCATCCCTATCAGTGTCATCCTCACCCTCAAATAGTGTCGGTATGCCAGACATAAGCTCAGGATCCTGAGTCGAACTTAGATTCTTTTTTCACAGCACTGTTGCTTCAACCCTTTTTTTGCTTCCTCAGCCTTAGTGTCCTTACAATGTTTCTCCTGTTTCCTTTTTTTTGCCTCCCATATACCCATTCACACACAGCTATTAAAATCTCCCAACTTCTGGGAGTTCCATCTGCTGTACATACCTCTAGCTCCTATCACATGCACTATTCCTCCAACTGGCCAGTAAGGTATCTTTCCATTTACTATGTACTTTATCCTTCCATTCTTTAATTAATAATATGCACTTTTTCTCACAATTTTTCTTTCAAATTAGATTTACTGCCTGTTCACTAGAGGCCACATCCTGGCTTCCTAGTTTCCTCACTTGTACAGAAAATATAGAATCAAGACTTACATATAGAGTATAATAAAGTATTTAAATAATACATTTACAGTCATTAGTAACATTTCTAGCACTTCCATTTCAAATTTTCTAAATTTTAAAAAATGTTGATTAACTATTGTTCTGTCCCAAAATTTCAATGTACCCACTGCAACTGCTATTTTGGTTGCTGATCTGTTTCTTCATGCCCAATGTTGCAATTTCCCCAAGAGTGACCAATCTTTTGCAATTTTTGCTTTTAACTCTTTGAAATTTCCTTTTTTGCCCTGTCATTAATACATTAAGTTTAAACATCCAAGAGAATTCATGCGTCCATGATATAGTTGTGTAATTAAGAATTTAATTGAAATCGCCAGCAATTAGATTTTCATACTCTTAAGCAAGCTTATCATATAACATCAGAATAACTATAGCACAGAAGGTTATTCATCCTGTTGTTTCAGTGCCAGTCCTTCGCATGAGGAACTCAGCAAGTCTCACCCGAATATTGTTCACCATCAGCCCCACATCTTCATCGGTTTACTCAGATTTTAGAACATTTGACCAAAATTTAGTTCAAACAGGACTGCATTTCCAAAATTCCAATTTTCACGAAGTATATTTACAATGAGAAAATTGTTTCATCTAGAATTAAAGATTAGTTTACCTGTTAGAACAGTATTTGGAAGTTCATTCTTGCCAGAAAATGAAATTCCAAATGTGATAAATTCCAATTCTAAGAGATAATTTTTCCCAATCTTTACGACCCAAATTTTTAAATCAACATTTCCTGGCAGATTTTGTTTTGCATTAGTACTAATAGTCCCTCAAAAGGTCATTACATTAACCATGCATGACCCAGACTGATAAAAGGCACAGGGGGGGGGACTACATTTTCAAATCAACATGGATTTCCAGAACGTAGACTTAAATCAAAACTTTCCTGAATCAAAATAAGAGATACGAAACAAGAAGCACATGCAACCAATGAACAAAAATACATTCAAAACAAACCACAAAGAGTTAACACTTAGTTCAATGAGTGTGATTATAGAAAGCTGGACACTCTCTCGCACTTATGAACATTTTCTAACTTTCTTCCTATCTCAGTTTTAGCTTTTGGTTTATTCCTTGCTCATAAAGGTAACGAGACATTCACTTTCCATGACAATCAAATTAGGGAGTTTAGCTCCATAAATCTTGGCTGTGACACATAGCCGCTAACCAAAGACTTTCTCTCTAAGTGCGAATCAAAATACCTTTTAGCCGTTGCAGTTGTTCCCAGGTTTTCATTCACCCATTTTTCTTAGCTTTGGGCGGCTGACGGCGATTTTTGTTTTTAGAGGGATAATAGCCTTTCGCAACTTCTTTAAATTTATCTAAACACTGGAGCATGTAATTAGTATCCTAAGACGGGTCGCTGTGCCTTCCCTCAATGTTTGTCCTCGAGTTATCAATCTTCTTCAATTTAAATGAGCCTTCATAAGGCTAGTTGCCTTGGGACCCCTCTAGATCGGAGGTAAAGGAAATAACATATCCACTATCACCCGTCTCTTTCCAAATAATATTAGCCAATTACCCTGATGGAACCGGGGATCTCCTACATTAATTGGTGCCTTTCATATGTTTACGATGGGGCTTCTGCATCCTCTTTATGGGGACAAATAGATATAGGCTGTCCATTTCAGTGGGACATGATTTACTGGTCCCCGGGAAGGCCCTTCTTTCTTAATTTTCGAAGTCCTCATACCCCATTGTGACTTCTTCAGTTTTGTAGGATGGATCTACAAACTGTGGAAAAATGAACAACAAACAAACAAAGACAAACATTGGTGCCATTGTCACTTGCTCAAGTTCTGCTTAAATTTTTACTTTCGTACAGCAGCGGCTTTTTCTGTCCCGTCTTGCCTCAGCATCTTTCCCTAACTTGCGGTCAGCCTGTTTGCTTAGGTCAGGATCACGCAGAAAGCTGTACGATCCCAGAATCCTTCTTGTCTCAATGTCTCTCCGTAACTTGGGATCAGCCTGTTGAAGCAGGTCAGGATAATGTAAGGTTTGCTCAAGATCCCATAAACAAGGAATCCTGCTGGATCACACCATATTGTTGGAGAAAATTCTTATATGCAAGCCTTGAGTATTCACAAAGTTTATTTTATGATATTATCATGGAAAGATAGACAGTGACCATTCATCAAGAATAGACCGGGCTTTCTTTAAGGAGTTACAAATCGACTCGGCTAACAGTTAATTATACAAGACCACGACAAGACAAACAACACCCTATCTACAGAAATTAGAAGCAGATAAGCATGTGCCTCGGTTTAACAATGCTCTCGTACAGAAAGCAGGACGAATCTATGGACAAGCACAGGTGCAAGGTCATTTTACTAACAGCAGTTAGTAAACAAATCAGCAAAAACTCTGAGAAATAGCTTCATCAAAGGGCAGTCACAGACAAAATGGCTTCCAGAGTCACTATGCCATGTGACTTACTCAACTGCAGAGATCTGTTATTAGAGTTTAAAAATAAATACTGTTAAACCTTTTTTTAATTTTATAAAACAGTACAAAATACAAACAGTTAATAAAAAAGTAGCAGTTCACAAAAAACTATTTACAGGGGAAGGGGCAGCAAGGCCAAACCCCAAGCCTCACCGTGCAATCAGTTAACAGGGAAATGAGGGCAAACCTCAAATCCCATCTTCAGCCATCAAAAAGGAAACAGTAAAAAACACAGACAAGACAGTCCAATCAAATGAGAAACAGTGCACAAAACACAGTAAGCTACGCGCCCCTCCAACCTTCCAGTTACTCAAAGGCAGCCCAACCCTATGCCCCTTCCAGCTCTCGGTCCACCGTACACCCCTTCCAGCTCTTGGTCCACCCCAATGCACCATCTGGCTCTCGCCCACCCCGGCCTGTGGACTGCTTGACACACCTTCCAGCCACCTCTAGGACAACCTATCCAACTCTCTGCGTCGACAGTGCACTGGGCAACTTCGTGTTTATATTTTTTTATTTTATTAGCCAGTACAAATTACAAACAAGTAGTTAACATGAACAGCCATGTACAAGAAACAGCAACTTACACAGGAAAGGCAATGCCAAACCCCACCGTTCAACCAGTTTTCAAGGAAATTAGGACACAGAACATAGAAAAATACAGCGCAGTACAGGCCCTTTGGCCCTCGATGTTGCGCCGATCCAAGACCAACCTAACCTACACTAGCCCACTATCCTCCATATGCCCCTCCATATGCCTATCCAATGCCCGTTTAAATGCCCATAAAGAGGGAGAGTCCACCACTGCTCCTGGCAGGGCATTCCATGAACTCACGACTCGCTGAGTAAAGAATCTACCCCTAACATCTGTCCTATACCTACCACCCCTTAATTTAAAGCTATGCCCCCTCGTAATAGCTGACTCCATACGTGGAAAAAGGTACCCATGCTCAACCCTATCTAAACCCCTAATCATCTTGTACACCTCAATCAAGTCACCCCTAAACCTTCTTTTCTCCAGTGAAAACAGCTCCAAGTGCCTCAGCCTTTCCTCATACGATCTTCCTACCATACCAGGCAACATCCTGGTAAACCTCCTCTGCACCTGTTCCAGTGCCTCCACATCCTTCCAATAGTATGGCGACCAAAACTGCACACAATACTCCAGATGCGGCCGCACCAGAGTCTTATACAACTGCAACATGACATCAGGGCTCCGGAACTCAATTCCTCTACCAATAAAAGCCAGTACGCCATATGCCTTCTTCACCGCACTATTTACCTGGATGGCAACTTTCAGAGATGTGTGTACATGGTCACCGAGATCCCTCTGCTCATCCACACTACCAAGTATCCGACCATTAGCCCAGTACCCCGTCTTTTTGTTACTCTTACCAAAGTGAATCACCTCACACTTACCTACATTGAACTCCATTTGCCACTTTTCTGCCCAGCTCTGCAACTTATCTATATCCCGCTGTAACCTGACACATCCTTCCTCAATGTCAATTACTCCACCGATTTTCGTATCATCCGCAAACTTGCTCACCCAACCTTCTAGCCCCTCCTCCAGGTCATTTATAAAAATGACAAACAGCAATGGTCCCAAAACAGATCCTTGCGGAACACCGCTCGTAACTGCACTCCAAGATGAACCTTTACCATCAACTACTACCCTCTGTCTTCTTCCATCCAGCCAATTCCTAATCCAAACCTCCAACTCACCCTCAATGCCATACCTCTGTATTTTTTGCAGTAGCCTACCATGGGGAACCTTATCAAACGCCTTACTAAAATCCATATACACCACATCTACCGCTTTCCCCTCGTCGACCTCCTTAGTCACCTTCTCAAAGAATTCAATAAGGTTTGTGAGGCACGACCTGCCCTTCACAAAACCATGCTGACTATCTTTAATCACATTATTCCTATCCAGATGTTCATAAATCCTATCCCTTACAATTCTCTCTAAGACTTTGCCCACAACAGAAGTGAGACTCACCGGCCTATAGTTACTAGAGTTATCCCTACTCCCCTTTTTGAACAAGGGAACCACATTTGCTATCCTTCAGTCTACTGGCACTATTCCTGTAGACAACGAGGATATAAAAATCAAGGCCAATGGCTCTGCAATCTCCTCCCTTGCTTCCCAGAGAATCCTAGGATAAATGCCATCAGGCCCAGGGGACTTATCTATTTTCACTCTTTCCAGAATTTCCAACACCTCTTCCCTACATACCTCAAAGCCGTCCATTCTAATTAATTGTGACTCAATATTCACATCGGCAACAATGTCCTGTTCCTGAGTGAATACTGACGAAAAGTATTCATTCAGTGTCTCCCCAATCTCTTCCGCCTCCACACGCAACTTCCCACTACTATCCTTGACTGGACCTATTCCTACCCTAGTCATTCTTTTATTCCTAACATACCTATAGAAAGCTTTAGGGTTTTCCCTAATCCTACCAACTAAGGACTTTTCATGTCCCCTCCTTGCTGCTCTTAGCTCTCTCTTCAGATCCTTCCTGGCTACCTTATAACTCTCAATCGCTCCAATTGAACCTTCACACCTCATCTTTACATAGGCTGCCCTCTTCCATTTAACAAGGGATTCCAATTCCTTATTAAACCATGGCTCCCTCACATGACCCTTTCCTCCCTGCCTGACAGGTACATACTTATCAATGACACTCAATAGTTGCTTCTTGAACAAGCTCCACATATCAATTGTGCCCATGCCTTGAAGCCTACTTTTCCAAGCCACGCATTCTAGGTCGTGCCTCACCGCATCATAATTTCCCTGCCCCCAGCTATAACTCTTGCCCTGCACTGCACACTTATCCCTCTCCATCACTAGAGTAAAAGTCACCGAATTGTGGTCACTGTCCCCAAATCCCAAACCTCAAATCTCACTTTCATTCATCATAAAATTAACAGTAACAATTACATACAAGACAATCCAATCAAATAAGGTACAGTGCATAGAATACAAATCCCCCACCCAGCAAGCCACCCATCCCTCCCACCTTCCGTACACTCTAAGGCAACTTGTCCCTAAGCTCCTTCCGGCTGTCACTCCGCCCCGTACCCCTTCCAGCTCGGTCCTGATACACCTTCCAGCCACATCTAGGACAACCCGGAGAGTTTTCTCCCGCCCAGGGATGACAGCGATCAGGACGACCGACCCACCTTCCAGCTTCCCTAACCATCCTTTCGCGCCTTCCGGCCACCTCTCGGACAGCCCACCCCAGTACCTGCCCAGGATGACAGAACTGAGGATGGCCTACCAGCCTTCCAGCTCTCAGTCTGCCCCTACATACCATCTGGCTCCTAACCACCCTGACTCACCATCTGGCCTGTGGACTGCCCTGACACATCTTCCGGCCATCTCTGGGACACCCTGTCCGCTTCCCTGGGACGATGATGCACAGGGCAACCTAGTGTTTTTTTTAAATTTTATTGAACAGTACAAATTACAAACAAAGTTAACTCATGAACAGCCGTACACAAGTAACATCAATTTACTTGGGAAAGGGGCGGCAAAGCTAGATCCCAAGCCTCACCGTTATACCTGTTCACAGGGAAACAAAGACAAACCTTGAATCCCACCTTATAATATCAAAAAGGAAACAGTACAACCTTGTGTTTTTTCTTCACATCTCTATTTTATCTCGATTTTTGTTTTTTTCTTCAGTTTTACTTTTTTTCTTTTTCTCTTCTTTTTGCTTTTATTTGTTTTTTCTACCCCACACTACCACCTAACTGCAGTAGTGCTTATTTTTCCCCAGCACCCATGTCGTGCGCGTGTAGGTGTCAGACAGAGAGAAGAACAACAAGTATGCAAATCTTTATTGACATTCCACCACCAGGAAGAAAAGGAACACCCAAGTGGCCAGTGACAAGCAGTGCCCTTCTCGAGAGAGAGAGCAATGCTGCGTGATCAAACAGTGAAGGGGAGGGCAGGGATTAAATCAAAATAGAGTTGGAGGGGGAAATAAAACACTCCACTCCCTGGCAGCGGTAGTGAAGGGAAAAATAAAGAAGAAAAAAAGCAGGGGCCCAGACATCCCGTTCACTCTGAGAGCTAGAAAAAGAAAAAAAATGAATTAATATCTGACAGCGGTAGTGCTTATTTTTTCCCCAGCATCCATGTCATGTGTGTGCAGGTGTCGGACACAGTGAAAAACAAGTGTGTAAATCTTTATTTATATTCCACCACCAGGAAGAAAGGAAACACCCGAGGGGCCAGTGACAAGCAGTGCCCTTCTCGAGAGAGAGCAACGCTGTGTGATCAGACAGTGAAGGGGAGGGCAGGGAATAAATCAAAATAGAGTTGGAGGAGAAAATAACACACTCCACTCCCTGCGGTGCTCACCTCTCCCTGAAAACTTTGAGAGAACCTCATGTTTTATTGGTCAGCCAGGGCTAACCTGGCCCAGGTTAACAACCCAAATCAAGGGTCTCGTAGTCAATAAGTTCCACCTAGTTCCAATAACTACATCCCTTCCCTCCTAAATCCAGGGATTTAGACCTTGTCTTTCTCTTGTAGTTTTTCTGCAAAGTTTTGACCCCAGGTTCATTTCCTCTGACTTGGACTCTTACACATAGAACCTTGCAGTGCAGCACAGGCCCTTCGGCTCTCAATGTTGTGAAACCAATCTAAAGCCCATCTAATCTGCACTATTCCATTATCATCCATTTGTTTATCCAATGACCATTTAAATGCACTTAATGTTGACGAGTCCACTACTGTTGCTAGCAGAATATTCCACACCCTTACAATTCTCTTGAGTAAAAAGCCTACTTCTGACATCTGGTCTATATCTAACACCCCTCAGTTTAATGCTATGTCGCCTCACGCTAGCCATCGCCATCGAGGGAAAAGGCTCTCACTGTCCACTCTATCTAAACCTCTGATCATCTTGTATGTCTCTATTAAGACACCTCTTAACCTTCTTCTCTCTGACGAAAAGAGCCTCAAGACCCTCAACCTTTCCTCATAAGTCCTTCCCTGCATACCAGGCAAGATCCTGGTAAATCTCCTCTGCAGTGCTTCTTTCCAGTGCTTCCACATCCTTCCTATAATGCAGCAATCAGAGCTGTACCCAATACTCCAAGTGCATGTGCACCAGAATTTTATACAGCCGCAATATGATCTCATGGTTCTGAAACTCAATCCCTCTACCCATAAAAGCTAATACATCATATGCCTTCTTAACAGCCCTATTAACCTGGTAGGCAACTTGCAGAGATCTATGCACATGGACACTGAAATCTCTCTGCTCATCCACACTACCATTAGCCAGTACTCTATTCCTGTTACTCCTTTCAAAGTGATTCACCTCACACTTTTCTACTTTTAAGTCCATTTGACAATTCTCAGCCCAGTTCTGCAGCTTATCTCTGTCCCTCCGCAAATTTACTAATCCATCCTTCTGTGCCCTCATCCAGGTCATTTATAAAAAAATGACAAACAACAGTGGCCCCAAAACAGGTATATGCAGTACACCACTAGTATCTGAACTCCAGGATGAACATTTCCCATCAACCACCACCCTCTTTCTTCTTAGAGCTAGCCAATTTCTGATGCAAACTGCTAAATCACCCTCAGTTGGTTACTGGGCTGTAGCCTGTCTAATGGGTCCTGAGGTCTTAGGAGAGTTTCCTTCTCTCCTTCCGGCAATAATGATTTCGATCCATCTCGGACTCTGAGGTTTCCTCAAACTACATGGAGGGGGAGAACATACTGTTTCTGACTGTCTTCTGTCTGGTTTGAGGGGCCAGGTATGCTTTGCTCCTGCCCAGTTTGCAAAGTAACAGCTTTCAGGTATTTGTTCAGGACTATACCATCTGCCCAAACTTTGTAAGTCTCAGGACCTGATCTTGCATCAACCTTACATAGAACATTACAGCGCAGTACAGGCCTTTCGGCCCTCGATGTTGTGCCGCCCTGTCATACTAATCATACTAATCTTACCTTGTACATATACAGGACTATTCTCATGGTTCCTGCACCAAATCTCATCCCTGAACTAAATTGTCTCTCTTGCTTAGAGGAGGCATATGACCAGCCTTGCCTTTCCTGCTGTTGTTTAACCCTTCCCCAAGTTTGTAAATATCATATTTAACCTGGTGTGGGGTGTTCTCCCCATCAGCAACTCTGTTGGAGCTATCCCTGTTGTGTGTAGGGTGGTCCTATAATTGAACAGGAACGGCGATAGTTTGGTTTCAAATGACGCTGTAGACTGTTTCCTTAAGCCTGCCTTCAACACTTGAACCAGTCTTTCCGCTCAACCATTGGACAATGAATGGTATGGAGCTGTCCTGATGTACTGAATGCCATTTGGACTTCAGGAAATATTCAAATTCATGACCAATACTTGGGGGTCCATATATTGCAAGTGATGGTCGCAGTTGCTCAATTGTCATCCCTTAGTTTGCTGAACAATCTTTATGCGCATCCAACCATTTTGAATGGGTGTCCACAATGACTAGGAACATTGATCCCATGAAAGGACTGTCATAGTCGACATGCAACCGAATCCAGGGTTTACCCGGCCATTCCCACAGATGTGAAGACTTTGCTGATAGCAATTTGACTCTTTGTTGGCACTCTGGACATTGCCCCACCGTTGCAATTATGTTGGCATTGAACACTAGCCACTAAACATAGATTTTTGGTAGCATCTTCATTTTGGAAACCCTTGGACGACCCTAGTGGAGTTCAGCCATATTTGACGGTGACCTTTACTCGGGACAGCCACCCTTGCTGTGGACAATTATATCCTGTTCTTGGCGGTGATCTGGTTTCATTGGCTCCAAAAGAGTTTCAATCCTGGTTGCAATGGTCCTTCTGTTTCTCCATTACCACCAGCTGTTTTAGTTTCACTAGGACAAGATCTTTTTATATCCACAGTCAGATATTGTCAGCAGTGACTAGAAGGATGTCCAGGAAGTTTAAAACCAAAATGGACTGTTCCAGGGGAGGCACAACGGTGAAGTATCTGCCAATGGTATAGCGGCTCAAGGCATCCACGTTAGTGACTTAGCTTCCTGGATGGTGTTTTTTTTAGATTACTTACAGTGTGGAAACAGGCCCTTCGGCTCAACATGTCCACACCGACCCGCCGAAGCGCAACCCACCCATACCCCTACATTTACCCCTTCTTACCTAACACTACAGGCAATTTAGCATGGCCAATTCACCTGACCTGCACATCTTTTGGACTGTGGGAGGAAACCGGAGCACCCGGAGGAAACCCACGCAGACACGGGAAGAATGTACAAACTCCACACAGTCCGTCGCCTGAGTCGGGAATTGAACCCGAGTCTCTGGCGCTGTGAGGCAGCAGTGCTAACCACCGTGCCGCCCACCGTGTTCTAACTTTGAATTGTATGTGCTGAGAATTCTCCATGCTAAAGTCTACTGTAAGCCATTGTCACCGCCTTCCTTCAGTAGCACCAGCGTGGATTTGTGAACTGTTACTATGACAAATTCCCATCTGTAAAGGCATTGGTGGAACATCCTTATACCAAAGATGACAACCAAACCTTTCTTCTCTATCTGGGCACATTTACATTTGGCATCAGCCAAAGACCTGGAAGCTATCTGATGTTCCTCTCTGTTGAGCCACCAATGAGCCAACATGACACAATACGGTACGGAGCGGCATTGCATGTCAGTTTTACCTCTCGCTTCAGATCGTCGTGGACCAACACCTTCGATGACGATTGCTGCTTTTTCAATTCCCTAAAGGCTACTTCTTGGCCACATGACCATTCACGAGACTGGCCCGTTTCAATAGCAGCTGGATGAGTGCCGAGATGGAGGCCCTGTTATGTATGAATCTTCCGTAATAATTCATGAACCCGAGTAAAGACTGAAGATCCGGTATAGGTGTGGGAGCTGGGGTTCCTTTGATTACCCTCACTTTTATCTTTTAACAGGTATAACATGATCTTGTCTGCTCAGTAGCCCAAGTAGATCACATGGAGCAACTGAATCACATGTTCTGAATCTCAGGCATGTGCCCACCTGGGAGAAACATTTAAGCACTATGTCCAAATTCTCCGTGTGTACTTTATTAGTCTTCCCTGTTATTAGTATGTCATCCGTATAAATGGCAAACTGGGGTAGCCCTTGTAAAATGTTCTCCATGGTCCGTTTGTAAAGAGCACAGGTTGATGATATCCCAAATGGCAGTCTTGTATATTGGTATAAACCTTATGGGTCTTAATTATAGCGTACCTCTGGGAGTCCTCATCCAACTGCAATTGCAAGTAGGTGTGGTTCATGTCCAGCTTTGTAAAGGACAGTCCCCCCATACAAGTTTGCATACAAGTCCTCTGTGCAAGGAAATGGGTATTTATCAAGCTGTCAGAAGCCATCTACCATTTGCTTAAAATCCCCACAAAGGCAAACTGAGGTGTCAGACTACACAATTAGTATCGGGAGTGTGGTGATGGAAAAGCACAGAGCATCCAAAGAGTAGGAGAATTGACGTTTCGGGCAAAAGCCCTTCATCATTTTCCTGCTCCTCGGATACTGCCTGACCTGCTGTGCTTTTCCAGCATCACACTCTCGACTCTGATCTCCAACATCTGCAGTCCTCACTTTCTCCTTCGCAATTGGTATGACAGGTGATGCCCATTTTGCAACCTGCACTGGTTTGATTATTCTTTTGCACTGTGACCTCCTGAGTTCTACCTCTACTTTTGCCCGCAAGGCAAATGGCACTGAGTGGGCCTTGCAAAATCTCGGAATTGCTTTCTGGTCGACTTATAAGGTGGCTTTGGTCCCTTTGATAGTCCCAGGCCCTTCCTGAAAAATGTCTGGGTATTTAATTTGGACTTCACTGAGATAGTCATTTTTTAATCGAAAGACGTTGAGCCAAACTAGGTTAATCTATCTTAACCAATTCTGTCCCAATAGGCTTGGACCTGAACCTTTTACTACCGTCAGTGGTAACTGCACCAACTGCTTCTCATAGGAGACTAGAATGGAAGTCATACCCTTAATCTGCAATATTTCCCCAGTTCTCAGTCTGGTTAAGGACTTGTGCAAATTTAAGGGTTGGTGTCCCAAGCAAATCTTGTTAAAGATATATTCTGCAACCACAGATACAGCTGTGCCAGTATCAACATCCATGGGAATTGGGTGACCATTTAACCAAGCATTTATTTAATTAGTTCTGACTTGAATGTCACTAAGCAATTTAGTTGTTCCAACCCACATGTAGTGGTACATTTCATGATATGCACTCTCCTGGGTACCAGCCTATGAGTTCTCTTACTCAAGGCAGGCCTTGCAGGACTTCTTTGCTGTCTTGAGTCTGCATACTGGCAGCAACTACAATGGCTTGCTGGTTTGGATCCTGAAGAACCTTTTAACCACTCGGCCGAGAATCAGCTTTGTTGTAGGGCTCTGTTGTGGGCTGATCTAGGATCCCTTTGCTCAACAGGCTCTGTAATTGTCTGCACTCGAGTGGTGTTCCCTAAGTTCAGTCAGGCAGCTCATAGAGTCCTGGAGACATACAGCACAGAAACAGACACTTTGGTCCAATTCATCCATGCCTACCAGGTATCCTATATTAATCTAGTCCTAATTGCCCATTTGACCCATAACTCTCTAAACCCTTACAGTTCATATATCCATTCAGATGCCTTTTAAATGTTGTAATTGTACCAGCCTCCACTCCTTCCTCTGGCAGATCATTCTATACATGTGAAAAATATTGCCCTTTTGGTCCCTTTTATTTCTTTCTCTTCTCACAGTAAATCTATGCCCTCCAGTTTTGAACTCCCCCACACCGGGGAAAATACCTTGCCGATTTGCCTTATCCATAAACCTCAATAAGGTCACTCCTCAGCTTCCAATACTCCAGGGAAAATTGCACCAGCCTATTCAGCTTCTCCCTATAGCTCAAACTCTCCAACCCTTGTAAGTGTTTTCTGAAGCCTTTCAAGTTTTGCAACATCCTTCCTATAGGAGGGAGACCAAAATTGCATCAATATTCCAAAAGTGACCAAACAATGTCCTGTACAGCCACAGCATGGCCACTTCCATTGGGATGCCCTATATTCCCGTACTCCACTTAATACATTTCTAATGACAAAACCGGTTGTAGTGCCTGTTTGAAGTCCAGTTGGGCTTCAGCTAGTAGCTGGTTCTGCATGGTTACCTTATTTTTCTTATATATCAAAGAGTCTCTCAGCATCTCATTCAGAGTTAATTGAAAATCTCATGCTTCTGCCAGTCATCTCAACCTCTTATAAAAAAACCTGATATGGACTCCCCTGAATCTCTAACAACCAAATAAAACCTAAGCAGCTCAGAATTTGAGGAGGTTTGGGGTTGTAACATTCCTCAATGAACTCCAGCAAGTCTTGGAAAGTTTTAGTGTCTGTTGCCTCTGGAAAAGTTAAGCCCCTTATAATTGAAAATGCTGCGGGTCCGCAAGCTGTCCCCATTGCTTTTCATCTGCCCCAGTGTCATTTTCCCAGAAAATATATTGCATTCTTTCCACATACTGGGCCCAGTGATCAACAGCAGGATCAAATGAGTCAAGCCTTCCAAATAAAGGCATGATGCCAAGATTGCTGATGAAGCACTTCTGCCCGATTTTCGGGCTCCTTGAATGCTGCCTGACCTGCTGTGCGTTTCCAGCACTCTTGACTCTAATCTTCAGCATCTGCAGTCCTCACTTTCGCTATGATGCCAAGATGACTGTTGCAAGTATCTCATCACTAAGTTACTCTTTATTTGCTTGTGCACAGTACACTGGTTGTGGCCGGCCAGCCAGTTTGGAATCAGTCCATAAGACCATAAGACATAGACGTGGAAGTAAGGCCATTCGGCCCATCGAGTCCACTCCGCCATTAAATCATGGCTGATGGGCATTTCAACTCCACTTACCTGCATTCTCCCCGTAGCCCTTAATTCCTTGTGACATCAAGAATTTATCAATTTCTGGCTTGAAGACATTTAGCGTCCCAGCCTCCACTGCACTCCGCGGCAATGAATTCCACAGACCCACCACTCTCTGGCTGAAGAAATGTCTCTGCATTTCTGTTCTGAATTTACCCCCTTTAATTCTAAGGCTGTGCCCACGGGTCCTAGTCTCCTCGCCGAATGGAAACAATTTAGACAATAGGTGCAGGAGTAGGCCATTCAGCCCTTCGAGCCTGCACCGCCATTCAATATAATCATGGCTGATCGTTCCTAATCAGTATCCTGTTCCTGCCTTATCTCCATAACCCTTGATTCCACTATCTTTGAGAGCTCTATCCAACTCTTTCTTAAATGAATCCAGAGAGTGGGCCTCCACTGCCCTCTGGGGCAGAGCATTCCACACTGCCACCACTCTCTGGGTGAAGATGTTTCTCCTCATCTCTGTCCTAAATGGTCTACCCTGTATTTTTAAGCTGTGTCCTCTGGTTCAGCACTCACCCATCAGTGGAAACATGTTTCCTGCTGCCAGAGTGTCCAATCCTTTCATAATCTTATACGTCTCAATCAGATCCCCTCTCAGTCTTCGAAACTCAAGGGTATACAAGCCCAGTCGCTTCAGTCTTTCAGTGTAAGGTAATCCTGCCATTCCAGGAATTGACCTCGTGAATCTACGCTGCACTCCCTCAATAGCCAGAATGTCTTTTCTCAAATTTGGAGACCAGAACTGCACACAGTACTCCAGGTGTGGTCTCACCAGGACCCTGTACAGTTGCAGAAGCACCTCTTTGCTTCTATACTCAATTCCTCTTGTTATGAAGGCCAGCATGCTATTAGCCTTCTTCACTAGCTGCTGTACCTGCATGCTTGCCTTCATTGACTGGTGTACAAGAACACCCAGATCTCTCTGTACTGCCCCTTTACCTAAATTGATTCCATTGAGGTAGTAGTCTGCCTTCCTGTTCTTGCCACCAAAGTGGATAACCATAAATTTATCCACATTAAACTGCATCTGCCATGCATCTGCCCACTCATCTAACTTGTCCAGGTCACCCTGTAATCTCCTAACATCCTCATTACATTTCACCCTGCCACCCAGCTTTGTATCATCAGCAAATTTGCTAATGTTATTGCTGATACCATCTTCTATATCATTAACATATATTGTAAAAAGCTGCGGTCCCAGCACGGATCCCTGCGGTACCCCACTGGTCACTGCCTGCCATTCCGAAATGGAGCCGTTTATCACTACCCTTTGTTTCCTATTAGCCAACCAATTTTCAATCCAATCTAGTACTTTGCCCCCAATACCATGCGCCCTAATTTTACTCACCAACCTCCTGTGTGGGACTTTATCAAAAGCTTTCTGAAAGTCCAGGTACACTACATCAACTGGATTTCCCTCATCCAACTTCAGAGTTACATCCTCAAAAAATTGAAGAAGATTAGTCAAGCATGATTTCCCCTTCATAAATCCATACTGACTCTGTCCTATCCTGTTACTACTATCCAGATGTGCAGTAATTTCATCCTTTATAACAGAATCCAGCATCTTTCCCACCACTGAGGTCAGACTAACTGGTCTATAATTTCCTGCTTTCTCTCGCCCACCTTTCTTAAAAAGTGGTATAACATTAGCCACCCTCCAATCCTCAGGAACCGACCCCGAATCTATCGAACTCTGTAAAATAATCACCAACGCATCCACGATATCCCGAGCCACCTCCTTCAGTACCCTGGGATGCAGACCATCAGGCCCCGGAGACTTATCAACCTTCAGACCGAACAGTCTCTCCAACACCAAATCCTGGCAAATATAAATTCCATTAAGTTCAGGTCCTTCAGCCACTGTTACCTCAGGGAGATTGCTTGTGTCTTCCCCAGTGAACACTGATCTGAAGTAACCATTTAATTCCTCTGCCATTTCTTTGTTCCTAGTAATATATTCCCCTGTTTCTGTCTTCAAGGGCCCAATTTTTGTCCTAACCATTTTTTTGCCTTGCACATACCTAAAAAAGCTTTTACTATCCTCCTTAATATTCTTGGCCAGTTTACCTTCGTACCTCATTTTTCCTCTGCGTATTTCCTTCTTAGTAATCCTCTGTTGCTCTTTAAAAGCTTCCCAGTCCTCAGTTTTCCCACTTATCTTAGCAATGTTATACTTTTTCTCTTTTAACTTTATATGTTTCTTTACTTCCCTCGTCAGCCACGGCTGCCCATGCCTCCTCCTGGGAACTTTCTTCCTTTTAGGAATGAACTGATCCTGCAACTTCTGCATTATACACAGAAATATCCGCCATTGTTCCTCCACGGTCATCCCTGCTAAGGTATTGCACCATTGAACTTTGGCCAGCTCCTCCCTCATAGTTCCATAGTTCCCTTTATTCAACAGAAATACTGTCACTTCCGACTGTACCCTCTCCCTCTCAAATTGCAGATTGAAGCTTATTGTATTATGGTCACTACTTCCCAATTGCTCCTTCACTTCGAGGTCTCTGACCAATTCTTGTTCGTTACACAATACCATATCCAGAATTGCCTTCTCCCTGGTCGGCTCCAGCACCAGCTGCTCTAAGAATCCATCTCTGAGGCACTCCACAAAGTCTCTTTCTTTAGGCCCAATACCATCCTGATTCTCCCAGTCTACCTGCATGTTAAAATCCCCCATAACAACTGTAGTGACATCTTTGCGACAGGCCAATTTCAGCTCCTGATTTAACTTACATCCGACATCCAGACTACTGTTTGGGGGCCGCAGATGACTCCCAAGAGGGTCTTTTTACCCTTAGTATTTTGAAGCTCTACCCACACTGACTCTACATCCCCTGACTCTAGGTCCCCCGCGCAAGGGACTGAATATCGTCCCTTACCAATAAGGCCACCCCATCCCCTCTGCCCGTCAGTCTGTCCTTACGATAGCATGTGTATCCTTGAATATTCATTTCCCAGGCCCTGTCCACTTGAAGCCATGTCTCAGTCATCCCCACAATATCGTATCTGCCAATTTCCTAAAGAGCCTCAAGCTCATCCATCTTATGTCTAATGCTTCGTGCATTCATGTATAGTATTTTTAATTTGTTACTGCTCTCACCCTTCCCATCAACCCTTATTTCACTCAACCTTACAGCATGATGCCTTTCCGAGTTTTCTGCCTCATTGATACAGTTGTCTTTCTTGACTTCTCTTGTTCTAACTTTCCCTTCAATTTCCTTTTTAAACATCCAGCTTGTCCCCTCCCCCGCGCTACTTAGTTTAAACGTAGCAGTGTTGCAGTAGAAACCCTGCCTGCCAGAATGCTGGTCCCTAACCTATTAAGGTGCAAGCCGTCTCTCTTGTAGAATTTATGCTTACCACAAAATATACCCCCCAGTGATCCAAGAACTTAAATCCTTGCTTCCTGCACTAGTTCCCCAACCACACTTTCAAGTCCATTATCTCCCTGTTTCTGGCCACACTAGCCCGAGGAACTGGAAGCAAACTGGAGATAACTGGTGAGGCCATACTGGATTTGGTTCTGGGTAACGAACCAGGCCAGGTGTTAGAATTAGAGGTAGGTGAGCACTTCGGGGATAGTGACCATAATTCGGTGATTTTTACTCTCGTGATGGAGAGGGATAAGTGTGTACTACAGGGCAAGAGTTATAGCTGGGGTCAGGGAAATTATGATGCGGTGAGGCATGACTTAGGATGTGTGGCCTGGAAAAGTAGACTCCAAGGCAAGAGTGTAAATGATATGTGGAGCTTGTTCAAGGAGCAACTATTGAGTGTCCTTGATAATTATGTACCTGTCAGGCAGGGAGGAAAGGGTCGTGCGAGGGAGCCGTGGTTTAATAAGGAATTGGAATCCCTTGTTAAATGGAAGAGGGCGGCCTATCTCAAGATGAGACGTGAAGGTTCAATTGGGGCGATTGAGAGTTATAGGGTAGCCAGGAAGGACCTGAAGAGAGAGTTAAGAGCAGCAAGGAGGGGACATGAAAGGTCCTTAGTCGGTAGGATTAGGGAAAACCCTAAGGCTTTCTATAGGTATGTTAGGAATAAAAGAATGACTAGGGTAGGAATAGGTCCAGTCAAGGATAGTAGTGGGAAGTTGCGTGTGGAGGCGGAAGAGATTGGGGAGACACTGAATGAATACTTTTCTTCAGTATTTACTCAGGAACAGGGCATTGTCGTCGATGTGAATACTGAGTCACAAATAAGTAGAATGGATGGCTTTGAGGTATGTAGAGAAGAGGTGTTGGAAATCCTGGAAAAGGTGAAAATAGATAAGTCCCCTGGGCCTGATGGCATTTATCCTAGGATTCTCTGGGAAGCAAGGGAGGAGATTGCAGAGCCATTGGCCTTGATTTTTATGTCCTCTTTGTCTACAGGAGTAGTGCCAGAAGACTGGAGGATAGCAAATGTGGTTCCCTTGTTCAAAAAGGGGAGTAGGGATAACCCTAGTAACTATAGGCCGGTGAGTCTCACTTCTGTTGTGGGCAAAGTCTTAGAGAGAATTGTAAGGGATAGGATTTATGCACATCTGGATAGGAATAATGTGATCAAGGATAGTCAGCATGGTTTTGTGAAGGGCAGGTCGTGCCTCACAAACCTTATTGAATTCTTTGAAAAGGTGACGAAGGAGGTTGATGAGGGGAAAGCGGTAGATGTGGTATATATGGATTTTAGTAAGGCGTTTGATAAGGTTCCCCATGGTAGGCTACTGCAGAAAATACGGAGATATGGCATTGAGGGTGAGTTGGAGGTTTGGATTAGGAATTGGCTGGATGGAAGAAGACAGAGGGTAGTAGTTGATGGCAAAGTTTCTTCATGGAGTGCCGTCACTAGCGGTGTTCCGCAAGGATCTGTTTTGAGACCATTGCTGTTTGTCATTTTTATAAATGACCTGGAAGAGGGGTTAGAAGGTTGGGTGAGCAAGTTTGCGGATGATACGAAAGTCGGAGGAGTTGTTGACAGTGAGGAAGGATGTGGCAGGTTACAGCAGGATATAGAGAAGCTGCAGAGCTGGGCAGAAAGGTGGCAAATGGAATTCAATGTAGCTAAATGTGAGGTGATTCACTTTGGGAAGAATAACAAAAAGATGGGGTACTGGGCTAATGGTCGGATACTTGGTAGTGTGGATGAGCAGAGGGATCTTGGTGTCCATGTACACAGATCTCTGAAAGTTGCCACCCAGGTAAATAGTGCGGTGAGGAAGGCATATGGTGTACTGGCTTTTATTGGTAGAGGAATTGAGTTCCGGAGTCCTGAGGTCATGATGCAGTTGTATAAAACTCTGGTGCGGCCGCATCTGGAATATTGTGTGCAGTTTTGGTCGCCATACTATAGGAAGGATGTGGAGGCACTGGAACGGGTGCAGAGGAGGTTTACCAGGATGTTGCCTGGTATGGAAGGAAGATCGTATGAGGATAGACTGAGACACTTGGGGCTGTTTTCATTAGAGAAAAGAAGGTTTAGGGGTGACTTGATTGAGGTGTACAAGATGATTAGGGGGTTAGATAGGGTTGACAGTGTGAACCTTTTCCCGCGTATGGAGTCGGGTATTACAAGGGGGCATAGCTTTAAATTAAGGGGGGGTAGATATAGGACTGAAGTTAGGGGTAGGTTCTTCACTCAGCGAGTCGTAAGTTCATGGAATGCCCTGCCAGCAGCAGTGGTGGACTCTCCCTCTTTATGGGCATTTAAGCGGGCATTGGATAGGTATATGGAGGATAGTGGGTTAGTATAGGTTAGGTGGGCTTGGATCGGCGCAACATCGAGGGCCAAAGGGCCTGTACTGCGCTGTATTCTTCTATGTTCTATGTTCTAACCACCTTGGACGTCCTGCTTTTCAGCCTTCTTCCTAGTTCTCCAAAGTCTCGCTGTAGTATGTTCCTCCTATTCTTCCCGACATCATTTGTGCCGACATGTACCACCACGTCTGGCTCTTCACCCTCATCCTTGAGGATTTCCTGCACTCTGTCTTTCACTCTAGCACCAGGAAGGCAACACACCATCCTTAAATCCCGTCTGCTGCCACAAAAACCCCGGTCAGTTCCTGTCACGATGGAGTCCCCTATTACCACGGCTCTGTGCAATGTCCGACTCTTCCGCTCTGCCTCTGCGGCAACTTTTGATTGACAAACTTGGCTGCCTTGCGAACTGGCAGTGTCATCAGTCTCTGTTTCCAAAAGCTTCAACTTGTTCCTGACAGGTACTTCTCCCGGGGTCTCTTGTACCTGTCTCCTCTCCGCCTTCCTCATCGTCTGCTCTCTTCTACTCTCTTCTGTCATGATTGGTGTAATAACATCGCTGAAGGTCTTGTCCAGAAAGTTCTCGTTCTCTCGGATGAGCCTAAGGTCTTCGAGTTCTTTCGTCAGCGCTGCAATATGCTCGGTCAATTGCTGAATGTGCACACATTTTCCACACATATACGAGCCAGACACACCAGAGTCGTTGACCTCCCACATCAAGCACGTAGCGCACTGAACCAGCTGGGCAGTCATGTCTTCACCCTCTTCAACTGTGGTGTAATCACTTCACTCAACCTCCTTGTCAAAGATTCCTGAGCTGAAGCCTCACTCTTCGATCTAAACTTCCTTCGACCCTCTTTTTGTGGCACGTCTGTGGACTCTTAATTAAGGTTAGAGGAGGAGGGAGGGAGGGAGACCCTACTTTGTAGGACCAGGGGTTTAGAACACACCCACTCTAATAGCAATCACTTACCTTCCCAACCGGCTTTGCGCTCCGTCTGAACTTCCGCCCAGCTCCCGCCGCTCTCTGCTGCAAAAAGACCGTTGGCGTCGAGGTAAGTTCTTTATATAGTAATCACTTACCTTCCCGACCGGCTTTGCGCTCCGTCTGAACTTCCGCTCAGCTCCCGCCGCTCTCTGCTGCGAAATTTCTTAGCGTTCACCCTTTCCAAGCCATGTATTATCTTGTAAGTTTCTATTAGATCTCCCCTTAACCTTCTAAACTCCAATGAGTACAATCCCAGGATCCTCAGCCATTCCTCGTATGTTAGACCTACCATTCCAGGGATCACCTGTGTGAATCTCCGCTGGACACGCTCCAGTGCCAGTATGTCCCTCCTGAGGTGTGGGGCCCAAAACTGAACACAGTACTCCAAATGGGGCCTAACCAGAGCTTTGTAAAGTCTCAGTAGCACATTGCTGCTTTTATATTCCAACTCTCTTGAGATAAATGACAACATTGCATTTGCTTTCTTAATCACAGATTCAACCTGCATGTTTACCTTTAGAGAATCCTCAACTAGCACTCCCAGATCCCTTTGTACTTTGGCTTTATGAATTTTCTCACCGTTTAGAAAGTAGTCCATGCTTGTATTCTTTTTTCCAAAGTGCAAAACCTCACATTTGCTCACATTGAACTTCATCAGCCATTTTCTGGACCACTCTCCCAAACTGTCTAGATCGTTCTGCAGCCTTCCCACTTCCTCAGTACTACCTGCCTGTCCACCTAACTTCGTATCATCAGCAAACGTCGCTAGAACCCCCCCAGTCCCAGATCGTTAATATATAACGTGAACAGCTGCAGCCCCAACACTGAACCCTGCACCGGCTGCCATTCCGAAAAAGAACCTCTTATCCCAACTCTCTGCCTTCTGTCAGGCAGCCAATCCTCAATCCATGCCAGTCCCCTAAACTGAGGAGATTATAAATTTCCTGTTTATATTGATCAGTGTCAGAAGTCACATGACATCAGGTTATAGTCCAACAGGTTTATTTGAAATCACAAGCTTTTGGAGTGTTACTTCTTCATCAGGTGCAGTCGCTTCAGTTGGCGAAGAAGGAGTGCTCTAAAAGCTTGTGATTTCACATGAACCTGTTAATGTTATATGACTTCTGACCTTGTCCAGCCCAGTCCAACCTCAGCCCTCCACATATATTTCTTTATTTTTATTCTTTTTTTTGTTCTTTAATACATTTTTCTTTACCTCCACACTACTGACTAACTGCAGTAGTACTTATATTTTCCCCAGCACCCATGTTGTGTGTGTAGGTGTGAGACACAGTGAAAGACAACACTTATACAAATCTTTATTCAATTTCCAACACAAGGAGGAAAGGAAATGACAGAGTGGCCAGTGACAAGCAATGCTCTTCTCATCAAAGGGCAATGCTGCATGATCAAAAAAGTGAAGGAAAGGGTAGGGATTAAATTAAAATAGATTTGGAGGGGGAAATAAAGTACTCCATTCCCTGCGGTGCCCACCTCTCCCTGAACAGCTCGAGAGAGTTGTAGATACCATGTACTCCTTCTCCAGGGACACCTGGGCTCGGATGTAGCCATGGAAGAGGGACAGGCAATTGGCCACAATGACCCCCTCCATGGCCCGCTGTCTGAGCCTGTTTATGGCTAGTTTGGCCAGGCTCAGGAGCAGATCTACGAGGAGATCCTCTGACCTACCCTCCCCACTCCGCACGGGGTGCCTAAAGATCAGGAATGTGAGACTGAAGTGCAACCAGAAACAGAGAAGAAGGTTTTTAAGAAAATCAGAAAGGGCGTGCAAATGCCCACACTCAACATATACATGGTCCACAGAACAAGCAGTTGGGCTGGGAGTCAGTGAACCACCGCAATCTGCAGTTGCAGGAAACTGCTGCGTATAGCACTCATTACCCCAGATCCGTGAGCAAAAGGAGGAGGGGTCCTGAGTAGAGAGCCATCCATTGGAGATCCCCACCGCCCGGTGGCAAATGGGCATGCCAAGGCGGGCAGTGGATGAGGGAAAAAGAGGTTGATGGTGTGCAGCAGCAGCTTACCATGATACATCCCTGAAGGGGATTAAACTAAAGTACCGGAGGCGGCTCAGGTTGTGGAGCACAGTCTCCAGCGGGAAGTACGGGACCTTGGGGATAATGTGAAATTCTGTCTGGGCAGGGGTGAACATAGACAGGATTCCACTGCACATCTGAGTGTCCTCCAACTGGTGCACTATGTTGGGTCCGAGCATCGCTGCTTTAAGGTGTCACATAGCATTGGCCATGAACCGGGCATCTTATGCTGCCCTGCTCGTTATATCCTGCAGTAGCATCCAGCCCAGACCCCCGCCACCCAGCACGTCCCCGACTCTGGTCACCCTCGCCACCACGGCCCTCCCCTCTGACAGCCACTTGAACCCACGAGTATGGAGGTGCGGATTCCTGAGCAACGGCTCCCTGACGACAGCCGCTATTCCTTCCGGACAGTAGGCATGACGTGATTCAACTGTGCTTCAGACAGTGCTCAGGTCCTGGTAAAAGACAAGGCAGCATCCTGACAGCGACTTCCTAACCATTACGGTCGATGGACAGGAGCTGCGTGTCGTAGTTGAGGTTACGCACCTGGTGGAAAAAATTACATCACCAGCACCACCTAGGAGGAGGCTCGACGTAAAGGTATCGCTGCAAGGTCTGAAGGCAGAAAGTCATCACCTGGGTGTGGACACCAGCGCTTGACCACCCTTCTTAATAGGGAGACTCAGGATCTGCACAGTGACCCAATGTGTCTTTTTATCTCAGAAGAAATGAACCAATGTTCTCTGGATATCAGTGACAAAACCAGGAGGAGGGACAAAAGGTACCAGCCGGTACCACAACATGGTGGCCACCAGCTGATTTATGACCAGCAAACAACTCCTGTAAGACAGCACTCGGAGCAGTCCTGTCCCATGGCTGAGGTGAGCCGAGACCTTGGCCTCTGGCTCCTGCCAGTTTGCTGGCCAGGAATCCTCAGTGGGATAGAGGTAGACCTCCAGATAGAGCAGATGGTGGTACTCCAGATAAACCCCCATGACATCCCGTAACAAGTGGAGAATACAAAACGTTATTGTACTTCAAAGCCCAGTGTGGAAAGTATACACCAAGAATCAATTGTCAGTAAGTAAAGGTATTTATGTCTGGATTTTATGTAATTTATATTAATACTGCACTACATTCAAACAAACGTTCTATGGTGAAGAAAGGGAAGATTTACATTTGTACGGTTTTATTCACAACCTCAGGTCCTCCTAAATTGCTTTGCCTGCATCAGGTACTGTTGAAGAGTGGTTTCTGTTGTAATGTAGGCAATGTGTCGTTAATTTGGTCTTGGCTAATACCATAAGCAGCAATAAAACTAAGATGACTTAGTGCTGTTAGTTAAGGGATACATCTTAGACAGCATACCCGGAGGCTTACTCAATTCTTTTACAAATAGCACCATGAGATTCTTAATATTCACCCAAGAGAATAAATGAAAACTTTATTTTGCGGCCTCATTTGAAAACAACATCTCTAACAGTGAATCTCCCTCATTGTTGCATGCAAGTGCAAACCCTGGAGTGTACTTTGTGCCCAGAATCTTTTGACTCATAAGCAGTGTCAACTGAGCCATGGCTGACGCAAAACATCATGATACAGTTAGTCTTAGCCTTAGCTACGGGTTGAGAGACCTTGGCCCTGTTGATCCTGGCGGTTGGTGCTGCTGAGGACACCACCTGGCACCTGCGCATTCTCTCCAGATCAGTTGGCTCCGAGAAATTGAGGAGCACGTCATCGGCATAAGCCGAGATGACCATCCCTTTGACCACGCTGTGCAGAACCAGCCCCAACAACTTCCTCCACAAGTGGCACAGGAAAGGCTGCATGCACAGAGAATACAGTTGGCCAGACAGGGGGCAGCCTTGATATACTCCTCTCCCAAAGCGAAGACACTCTGTGGAGGTGTACAAAAGTCGGATCCGGGTGATGAACTGTGTCCCGAACCTGAATGCCCGCAGAGTCCCAAGCAGATACTCTTGATCAATCCTGTCAAAGAACAAAGAAAACTTACAGCCCAGGAACAGGCCCTCCGGCCCTCCAAGCCTGAGCTGATCCAAATGTACTGTCTAAACCTGTCGGTCAATTCCTAAGCATTTGTATCCCTTTGCTCCCCACCTACACATGCATCTGTCCAAACGCATCTTAAATGAATCTACTGTGCCTGCCTCTACCACCTCTGCTGGCAACGTATTCCAAATGCCCATCACCCTCTGTGTGAAGTACTTGCCGCGTGTATCCTCCTTAAACTTTTTACCTTTCACCTTGAAAGCATGACCTCTCACTATTGAATTCTTCACCCTGGGAAAAAGCTTGTGTCTATTTGTCGAATGCCTTCTCCGGTCGGGGGGACAGGAAGGTGCTCGACAGACCAGCCCATCAACAGAAATGGATCAGGTCCTGGACCAGATGGACGTTGTTGTGTATCCTCCGGCCTGGGACCGTGGTCTGGGTGAATCATGTAGGTCAGCATGGAAGCCAGACGAGAAGCCATCACCCTGGTGAAAATGTTGTAATCCATGCCAAGGAGGGAGACTGGATGCCAGTTCTTTAAAGAGCGAAGGTCCCCTTCTTTGGCAGCAGGACGATGACCGCCAGTCAGCTCCTCTAAAGTGATGGGATCGTCGCACTTTCTGGCTCTACAGATTTTCTTTTGTCGGACACAGTGAGAAACTTTTCATGCTGTACATTTCTGTGACTCAACATGTGTGTAAATCTTTATTTATATTCCACTTTTTTTGTGTGTGCAGGTGTCGGACACAGTGAAAAACAACAAGTGTGTAAATCTTTATTTATGTACCACCACCAGGAAAAAAGGAAACACCTGAGTGGCCAGTGACAAGCAGTGCCCTTCTCAAAGGGCAATGCTGCATTATCAAACGGTGAAGGGGAGGGAAGTGGTTAAATCAAAATAGAGTTGGAGTGGGAAATAACACACTCCACCTCCCTGTGGTGCCCTCCTTTCTCTGAAAATTCCGCTCTGCATAGCTTTTTTTCTTTTTTTCAAAAATGCAGAAACCAACAGCAGCAGAAACACTGACTGTGGCCCAGCCAATACAGAGTCAGTCCCCTAAACTGAGGAGATTCTAAATCTCCTGTTCATTATATTTTTTTCTTTTTTCTTTCCCCTCTATACTATCACCTGACAGTGGTAGTGCTTATTTTTCCCCAGTGGTAGTGCTCTTCCTCCAGCCGTCGTGTTGCTATGGTCTGGTGATGGAGGAGTCCAAGGACCTGCTTGTCCTTGGTGGAGTGGGAGGGGGAGTTGAAGTGTTGAGCCACGGGGTGGTTGGGTTGGTTGGTCTGGGTGTCCTAGAGGTGTTCTCTGAAACGTTCAGCAAGTAGGCGGCCTGTCTCTCCAATATAGAGGAGGCCACATCGGGTGCAGCGGATGCAGTAAATGATGTGTGTGGAGGTGCAGGTGAATTTGTGACGGTTATGGAAGGATCCCTTGGGGCCTTGGAGGGAAGTAAGGGGCTGGAGGAGGAGCGCCTCATCTTCTGCCTAGGAACCCTCCAACCACAAGGGATGAGCTCAGATTTCTCCACTTTCCTCATTTCCGCTCCCCCACCTTGTCTCAGTCCCAACCCTCAAACTCAGCACCACCTTCCTAGCCTACAATCTTCTCCACCCCCATCCCCACTCCGACCTATCTCCCTCACCTTAACCTCCTTCCACCTATCGCATTTCCAATGCCCCTCCCCCAAGTCCGTTCTCCCTACCTTTTATCATGGCCTGCTTGGCACACTCTCCTCATTCCTGAAGAAGGGCTCATGCCCGAAACGTCGATTCTCCTGCTCCTTAGATACTGCCTGACCAGATCAAGTTCCGAAACCATGAGGTTATGCTGCAGCTGTGCAAAACTCTGGTGCAGCTACACTTGGAGTATTGTGTACAGTTCTGGTCACTGCTTTATAAGAAATGCTGAGGGACTTGAGGCTGTTTTTGTTAGAGTGAAGAAGGTTGAGAGGTGACTTAATAGAGACGTATAAGATAATCAGAGGGTTAGATAGGGTGGACAGGGAGAGCCTTTTTCCAAGTATGGTGACGGTGAGTACGAGGGGGCATGACATTAAATTGAGGGGTGATAGATATAGGACAGATGTCAGAGGTAGTTTCTTTACTCAGAGAGCAATAAGGGTAGTAAGGAATGCTTTGCCTGCAATGGTAGTGGATTTGCCAACTTTAAGTACATTTAAGTCGTCATTGGACAAGCATATGGACATACATGGAATAGTGTAGGTTAGATGGACTTCAGATTGGTATGACAGGTCAGCGCAACATCGAGGGCCAAAGGGCCTGTACTGCGCTGTAATGTTCTATGTTCTATGTTCTAACTAGCTCAGAGCCAGTTCCCAGAGTGAGGAGACTCTCTGAATCCCCTGTTTATTTTTTCTTTTTTTTATTTCACTGTTTATATTTTTTCAAAGGGCAATATATATTTTTTTTAATTTTATTAAACAAATTACAAAACAGTTTACAAAAAACATTAACAGCTGTACACAAGAGACAGCAATTTTCAAAGGGCAATATATATATTTTTTAATTTTATTAAACAAATTACAAAACAGTTTACAAAAAACATTAACAGCTGTACACAAGAGACAGCAATTTTCAAAGGGCAATATATATTGGTCAGTAAGGGCTTTTCTGATTGGCCCAGGTTAACAACTCCAATTGAGGATCTCGTAGTCAACAAAATCCACCTGGTTCCAGTCACTGCACTCTTTTAAAGAGAGATTGAGCAGTTTCCCTCTGTATTCTCTGAAGTTTAGGAGAATGCAAAGAGATCGAATTGAGGTCGAAAAATGCTGAAGGGAGTTGACACAGTAGGAGTGAAGAAGGTGTTTCTTCTTAAAGAACAAAGAAAATTTACAGCTCAGGAACAGGCACTTTGGTCCTCCAAGCCTGAGCCAATCCAAATGTACTGTCTAAACCTGTCGGTCAATTCCTAAGCATTTGCTCCCCACCTACTCATGCATCTGTCCAGATGCATCTGAAATGAATCTACCGTGCCTGCCTCTACCATCTCTACTGGCAACAAGTTCCAAATACCCACCGCCTTCTGTGTGAAGTACTTGCCGTGTATATCCCCCTTAAACCTTCCACCTCTCACCTTGAAAGCATAACCTCTCGTTATTGAATCCTTCACCCTGGGAAAAAGCTTGTCTCTATCCATCCTGTCTATACCCTTCATGATTTTATAAACCTCAATCATTTCCCCCCTCAATCTCCTTTTTTCTAGTGAAAATAAATCTAACCTACTCAACCTCTCTTTATAGCTAGCATCTTCCATACCAGGCAACATCCTTGTAAATCTTATCTGCATCCTCTCCAAAGTGTCCACATCCTTTTGGTAATGTGGCAATCAGAACTGTACACAGTATTCTAAATGTGGCCGAACCAATGTCTTGTACAATTTTAACAGGACTTGCTAGGTCTTATAGGAGAAAGTGAGGACTGCAGATGCCAGAGATCAGAGCAGAAAATGTGTTGCTGGAAAAGCGCAGCAGGTCAGGCAGCATCAAAGGAGCAGCTCCTTTGATGCTGCCTGACCTGCTGCGCTTTCCTTGCTAGGTCTTATACTCAATACCTCGTCCAATGAAGGCAAGCATACTATATACCTTCTTGACCACTGTATCCACCTGTGCAGCAGCCTTCAGGGTACAATGGATCTGCATTCGCAGATCTCTCTGTCCATCAACCTTTCCTAAGGCTCTTCCATTCATTGTATAATTCTCTCGAGAATTAGACTTGCCTAAATGCATCACCTCACATTTATCTGGATTGAAAGCCATCTGCCACTTTTCTGCTCAACTCTCCAGTCTATCTTCTTGTCGGACAATTTAGAAGAAGAGATCATAGTTTTAGGATAAAGGGTATGATGTAAAACAGAGATGAAGAGAAATTACTTCTCTCAAAGCTTAATGAATTAGTGGAATTCACACTGAGTAAATTTAACAAAGAGATGGACAGATTTTCAATGAGTCACGGGTTGAAGAGTTACGGGAAGGGGGCAGGAAAGTGAAGTTGAGGCTGAGCTGAGAGTAGCCAAGATGGTATGGAATGACAGAGCAGGCTTGAGAGACTGAATTGCCTACTTCTGCTTCTGATTCTTATGTTGTTCTAAATACAGAACTAGTTGAACCAATCTCACCTCATATGAGCAGGTTCAATATTATAGTCATAAAGCCGTAGAGGCCAACAGCACAGAAAAGGCCCTTTGGTCCATCGAGTCTATGCTCCTCAAAGACTACTACCTAGCTATTCTCATCCCATTTTTCAGCACTTGGCCCATAGACCCATATTCCTTGGCATCGCAAGTGCTTCTTAAATTTGCTGAAGGTATCTGCCTCTGCTGTCCTTACAGGCAGTCAGTTCCAGATTCACATCACTTGCTATGATCGAGATAGGAAGAGTGAGCTATCTCTGTAGCCCCACTACTCCATGTTACTGGTGCATTTGGCCCATCATGTCTGTAATAGACCTCCAATGAGCACAATGACTTAGTGCCATTCTCCTGCCTTTTCCCTATACCTTTGCAGACTTTTCATTCAAATCGTCACCCCATACCATCTTGGTGATTCTGCCTTTATCAGACTTACAGGCAGTGTATTCTCAACCCGAGTCACTAATTGGGTGAAAACTTAATTCCCCACACCATAGTTTACTATGTTTGCACATGACTTTTATCACTATCTTTCGGAACATGCACTAATACTTGAGTCCCACGACCCTTAGATCGTCACAAATGTTCTCAATTTAATTGAAGTATTCAGAGCTCCTAATTTGTCTCAGATAAAAACAAAATGCCATGGATGCTAGAATCTGAAATAAAGACAGAAAGTGTGGTGAACTCTATTTCTCTGTCCACGAATGCTGCCAGACCTGTTGAATTTGTTCAGTACTTGTTTTTATGTTGAGAGTATGGTGCTGGAAAAGCACAGCAGGTCGGCAGCATCTGAGGAGCAGGAGAATTGACTTTTCAGGCATAAGCCCTTCATCAGGACCTATGCTTTTCAGCATCACACTCTCGACTCTGATCTCCAGCATCTGCAGTCCTTACTTTCTCCTTGTTGTTTTTATCCCAAATTTAACTTTCTGATGGACTCAGGCTAACAGAGAACACTGACTGGTTTCTGTACTTCACACATTACAAATCAATCATTCTAACCATAGCAAAACAGAAATAAAAATGATTAACATATAATATGTCTCGTTGAAACTCTAGTCCCTTTTGTAAATTTGCTACACATTCGTAGAAGACAAGATCGGACAGAGTCACAATGGAATTACGAAAGGGAAATTATGCTCGAGAAAAACTGCACAAATCTCTCAAGGATGTCATGAGTAGAATTGATAAGGGGACCCATTGCGTGTGGTTTACTTGGACTTCCCAAACGCATTATAAGAGATTAGCAGGTAAAATTAAAGTATGTAGGAGTAGAATATTGAGATGGATAGACAGGATAGATGGTTGGCAGACAGAAAACAAAATGTAAGAATAATGTGTTTTTCTGAATGGTGATGGATTAGGAAAGGGTGCAACCATACCTGGGTCTCCTCATACATCAGTCGCTGAAGGTGAGCATACAGGTGTAGCAGGCATTGAAGAGGACAGTGAAGAAGGTAAATGATATGTTGGCCTCCAAAGCAAAAGGATTTAAGAACAAGAGCATGGATACCCTGCTGCAAGTTTACAGGACCATGATGAGAACAGACCTGGAGTATTGTGTGCAGTTTTTGTCTCCTTATCTGAGGAAGAATGTTCTGGTTATGGAAGGATAGAACTTGACAGGGTAAATTCAGGCAGAATATTTCCAGTGACTGGGAAGTCCAGAACCAGGGTTCAAAGTTTAAGGATAGGCAGTAGGCCACTTAGGACTGAGATGAGGAGAAATGTCCTCATCCAGAGAGTGATGAGCCTGTAGAATTCTCTGCCACAGAAAATGATTGAAGGCAAAGCATTGAATGCTTTCAAAAAGGAGTTAGATATGGGCCTTAGAACTAAAGAGATTAAAGGGTATGGGGAGAAAGCAGGAACAAAATACAAATTTGGATGATCAGCCATAGCTATAATTGGCAGAGCTGACCTGAAGGCCCAAATTCTGTTCCTATTTTCTATGTTTCTGTGTTTCTGGACAGATAGGGGCATAGAGTACAAGACCAAGGAGATGATGTTGAAATTGTATAAGACACTTGTTAGCCCTCAGCTAGATTACTGTTTACAGGTCTGTGCATCATATTATAGGAAAGATAAAAATGCATTGGAGGAAGTGCAGAAGTGATTTACAAGAATGGTTCAAGGGATGAGAAACCTCAGTGATGAGGATAGATTGAAGAAGTTAGAACTGTTCTCCTTGGCAAGAAAAATGTGGAGAAGGATTTTCATGATGGGAAAAGCAGAAGATTAACATGAGGTAATGATAATCATTCCGTGCAGGCTTGATGAGTTGATTGGCCTCCTTATGTGCTGTAACATTCCTCTGATTGCTTGTCACAATTCATTGGGGTAACATGCTGAAAATCAAGCTCTGCTATTCCGAGTTAATGATTTTTAGAAGTACACCAAGGTTAACAGATTTGTCTTCTCAATCAAATTTGACAGAAATCATGGACTAACTTTCTCTGCTGAACTTAAACTATTGTTTATTAGAAGAAATTATACTTTACATATGAGTAAACATTATAACTGTAATTAAAACTTTAATCCCATTATAAACTCCCCCCTTGCACACACAGATACAGACAGAGGAAAAAAATCAGGGTTTATAAATGCAAGTAAAATTAGAAAACATTTCAGTAGTCCTGAGATGACTATTCTGATTCGTGCAAGTCATAATGTTGCTTCTCAGTGATAGAACATAGAACAATACAGCGCAGAACAGGCCCTTTGGCCCTCGATGTTGCGCCGATCCAAGCCCACCTAACCTATACTAACCCACTATCCTCCATATACCTATCCAATGCCCGCTTAAATGCCCATAAAGAGGGAGAGTCCACCACTGCTACTGGCAGGGCATTCCATGAACTTACAACTCGCTGAGTGAAGAACCTACCCCTAACTTCAGTCCTATATCTACCCCCCCTTAATTTAAAGCTATGCCCCCTTGTAATACCCGACTCCATACGCGGGAAAAGGTTCACACTGTCAACCCTATCTAACCTCCTAATCATCTTGTACACCTCAATCAAGTCACCCCTAAACCTTCTTTTCTCTAATGAAAACAGCCCTAAGTGTCTCAGTCTTTCCTCATACGATCTTCCTTCCATACCAGGCAACATCCTGATAAACCTCCTCTGCACCCGTTCCGGTGCCTCCACATCCTTCCTATAGTATGGCGACCAAAACTGCACACAATATTCCAGATGCGGCCGCACCAGAGTCTTATACAACTGCATCATGACCTCAGGACTCCGGAACTCAATTCCTCTACCAATAAAAGCCAGTACGCCATATGCCTTCCTCACCGCACTATTTACCTGGGTGGCAACTTTCAGAGATCTGTGTACATGGACACCAAGATCCCTCTGCTCATCTACACTACCAAGTATCCGACCATTAGCCCAGTACCCCATCTTTTTGTTATTCTTCCCAAAGTGAATCACCTCACACTTAGCTACATTGAATTCCATTTGCCACCTTTCTGCCCAGCTCTGCAGCTTCTCTATATCCTGCTGTAACCTGCCACATCCTTCCTCACTGTCAACAACTCCTCCGACTTTCGTATCATCCGCAAACTTGCTCACCCAACCTTCTAACCCCTCTTCCAGGTCATTTATAAAAATGACAAACAGCAATGGTCCCAAAACAGATCCTTGCGGAACACCGCTAGTGACGGCACTCCATGAAGAAACTTTGCCATCAACTACTACCCTCTGTCTTCTTCCTTCCAGCCAATTCCTAATCCAAACCTCCAACTCACCCTCAATGCCATATCTCCGTATTTTCTGCAGTAGCCTACCATGGGGAACCTTATCAAACGCCTTACTAAAATCCATATATACCACATCTACCGCTTTCCCCTCATCAACCTCCTTCGTCACCTTTTCAAAGAATTCAATAAGGTTTGTGAGGCACGACCTGCCCTTCACAAAACCTTGCTGACTATCCTTGATCACATTATTCCTATCCAGATGTGCATAAATCCTATCCCTTACAATTCTCTCTAAGACTTTGCCCACAACAGAAGTGAGACTCACCGGCCTATAGTTACTAGGGTTATCCCTACTCCCGTTTTTGAACAAGGGAACCACATTTGCTATCCTCCAGTCTTCTGGCACTACTCCTGTAGACAAAGAGGACATAAAAATCAAGGCCAATGGCTCTGCAATCTCCTCCCTTGCTTCCCAGAGAATCCTAGGATAAATGCCATCAGGCCCAGGGGACTTATCTATTTTCACCTTTTCCAGGATTTCCAACACCTCTTCTCTACATACCTCAAAGCCATCCATTCTACTTATTTGTGACTCAGTATTCGCATCGACGACAATGCCCTGTTCCTGAGTAAATACTGAAGAAAAGTATTCATTCAGTGTCTCCCCAATCTCTTCCGCCTCCACACGCAACTTCCCACTACGATCCTTGACTGGACCTATTCCTACCCTAGTCATTCTTTTATTCCTAACATACCTATAGAAAGCCTTAGGGTTTTCCCTAATCCTACCGACTAAGGACCTTTCATGTCCCCTCCTTGCTGCTCTTAGCTCTCTCTTCAGGTCCTTCCTGGCTACCCTATACCTCTCAATCGCCACAATTGAACCTTCACGTCTCATCTTGAGATAGGCCGCCCTCTTCCATTTAACAAGGGATTCCAATTCCTTATTAAACCACGGCTCCCTCGCACGACCCTTTCCTCCCTGCCTGACAGGTACATAATTATCAAGGACACTCAATAGTTGCTCCTTGAACAAGCTCCACATATCATTTACACTCTTGCCTTGGAGTCTACTTTTCCAAGCCACACATCCTAAGTCATGCCTCACCGCATCATAATTTCCCTGACCCCAGCTATAACTCTTGCCCTGTAGTACACACTTATCCCTCTCCATCACGAGAGTAAAAATCACCGAATTATGGTCACTATCCCCAAAGTGCTCACCTACCTCTAATTCTAACACCTGGCCTGGTTCGTTACCCAGAACCAAATCCAGTATGGCCTCACCTCTTGTTGGCCTGTCTACATATTGTGTCAGGAAACTCTCCTGCACACATTGAACAAACACTGACCCATCTAACGAACTTGAGCTATAGCTTTCCCAATCAATATCAGGAAAGTTAAAGTCCCCCGTAACAACCACCCTATTACTGTCACTCATCTCCTGAATCACCTTCCCTATCCTTTCTTCAATGATTCTAGGACTATTAGGAGGCCTGTAAAAGACTCCTAACAGGGTGACCTCACCTTTCCTATTCCTAACCTCAGCCCAAACTACCTCAGATGGCAAGTCCTCATCCATCGTCCTTTCCACCACTGTAATACTATCTTTGACAAGCAATGCCACACCTCCCCCTCTTTTACCCCCACCTCTGACCCTACTAAAACATTTAAATCCTGGAACCTGCAACAGCCAATCTTGTCCCTGTTCTAGCCATGTCTCCGTAATAGCCACAACATCGAAGTCCCAGGTACCAACCCACGCTGCAAGTTCACCTACCTTATTTCGTATACTTCTTGCATTTGGTGATCTTTCACCAAATGTTTCCACTGGTTCATAAAGAGCACAGAGTGACTGGTTCACCTGTAAAAATGATGTGGAGGTGCCGGTGTTGGACAAAATTAAAAATCACACTACACTAGATGGTAGTCCAACAAATTTATTTGGAAGTACAAGCTTTCAGAGCACTGTAGCTTCATCAGGTAGCTACAGATAGCGAGAACACCTAAGCTAGTGATAGTCCAAAGGCTTCTCTGTCCCTTGCTCATAGCCCCAAATTGTTCAGCCACCTGTTATGACATAGGGAAAGCAAGCCAAACCAAAACAGCTTCACTATCACTAGATTCCCAAAATATTCAAGCATTCAATGACCTTCCAAACTGCCCAATTGTTTCTCACCAAACATGTTGGACACCAAGTTTATAAGTTAAACAAAATGTCGCAGTTGTTATTAATAAAGTATCTTTAACAGAACTCAGAGACAGTAAGTTTCAAAAAGAGAAATTACTGGAAAAACTGAGCAGGCCTGGCAGTACCTGGGGAGAGAAAGCAAAATTAATGTTTTGGGTCCAGTGATCCTTCTTCAGAACTGATAGCTTGGAAAAAGTTGGCACATATGGGGTTCGGTAGAGGGGAGGCAAGGGAGTAAATGATAGATGGAGATGGAGTCCAGAGAGAGAGAAAAACAGTTGGTAAAAGGGGTGGGTAAAGGTCAGCTTGAGAGAATGTATAGTTGCTATTGGGTACTGAAAGTGGCTGATAATGTGCTGTTTCTGGCAGTAGCCTCTACCCATCTAAGAACCAATCAAATTGTTGGCAGGCAGAAGGCCTTTGTCATCAGTAATTGGTCAGTCATCCACAAAGTAATCCATTACTTGTTATATAGATATTTTTATTAGAAATTTAACATTTTTACAAGTTTACAAAAATAAACAAAACTCTCAGATATAAACATTGATATACAATTAGCTCAAATATACAATAACCAAAATTTGACTAAAAAAAACAAAACAACAAAAAAAAACGAAAAGAACAAAAAACACAAACAAACAAAACTCAACTATCTACTAATCTAACCTACAACTAACCAGAGTGTATATTTCAGTCTCTTACATGCTCGGGATGTGTTAACATCAGATATGATAAAACCCGTATTCGTGCGGGATTCCTCCCCCGAGGGGCCGCGGACCAGCCAGGTTTGTAATCTCAATTAAATAAAAGCCCTTGTTAGGATAGCCGAAATATCTGTATTTATGTAATTCAAAAAGGGCTGCCATATTTTATAAAATAATTCGGTCTTTCGGTGCACCATATTTGTAAGGAAGTCAAGGGGAATACATTCCATAATTAGTCTGTGCCAATTTGAAAGTCCAGGGGGGCCCTCCGCCACCCAGTTCATCAAAATATTTTTCCTTGCACAGAAAGAAAGAATAGAAAATAGTCTCTTCCCGTACGTGTCCAGGGAGGGAAAGTTCGAAAAGCCCAAGAGGAGAGATACGGGGTCCACTTTTATTTCCATTCCTAAAATTTCTGTCAGGGTGCTTGCTACTTTAGTCCAATATCTACCGATCTTATGACAGGTCCATAAGCAATGTACAAGAGTGCCCACCTCTATTTTGCATTTAGGACACATTGGAGATGCTCCTGCCTTAAATTTTGCCAATCGAACCGGTGCTATATGGGCCCTATGAAGTATCTTCAGCTGGATAGCCTGGGTTCTGTTACAAATAGTAATTCTTCTAGCATTTTCCCAGATATCATTCCACGTTTCTGTGGAGATTTCTAGTCCCAGATCCTGATCCCATGTTTTAAGCAGATTATCCATATCTCCCGATACTTCATCATGTAGCAAATGATAAATATTACTGACGGAAGATACCCCCACTGGTCGTAGGACACTACATTCTCTATCGGATTTATAAAGACTATCTAATAACGTAGTCTTCTTCTGTATAAAATCTCGAATTTGGAAGTATCGAAAGAGGTCTCCATTGGGTAATCTGAATTTCTGACGCAGCTGTCCAAAAGACATCAGGACCCCATCTTTAAATAAATCCCCGAGACATGAGATACCCCTGGATCTCCAGAGTTTAAAAGTGGCATCTGTTAACCCCGGTTGGAATCCCCATGCTCCCACTATCGGTGCATAGGGGGATGTTTTATGTGAATTACCCTCATTTTGCCGCATTATATTCCAAGCCTTGATTGTATTCAGTATTATAGGGTTTTTACAGTGATCTGTAATGATTTTCCTCTTGTCTGAGAATAAAAGGTTAATAAGTGGGTATTTTACTTGAGAAGCCTCGATGTCCAACCAGATTGATTGTGGATCAGACAAGACCCAATCAGCTATATAACTTAATAGGGAACTTAATTGATATTTCCTAAAATCTGGGAAGTCCAATCCACCCCTTGCCTGTGGAAGCTGTAGCTTCTTCAGCTTAATGAGGGGCCGCCTATGGTTCCAGATAAAGGAACTCAGCCAGCCGTATAATTTACATAAAGCTGTCCTCGGCAGCATCACCGGAAGCATTCTCATAGGATATAGGAGACGGGGCAGGATATTTATTTTGATTAATGCTATTCTACCCAACCAGGAAATTGGCAGGTCTCCCCATCGCTGGAGGTCCTGCCTTATCCTTTCCAATAAATACACAAAATTAGCCTTATACAACTGACCAAATACTGGGGTAATAAAAATGCCTAAATATAAGAAACCCTCCAGGGACCAGCGAAAGGGAAAAAGGGAACCGTCCGCTAAGCGGGGTATCACAGCAAGGCCACCCATTGGCATAGCCTCCGATTTTGAAAAGTTAATTTTATAGCCTGAGAATGCACTAAATGTATTAATAACTTGGATTAAGCGAGGTATGGACATCAAAGGGTTACTGAGGAATAGAAGAACATCATCTGCATAAAGGGTAATTTTATGTTTACCTGTACCAATCCTTGGGGCCACTATATTAGGATCAGCTCGTATAGCTTCTGCTAGTGGTTCAATTATTAGCGTGAATAACAATGGCGAGAGGGGACATCCCTGACGGCAGCCCCTACCCACACTGAAGCTATCCGAGCCTAATCCATTGGTAACCACAACTGCTTTGGGATCACTATACAATGTTGAGATCCATTTGGTAAACACCTGTCCAACACCAAACCTCTCCAATGTGTAAAACAAATATGACCATTCGACCCTATCAAATGCCTTTTCCGCGTCTAATGAAACCACTACTCCTGGTATCTTTCCCTGATGACAAGCTTGAATCATATTCAGAGCCCTTCTAACATTATTGGATGATCTACGGCCCTTAATAAACCCCGTCTGATCCTCCTTTATAATATGTGGCAGTATCCTTTCTAATCTCAGTGCTAACGTTTTAGAGAGGATTTTAAAATCTACATTTAGCAAGGATATTGGTCTGTATGATGTACAATCTTCTGGGTCCTTTCCTTTTTTAAGGATAAGAGAGATATTTGCCTCTTTCAGCGAAGGCGGGAGACAGCCCTGACTATATGCATAGTTATACATATCCATAAGTGGACCAACCAGTATTTCTGTAAATTCTTTATAGAATTCAGCTTGAAAGCCATCTGGGCCCGGCGTCTTACCATTTTGAAGGTGCCTAATTGCATCAACTATTTCTTGGGGTGTAAGAGGAGCATTTAGGACCGATACTTGTTCCGGAGTTAGGTCTGGAAAAGTCAAATTTTTAAAAAATGACTGCATCCTCTTCGTCCTATCTTCACAATCCTGTGATTTATATAACTCAGAATAGAATTTTCTAAAGGTCGCATTAATCTTTTTATGATCATGAGTCAAAATACCCGTACTTTCCTTGATAGACATTATAGTCTGAGGGGCCTTTTTTTTCTTTGCTAGAAATGCTAAGTATCTACCCGGTTTGTCGCCATATTCATATAACCTTTGCTTTGCAAATAATATTTCCCTCTTAGCCTTTTGAGTAAGTGTAGTATTTAGAGCTGTCCTAAGAGCTGTAATCCTTTGCAATTTAATAATAGAGGGTCTATCAGTGTATGCTGTTTCAGCCGCTTTTAAGCGGGCTTCAAGCAGACGCTGTTGTTCTCCCTTTAATTTCTTCTGGGTCGCTGAGTAGGAGATGATCAAGCCTCGCGTGTAAGCTTTGATGGTCTCCCACATCATTGACGGGTTGCTAGCTGTACCTGAATTAATTTCCAAAAAAGTTTTAAATTCTTGAGAGAAGTACTTTACAAATTTACTATCTTTCATTAAGAAGGGGTCCATACGCCAATACCGAGGGGATGTCCCACTGTTCCTCGCCTTAGTTTCCATATATACAGCAGCGTGGTCAGAAATTGCTATATTACCTATTTTACAGAATGATATGGAATTTAAAAAAATTGAGGGGGCAAAAAACATATCAATTCTGGTGTGACATTTATGTGGATTAGAGTAGAAAGAAAAATCTCTACCCTGTGGATGAAGACATCTCCATACATCTACTAATCCTAATTCTTTGTTCAGATCCATCAATTGTCTAGATCTGGGAGATACTCCTGCAGTACTCTTGGGAATCCTGTCTATTTCCGGATCCATAATACAATTAAAGTCTCCCCCTATAATTATATGACGGGCATCAAAAGCCATCAATTTTGAAAAGGCTTCCGTTATAAATTTAAAGGGGTGTGCCGGGGGGCAGTACAAATTTAAAATCCCATATTCCTCTCCATTTATGAGAGCTTTAATCAAGATATATCGTCCAGATTCGTCTTTTATCTGCTTTAGGATTTTGAAAGGGAAATTCTTCCGAACAAGAATAACAACTCCCCTGCTTTTTGAGCTAAAAGAAGAAAAAAAGGCCTGATCAAATCCGCCCTGTCGTAATTTCAAGTGTTCTTTATCTGACAGGTGTGTCTCCTGTAGGAGAGCTATATCAACTCTTTCCTTCTTAAGATTTGATAATATTTTCTTCCTTTTAAGTGGTGAAATACTCCCCTTGACATTCCAGGTGCACCACTTAACCGATTGATCAACCATAATCCTCTGGGCCAATCCGAGACCCCTCGGGAGGGGGAACCCTATCCAGAACATCCCGAGCATGGAACATGTAAAATTTACAAAAATAAACCCTCTTTAATACACCCACAACAATACAGTAAAAAACTATTTCTAAATAAAAAAGATATAAAACGTATCTAAGTGGAGACTTTCCCCCTTGTTCCCAGGGGGCATCACTTCCTCTCCAAAAATCCCTCATATCCTCTCCCAACCAATGCCCCACCCTTGACCCAGGCACTCCTCAATAAAATGAGGAAAATTCAAATATAATACAAAGCTAGAGTTAACAGTGAGCACCCCACCCCCACCCCTACCAACACCTGGGTATATTTGGTAATGTTAATACCATATATAAACATATAACTATAAAATTACCAGTTCAACAAATAATAATTAAATATGATAATACAAAATAACGAAGGGAAAAACAACCCCGCTCCTAAAGACAGAGGTAAAATCGAATAAGGTAACCACCTCCCCCCACCAACATTAACCAAATCCCCCAGCTTATATATACATATATATACATACACATACATATATATATATATATACATACATACACACACATATACATACACCCCTCATATATACATAAAATAATAACAGAAAACAACTCCAAGGGGGGGGGGGGGGGGAGAAAATCAAATCCCTCTCCCCACCCCCCATAATAATATTAAGCAATAAGGTAAGAAAAAAAAAGGGAGGGGATATAAACCAAAACGGGGGGGGGGGGAAGGCAGACCAACATCCATTATGTCCTACAGTTTATCTAAGAGAGTCCAGAAATTCCTTAGCCTTTTCTGGTGATCCAAAGTTATATACAGATCCTTCATGGTTAAAGCGTAACATCGCTGGGTAGCGTAAGGAGTACTGTACATTTAAGTCCCTTAAACGCTTCTTCGCCTCGTCGAATGCCTTCCTCTTTCGAAACAGAGCCGGGGAAAAGTCCTGAAATAGCATGATCTTGGATCCTTTGTAGATCATAGCTTGGGGGTCTTTTCCGAGATTTCTAGAGGCTTCAAGAGTATCTGCCTCTCCCTGTAGCTCTGCAGCCGGAACAGGACCGGGCGTGGGCGCTGGTTCGAGCCGGGCCCGCGTATTGCTACCCGGTAGGCCCATTCCACCCTTACCTGGCCTGATCCAGCTTGCAGATTTAAAAGTTGTGGCAGCCACTGCTCCAGGAATGCTGTAAGCTGGCCTTCCTCTTCCTGTTCGGGAAGGCCCAGCAAACGAATATTTTGTCGACGGCCTCGATTATCGAGGTCGTCAATATGATTTTCCAAGGTCCGGACTCGCTGCTCGAGAGTCCGGACCTGATCCACGGCCGATTGAGCGGTTGTCTCCGAGGTCGCGGCCTTTAGCTCCGCCCCTCCGACTCGGCGTTGAATTTCTTCAATTTCACGGTCGTGCTTCTGCAGCGCGGCCGAGAGCGATTCCCAACGATTCCTGGATTCGACGATAAAGGCATCAATCTTCGAGTCAAGCTTGGAAAGCATTTCTGCAAGGCTTGCTACTGTAGGTAAGTCCCCCGGGGCGGCTGTGGACGCCTCTGCTGCAGCTGGAGAGTGTGGGGGAGAGGTTCCTGCTTGCTGAGAGCTGCGGGCTCCCTTCCCTTTAGTCATTTTAACTTAGGATAAAGTTGCTTAAATGTAATGTTACACAACTAATTGAGTTACTAAACTATTAAAAATGATTTATAAATGATTTGGTGAGCTTGGTAGGGGGTAGGTGACCCACTGTGCCCAAGTCTTGGGAGGAGCACTATAGACTCAGTCTTACTGGGTCGCCGCCATCTTGGATCCCCATCCATTACTTGTTGCCAATCAAATCTCCATTTGTGCACAACCTTTTCTTCCAAACACTTCTGTAACACACAGCTGTACAAATAATGTTCACAATGTGTATCAAGTTACTTACTTTCCATCTGTGCAGCAACCTTTGGAGTCCTGGCTTTTTATCATTTCTTTTCTCATTACAGACCACAATTTTAAATAAGCAAGAGTAAAAAGACAGTCTTTATTCTACCCATGTGTGTTAATTTCTTCTCACCAGCTTCCTATGGGGGGACTTTGTCAATAACTTCTGAAAAATTAAGTATGCTAAGTCCATCAGTTAAAAATCACACAACATCAGGTTATAGTCCAACAAGTTTAATTGGAAGCACTAGCTTTCGGAGTGCTACTCCTTCATCAGCAACCACCTGATGAAGGAACAGTGCTTCGAAAGCTAGTGCTTCCAATTAAACCTGTTGGACTATAACCTGGTGTTGTGTGATTTTTAACTTTGTACACCCCAGTCCAACACCGACATCTCCAAATCATAAGTCCATCAGGTTCTCTGTCAATTTTGTTGGTAGCATCCAGAAAAGTTCATCAAACTCAATTTTCCATGCTGACTATGCCTAAAGAGATCATTATCATCCTACCATTTCCTTGTCACATTCTTTCGAATAAAATCTAGTATTTTCCCTACTGTCAACAGGTCTGTAATTCATGTTTTTCTGTCTTGTTCCCTTATTAAATACTAGGTGATATTTGATACCTTCCAATTCACAGGCATCATTCCAGAATCTGGAGAATTTTGGAAGATAATCACTAATGCATCAACTATCTCTATAGCAAACCCCTTCAACTCTCTTGAATGTAGACAATCAAATCCTAGAGAGTTATCAACTTTCAACCCCATTAATTTCTCCAGGACAATCTTCTCACCAATGCTAATTTCCTTTAACCCTTTACTGTCCCAAGTCACTTGGACCTCTGGTTCTAGGAAATTTCCAGGATCATCCTCAGTGAAATATACACAAAGAAATAATTTAGCTTGTCTGTTATTTCTTTATTCCCTAAGATAAATTCTGCTGGATCTTTCTATAATAAACCCTCATTTGTTTTAGCCTAGTATTTCCTTTTTACATGTGTAAGCTTTTACATTCCAATTTTATGTTTTTGTGAGATCATATTTATAGCACTTTCTCCCTTTCATTATCTGTTTTTTTGGTTTTCTTTTATTGTAGTCTATAAACGTCCTAATCCTTAGAAGTACTCATTTTTTTGGCAACTTTATTGAAGGTTTCTTTTAATGTTATAACTTCCAGAATTACCTTTGTTAGCCATGGTTGACTGATCTGTTTTGAGTTGTCGAACCTTGAAGGGATGCATAGTTGTTTAATTATTATAATCTCTCTTTTATATTGTGTCTCCATATTCTGATGACCAAAGTTAATCAGCTCACACTTCTGCACATTGAACCTTATTATTCAACTATCTGCTACCCCACCTACTTGTCCATCTCCTTTTGGAGTTCTACACTGTTCTACTCACTGTGTACAATGCTTCTCAGTTTTGTATCATTCAAAAAGTTTGAAATTGTCTCTTACACCCAAATGTCTAGAAAAGATCAGAAAAAACAAGGGTCTCACAATCAATTGGGGTGGCACAGTGGCTTAGTGGTTAGCACTGCTGCCTTGCAGCGCCAGGGATCTGGGTTTGATTCTAGTCTAAGGTGACTGTCTGTGTGGAGTTTGCACGTTCTTCCTGCGTCTGCGTGGGTTTCCTCTGGGTGCTCCGGTTTCCTCCCACAGTCCAAAGATGTGCAATTCAGGTGAATTGGCCTTGCTAAATTGCCCATAGTGATCGGTGCATTGGTAGGGGAATGGGTCTGGGTGGGTTACTCTTTGGACTTGTTGGGCTGAAGGACCTGTTTCCGCACTGTAGGGAATCTAATAATCTAATTCCTGAGACACTCCGTTACAATCCACAGGTTGTCAGTAGCCCTTTTTTTCCATGAACTGGAATTTTTTTCACAGATCTGTTGTGTGTTTCTGTGTTGATTGCTTTTTGAAAGTCCATGGACATCAGATCAATAGCAGTTTTTATAATTAACCCCTTCAAAACCATCCTGAATTAGTCAACATCACATTTACCCATTAAAAACTCCATGTTGGTTCTTCTAGAACAATCCTCATTTTCCATGTTACCAATCCATATTTGATTCTGTCACAAGTGTTTGTCTCATTTCAATGATGGTGGGGACAGAGTCAGGGTCAGGGTCCATGCTGTCCCAACAGCAGCTCTTGAGACCAGTTCAGTCTTTGCTGGTGTTTAGTATTGACTCTGGATTCAATCATATCATCTGCTGTTGTTTCTTCAATGATTCTATTTAATATGCTTTCTATTTCAGATCCAGCTGAGATGGTTGTTGTTGCAGGGGACTCTGTTCTATTTCCAACACCGGAAAATGGACGACCAAACTCACAGACAGCCTGGATTTTTGTTACCCGCAATCATATGGAGATAATAAGATATGAAGCAACACATATTACAATTTCTAAACCTGCACCTACATATGAAAAACGAATCTTGTACTATTCAGACATGCGGACCTTTGTGCTAACACAGGTACGGGAAGATGACAGTGGAATCTATGAATACATTGACCTTTCTACGAAAACCCGCATATTCACAGTGCATCTCCATGTGTACGGTAAGCACACTAAAAAGGTTTATTTGCTGAATAGAATGCGGAGGTTTTGTTCCTTTCATTTCTCCCATCAGAGTGTTATAGCATCACAGATGTCTACAGCTCAGAAGAAAAAGGTCCTTTAGCCTGTTGAGTCTGCACTGGTCAAAATCTGTGCCTCTCCAAATTACTTCCAATTATATCTCCACTACAGAATGACCACCTATAATTTACTGGTTTATCCCTTGCTCAGTCCTTGAATAATGAACACACATTAACTGTCTTCCACTCCTCTGACATCTCTCCTGCGGCCAGAGAGGAATTGAAAACTATTGCCAGTGCCCTTGCTATTTCCTCCCTTGCCTCACTCGACAACCCAGGATACATTTCATTTGGTCCTGGAGACTTATCTACTTTTAACCATTCCAGATGGTTGTTATGGGGGACTTTAACTTCCCCAATATTGACTGGGAATACTATAGTTTAAGTAGTTTAGATGGGTCAGTTTTTGTTCAATGCGTGCAGGAAGGTTTTCTGACACAGTATGTAGACAGACCAACAAGGTGTGATGCCATATTGGGTTTGGTATTTGGGAATGAAACCGGCCAGTTGTTAGATTTGGAGGTAGGTGAGCACTTTTTGATAGAGACCATAATTTGGTTATGTTTAAATAGCAATGTGCAGGGATAGAAATATACCGCAGGGTTAGAGGTATAATGGGGGGCGGGGGGAGAGAGGCAATTATGATACAATTAGGCAAGATTTAGGATGCATAGGATGGCGAAGGAAACTGCAGGGGATGGACATTCTTGAAATGTGGAGCTTATTCAAGGAACAGCTACTGTGGGTCCTAGATAAGTATATGCCTATCAGGCAGGGAGTAATGGTCGAGAGAGGGAGTCATGGTTTACTAAAGAAATTGAAGCTCTTGTTAGAAGGAAGAGGAAGGTTTATGTGAGGATGAGGCGTGAAGGCTCAGTTAGGGGTTTTGAGAGTTATAAATTAGCTGGAAAAGATCTAAAGAGAGGGCTAAGAAGAGGTAGGAGGGGTCATGAGAAGTTGTTGGTGGATAAGATTAAGGAAAACCCTAAGGCCTTCTATAAATATATCAGGAATAAACGAATGACTTGAGTAAGATTAGGGCTAATCAAGGATAGTAGTGGAAAGTTGTGTGTGGAATCTGAGGATATAGGAGAAGCACTTAATGAATACTTTTCATCAGTTACATCAGGACAATTAAACAACTCACTGGAGAAGGAGACTCTACAAATATCCCCATCCTCAATGATGAAAGAACCCAACACTTGAGTGCAAAAGATAGGGAAGACAGCAACTTCACAGCAACCGTCAGTCAGAAGTGCCAAGTGGATGATCCATCTTGACCTCCTCCAGTTTCCAGCCAATTTGATTCACTCCATGTGAAATCAAGAAATGCTTGGAGATGCTGGATATGCAAAGACTATGGGCCCTGGCAATTATACTGAAGATTTATGTTCCAGAACTTTCCACTCCCCAAGCCAAGCTCTTGCAGTCCAGCTATAACACTGGCATCTACTCAATAATGGGGAAGATGTTGGATGATATTGGAAGATCTGAAAATCGATAAGACGCCAGGGCCGGATGGGATTTATCCTTGGATTCTGTGAGAAGCCAGGGAGGAGATTGCAGAGCCTTTGGCTTTGATCTTTATGTCATCATTGTCGACAGGAGAATTGCCAGAAGACTGGAGGATCATAAATGTTGTTTCCTTATTTAAAAAGAGGAGTCGGGACAGTCCTGGTTGGCCTTACTTCAGTTGTGGGTAAGGTGTTGCAAACCGTTATAAGTGATAGGCTTTATAATGATTTGGAAAGGAATAATTTGATTAGGGATAGTCAACACGGTTTTGTGAAGGATAGGTTGTGCCTTACTAACCTTATTGAGTGCTTCAAAAAGGTGACGAAACAGGTGGATGAAGGTAATCCAGTTGAATTGGTGTGTATGGACTTCAGTAAGGCTACTCCACACAGTAGGCTATTACACAAAATAAGGAGTTTCGGGATTGAAGGTGATTTCGTGGTTTGGATCAGAAATTGGCTAGCTGAAAGAAGACAGAGGTTGGTGGTTGATGGGAAATGTTCATCCTGGTCAGTTAACCAGTGGTGTGTCACAAGGATCTGTTTTGGAGCCACTACTGTTTGTCATTTTTATAAATGATTTGGAAGTGGGCGTAGAAGGATGGTGTGGGAAATAATTTCAGTCCGAGACAATCTCTGAAGCAGCAGTTTAATTTATTCACACTCTTGCAAGGCGGGTGTCTACAGGGTAGGCACACCGATATGTATGTAACATTGCAAGTTATATAGTTCAGCTGAGTGTCTCGGTACTCCCTTTTTACCTTATTGGCTTAGCATGCAAAGTGTCGAATCCTATCACAAGCTCTAGCTTCACTCCTCCTGTTTACTTCTCCCACTACTCTAAGCCTAAGGTCCCTTACTCTTGTTTGTTTCTTGCCTTATTTGGCCTTGTACGTGACAAAGTGCAGGTGTTATCTTGGCTGTTTTACCACAAAGTTTGACCGTTTCACCACATCCCTCTGTGGTCTATTATTAGTGTGCATCCCCCTTCACTGCAAGCTGTGTACATGCTTGCTAAATCAACACTTCTTCCCCACACTGAGCCTTATGACCTCTGATTGTGGTTTTCTGCAGAAGCAAGAAACAGCTACTCGTAGCTGTTTGTGCAAGCATATCTAGCTTAACCTACACCCCCCTGATGATTCAGCCTTGTGATATTTGCAGAAACAACAACATTTGCAAGCGTCTCTCACAATCCCCCCTCGTTTTTTTAAATTGTTGTCTTCTGCATTTCCCTCATATGTCACCCCCAAATTTTGCAAGCATCATCCCTGAGACTTCGTCCATCTTGGTCTCACTCATCCCCTCATTGTTCAAAAGGTAGAGTTCCTCTGCCTGATTACCTTTTAGGGGCATCTGTTTTGCCAAGGCTGTCTCAATCAGCCGTTGGATTAGTCCCCGTACAAGGTATGATACAACAGCCAATTGCTACCAGCACCCCTGCTACCACTATTAGGGAGGTAAGGATGGAGACTACTACTCCCTTCCATTTCCCAAACCATGATTCCAGCCATCCCGTGAGTGATGCGTCTACTCCTGAATTCTCAGCCAGCTCTTCCGCTAAGGTGGTCAATCCTCGCAAGGCACGAGTGATTGACCGGTCAGGTGCTGTATTATTTGGAATAAAAGTACAGCAGTTCCCTCCTAACATCACGCATACACCCCCTTTTTCAGCTAAGATCATATCTAAGGCCATTCTGTTTTCCCAAGCCATTCTACTGGTTGCATCAAGCTGTTCTGCTATGCCTTTGACTGCATCCCTAGTGTAATTGATGAATCTTTGCTGATTATAGAAAATATAGTTTATCCAATCCACATTCTTGTTAACCGTTACCCACCAGAAGAGAACGGACTCAAAGCCTGCTGCAATCTGGTGGCGAGCCTTGGACTCATGCGGTATACCCCTCTAGGAACTCCTGTAGAGTCTAGATAAATCCTATCATCAAAGGAGGTGATGATAATGATCTTTTACTCCTTCCTCTTTTTGTTGCTCTCTTCTCCTTTTCAAATGCCAAGGTGAATGGGATTGCTAATTGTGGGATTGCTAATTGTACAATTGCACATATCCCTCTCCAATCTAGAGGTAGGGTGGGTCTCAATATTTTGCCTCCACAGTACCACCACAGATCTGCTGGACATTCTCAATTTCTGTACATAATTTCAGCTCCCCCAAGTCTCTGGACCGATTTGTACCTAGTAAGTAATCTAATCTAATCTAGTCTTCGTACACACGACGTGTGATTTCCGACTGCGGCTGAAAACATAGGGGGAGCTTTTAAGTCTTTCTTCTCCAAGGGAGGAAACATTAGGGATAGGGAGGGACAGTTCCTATCATTCCATGCAGTCTTATCCTGATACAGGGCTATCATACATTTCATGCCCTTCCTGTCGCGCTTCCATCCGAGCGGAAAGGGGATGACCTGGGCCACTGGTCTACCAGAGGCACATGCATAGCAATTGCTCTTATTCAGACTTTTTACAGTATACTTTACCCATTCAACCCAGGTATTTGCGTCCCCGTATCCAGTTTCTATTTTGATAGTCTGTTTCAAGTCCTTCACCTCTATAATTTTTACCACCTTAGGGTCATTGGGAGGGGTGAAAGGTTGTATCTTATTATCCAGTAGTTCTAACCGTTTTCCCTTTCCTACGCTAATTCGGACACAACAGCCCGAGAAATCCTTTCCGTTTGCTTTCATTTCTATCCCAAGTGTTTCATTTAATTGTATCTGATAGGTGCCCTGCCCCCAGAAACGCTTCGTACCATGTGGTTTTCTTTATCGTTAAGTATATTGGGTTACACATTTTATCGGACAATCAAGGGCTGGTAGGAAGGGGATCCGGTGTACTGTGACAAGTTCATTAATCCAAATACCATCCCCAAGGCCATCCCTGCAGGTTATAGGATGTATCTCTGAGCTGCTGTACTGTCTCTGATTATCTACATCCCCACAATTTACTAAGCTGCATGCATCGGCGTCTATTACTTGCGGATTATAAGACTCAGGGACCATTAATAACACATATGAAGACGATGTTTGACAAAATCCCAATACTAAGAGAGCTAGTATCATAACCCTAAGCATCCCCGACATTCTAAAAATCGTGCTAAAGCACCAAGAGACTTAATATACAATCTTACAGAAATAATCCCGCGCTCGCGTCGCTACTGTATAATCAGTTACTCAAAGTCTCTTTAGCCTGAGTTTCAGTGGTTGTTGCATTGATTCGGCTGTCCAGACTTCTTTCTCAACCACGGATTCCACTGGTCCCTTAATCCTGGTGTAGTGAGTCCAACCTTTCTCTGCCGTCCTTATCGCCGTTTTGGTAGTCAAAAGAGCCTGCTATGGCCCTTTCCAGTCCGATTGCAATTTAGTCTCTGTCCATGATTTAACTAGGACCCAATCTCCCAGTCTGATCGGATGAACAGCGAATTCAAGGGGCGGAGTCTGTGTCAATAAACTCTCTTTCCTGAGGAAAGACAAAGAGGAGGACAAGCCCAGTATATACTTTAACAACAAATCTTTAGTTTCTGGGACTGGCAGTGGCTCCACCCATTCGGATATATGATCAACTATTACCAACATACAGTCTTCCCACTCGGGGTAATTCGGTATAATCTACCTGGATGCTCTGGAATGGTCTTAGCCCAGGTTGTCTCCCTCCTGGGACTTGTTTTCTTAACACTTTCTTGTTTACTTTTGTACATATTATGCATCCCTCACATATCTGTTTGGCTATCGTATATAACCCTTTGCATCCGTATTTCCTTAAGGCTAAATCACACATTGCTTGCACTCCCCAATGACTCCCCTGATGTAAGACAGCCATAATTTCTTGCATCATCATTTTATTCAACATTTCCCTCCCATCGGGTAACATCCAGCACCCATTCACTGTCTTTGCAGCTCCTAAATCTTTTAGTTCCTTTTCCTCCTTTGCAGTAAACAACGGGGTACCCTGAAGATCTGGAATTGTAGGTACTAGGGAGTATATCACTGCCCCCTGTGGATTCAGGGCCGCTTCTTTAGCTACCTCATCGGCCAGTCTATTTCCCCTTACTTCCGGTTCATTCCCCTTCTGATGTCCGTTTATATGAACTACCGCTATTTCTCTCGGGAGTAACATGGATTCCAGCACTTGTTTCATCAATTCCTCATGTGCTAGACCTTTTCCTCTGCTCTTTATCAGTCCTCTTTCTTGCCAAATCTTTCCGAAGGTATGTACCACTCCAAACGCATATTTGGAGACTGTGTACACCGTTCCTTGTCTTCTAAGGCTCTGAGAGCTCTTTCTAGGCATACAGTTCACAAGTTTGGAATGACCAGCCGTTAGGCAGTCTTTCAGCCTCAATAACGCTTCCCTCTATCCCGTCTACTACAGCATTTCCATTGTGTCTTTTTACCTCAATCACCCGGGAGGACCCATCAATAAACAACTGAGCTCCCACATGCAACGGTACATCCCTTAAGTCCATCGCACTTTAGTCTGATATTCAATAATATCAAGGCAGTTGTGTTCTGAATCGCCAAGGACCAACCCCTCTCCCCGCCACAGAAATGCAGCTGGATTCAAGCAATTGTCTGTGACTAACACAAGGTCATTCTGCTCTATTAAGATCGTCTCATATTTCAAGATCCTAGAGTCTGTGAGCCATCATCCTGCTTTCTGATTTAGTATGGTCCGTACCTGATGTGGGGGGCTGACTATTAAGGCTCCCCCAAAAGTAAGTTTCCGACTCTCCTCGACCAATAAGGCTGTTGCTGCCACTGCCTGCACACACTCTGGCCAGTAATGTAGCTTTCCATTCTTTAATTAACAATGAATCAATGCAGTCATGTTTTAAATTAACCATGAATCAATATGACAGGTCACTGAGAATGTGTGAAGGAATCCTGCTAATTAATATTGATTCAGGCTAACACAATTGATTTATTATAAATATTAATTATTAATTATATATATTACATAATTCAAGGTGGAAACGCAACAGGTGACTAAAACATTTTAAAAACTGTAATTACACAGTTCTGTTTGTTTACCAGTCACTTGTGCCTTCTCATTCTGTTTCTGTAATTGTTTTGCTCGAGCACATTCATTTTTAAGAATCACAACGGATTTCATAGCACTATTTGCAGATAATTCAATCCCCAATTTGGTGGCAGTACTTGTCATGAGCGCAAAACTGATTCTTCATGCCTCTCATCACAAAATTGTCACCATAATCCAATTAACACTTTTGTTCCCGCTGCCTTGGGCTTAAAATTTAAGGATGACCTTGCTGCCCCCGTATCGACGAGAGCCATTCCCCCCCGATTGTTCTTTAGAGGCATTTGTGTGGCCAAAGCTGTTTCAATCAACCTTTGGATTAACCCTGGTGCGCAAGGTAGGATACGGCATCCTACTGCGATTAGTACTCCCACCACTACGATCAAGGAAGTAAGGACTGAAACCACCACACCCTTCCACTTTCCAAACCACAATTCTAGCCAATGATGTACTGACTCCTGAATTTTCAGCTAGTTCTTCAGCTAGTGTTGTTAGACCTTGCAGGGCTCGAGTAATAGACCCATCTGGGGCTGTGTTATTTGGAATAAAGGTACAACAGCTCCCTCCTAACATTACACACACTCCCCCTTTTTCTGCTAGGATCATATCTAGGGCCATTCTATTCTCCCAGGCCATTCTGCTGGTTGCATCAAGTTGTTCAGCTCTAGTGTAATTAATGAACCTTTGCTGATTATAGAAAATATAGTTTATCCAATCCACATTTTTGTTGACTGTTACCCACCAGAAGAGGGCTGATTCAAAGCCTGCCGTGATCTGGTTATGAGCCTTGAACTCATCAGGTACCCCTTTTGGGACTCTGAAGAGTTTAGATATACCTGATCATCAAACAAAGTACCCAATAGTGATCTCTTACGTTGTCCCCCTTCCTTTACTATCTCTTTCTTTTCAAATGCCAGGGTGAATGGAATTGCCAATTGTACAATTGCACACGTGCCCCTCCAATCTGGAGGTCGGATGGGTCTCAATATTTTCCCTCCGCAGTACCACCACAGATCCACTTGGGGAATCCTTAATGCTGAGTAGTTCCCTCCCTTTTCTGTCACATACTCAATCTCGGTACATGATTTCAGCTCCCCCAAATATCTGGACCGATCTGTTCCTCACCTGTTTACACACGATGTGTGATTTCCAACCACAGCAGAAACATGGGGTGCGTCTTTAAGCCTTCCTTCTTTAAAGGAGGGAACTTTAATAGAAGTGGCATACAATCTTTATTACTCCGTACATCATCCTGATACAGGGCTATCATGCATGTCATGCCCTCTCCTATCTCGCTTCCACCCGAGCAGAAAGGGCACTACTTGGGCCATTGGTCTCCCAGAGGCACATGCAGAACAATTGCTTTTATTCAAACTTTTCACAGTGTACTTTACCCATTCAACCCAGGCATTTGTATCCCCATATCCTGTTTCTACTTCAATGATCTGCTTTAAGTCCTTTACCTCGATAATTTTTATCACCTTAAGGTCAGAGTAAGGGACTCTACTATTCCTTTCTCCTACTCGGGTTCTGTCTTTCACCTGTATTTTAAACAACATCCCAGGAAATTCTTCCCGTCTGCTTTCATCTCTGTCCCAAATATTTGGTCTAACTGGACCTGATAGGTTTCTCCCCCTAAAACTGCTTCATACCATGAGGTTTTCTTTATTGTTAAATATATTGGGTTACACTTTTTATCGGGACGGCCAAGAGCTGGCCAGAAAGGGCCTTGGTGTACTGTAACGAGTGGATTAATCAAGAGATCACCTCTGAGGTCTTCCTGCCTCCGCCTTTCTTTATCCCAAAGATATCCCTTACACTTCTCTCTCCGGGACACTGTCATCCCGTTAGTCTTATTCCATGCCCCCCCTTTTGGGGGCTTTTTCATAGAACCTAAGACGTATCTCTGAGTTACTGTATTGCCTTTGATTTCTTACGTCTCCACAATCCACCAGGCTGTAGGTATCTGTATCTATGACTTTTGGATTTGTACTTTCTGGAACCGTTATCACTAAGTAAGACAACCACACCATGGTCTGACAGAATCCTAAGACTAGAAACGCTAATATAGTGTACCTAAACATTCTTCCCATTCTACAGTGGTATTGAACATAGAACATAGAACATCACAGTGCAGTACAGGCCTCTGGCCCTCGATGTTGCGCCGCCCTGTCATACTAATCTGAAGCCCATCCCACCTACACTATTCCATGTAAGTCCATTTGCCTGTCCAATAATGACTTAAATGCACTTAAACTTGGCAAAGCATTCCATACCCTGACTACTCTCTGAGTAAAGAAACTATCTCTGACATCCGTCTTATACCTGTCTCCCTTCACTTTAAAGTTGTGTCCCCTCATGTTTGCCGTTGGAAAAAGACTCTCCCTGTCCACCCTATCTTACCCTCTGATTATCTTATATGTCTCTATTAAGTCACCTCTCAACCTTCTTCTCTCTAACGAGAACAGCCTCAAGGCCCTCAGCCTTTCCTCGTAAGACATTCCTTCCATACTAGGCAACATCCTAGTAAATCTCCTCTGCACCTTTCCAAAGCTTCCACATCCTTCTTATAATGCAGTGACCAGAACTGTACACATTACTCCAAGTGTGGTCGTACCAGAGCTTTGTATAGCTGCAGCATAACCTCCTGGTTCCAGAACTCAATCCCTCTATTAATAAAGGCCAAAACACTGTATGCCTTCTTAACAACCCTGTGAATCTGGGTGGCATCTTTCAGGGATCTGTGTACAGGGACACCGAGATCTCTCTGCTCATCTGCACTCCCAAGAACCTTACCATTAGCCCAGTACTTTGCATTCCGATTACTCCGGCCAAAGTGTATCACCTCACACTTGTCCACATTAAACTCCATTTGCCACCTCTCAGCCCAGCTCTGCATCCTATCTGTGGCTCTCTGCAACCTACTACATCCTTTGTCACTATCCACAACTCCACCGACCTTAGTGTCATCCGCAAATTTACTAACCCATCCTTCTAAGCCCTCATCCAGGTCATTTATAAAAATGACGAACAGCAGTGGACCCAACACCAACCCTTGTGGTACACCGCTAGTAACTGGACACCAAGATGAACATGTTCCATCAACTACAACCCTCTGTTTTCTTTCAGCAAGCCAATTACTGATCCAAACTGCTGTGTCTCCTATAATCCCATTCATCCGCATTTTGTATAATTGCCTACTGTGGGGAACCTTATCGAACGCCTTGCTGAAATTCATATACACCACATCAACCGGTTTACTCTCATCTACCTGTTTGGTCACTTTGTCAAAAAAGTCAATAAGATTCGTTAGGCACGACCTACTCTTCATAAAGCCGTGCTGACTGTCCCTGATCAGATTATTCTTTTCTAGATGGTTATAAATCCTATCTCTTTTAACCTTTTCCAACACTTCACCAACAACTGAAGTGAGACTCACTGGTCTGTAATTATCAAGGTTGTCTCTACTACCCTTTTTGAACAAGGGAACCACATTTGCTATCCTCCAGTCCTCAGGCACTATTCCTTTAGACGATGATTTGAAGATCAATGCCAAAGGTTCGGCAGTCTCTTCCCTTGCTTCCCACAGGATCCTAGGATAGATCCCATCCGGCCCAGGGGACTTGTCTATTTTCACACTCTGCAGTATTTCTAATACCTCTTCCTTGTGAACCTCAATCTCTTCTAGTCTAGATGCAAGTATCTCTGTATCTTCCTCGCCAACATTTTCATTTTCTATAGTGAACACTGTCGGAAACTATTTATTTAGTGTTTCCCCTATCTCCTCTGACTCCACACACAACTTCCCACTATTATCCTTAATTGGCCCTAATTTAACTCTCGACATTCTTTTATTCCTGACATACCTATGGAAAGCCTTCGGGTTAACCCTGATCCTATCCGCCAACAACTTCGCATGTCTCCTCCTGGCTCTTCTGAGATCTCTTTTTAGGTCTTTCCTGACTTCCTTGTAGCCCTCAAGCGCCCTAACTGAGCTTTCACATTTTGTCCTAACATAAGCCTTCTTCTTCTTGTTGACCAGGGATTCCACTTCCTTAGTAAACCACGGCTCACGTGTTCTATATCTTCCTCCCTGCCTGACAGGTACATACTTATCTAGGACACACAGGAGCTTTTCCTTGAATAAGCTCCACATTTTTAATGTGCTCATCCCCTGCAGTTTCCTTCCCCATTCTACGCTTCCTAAATCTTTCCTAATTGCATCATAATTTCCCTTCCCCCAGCTGTAACTCTTGCTCAGTAGAGTACACCTATCCCTTTCCATCACTAAAGTAAACCTGACAGAATTGTGATCGCTGTCTCCAAAGTGCTCACCTACTTCCAAATCTAACACCTAGCCAGACTCGTTACCCAGTACCAAATCTAAAGTGGCTTCGCCCCTTGTAGGCCTGTCTACATACTGTGTCAAGAAGCCCTCCTGCACACACTGGACAAAAACCGACCCAGCTATAGTACTCGTACTGTAGTGATCCCAGTCAATATTTGGATAGTTGAAGTCCCCCATGACAACTACCCTGCCTCTCTCACTCCTATTGAGAATCATCTTTGCTATCTTTTCCTCTACATCTCTGGGACTGTTCGGAGGCCTATAGAAAATTCCCAGCATGGTGACTTCTCCTTTCCTGTTTCTAACCTCAGCCCATACTACCTCAGTTAACGAGTCCCCAAACATCCTTTCTACAACTGTAATATTGTCCCTGATCAACAATGCCACACTTCCCTCTCTTTTACCATCTTCTCTGTTTTTACTGAAACATCTAAATCCCAGGACCTGCAACAACCATTCCTGTCCCTGCTCTATCCATGTCTCCGTAATGGCCACAACATCGAAGACCCAGGTACCAACCCATGCTGCCAGTTCACCCACTTTATTTCAGATGCTCCTCTCATTGAAGTACACACACTTCAAACCAGGTTCTCGCTTGCCAGTGTCAGATACTTGATTTGGGAACTCCCTACTCTCATCCTCTTCTGTACCTGTCCTACAATTTTGGTTCCCATCCCCCTGCTGCATTAGTTTAAATCCACCTTAATAGCTTTAGTGAATTTCCCACCCAGGATATTGGTACCCCTCTGCTTTAAATGAAGACCATCCTGCTTGTAGAGGGACCACCTACCCCAGAAAGAGCTCCAATTATCCAAAAACCCGAAACCCTCCCTCCTGCACCATCCCTGTAGCCACGTGTTCAACTCCTTTCTCTCCCTATTCCTCACCTCACTAGCACTTGGCATGGGCAGCAAACCAGAGAAAACAACTGCTTGTCCTAGCTCTAAGCTTCCATCCTAGCTCCCTGAATTCCTGCCTCAAGTCCCCATCTCTCTTCTGACCAATGTTGTTGGTGCCAATGTAGACCACGACTTGGGGCTGCTCTCCGTGCCCCTGAAGGATCCCAAAAACACGATCAGAGACATTATGGACCCTGGCACCTGGGAGGCAACACACCAACCGTGAGTCTCTTCCGTCCCCACAGAACCTCCTATTTGTCCCCCTAACTATCGAGTCCCCAATGACTACTGCTCTGCTCCTCTTCCCCCTTCTCTTCTGAGCAGCAGGTGCTCCACTGCTTTCCCCTGGTAAGTCATCCCCCCCAACAGTATCCAAAACAGTATACTTATTGTTGAGGGGAATGGCCACAGGGGATCCCTGCACTGCCTGCCGGTTCCCTTTCTGTCCCCTAACTGTCACCCATCTGTCTTTTTTTTTATCTGGGGAGTGACTACCTCTCTGTCAGTCCGGTCAATATCCCCCTCTGCCTTCTGAATGATCCGAAGTTCATCCAACTCCAGCTCCAGTTCCCGAACGCGGTTTTTGAGGAGCTGGTGTTGGGTGCACTTCCCACAGATGTAGTCAGCAGGTGCACTTCCCACAGATGTAGTCAGCACCGAGAGGCTTAGCATACAATACTACAAAATCTATCCCGTGCTCGCGCCGCTACTGTATAATTAGTTATTTAAAGTCTTTTCAACTTTTTAAGTGGCTCTTTTGTCAATTCAGTTGTCCAGACTTCTGTCTCAACTGGAGATTCCACTGGCCCTTTGATCCAAGTGTAGTGACTCCAGCCGTTCTTATACTGTTTCAGTGGTTAGGAGTGCTTGGTACGGCCCCTCCCAGTCTGGATGCAATTTGGTCTCAGTCCATGATTGACTAGGACCCAATTCCCCTGGTTGAATTGGATGGACGGTGAATTCAAGGGGTAGAGTCTGTGCCAATAAACCCTGTTTCCTGAGGAAAGACAAAGTGGAGGACAAGCCCAGTATACATTTCTTTAAGAACAAATCTTTAGTCTCCAGGGTTGGCAGTTCCCCTTTCATTCCAAAATAGGGCAGGCCAAACAATATCTCATAAAGGAACAGCCCTATATCTTTCCTTGGGGCCGTTCGCACTCACAAAAGAGCTATAGGTAAACACTTAGTCCAAGGGAGTCTGGTTTCTACTACCAATTTAGATAACTGCTTCTTGAGTGTCTGGTTCATTCTCTCAACCTTTCCTGATGAAGGTGGGTGCCAAGGGGTGTGGAACACCCAGGAGATTCCTAACCCCTTCATTACTCCCTGGAGTACCCTGGAAGTAAAATGAGTTCCCTGATCTGAATCTATGCATTCCACCATCCTGTATCTGGAGATTATGTGTTTGAGTATTATCTTGGACACCCCACGTGCGGTGGCAGTGGCTAAAGGGTACGCCTCCACCCATCCAGATAGGTGATCAACCATTACCAGCATACACCTCAGTCTTCCCACTTGGGGTAATTTGGTATAATCCACCTGAATGCTCTGAAATGGTCTTAGCCCAGGGTCTCTCCCTCCTGGGACTGGTTTCCTTAACACCTTCTTGTTTTTTTTTTACATGTTATGCATCCCTTACATATCTGTTTGGCTCTTGTATATGTCTCTTTGCATCCATATTTCCTTAAGACTAAATCACACATTGCTTGCACTCCCCAAGCCATAATCTCTCATATCATCATTTTATTCAACATTTCCCTCCCATCGGGTAACATCCAGCACCCATTCACTGTCTTTGCAGCTCCTAAATCTTTTCGTTCCTTTTCCTCCTTTGCAGTAAACAACGGGGTACCCTGAAGATCTGGAATTGTAGGTACTAGGGAGTATATCACTGCCCCCTGTGGATTCAGGGCCGCTTCTTTAGCTACCTCACCGGCCAGTCTATTTCCCCTTACTTCCGGTTCATTCCCCTTCTGATGTCCGTTTATATGAACTACCGCTATTTCTCTCGGGAGTAACATGGATTCCAGCACTTGTTTTATCAATTCCTCACATGCTATTTTTTTCCTCTGCTTTTAGCACTCCTCTTTCTTGCCAAATTTTTCCAAAGGTATGTACCACTCCAAACACATAATTGGAGTCTGTATATATTGTTCCTTCTTTGTTTTTGAAGGTTATGAGAGCTCTTTCTAGGGCATAGAGTTCACAGGTTTGGGCTGACCAGCCGTTAGGCAGTCTTTCAGCCTTGATAACGCTTCACTCCATCCCATCTACTACAGCATATCCATTGTGCCTTTTTCCCTCAATCACCCCGGAGGACTCGTTGATAAACAACCGAGCTCCCACATGCAACGGTACATCCCTTAAGTCCATCTTTAGTCTGATATTCAATAATATCAAGGCAGTCATGTTCTGGATTGTCAAGGGCCACCCCCCCTCCCTGCCACAGAAATGCAGCTGGATTCAAGCAACTGTCTGTGACTAACACAAGGTCATCTATTAAGATTGTCTCATATTTCAAGATCCTAGAGTCTATGAGCCATCGTCCTGCTTTCTGATTTAGTATGGTCCTGATGTGGGGGGCTGACTATTAAGGCTCCCCCAAAAGTAGGATTCCGACTCTCCTCGACCAATAAGGCTGTTGCTGCCACTGCCTGCACATACTCCGGCCAGTAATGTAGCTTTCCATTCTTTAATTAACAATGAATTAATGCAGCTGAAAATGTGTTGCTGGAAAAGCGCAGCAGGTCCGGCAGCATCCAAGGAACAGGAGAATCGACGTTTCGGGCATAAGCCCTTCCTCAGGAAGAAGGGCTTATGCCCGAAACGTCGATTCTCCTGTTCCTTGGATGCTGCCGGACCTGCTGCGCTTTTTCAGCAACACATTTTCAGCTCTGATCTCCAGCATCTGCAGTCCTCACTTCTCCCCAATGAATTAATGCAGTCAAGTTTTAAATTAACCATGAATCAATATGACAGGTTACTGAGAATGCGTGAAGGAATCCTGCTAATTAATATTAATTCAGGCTAACACAATCGATTTATTATAAATATTAATTTTTAATTATATATATTATATAAACAAAATAATCATTATCTGTAATTCAGGGTTGAAACGCAACAAGTGACTAAAACATTTTTAAAACTGTAATTGCGCAGTTCTGTTTGTTCACCAGTCACTTGTGCCTTCTCATTCTGTTTCTGTAATTGTTTTGCTCGAGTACATTCATTTTTAAGAACCTCAACAGATTTCATAGCACCATTTGCAGTTAATTCAATCCCCAATTTCGTGACAGCATCTTGTCATGAGCGCAAAACTGATTCTTCATGCCTCTCATCACAAAACTGTCACCATAATCCAATTAACTCTTTTGTTCCCTTGGGCTTAAAATGTAAGGATGACTTTGCTGCCTCCGTATCGACTAGGAAAACTACGTCCTCTTTGTAAGGTCCCACCTTTAAATTTATCAAGGGTTCCTGGTGGGTCCCCGGGGCCAGGAACCCCTGACACCCCTATTCTTCATCAAGGTTCATAAACGGTACTGCCTTTGCTTCCTTTTTCAGATCTGGTCACTGTCTCTTAAAGTGACCTGTCTTTCCACAGTCATAGAGTCATAGAGATGTACAGCATGGAAACAGACACATCCCGCTTGTGGGGATTTCCACTTCAATCCTTGTTCCTGTCCACCAGACCCCTTAACATCTCCTTCCCGATCTCTTCTCCTCCCTTTATTTTCAACATGCTGCCCGCCACCGTTCCGGTTTCCTTCTCCTTTTAGTTTTGTCCTTTTCTTTATTACCTCATCAACCGTGGCTATCATTATTTTTGCCTTTTGTTTCTGCTTCTCATGTTACTTTGCCAGATCAATTACTGAGCTGATTTAACCAATTGAACAACTTTCGGGCCAGCTAATGGCCATTCTTCATTACCCAATGTTTTGTTTAGACCTTGAATTTTTTAAAAGAAATATTGCAATATTTCTTGCTCCCTATAACTTCAAATACCAATTCATCGATTTTTGCTTGCCTAACTTTAAAGCCTGTTCCTAACTATACATTTTGGAACCTTACTTGTAAATATATATTTATGTTTTGTAAATTCATTTATTCAGTATTTAATATTTGAAATGTAAAATGCATACAGTTCCCAACTTTGAAATCCACTATAATTACCCAGTTTTAGTCCCTTAATTTAAATCCAAAATTAGTTTTCTTAAGTAGTCCTGACCAGTCATTGCTCACGTACAATGCTATAGGTCATGAAATAACCGGATTTGTCTATTCAAGTTAAAAAAAAACTTCTAATGTATGAATAATGACCAAATCCAAGGTTACAGATATTAACCATAGGATTTTTTCTTTTGATTTATTACAATCTAATGTTGAATTGAAACTTCAACTGTCCTCCATAAATCGCTTTTATGTAAAGATAAAAGAGATTACTTAGAAACTGATAGTAAGGCAGTCATGACCTATAAAAAGAACAGGATTTAACATTTTATTTCATAATCACTGTAAAATTCTTAACCTTAGAAGAAATCATGTTAAGCTTACATAATAGAAATCAGATCCAAAACAGTCCCGGATCTCAAGCTCCAGGGAACAAAGCACAAACATTCAATCACCAACAAACAAATGTGCATTCAAACTGAATCACAAAGGGTTAAACTTTCTATTAGCTGTACAGCTCTTTTCTCTCTCTCTGTCTCTCCCACACACACACACACACACCGTATCTCACAGACACTTTCTGAGCTTCCCGCAACAACTCCTCTAGAGGCTTCTTGCTTCACCCCTCTATCTTTTGAATATTTTTCTGGATGTCTGGCCATGATTTAGTTACAAAGTATACCCTCAGTAGCCCTTCAGCTACTAGCCCTTCCGACACGAAGCATAATCTGATTCCTCCTGAATGTAAGGCTGTTTTCCGTTGACATATAAATTCAAATATTTACGAACACAGTCTTCGTCCAACCTGTACTTTGGCCAGAAGATGGCAGGACAAAGAATGGATTCCTTAGTCCATACAAAGCAACAATACTTAATCATCTTTTTCCTATCTTTTCCCCTTGTACAAGTATTAGTTTTCCAATTCCACAACATCCTGCTCAATGGACTTTCTGGAGGTATGTTGTCAGGGACCATGCCTCCATTTCCATTTCCTTTTCTTTCCCAGAGGCTTTTTCCTTACCCTCGGCACAGCGCATATTGAGTTTCTTCATTAGTCCCTTATTAACTGCTAGAACTCAATCCCAGCCACCAAGGCAGTAAGTACTTAAAAGTCAATTTTCCTACCTTGGTCCATGCATAGAATTGCCTGGCCCTTCTCCGCGTTCAGAGCCGGCTTTGCTCTCCCCACTGCACTGTTCAGATGTCTCCTTTCAAGGATTCCTACCAGTCGCCCAAGGGAGCGGACACGAAACCATTCCTCAACTGGGAACGGGACACGTCTTCTCAGTGTCAAGGGCCAGCCACTCCCTCCCAGCGATAGAAGATCTTCCAGACTAGCTCCCAATTGTGGGAATTAGAACCCACTTGCTTAAATAATTTCAGTCCAAGACAATCTCTGAAACAGCAGTTTAATTTATTAACGCTCTTGCAAGGCGGGTGTCTACAGGATAGACACACCGATCTGTATGTTACATTGCAAGTTATACAGTTCAGCTGAGTCTCTTGGTACTCTCCCCGCCCCCCCCCTGCCAAGTTCCGTCACCACGCCTAACCCCGCCCCCACAAATATCTCCGTCACCACGCCTAACCCCGCCCCTTCGCCGATCTCCGACTGCATGCCTAACCCCGCCCCCACGCCTATATCCGTCACCACGTCTAACCCCACCCCTTCGCCGATCGCCATCACCACGCCCAACCCCATCCCCACGCCGATCTCCGTCCCCGCCCCCAGGCCTAACCCCGCCCCCACACCCAGCTCCAGCCCCACACCAGGTCCTAGCTCCCAGCCCTGCCGTGTTTTCACCATCCCTCCAGACCTACCCCTCTCTGAGGATGAAAGATCAGTCCTCAGCAGAGGCCTCACCTTCATTCACCTACGCTCTCGGATTAATGAGTTCAACACACGGCGTGACATCGAACAATTCTTCCGCCGTCTTCGCCTCCGCGCCTACTTCTTCAACCAAGACTCTCGCCCACCCTCTGACGACCCCTTCTTACGCCTCCACCACACCCTATCCACCTGGACACCCCGTGCTGGCCTCCTACCTGCCCTCGACCTCTTCATAGCCAACTGCCGCCGCGATATTAACCGCCACCTGAACTCCCCCACCCCTCTCACCCACTCCAACCTCTCACCCTCGGAATGCGCAGCTCTCCACTCCCTCCGTTGCAACCCCAACCTCACTATCAAACCAGCAGACAAGGGAGGCGCGGTAGTAGTTTGGCGCACCGACCTTTACACCGCTGAGGCCAAACGCCAGCTCGCAGATACCTCCTCCTACTGCCCCCTTGACCATGACCCCACCCCCCACCACCAAACCATCATCTCCCAGACCGTCCATAATCTCATCACCTCGGGGGATCTCCCATCCACTGCCTCCAACCTCATAGTCCTACAACCCCGCACCGCCCGCTTCTACCTCCTGCCCAAAATCCACAAACCTGACTGCCCCAGCCGACCTATTGTCTCCGCCTGCTCCAGCCCAACCGAACTCATCTCGGCATACCTCGACACGGTCCTGTCCCCCTTAGTCCAAGAACTCCCCACCTACGTTCGGGACACCACCTATGCCCTCCACCTCCTCCATGATTTTTGCTTCCCCGGTCCCCAACGCCTTATCTTCACCCATGGACATCCAGTCCCTGTACACCTCCATCCCCCATCATGAAGGACTCAAAGCCCTCCGCTTCTTCCTTTCCCGCCGTACCAACCAGTACCCTTCCACTGACACCCTCCTTCGACTGACTGAACTGGTCCTCATCCTGAACAATTTCTCTTTCCAATCCTCCCACTTCCTCCAAACGAAAGGAGTAGCCATGGGCACCCGCATGGGCCCCAGCTATGCCTGCCTCTTCGTAGGATATGTGGAACAGACCATCTTCCGCAACTACACTGGCCCCAACCCCCACCTTTTCCTCCGCTACATCGATGACTGTATCGGCGCTGCCTCGTGCTCCCACGAGGAGGTTGAACAGTTCATACACTTCACCAACACCTTCCACCCCGACCTCAAATTCACCTGGGCAGTCTCAGATTCCTCCCTCCCCTTCCTCGACCTTTCTATTTCTATCTCAGGCGACCGAATCAACACGGACATCTACTACAAACCGACCGACTCCCACAGCTACCTAGACTACACCTCCTCCCACCCTGCCCCCTGTAAAAACGCCAACCCATTCTCCCAATTCCTTCGTCTCCGCCGCATCTGCTCCCAGGAGGACCAGTTCCAAAAACGTACAACCCAGATGGCCTCCTTCTTCAAGGACCGCAATTTCCCCCCTGACGTGGTCGACGATGCCCTCCACCGCATCTCTTCCACTTCCCGCTTCTCCACCCTTGAGCCCCGCCCCTCCAACCGCCACCAGGACAGAACCCCACCGGTCCTCGAAGAGCACAGCAATTCAGGCAGCATCCGAGGACAGGCAAAATCGACGTTTCGGGCAAAAGCCCTTCATCAGGAATAAAGGCAGAGAGCCTGAAGTGTGGAGAGATAAGCTAGAGGAGGGTGGGGGTGGGGAGAGAGTGGCATAGAGTACAATAGGTCAGTGGGGAAGGAGATGAAGGTGATAGGTCAGGGAGGAGAGGGTGGAGTGAATAGGTGGAAAAGGAGCTGGGCAGGTCGGACAAGTCCGGACAGGTCAGGGGATCGAGTTGCTGTCCTAACATCCAGCAACTCGATCCCCTGACCGATCCCCTGACCTGTCTGGACTTGTCCGACCTGCCCAGCTCCTTTTCCACCTATCCACTCCACCCTCTCCTCCCTGACCTATCACCTTCATCTCCTTCCCCACTGACCTATTGTACTCTATGCCACTCTCTCCCCACCCCCACCTTCCTCTAGCTTATCTCTCCACGCTTCAGGCTCTCTGCCTTTATTCCTGATGAAGGGCTTTTGCCCGAAACGTCGATTTTGCCTGTCCTCAGATGCTGCCTGAATTGCTGTGCTCTTCCAGCACCACTGATCCAGAAGAAGGTTTCCAGCATCTGCAGTCATTGTTTTTACCCCACTGGTCCTCACCTACCACCCCACCAATCTCCATGTACAGCGCATCATCCGCCATCATTTCCGCCACCTCCAAACGGACCCCACCACCAAGGATATATTTCCCTCCCCTCCCCTATCAGCATTCCGTAAAGACCACTCCCTCCGTGACTCCCTCGTCAGATCCACACCCCCCACCAACCCGACCTCCACTCCCGGCACCTTCCCCTGCAACCGCAGGAGGTGCAAGACTTGCGCCCACACCCCCCCCCCCGCTCACCTCACTCCAAGGCCCCAAAGGAAACTTCCATATCCGCCACAGATTCACCTATACCTCCACCCACATCATCTGTTGCATCCTCTGAACCCGATGTGGCCTCCTCTATATTGGGGAGACAGGCCGCCTACTTGCGGGGTTGAGGATGGGCTGGGGGCGGTGTTGGACGGGGCGGGTGCGGTGTTGAACAGCGTTGGGGGATGGGTGGGGGGCGGTGTTGGAGGATGGGTGGGGGGACGGTGTTGGATGGTGTTGGGGGTGGGCGGGGGCGGTGTTGGATGGAGTTGGGGTACGGGGGGGTGGTGTTGGACAGGGTTGAGTACAGGCAGGGTGCAGTGCTGGACGGGTTTGGGGGGTGGGGGGTGCGGGCGGAGGGCAGTGTTGGACGGGGTTGGGGTGTGGGCAGGGGCGCGGTGTTGGACTGGGTTGGGGCGAGAAGGGGGCGGTGTTGGATGGGCTGGGGTGCGGACGGGGGGGCGATGTTGGACAGTATTGGGGTGAGGGCAGTGTTGGACTGGGTTGGGGGGAGAATGGGGCGATGTTGGACGGGGTTGGAGTGCGAGCAGGGGGCAATGTTGGACGGGGTTGCGGTGCGGGTGGGGAGGTGCTGTTGGACAGGGTTGGGGTGCGGGCGGGAGCGCGATGTTGGATAGTGTTGCCATTTCTATCCCTCATTTTCACAGGAACATATCTCTGCTGAACTCTGATCAACCTCTTTCAAAGCCTCCCACATATCGAATGTGGATTTCCCTTCAAACAGCTGCTTCCAATCTACATTCCCCAGCTCCTGCCGAATTTTAGTATAGTTGGCCTTCTCCCAATTTAACACTCTTCCCTTAGGACCAATCTTGTCTTTCGAACATAGAACAATACAGTGCAGAACAGGCCCTTCGGCCCTCGATGTTGCGCCGACCTGTGAACTATTCTCAGCTTGTTCCCCAACATTATCCCAAAATCATCCATGTGTTTATCTAACAATTGTTTAAATCTCCCTAATGTGGATGAGTTGACTACGTTAGCAGGTAGGACATTCCATGCCCTTACCACTCTATGCGTAAAGAACCTGCCTCTGGTATCTGCCTTAAATCTATCACCCCTCAATTTGTAGTTATGCCCTCTCGTAGAAGCTGACGTCATCATCCTAGGAAAATATCTTTCACTGTTTACCCTATCTAATCCTCTGATCATCTTGTATGTCTCTATCAAATCCCCCCTTAGCATTCTTCTTTCCAATGAGAACAGACCCAAGTCTCTCGGCCTTTCCTCATAAGACCTTCACTCCAGACCAGCATTCTATGCATCCTAATTCTTGCCTAATCGCATTATAATTGCCCTTGCCCCATTGATAACTCTTGATGTGTGGCATGTACCTATCCATCGCTAAACTAAACGTAACTGAATTATGGTCACTCTCTCCAAAGTGCTCACCTACAACTAAATCAAACACCTGGCCTGGTTCATTACCAAGCACCAGATCCAGTCTGGCCTCCCCTCTTGTTGGCCCTTCGACATACTGTGTTAGGAAACCCTCTTGTACACATTGGACAAAAACTGATCCATCTGACGTACTAGAGCTATTACATTTCCAGTCAATGTTGGGGAAGTTAAAGTCCCCCATAATGACACCCTGTTCCTTTCATTCCTACTTAGAATAATTTTGCTAATCCTCTCTTCCACCTTCCTGGAACTCTGCGGAGGCCTATAAAAAACTCCAAGCCGTGTGACCTCTCCTCTCCTGTTTCTAACCTCAGCCCATACTACCTCAGTAGACGAGCCCTCATCAAAAATTCTCTCAGGCACAATCACTGATTCACCGCTCCCGGCAGGCCCCTGGTGCAAGCTCCCGCCCTTCGAGTTGCTACTGCCATTGAAAAACAGAGAAAAAACGTTATCCATGAGTATCCTAAAACTTATGGAATTGTGATCACTATTCCCAAAGTAATCTCCCATTGAAACTTCAATCACCGGGCCGGGCTCATTTCCTAGTGTTTTGTGCAGTCCTTGCATGGGATTTTGTACACTACATTAGTTTTGCTCATGCTGGGTATCGGGTCCTTCGTTCTGGTGAGTTGTTGTCTGAGGGTGGCTGTTGGTTTGTGTGCTGTTATAAGTCCTAGTGGTCGCAGTAGTCTGGCTGTCAGTTCTGAAATGCTCCTGATGTATGGTAGTGTGGCTGGTCCTTTGGGTTGCGGCATGTCCTCGTTCCATTGTCTTTCTCTTAGGCATCTGTTGGACAAACAGGAAGACAGCTAACGATCCGCATCCATGAACATCAACTAGCCACGAAAGCCCACGACCAGCTATCCTTAGTAGCCACACACGCAGACGACAAGCAAGATGAATTCGACTGGGACAACACTACCATTATAGGACAAGCCAAACAAAGAACAGCCAGGGAATTCCTAGAAGCATGGCACTCATCCACAAACTCCATCAACAAACACATCGACCTGGACCCAATATACCGGCCACTACAGCGGACAGCTGAAACTGACAACCGGAAGCGGCAGGGACAGGCCACTATAAATGCCGGAGGAAACACCAGAGAAGCGCTTCACAGGAGGCTCCCAAGCACTGAGGATGTCACCTAGACAGGCGACGAAATGTTTGCAACAAAAAATTTCCAGCTCGGCGAACAGAACCACAACAACGAGCACCCGAGCTACAAATCTTCACCCAAACTTTGAATAGTGTCAATGGCTGTTGCAGGCTGCAACAAGAAATTGACAGGATGCAGAGCTGGGCTGAGAAGTGACAGATGGAGTTCAACCTGGATAAATGCGAAGTGATTCATTTTGGAAGGTTGAATTTGAATGCTGAATACAAGGATAAAGACAGGATTCTTCGCAGTGTGGAGGAACAGCGGGATCTTGTGGTCCATGAACATAGATTCCTCAAAGTTGCCACCTAACTTGATAGTTGAAAAATGTGGTGCTGGAAAAACACAGCAGGCCAGGCAGCATCTGAGGAGCAGGAGAATCGACGTTTCAGGCATAAGCCCTTCTTTAGGAATTCCATTCCTGAAGAAGGGCTTATGCCTGAAACGTCGATTCTACTGCTCCTCGGATGCTGCCTGGCCTGCTGTGTTTTTCCAGCACCACATTTTTCAACTCTGGTCTCCAGCATCTGCAGTCCTCACTATCTCCTTTTTACCCAAGTTGATAGGATTGTTAAGAAGGCATATGGTGTGTTGGCTTTCATTTATAGGGGGATTGGGTTTTAAGAGCCACAAGGTTTTACTACAGCTCTCTAAAACCCTGGTTCGACCATCAGTTCGGGTCACCACATTATAGGAAGGATGTAGATGTTTTACAGAGGGTGCAGAGGAGATTTACCACGATCCTGCCTGATTGGAGGGCTTCTGGATTAGTGGTGCTGGAAGAGCACAGCAGTTCAGGCATCGTCCGAGGAGCAGTAAAATCGACGTTTCGGGCAAAAGCCCTTCATTGGGCTTTTGCCCGAAATGTCGCTTTTACTGCTTCTTGGATGCTGCCTGAACTGCTGTGCTCTTCCAGCACCACTAATCCAGAATCTGGTTTCCAGCATCTGCAGTCATTGTTTTTACCTGATTGGAGGGCTTGTCTTATGAAGAGAGGTTGAATGAGCTTGGGCTTTTCATGCTGGAGAGAAGAAGGAAGGGAGTGACTTGATAGATGTGTACAAGGTAATGAGAGGCATAGATAGTGTAGATAGCCAGATACCTTTCCTAAGGGCAGAAATGGCTGTCATGAGGTGTCATACTTTTAAGGTGATTGGAGGAGGCTTTGGAGAGATGTCATAGGTCAGTTCTTTACGCAAAGAAAGGTGGGTTCATAGAATGCAATGACAATAGTCATTTTCGAGTCAGAGACATTGTAGAGATTTATGTGTCTGCTGGACAAGCACATGGATAGCAGTAAATTGAGGGGTGTGCAGGTTAGATTGAGTTTAGATTAAGATAAATGCTCAGTGCAACATTGTGAGCTGAAGGGCCTGTGCTGTGCTGTTCTATCTTCTATCTATATTATAAGAAGGGGAGATGAGATGGGATGCAGATAGAGTGAAGTAGGGTGGAGAGGGGAGAGAAGGAGGGGGTGATAGAAGTGAAAGAGGGGCAGAACAGTTTGAAGCAGGGGAGATAGGGGTTAAGGAAGAGAAAATGAGGGAGAAGAAAGAGTAAGGTGGGTTAGTGGTATTAGCAGTGGACTATTAATCCAGAAACTCAGCTAAAGTTCTGGGATCCAGAGTTCTAATCCCACCATGGCAGATGGTGGAATTTGAATTAGGAACCTACTGTATAATTATGAAATTATTAACGATTGTCAGAAAAACCCATCTGGTTCACTAATGTCCTTGAGGGAAGGAAGTCTGCCACCCTCACCTGGTCTGGCCTAGATGTGACTCAAGACGCACTCTCAATTGTCCTCTGCAATGGTCTAGCAAGCCATTCAGTTTTGCTAATCACTATGAAGTCTCAAAGAAATGAAACTGGATAGATCACCTGGCATCAACCTGGGCACTGGAATAGACAATGGAAACAGCCCTGTTAACCCTGCAACATCCTTTTTACTAACATCTGGAGGTGGGTGAGGTCTAATGCCAGGTCTAGGACTAGTCAAGCAACAGCCTGACATAGTCATACTCACGGAATCATACCTTACTGACAGTGTCTCAGATATCACGATCACTATCCCTGGATACATCCTGTCCCACTGGCAGGACATATCCAGAAGAGGTGGCAGCATAGTGGTATACAGTCGAGAGGGAGTTGGTTTGGGAGTCCTTGACATTAACTCTGGATTACATGAAGTGGCTTCAGATTAAACATGGGCAAGGAAACCTCCTGCTGATTACCATGTACTGTCCTCCCTCAGCTGATGAATCAGTGCTCCTCCATTTGAACAACATTTAGAGGAAGCACTAAGGGTGGAAAGAGCACAAATTGTACTCTGGGTGGGGATTTCAATATCCACGACCAAGAGTGGCTCAACAACAATATTACTGATGGAGCTGGTTGGTTTGTAAAGGACGTAACTGCTAGACTAGGTCTGTGGCAGATGGTGAGGGAACCACCAAGAGGGAAGAACGTACTTGACCTCATCCTTACCAATCTGCCAGCTACAATACATCTGTCCATGACAGTATTGGTAAGAGAGACCACCGCATAGTCCTTGTGGAGATGAAGACCTACCTTCACATTGAGAATAACTTCCATCATGTTGTGTGGCACTATCACTGTGCTAAATGGGACAGACTTTGTACAGATCTCGCACCTCAAGAGTGGGCACCCTTGAGACACCAATCCCTGTGGCACCCCACTAGTTACTGCTTACCAGTTTGAAAAGATAGGTAAAAACAATGACTGCAGGTGCTGGAAACCAGAGTTTAGATTAGGGTGGTGCTGGAAAAGCACAGCAGGTCAGGCAGCATCTGAGGAGCAGTAAAATCGACGTTTCGGGAAAAAGCCCTTCATCAGGAATACCAATTTGAAAATAACCCATTAATTCCTACTCTTTGTTTTCTCTGTACCAACCAGTTTTCTATCCATCTCAATACACTTCCCCCATCCCATGTACTTTAATTTTGCACAATCATCTCTTTTCTGGAACTTTGTCAAACACTTTCTACAAGTCCAAATATACACACATTGACTGGCTCCCCCTTTTCAACTCTAGTAATTACATCTTTATAGATTTCCAACAGATTTATCAAGCATGATTTCCCATACATAAATCCATGCTGACTTTGTCTGATCCTACCACTGCTTTCTAAATGCTCCGCTATCAAGAACTTGATAATATATTTGAGAATTCTCCCCACTACTGATATTAGGCTTACTGGTGTATAATTCCTTAATTTCTCTCTACCTCTCTTTTTAACAACTAGAGTAACATTAACTACCCTCCAATCTGCAGGGATTCTTCCAGAGTTTGTAGAATCCTGGATGTTGACCACCAATGCATCCACTATTTCTGGAGTCACTTTGTTAAGTAATCTGGGATGTAGATTATCAGGCCCTGGGGATCTATCTGCCTTCAGTCCCTTAAATTTTCCCAGCACCATTTCTCCACTAATATCAATCTCCCTCAGTTCTTCTCACTAAATCTCACATTTCCCAACATTCCTGGTATCTGATTTGTGTCCTGTTTTGTGAAAACAGAGCCAAATTATATATTCAGTTGCTCAGTCATTTCTTTGTCCCCTATTATACTTTCTCCCATTTGTGTCTGTAGGCGACCTACAATTTGTCTTTACTAATCTCTTTCTCTTCACATACCTATAGAAACTCTTAGTGTCAGTCTTTATATTCCCTGCAAGCTTACTCTCGTACTGATTTTCTCCTCCTTAATCAATCCCTTAGTCATTCTTTGCTGAATTTTAAACTGCTCCCTATCCTCAGTCTTGTTGTTTATCTTACAAAATCTGTATGCATCATCCTTGGAGCAGGTACTATCTCTGATTTCCTTTTGTAATCCATGGATTGGCTATCTTAGCCAATTGGGTCACTTATCCCAAATGGGTCTTGCACAACTAGATTGACAATGTTTCCCTTCTCATTACACAGTACTCAGTCTAAGATGGCCTGTCCTCTAGTTTGTTCCTCCATAAATTGGTCAAGAACACCATCCCATATATACCTCAAGAATTCTTTCTCTATAGCATTGTGGGTAATTTGGTTGTGCACATTAAAATCACCCAAAATCACCGATATTCCCTTATCACACACATTTCTAATTTCCTGTTCAATGCCATTGCCAACATCACCACTGCAGTTTGGGGGTCTATATATGACACCCACTATTTTTTTTTATGCCTTGGTGTTTTTCAACTTAACCCATACAGACTCCACATTGTCAGAGCTAATATCCGTTCTCCATATTGTGAGAAAGCTTTTGAAGCGCTGCTCCTTCGTCAGATGAAGTGAAGGCAAACACACAGGCACAGAATTTATAGGGGGAGAGATCATTGCAAGATAATTCTGGATAACTAAAAGTGTCAAAAGATAGTGCAAATTGTGTGAGCAGTGTGCCAGCAGGGAGAATAACAAATCTTTGCAGGTGATCAGAAGTTACAAATGGTGTGAGTAATGTGTCAATAGCTGAAAAGCAAGTGAATGAATGACGTATGATCCAATTAATTAAGGCAGTGAGATAATTATTAAAAATAGGATGAGACAAAGCAAATGGCCGGAATAACATGATAGTTAGAAGAATTCTATGACAAGCGTTTAACCAAAGTAACAAGTAATCCAAAATTGTACAAACTAATAAAAGTAGAGAGATCATAACAAGTTCTGAGTTTGAGTCTGCAGGGAGTAGTTGGAGGGCATAGCCGCAGCACAGAGTGAATATAAAACTCACTAAGCTCGGGAGTCACAGCTCAGCCTTCAGGGTGCAGTCAGAGAATGGAGCAGCAGCACAGCGTGAGTATAAAACTCACTGAGCTTGGGAGTCACAGCCTAGCCTTCAGGGAGCGGTCAGAGGGCTGAGCAGCAACACAAAGAACAAAGAAAATTTACAGCCTAGGAACAGGCCCTTCAGCCCTCCAAGCCTGAGCCGATCCAAATGCACTGTCTAAACGTATAGCCCAATTCCTAAGCATCTGTATCCCTCTGCTCCCCACCTACTAATGCATCTGACCAGATGCACCTTAACTGAATCTACCATGTCTGCTACCTCTGCTGGCAACGCGTTCCAGGCACCTACCACCCTCTATGTGAAGTACTTGCTGTGCATATCCACCTTAAACATTTCACCTCTCACCTTGAACGCGTGACCTCTCATTATTAAATCCCTCACTCTAGGAAAAGCTTATCTCTTTCCCTGCTGTCTATACCCTTCATGATTTTGTAGACCTCAAACAGTTCCCCCTCAATCTCTTTTTTTCTAATGAAAACAATCCTAACCTATTCAACCTCTCTTCATAGCTAACACCTTCCATACCAGGCAACATCCTCGTAAACCTTCCCTGCACCTTCTCCAAGGTATTCAAATCCTTTTGGTAATGTGGCAACCAGAACTGTACATAGTATCCTAAATGCGGCCGAACTAATGTCTTGTACTATTTTAATATGACCTGCCAGCTCTTATACTCAGTACCCTATCCGATGAAGGCAAGCATACCATATGCCTTCTTGACCACTCTATCCACTGTGCAGCCATCTTCAGGATGCAATGAACCTGAACTCCCAGATCTCTCTACTCATCAACTTTTCCCAAGGCTTTTCTGTTCACAGTATAGTTCGTTCTAGAATCAGACTTCCCAAAATGCATCACCTCACATTTACCTGGATTGAACTCCATCTGCCACTTCTCTGCCCAACTGTCCAGTCTGTCTATATTCTCCTGTATTCTTTGACAGTCTCCTATGCTTTCTGCTACTCCACCAATCTTTGTGTCATTTGCAAACTTACTGATCAGACCAACAGTGCCCACTTCCAGATCATTTATGTATATCACATACAACACTGGCCCCAGTACTGATCCGTAGAACACCGCTGGTCACCTTTCTCCATTTCGAGAAACTCCCTTCAACTACTACTCTCTGTCTCCTGTTGCTCAACCAGTTCTTTATCCATCTAGCTAGAACACCCTGCACACCATGTGACTTCACTTTCTCCATTAGCTTACCATGGGAAACCTTATCAAACGCCTTACTAAAGTCCATGTATATGACATGTATAGGCCTTCCTTCATCTATCAACTTGAACTCTGTTAAGGTGGTAAGGCACGATCTCCCCCGCACAAAAAACATGTTGCCTATCACTGATAAGTCCATTCTTTTCTAAATATAAATAGATCCTATCCCTCAGTACCCTCTCCAGCAACTTTCCCACCACTTGACGTCAGGCTCACTGGTCTATCGTTACCTGGAATATCCCTACTACTCTTATTGTACAGGGGGACAACAGGGTGAATATAAATTAACTGAACTGTGGAATCGCAGCCTAGCCTTCAGGGAGCAGTCAGAGGGTGGAGCAGCAGCTGTTTGTGAATTATTCAGCACAAGGTACAAAATTAAGGAACAGGTCCTGGAGGATTATAATTTCTGGATTACTACCTGAACCATGTGAAAATTGGCTTAGAGATAAGAAAATAACGGAAGTAAACACATGGCTAAAGGAGTGTGTGGGAAAGAGGGGTTCCATTTCATGGGACATTGGCATCAGTTTAGGAACAGGAGGAATCTGTACCGTTGGTACGGTCTCCACTTGAACCGATCTGGAACGAGTGTTCTAGCAAAATGGATAAGTAGGGTGCTCGTTAGGACTTTAAACTAGTGAATTGGAGGGAAGGGTAGGAAAAGGGAAAACGGCAGGAAGTATAAAGGTAAATAGAAAAGAAAGCAACAGTTTAACGTGTGCAGGAGGGTTTAACTATGTCAAAGACTGTGAAAGAAGCTAAAAGGAGGAAAACTCAGGATGTTATTAATGGAGATATTAGAATTCAAAAAGAAGCATAAAGGCACTCCATCTGAATGCTTGTAACATTCAAAACAAGGAAGATAAGTTTACGGCACAAATAATTGCGAATAAGTATGATTTAGTAACCATTATGGAGACATGGTTGCAGAATGGTCACAACTGGGAATTAAATATCCAGGGTATTAGGCTATTTGGAAGGACAGACAGGAAGGTAAAGGAGGTGGTGTAGATATGATATTTAAGAATGACATCAGGTTGGTGGTGAGAAATGATATAAATTGTAGGAAAATAAGGTTGAATTCATTTGGGTGGAAATTAGAAACTCTAAGAACTAAACATCACTGATAAGCATAGTCTATAAGCCACCAAATAATAACTTCACATTGGGGTGGCCAATAAACAAAGAATTAACTAATGCCTGTGAAAATGGTACACCAATTATCATGGGAGATTTTGATCTACATGTCGATTGGTCAAACCAGGTCAGTCAAGGCAGCCTTTATGAGGTGCTCATTGAATGTATCCATGATCATTTTCTTGAACAGTGTGTGATGGAATTGATGAGGAAACAAGCTATCGTAGATCTAGTCCAGTGTAATGAGACAGGATAATTAATGATGTCATAGTTAGGGATCCTCTTGGAAGAAGGAATCATAGTATGGTGGAATTTAGAATACAGAAGAAAAGTGGGAAGATAAAATCCAATATCCAGTATCAACAGCTTTGACAAAGGGTCAGTTAGAGTCGAAACGTTAGCTTTTTTCTCTCCTTACAGATGCTGTCAGACCTGCTGAGATTTTCCAGCATTTTCTCTTTTGGTTTCAGATTCCAGCATCTGCAGTAATTTGCTTTTATCCAATATCATTGTCTTGTGCTTAAATGAAGGAAGCTCCAATAGGATGAGGGAGGAGTTGGTTAAAGTAGGCTGGAAGCAAAGACTTTATGGTGGGACAGTTGAGGAACAGCAGACGACTTTCAATACTTTTGTTCAAAGTGCTCAGCAAAAGTATATACCAGTGGAAAGGAAGGACTGTAGGAAAAGAGGTATTCAGCCATGGGTGTCTAAGGAAATAAGGGAGGCAATCATATTGAAAGATGAATCATACAAAGTGGCAATGACCAGTGGAAAACTAGAAGATTGGGAACACTTTATAAATCAACAAAAAGCCACAAAAAAAAAATTACCATTATGGAGACATGATTGTAGGATCATCAAAACTGGGAATTAAATATTCTGGGGTATCAGACTATTCAGAACGACAGAAAGGAAGGTAATGGAAGTGGTGTAGACCTGATATTTAAGGATGACATCAGGGCGGTGGTGACAGATGATTATAGGTTCTAGAGAAAATAAGTTTGAATCTGTTTGGGTGGAAATTAGAAATTCTAAGAACAAAAGGTCAAAAGAAAAGTAAGATAGATTATGAGAGTCAACTAGCTCAGAATATAAAGACAGAAAGCAAAAATTTCTTCAAATATATAAAACGAAAAATAGTGGCTGAGGTAAACATTGGTCCTTTAGAGGATGAGAAGGTGAATTTAATAATGTGAAATGAGGAAATAGCTGAGGCATTGAACAGGTATTTTGTGACAGTCTTCACAGCGGAGGACGTGACTAATATGCCAATAATTGTCAAGGAGACTAAAGTAGGCAAGGACCGAGAAATGATCATTATCGCGAAAGTAGTTTTGGGCAAACTAATGGAGCTAAAGGTAGATAAGTCTCTTGACCCTGATGGAATCCATCCCAGGGTACTAAAAGAGATGGTGGGAGAAGTAGTAAATGTGCTTGTGGTAATTTTCCAAAATTCGCTGGACTCTGGGGCAGTTCCAGCAGATTGGAAAACTGCAATGTGAGGCCACAGTAGACAGGTAGACAAAAGATAGGGAATTGTAGGCTGGTTAGTTTTAACTACTGTAGTGGGGAAAGTGCTTGAATCAATCATCAAGGCATAAATAGCAAGACACCTGGATAGAAATTGTCAGACGCAGCATAGGTTCATGAAGGGCAGGTCATATTTAACTAACTTACGAGAATTCTATGAAGACATTATGAGCGCGATGGACAATGGGGACCCAGTAGATGTGGTATATCTAGATTTCCAAAAGACATTCAACAGGGTGCTACACAAAGGCTGCTGCATAAGGTCAAAGTGCATGGCATTACGGGCAATGTATTAGCATGGATAGAACATTGGTTAACAGGAAGCAAAGAATGGAGATAAATGAGTGCTTTTCTGGTTGGCGATCAGCGACTTGTGGTGTGCCTCAGGGATCAGTGTTGGAACTGCAATTATTCACAATTTACATGGTTGATTTGCAATTGGGGACCGAGTGTAGTGTGTCAAAGTGTGCGGATGAGACTAAGATGAGTGGTAGAGCAAAGTGTGCAGAGGACTCTGAAATTTTGCAGAGGGGTATAGATAGTTTAAATGAGTGGGCAAAGGTCTAGCAGATAGAGTACAATGTTGATAAATGTGAAGTGATCCATTTTGGTAGAATAACAATACAGCAAAAAATTGCAGCATGCAGTTGTGTAGAAGGACCTGGGTGTCATAACATCCCTATAGTGTGGAAACAGGCGCTTCAACCCAACAAGTCCACACCGACCTTCCAAAGAGTATCCCACCCAAACCTATTCACATTACTCTACATATACCCTAACCTAAACATCCCTGAACACTGTGGGCAATTTAGCATGGCCAATTCACCTAACCTGCATATCTTTGGATTGTGGGAGGAAACTGGAGCACCTGGAAGAAACCCACACAGACACGAGGTGAATGTGCACACTCCACACAGATAGCTGAGGCTGGAGTTGAACCTGAGTCCCTGTCGCTGTGAGGCAGCAGTGGTAACCACTGAGTCACCATCCTTGTACATGAATCACAGAAGGTTGGTTTAGAGGTACAACAGGTAATTACGAAGGCAAATGGAATTTTGTTCTTTGCTGAAAGGATAGAGTTTTATAGGGTGCTGGTGAGGTCACACCTGGAGTACTGCATGCAGTTTTGGTCTCCTTACTTGGGAAAGGACATAATGGTACTGGAGGGGGTGCAGAGAAGGTTCACTTGGTTGATTCCGGAATTGTGAGTGTTGGCTTATGAGGAGAGACTGAGAAGACTGGGATTATATTCATTGGAATTTCAACGAATGATGGGGATCTTATCGAAACAAACAAAATTATAAGGGGATGATGAGATGGAAGCAGGGAGGATGTTTCCATTGGCAGGCACATCTAGAACAAGAGGGCATAGCCTCAAAATTAGAGGGAGCAGATTTAGGACTGAATTGAAAGGAACTTCTTAATTCAAAGGCTTATAAATCTGTGGAATTCTCTACCCAGTCAAATAGTTGAGGCTTCCTCATTGAGTATTTTTAAAGCTAAGATGGATAGGGGATCTAAGATGGTAGCGATCTGAGAAGATCACACTGCAGAGCTTCGCATCGCAGCAGGAGCAGGACGGTCCTTTAATCCGCCCAAACCAGGTCATCAGGATTTCTTGGGGCAACCTCGGAGCCGATTACTCTCCAGGACCTGGTGAAGCAGCTCTCGAAATCTCGCGAGATGCTGGGGAAACAGATTGAAGAGAAGCTGGCTCCAGTCTCTCTCATGCTGCAGAAGCATGAGCAGCAGCTGGGACACCTGGAGAAGAGAACAGATGAGGTGGAGCACAGGGTTACAGTGGTGGAAACTGATGCCAGTTCATTCAAGGATGAGATCCAAGCCCTGAAGACGCAGGTTTGTAATTTGCGTGACCAAGTGGATGATCTTGAAAACAGGGGCAGGAGAAAAAACATTTGGGTCATCAGTCTGCCTGAGGGTAAGGAAGGTGAGCGGCCTGCGGAATTTGTTGAAGATTGGCTTCCGAAATTCCTTGACTTGGAGACTGGCATGAGAGGATTGAAGATAGAGAGGGCTCACCGGGTCGCAGCGCGGAGGTCGGGTCTGGGTCAACGCCCTCGTCCTTTCCTGGTGCGGTTCCATCATTACCGGGATAAGGAGAGAGTCATGGAGGCTTCCAGACTCCAGGGGAAGGATCCAAAGGCCCTAATTTACGAGAGGTCTAAGATCATGTTTTTTCAGGATTTTCCAGCGGCGGTGATCCAGAAACGAAAATCGTATGATGGTGTCAAGAGAAGACTGAAGGAGCTTGGGATTCAGTACTCCCTGAGATATCCGGCAGTGCTTCAGATCACCTTAGATGGATCCAGGCATCTCCTTGACACATCGGAGAAGGCAAGAGACTTTGTGGACAAATTTAAACAATTGTAGTATTTATAAATATTATTGCTTGGGTATGCGTTTATCATTCTGTAAAAGAAATGGAGGAAATCCGGTTGGAGCTTTGTTTTTCCCCTTTTTTTTCCTCTATTGATAATAATGTGGTTCAAACTATGTCTGGCAGTGGTTAAGATGTACATTTTAAATTTCTAAGTTAGGACATACCAAAGGATGGATGGGGTATTTATTCCCTTTTTTTTATAAAAGAATGTTTTTTTATTCATATTGATATTCTATGGGGTGTTTATTCTTCTTAGCTTGTGCTTGCTATGCGGCTCTAGCTGGGAGAAGTGAAGGTGGTTGAGATGGTTAGATGCCTATTTATAGGCAGCTCGGGATGGGTAGTTGCCCCTTCCGGGCAGGGGGTGAGTTCCCCATCTCAGCACTATTGGCGCTTAAATGTTGGTTTGTTTTCTGTTTTTTGTTGTTTTTTATTTTAAATAATTTTGTATTTTTGTTAAATGTAGTGGTTTTAGTTTATGTAGTTTTTATATTTGGTGGACCATGCGGCACTAAGGCTCAGCAATTTGTGGTTCGGGTTCCTCCTCTCTGGAATTTAAATGTAATTGCAGAAGATTATGGCTAATGATTTGATTAAATGGTGTACCTGGAATATCAAGGGAAGTCACTCACCAATTCAGAGGAAGAAGGTACTCTTGAGTCTTTTACATTACATTAGATTACATTCACATTACATTTTTTACATTATATTACAGTGTGGAAACAGGCCCTTCGGCCCAACAAGTCCACATCGACCCACCGAAACGCAACCCACCCATACCCCTACATTTCCCTCTTACCTAGCACTAGGGCAATTTAGCATGGCCAATTCACCTGACCTGCACATCTTTGGACTGTGGGAGGAAACCGGAGCACCCAGAGGAAACCCACGCAGACAGGGGGAGAACGTGCAAACTCCACACAGTCAGTCGCCTGAGGCGGGAATTGAACCCGGGTCTTTGGCGCTGTGAGGCAGCAGTGCTAACCACTGTACCACCGTGCCGCCCACCATGTCTTAGAAAGGAAAAAAATGGATATTGCTTTGTTACAGGAGACACATTTGGATGACAAGGAGCATCTGAAATTACAGCAGAATGGCTTTGACCAAGTTTATTTTTCATCATTTAATGTCAGAAGTGGCTATATTGGTTAGGAAAAATCTTTCATTTAAATTGTTGGAATGTGTTAAAGACACATATGGGAGGTTTGTAATTCTTAAAGCCTTGATAAATGGGGAAGAATATGGTATTTTAAATGTTTATTGTCCCCCAGCTCATCCTCTTAAATTCTTGGTAGATGCTTTTTCTAAACTGATAAGTCTCAAGTCTCTGCACATCATTATAGGGGGAGATTTTAACTGCCTCATAGACCCTACAGTAGACAGGTTGCCTAAAGGTCCCTCGATACCCTCTGCACAAACTAAACGGTTATTGGGTTTGTGTGGTGAATTAGGGTTGGTGGACGTCTGGAGGTGTCTCCACCCTACAGGTAGGGATTTCACGTTTTCTCCAATCCGCATAGGTGTCACACGAGGATTGATTTTTTTTCTGACCCCTGCGGTAACCCTGGATCTGGTGGCATCCTGTACGATTGGTAATATTGCCATCTCTGATCATGCTCCAATGTACCTTTCTCAATGGATGAGGACTTGCCATCTGAGGTAGTTTGGGCTGAGGTTAGGAATACGAAAGGTGAGGTCACCCTGTTAGGAGTCTTTTACAGGCCTCCTAATAGTCCTAGAATCATTGAAGAAAGGATAGGGAAGGTGATTCAGGAGATGAGTGACAGTAATAGGGTGGTTGTTATGGGGGCCTTTAACTTTCCTGATATTGATTGGGAAAGCTATAGCTCAAGTTCGTTAGATGGGTCAGTGTTTGTTCAATGTGTGCAGGAGAGTTTCCTGACACAATATGTAGACAGGCCAACAAGAGGTGAGGCCATACTGGATTTGGTTCTGGGTAACGAACCAGGCCAGGTGTTAGAATTAGAGGTAGGTGAGCACTTTGGGGATAGTGACCATAATTCGGTGATTTTTACTCTCGTGATGGAGAGGGATAAGTGTGTACTACAGGGCAAGAGTTATAGCTGGGGTCAGGGAAATTATGATGCGGTGAGGCATGACTTAGGATGTGTGGCTTGGAAAAGTAGACTCCAAGGCAAGAGTGTAAATGATATGTGGAGCTTGTTCAAGGAGCAACTATTGAGTGTCCTTGATAATTATGTACCTGTCAGGCAGGGAGGAAAGGGTCGTGCGAGGGAGCCGTGGTTTAATAAGGAATTGGAATCCCTTGTTAAATGGAAGAGGGCGGCCTATCTCAAGATGAGACGTGAAGGTTCAATTGGGGCGATTGAGAGTTATAGGGTAGCCAGGAAGGACCTGAAGAGAGAGCTAAGAGCAGCAAGGAGGGGACATGAAAGGTCCTTAGTCGGTAGGATTAGGAAAAACCCTAAGGCTTTCTATAGGTATGTTAGGAATAAAAGAATGACTAGGGTAGGAATAGGTCCAGTCAAGGATAGTAGTGGGAAGTTGCGTGTGGAGGCGGAAGAGATTGGGGAGACACTGAATGAATACTTTTCTTCAGTATTTACTCAGGAACAGGGCATTGTCGTCGATGCGAATACTGAGTCACAAATAAGTAGAATGGATGGCTTTGAGGTATGTAGAGAAGAGGTGTTGGAAATCCTGGAAAAGGTGAAAATAGATAAGTCCCCTGGGCCTGATGGCATTTATCCTAGGATTCTCTGGGAAGCAAGGGAGGAGATTGCAGAGCCATTGGCCTTGATTTTTATGTCCTCTTTGTCTACAGGAGTAGTGCCAGAAGACTGGAGGATAGCAAATGTGGTTCCCTTGTTCAAAAAGGGGAGTAGGGATAACCCTAGTAACTATAGGCCGGTGAGTCTCACTTCTGTTGTGGGCAAAGTCTTAGAGAGAATTGTAAGGGATAGGATTTATGCACATCTGGATAGGAATAATGTGATCAAGGATAGTCAGCATGGTTTTGTGAAGGGCAGGTCGTGCCTCACAAACCTTATTGAATTCTTTGAAAAGGTGACGAAGGAGGTTGATGAGGGGAAAGCGGTAGATGTGGTATATATGGATTTTAGTAAGGCATTTGATAAGGTTCCCCATGGTAGGCTACTGCAGAAAATACGGAGATATGGCATTGAGGGTGAGTTGGAGGTTTGGATTAGGAATTGGCTGCATTTAAGAAGACAGAGGGTAGTAGTTGATGGCAAAGTTTCTTCATGGAGTGCCGTCACTAGCGGTGTTCCGCAAGGATCTGTTTTGGGACCATTGCTGTTTGTCATTTTTATAAATGACCTGGAAGAGGGGTTAGAAGGTTGGGTGAGCAAGTTTGCGGATGATACGAAAGTCGGAGGAGTTGTTGACAGTGAGGAAGGATGTGGCAGGTTACAGCAGGATATAGAGAAGCTGCAGAGCTGGGCAGAAAGGTGGCAAATGGAATTCAATGTAGCTAAGTGTGAGGTGATTCACTTTGGGAAGAATAACAAAAAGATGGGGTACTGGGCTAATGGTCGGATACTTGGTAGTGTGGATGAGCAGAGGGATCTTGGTGTCCATGTACACAGATCTCTGAAAGTTGCCACCCAGGTAAATAGTGTGGTGAGGAAGGCATATGGCGTACTGGCTTTTATTGGTAGAGGAATTGAGTTCCGGAGTCCTGAGGTCATGATGCAGTTGTATAAGACTCTGGTGCGGCCGCATCTGGAATATTGTGTGCAGTTTTAGTCGCCATACTATAGGAAGGATGTGGAGGCACTGGAACGGGTGCAGAGGAGGTTTACCAGGATGTTGCCTGGTATGGAAGGAAGATCGTATGAGGAAAGACTGAGACACTTGGGGCTGTTTTCATTAGAGAAAAGAAGGTTTAGGAGTGACTTGATTGAGGTGTACAAGATGATTAGGGGGTTAGATAGGGTTGACAGTGTGAACCTTTTCCCGCGTATGGAGTCGGGTATTACAAGGGGGCATAGCTTTAAAATAAGGGGGGGTAGATATAGGACTGAAGTTAGGGGTAGGTTCTTCACTCAGCGAGTCGTAAGTTCATGGAATGCCCTGCCAGTAGCAGTGGTGGACTCTCCCTCTTTATGGGCATTTAAGCGGGCATTGGATAGGTATATGGAGGATAGTGGGTTAGTATAGGTTAGGTGGGCTTGGATCGGCACAACATCGAGGGCCAAAGGGCCTGTACTGCGCTGTATTCTTCTATGTTCTATGTTCTATGTTCTAATTCTGTAAGGAATTTATAAGTATACTGTCAGGCCCGATGCTGAATATGTTTAATGATTCATACAATCATGATTGTCTCCCACCATCTCTGAGAGAGGCCAATATTTCACTTATCCTTAAAAAAGGGAAGAATCCGGAAGACTGTGCTTCATATGGGCCCATCTCGCTCTTAAATGTGGACTTTAAGATCCTCTCTAAGGCTCTCGCATTAAAGCTGGAGACTGTGTTACCCTCTATTATTAAAGAGGATCAGACGGGCTTCATAAAAGGTCGCAGATCCTCCACTAATGTTAGGAGGCTGCTTAACGTAATTCAAGCTTCCCAACAGCAGTCAATACAGGGATTGGTGATTTCTTTCGATGCAGAGAAGGCATTTGGTCAAGTTGAGAGGCTGTACCTTTTCTATACTCTAGACCGGTTTGGTCTGGGCGAAGTTTTCATAAGATGGGTAAAGGTTCTCGACAGTGTACCTCTCGCGGCGGTCATTACCAACGGGGTACGATCAAGCAATTTTGATATTTCTAGGCTGTCCCCTTTCACCATTACTTTTTACGTTGGTGATTGAACCGTTGGCAGAGGCCATTCGTGGGGATCTCAGTATATCAGCTCCAGAAGTAGGGTCAAAATTACATAAGATCTCGCTGTATGCAGACGATGTTCTGATTTTCATGACAAATCCAACAGTTTCAGTGCCTTGCCTGATATAATGTATTCACGCGTTTGGTGCTTTTTCAGGGTATAAGATCAATTTTACTAAATCAGAGGCTATGCTTATGAGTTGGCTCTTGAGAGTGACTATAGATTCCCATTTAGTGGTCACAGGGGGGTTTTGTGTATTTGGGCGTATTCATTACTCCAGTTCTGGATTGGCTGTTCAAAGTCAATTTTACTCAATTATTTGAAAAAATTATACAAGATCTCCAAAGATGGGAGGCACTTCCAGTCTCATGGTTGGGTCGGATAGCGTTTATTAAGATGAATATTCTCCCTCGTTTGCTATACCCTATACGGATGCTCCTCCTGATTTTCAATAAACAAACACTCAGGAGACTGAATGGTTAGTTCAGCTCCTTTATCTGGCACCGTAAACGGCCCCTCATTAAATTAGCCAAACTGCAGTTGCCTCTCACAGATTGGGGGGAGTAGACCTTCCGGACATTAAAAATGACCAATTAAGCTCGCTTTTGACCTACGTAAGTGATTGGGTTTGTGGGGACCCTCTTTGAATATGGCTAGATATTGAAGCCTCCCAGGCAAGGTGCCCCTTACCAGTTTGCTGTTTTTGGACAAAGTGAGGATAGTTAGGGAATATTACCATAACCCAATAGTCATCAATGCTGTTAAAGCATGGAGCACAATTCGGCAGAGGGAAAGTAATATTGGCAAAACATCTTTGTTTACACCTTTAGTAGATATGCCGGGTTTTCAACCGGGTATGATAGATTCAGGATTTAAACGTTGGGCAGCTAGGGGTATATTAGATTTTTTTTTAGATTACATTACAGTGTGGAAACAGGCCCTTTGGCCCAACAAGTCCACACCGACCCGCTGAAGCGAAACCCACCCATACCCCTACATTTACCCCTTACCTAACACTACGGGCAATTTAGCATGGCCAATTCACCTGACCCTGCACATCTTTTGGACTGTGGAAGGAAACCGGAGCACCGGAGGAAACCCACGCAGACACGGGGAGAACGTGCAAACTCCACACAGTCAGTCGCCTGAGGCGGGAATTGAACCCGGGTCTCTGGCGCTGTGAGGCAGCAGTGCTAACCACTGTGCCACTGTGCCGCCCATAATCTTGCATGGGTGATTTATTTGAGGGAGATGTAATGATGTCCTTCGATCCATTAGTACGGAAGTACGAGTTACCTAATAGAGACCTCTTTTGTTTTTTTCAAGTTAGGGATTTTATTCAAAAAAAGACCACACGTTTGGCTGATCTCTACAAATCTGACATAGAAAGAAGGGTACTAAGGGCTAAGAGTACACTGTCTGTCAATACTTTATATCACCAATTGGGGAGTGCCATCTCAGATGAGTTTGATCGACTCTGCAAGATGTGGGAAAGAGAGCTGGGTGTTGAAGTTTCTTCAGAGGCATGGGAGGATATTTGGGAGAATGCAAGGAAGATATCAATTTGCAATAGGACCCATGCTTTACAGTTGAAGATTCTCCACAGGGTCCACTTAGCCCCAGACCGTTTGTCAAAATTTAAACCAGGGGTATCTTCAGCATGTCCCGAGTACAAGGTCTGCACGGGCACTCTGACCCTATGTCTTTGGTCTTGTGACAGGCTTCAAACATATTGGAGTGCTGTGGTGGGTGCAATGGAGAGGATTTTAGGTGTAGGGGTAGAGAAGGACCCTATTTCTCTCCTTTTGGGCCTACCCATTGTATTTCCTGCAGACGCGCATAAGAAAAAAAGCTTTTCAATATTCTTACATTCTGTGCAAGGAAGAATATCTTGCTAGGGTGGATATCCGAAAAACCCCCAGGCTTGTCGGGTTGGTGGAAGATTGTTATAGAGCATATTCCCCTGGATTTTCTCACAAATATGATACACCACAAAACTGAGAATTTTTACAAGACATGGCAACCCTTTTTGAAGTACCTGGACACAGATTTATCTGCTACACGAACAAGGGCTTTTATATAGCCATAACGATTGTGTTTCATGAGTCCAATATCCAGGGAGGAGGAACTGTGAATGTATGAGTGTTTTGTTTGGCTGTGCTGAGTTATTATTATTTATTTGTTTGTTGTTAGGTATTTATTTAGTTAAATAGCTAGTTTAGGGTTTTTTTAAAATTTTATACTTCTCTATAAATATTCATACATTCGTATAGGAGGGTGGGTTGGGGAATATTTTTATTATTTGGGTTTAGTTTTGTACTATCTTTGTACTGTTTTGAATTGCATTGTTTTGTATTTGTTGTAATATTTAAAACTCAATTTTTTCTTAATAAAAATATATTATATAAAAAAAACTAAGATAGATAATTTTTTGAACAGTAAAGAAGTTCAGGGTTGTGGTGAGAGGTTGGGTAAGTGAAGCTGAGGCCATGAAAAGATCAGCCATGATCTTATTGAATCGCGGAGCTGGCTCGAATGGCTAGATGGCCGACTCCTGATCCTAGTTCTTATGTTCTAAGTTATCAAGGTGATGGTGTCCAAACAGAAGAGTAAGAAAGATTTTACAACTACAGACAGTATAAAGGGGTTACATGTAGCACTACATGAACCCAAGAACATGGTGGAGGCCATCTGCATGAGTACAGAACTTGGCTATCAGTTTCTGCTCAGTGATTCTGCATCTCGAAGGCCATCTTGGAGGATGCTTACCCGAAGATTGGAGGCTGAATGTCATTGACTGCTGAGTGTTCCCTGACTGGGAGACAACATTCCTGGCCTAGCAATTGTTGTGCCATGTCCATTCATCCGTTGTTGTAGTGTATGCATTGTCTTGCCAGTATATACGCCTCAAGGCATCCTCAGTGAATGAGGTAGACAACATTGGCCGAGTCACATGTGTACCTTCTGTATACTTGGTGGGTGGTATTCCCATGTGTGATGGTAGTATCCATGTCAATGATCTGGCACTACATGCAGAGGTTGGCCATTGGCAAGGTTGTATGGTGATGTGGTCGCTGTTTTCCTTAAGGCTGGGTAGTTTGTTTCAAACTATGTCTTTTTGAGGTTTGACGGTTGTTTGAAAGCAAGAAGTGAAGGCGTTGCGATGGCTCTGGTGAGATGTTTCTCATTATTGATGACATGTTGAAGACTGTAAAGAACCTGACATTGTTTCTCTGCTCTAGGGAAGTATTGGACGATGAAGGATACACGGTCCTGTCCCCATCTGACTTCTGAGGAGGTTGTTACGGTTTTTCACTGTGACACATTGGAACTGGCAATCAGTGAGTTTAAAATCATATCCTGTTCTTATGAGGGTGTCTTTTGGCATCTGTAAATGTTCGTCCCATTCCCTAGCATCTGAGCAGATCCTGTGTACATGCAGGGCTTCTCTGTAAGGGATCTTATTTTTATCATGTTTAGGTGGAAGCTAGAGAAGTGAATCATCATGAGGTTATATGCTTGCAGTGGAGTGAAGTAGTGAGGTGTCCATCCTTAATGGAAATGCAAGAATGTGTCCAAGAATGAAACTGATTTTGATGGTGGGATGAAATTTGTTGATATCGTCATGTAGTTGATTTAGTGATTCCTTGCCATGAGTCCGAAGGAAGAAAATGTCAATGTATCTGGTGTATAGCATTAGTTGGAGGTCCTTTACAGCCAAGAAGTTTAGTTCGAACTTGTGCTTGAACCTTTTGGCATATTGGGGTGCAAATGTGGTCTCCATGATTCTTCCATGTGTCCAGATGAACAGCTGGTTGTTGAAGGTGAAGACGTTGAGATTAAGGATGAGGCGGATGAGTTGTAGGTTGGTATCTGGAAATTGGCAGTTATTGGTATTGAGTGCTGAGCGTGTTGCAGCAATGCCATGGTCATGTGAGATGCTGGTGTGGAGTTTCTCAGGATAGTTTCCTACACCCAACCATCTTCAGCTGTTTCATCAATGACCATCCATCAAGCATCAGGTCAAAAGTGGGGATGTTCACCGATGATTGCACAATGTTCACTACCATTTACGACTCATCAGATAGTAAAACAGTCCATTTTCAAATGCAACAAGATTGGGAAATATCCAGGTTAGGCTGACAAATGGCAAGTAACATTTGTGCTACACAAATGCCACACTACGACCATCACCAATAAAACACAATCTAACTATTGACCCTTGACATTCAACAGTGTTGCCATCACTGAATTCCCCACAGTCAAAATCCTGGGGCTTATCATTGACAAGAAATTCAGCTGGACTCACCACATAAACACAGTGGCAACAAGAACAGGTCAGAGGCTAGGAATACTGTGGCGAGTAACTCACCTGACTCCTCAAAATCTGTCCACCATATACACAGTACAAGTCAGGAGTGTGATTGTATACAACCCACTTGTCTGGATGAGTGCAGCCCCAACAACAATCTAGAAGCTTGATATCTTTCAGGATAAAGGAGCCAGCTTAATTAGCACTACCTCCACAAGCATCCATTCCATCCACTACCGATGCTCAGTAGCAGCAGTGTGTACTATCTACAAGGTGCACTGCAGAAATTCACCAAAGATTCTCAGACAGCACTTTCTAAGCCACGACCACTTCCATCTAGAAGGACAGAGCTAGCAGATATTTGGGAACAACACCACATTCAAATTCCCCTCCAAGCCATTCACCATCCTGACTTGGAAATAGATCACCGTTCCACTGTCACTGGATCAAAATCCTGGGATTTCTTCCTTAATGGCATTGTGGGTGAACCATCAGCAGTTTAAGAAGGCAGCTCACCATCGTCTTCTCAAAGGCAACCAGGGCCAAGCAATAAATACTGGCCAACCAGCAACGTCCACAACTGATAAAATGAATAAATAAAAACAAAATGTGGAGAAGGAGGGGGAGACTGGTGTGAAGAAGGTGTAGATGGGGATGGTATAGATGGGAGTGATGGAAGTGAAAATGTGGAGAAGGAGGGGGACATGGGGGTGAAGGAGGGGTAGATGGGAGTGAAGGTAGGGAAAATGGGAGAGAAGGAGGAGCAAGATGGGGGAGATTAGATTAGATTAGATTACTTACAGTGTGGAAACAGGCCTTTCGGCCCATCAAGTCCACACCGACCCGCCGAAGCGTATACCACCCAGACCCATACTCCTACGTTTACCCCTTCACCTAACACTACGGGCAATTTAGCATGGCCAATTCACCTAACCTGCACATTTTTTGGATTGTGGGAGGAAACCGGAGCACCCGGAGGAAACCCACGCAGCCACGGGGAGAATGTGCAAACTCCACACAGAGAGTCGCCTGAGGCGGGAGTTGAACCCGGGTCTCTGGCGCTGTGAGGCAGCAGTGCTAACCACTGTGCCACCGTGCCGCCCACAAAGTGAAAGAGATAGGAGTGAAAGAGAGGGAGATAACTCCATGAAGGTTGGTATCCCATCAACAAGTCACCCTTTATTTACACATGCATAGTACATGACACTGACCCAGTTAGCACAGAGCCAGCTCTTAAACTGAGCAGAAACGCCAACACTCCTGTTTATATCTGTTTGTACCAGGTTAACGCCCCAATAAAGGAAAAGGTATACTGTGAGATCTACCTGGCTGACATTGTTCTAATTACTATATCCATTGCTCTCTAAGTCCTGGGACATAGGCCTGTTCTTTCTCCTGCAGATTTTCCTGGTATGTTCCTCCGATTCTGCCTCAATTACTGGTGGCGTGTAACAAACCGTTGCCTGTCTCTTGCACCCGGAGCGCCTTAGCTGAAATTCATCCTCTTCTTCAGGCAGTAACAGTGTCAAGGCTGCGACATCTGCTGTGTGCATCTCGTCCTCAGAGGTGTTTTTTATGCTAGGCAGAGGTTGCGATCTCACAGGTTCTGACACCCTTGCCTGATGTTCTGAGGGGCCGGGTACATTTGCAAGGTTGCAGTTTTCATGTGGCTCATTTGCTTGTATAGGACTGTCTCACCAAACTGAACTTTATACGTCACAGAATCAGACCTCACATCGACCATGCCTGTTACCCATGCAGGGCCATTACCGTGGTTTCAAAACCAAACTTTGTCCCATGAGGTAAACTGCCTATTTTGCTTCAAAGAGTCTTCTGTCTGGCATTGGTGATTCTAAATCTGTTTCATCCTATCCCTGCCAATAGAGCTGGGAAGATCAGATTTTACTAGTGCAGTGTTTTCTCCCCATTTGTAATTCTGCTGGAGCTATCTATGTAGTTACATGAGGGGTGGTCCTATAATCAAACAGGAACTGGGACAGTTTGGTATCAAATGTTGCTGTAGACTGTTTCGTTAAGCCCGCCTTCAAAGTTTGGACTACTCTTTCATTGGATGATGAATGGTATGGGGCTGTCTTTACATGCCAAATGTCGTTTGACTTCAGGAAATACTCAAATTCTTTGCTGGTAAATATTGGCCCATTCTCTGTGACCAACACCTGTGGGAGTCCATGTATTACAAAACATGCTTGCAACTTTTCTATTGTCAACCCTGTGTTTGATGAATTAACTGAATGCATGTCCAAACACTTTGAGTGGGTGTCCACAGTGATGAAAAATATAGAGCCCATGAAAGGACTGCCATGGTCGATATGGAACTGAGTTCAGGGTTTGCCTGTTTACCCTGTCCAGGGTTTACCCATGAATGTGGGAGAGCTGCTAGCAGTAATTTCTATTTTTGTTGGCACGCTGGGCACTGCCTCTCCAATGTAGCTGTCAGCATCCAATCCTGGCCACGAGGCATAACATCTCACCAAAATCTTCATTTTGGAAACTCCTGGATGACCCTGCTGGAGTTCATAGAATCCCTACAGTGTGGGAGCAGGCCATTCAGCCCATGGAATCCACACTGACCCTCCAAAGAGCATCCTACCCAGACTCACTCCCCTACTCTATCACTGTAACCTTGCATTTCCCATGGCTAGCCCACCTAATTTGCACATCCCTGGACACTGTAGTTAACTCCGAATGGCCAATCCACCTAACTTGCACAGCTTTTGGCCTTGGGGAGGAAACCAAAGCATCCAGAGGAAACCCACGCAGACACAGGTAGAATATACAAACTTTACATAGACAATTGCCCAAGGGTGGAATCAAACCTAGGTCCCTGGCTCTGTGAGGCAGCAGTACTAACCACTGAGTCACCATTCAGCCCGAATCTAATGATGATTTTTGTGACACTCACTCTTGCTCCTCAAAATAATATGCTGTCCTTTACCATGAGACCATAAGACATTGGAAGTAAGGCCATTCAGCCATTGAGTCCACTCTGCCATTTAATCATGGCTGACAGGCATTTCAACTCCACTTACCCGCACTCTCCCCTTGGCCCTTAATTCCTTGTGAGATCAAATATTTGCCAATCTCAGCCTTAAATGTCTTCAAGTCTGGCCTCCACTGCACTCCATGGAAATGAATTCCACAGGCCCATTACTCTCTGGTTGAAGAAATGTCTCCTCATTTCCATTCTAAATTGACCCATTCTAATTCTAAGGCTGTGCCCACTGGTCCTAGTCTCCCCGCCTAACGGAAACAACTTCCCAGGGTCCATCCTTTCTAAACCATGCATTATCTTGTAAGCTTCTATTAGATCTCCCCTCAGCCTTCTGAACTCTAATGAATATAATCCCAGGATCCTCAGCCATTCATCGCATGTTAGACCTACCATTCCAGGGATCATCCGTGTGAATCTCCGCTGGACACATCCAGTGCCAGTCTGTCCTTCCAGAGGTGTGGGGTCCAAAATTGGAAACACTATTCCAAATGGGGCCTAACTAGAGCTTTATAAAGTCTCAGAAGCACATCACTGCTTTTATATTCCAACTCTCTTGAGATAAATGACAACATTACATTTGATTCCTTAATCAAGGTCTCAACCTGCAAATTAACATTTAGAGAATCCTGGGCTAGCACTCCCAGATCTCTTTGTACTTTGGCTGTGTGAATTTCCTCACTAATATACTGGCAGGGAGATTTGCTAGAGTTGCTTGGGAGAATTTAAGTACTCCCCTACTAGTAAGGTAGGGGAGTGGGACCCAGGGAGATAGTAAGGAAAGAGATCAATCTGAGACTGGTACAGTTGAGAACAGAAGCGAGTCAGTCAGGGCAGACAGGGACAAAGCAGACTGATAAATTAAACTGCATTAATTTCAATGCAAGGGGCCTAACAGGGAAGGCAGATGAACTCAGGGCATGGTTAGGAACATGGGACTGGGATATCATAGCAATTACAGAAACGTGGCTCAGGGATGGACATGACTGGCAGCTTAATGTTCCAGGATACAAATGCTATAGTAAGGACAGAGAGGGAGGCAAGAGAGGAGGGGGAGTGGCGCTTTTGGTAAGGGATAGCATTACAGCTGTACTGTTGCAGGATATTCCCAGAAATACATCCAAGGAAGTTATTTGAGTAGAACTGAGAAATAAGAAAGGGATGATCACCTTATTGGTATTGTATTATAGACCCCGAATAGTCAGAGGGAAATGGAGAAATGAATTTGTAAGGAGATCTCAACTATCTGTAAGAATAATAGGGTGGTTATGCTAGGGGATTTTAACTTTCCGAACATAGACTGGGACTGCTGTAGTGTTAAGGGTTTAGGTGGAGAGGAATTTGTTAAGTATTTACAAGAAAATTTTCTGATTCATTATGTGGAAGTACCTACTAAAGAAGGTGCAAAGCTTGATCTACTCTTGGGAAATAAGGCAGGGCAGGTGACTGAGGTGTCAGTGGGGGAGCACTTTGGGGCCAGCGACCTTAATTCTATTAGATTTACAATAGTGATGGAAAAGGATAGATCAGATCTAAAAGTTGAAGTTCTAAATTGGAGAAAGGCCAATTTTGACAGTATTAGGCAAGAACTTCCGAAAGCATGTAAAGGGACGGCTGGAAAATGGGAAGCCTTCAGAAATGAGATAAGTGAGAGTCCAGAGAAAGTATATTCCTGTTGGGGTGAAAGGAAAGGCTGGTAGGTATAGGGAATGCCGGATAACTAAAGAAATTGAAGGTTTGGTTAAGAAAAAGAAAGAAGCATATGTCAGGTATAGACAGGATAGATCAAGTGAATCCTTAAAGAGTAGAAAGGCAGTAGGAGTTTACTTAAGAGGGAAATCAGGAGGCCAAAAAGGGGACAGAAGATGGTAGCTTTGACAAATAGAATTAAGGAGAATCCAAAGGGTTTTTACAAATATATTAAGGACAAAAGGGTAACTAGGGAGAGAATAGAACCCCTCAAAGATCAGCAAGGCTGCCTTTGTGTGGAGCTGCAGAAAATGGGGGAGATACTAAACGTGTATTTTGCATCAGTATTTACTGTGGAAATATACGTGAAAGATGTAGAGTGTAGGGAAATAGATGGTGACATCTTGAAAAATGTCCATATTACAGAGGAGGAGGTGCTAGATGTCTTGAAACACATGAAAGCGGATAAATCCCCAGGACCTGATCAGGTATACCATAGAACTCTGTGGGAAGCTTGGGAAGTGATTGCTGAGATATTTGTATCATCAATACTCACAGGTGAGGAGCTGAAAGACTGGAGGTTGGCTAACATGGTGCCACTGTTTAAGAAGGGTGGTAAGGACAAGCCAGGGAACTATAGAGCAGTGAGCCTGACATCAGTGGTGGGCAAGTTGTTGGAGTGAATTCTGAGGGACAGGATGTACATGTATTTGGAAAGGAAAGGACTGATTCGGGATAGTCAACATGGCTTTGTGCATGGGAAATCATGTCTCACAAACTTGATTGAGTTTTTTGAAGAAATAACCCGATGATTGATGAGGGCAGAGGGGTAGATGTGGTTTATATGGACTTCAGTAAGGCGTTCGACAAGGATCCCCATGGGAGACTAGTTAGCAAGGTTAGATCTCATGGAATACAGGGAGATCTAGCCATTTGGATACAGAACTGGCACAAAGGTAGAAGACAGAGGGTGGTGGTGGAGGGTTGTTTTTCAGGCTGGAGGCTTGTGACCAGTGGAGTGCCACAAGGATTGGGGCTGGGTCCACTACTTTTCGTCATTTATGTAAATGATTTGGATGTGAGTAAAAAAGGTACAGTTAGCAAGTTTGCAGATGACACCAAAATTGGAGGTGTAGTGGACCGCAAAGAAGGTTACCTGGATTACAACAGGATCTTGACCAGATAGGCCAATGGGCTGAGAAGTGGCAGATGGAGTTTAATTCAGATAATTGCGAGGTGCTGCATTTTGGGAAAGCAAATCTTAACAGGACTTATACACTTAATGGTAAGGACCGAGGAGTGTTGCTGAACAAAGAGACCTTGGAGTGCAGGTTCATAGCTCCTTGAAAGTGGAGTCGCAGGTAAATAGGATAGTGAAGAAGGTGTTTGGTATGCTTTTCTTTATTGGTCAGAGTTTTAAGTACAGTAATTGGGAGGTCATGTTGCAGTTATGCAGGACATTGGTTAGACCACTGTTGGAATATTGTGTGCAATTCTGGTGTCCTTCCTATCGGAAAGATGTTGTGAAACTTGAAAGGGTTCATAAAAGATTTACAAGGATGTTGCTAGGATTGAAGGAATTGAGCTATAGGGAGAGGCTGAACAGGCTGGGGCTGCTTTCCTTGGACCATCAGAGGCTGAGGGGTGATCTTATAGAGGTTTACAAAATTATGAGGGGCCTGGTTAGGATAAATAGACTAAATCTTTTTCCCTGGCCTGGGAGAGTCCAAAATTAGAGGGCATAGGTTTAGGGTGAGAGGGGAAAGATATAAAAGAGATCTAAGGGGCAACATTGTCACACAGGGAGTGGTACGTGTATGGAATGAGCTTCCAGAGGACGTGGTGGAGGCTGGTACAATTGCAACATTTAAAAAGCATCTGGATAGGTACATGAATAGGAAGGGTTTGGAGGGATATGGGCCAAGTGCTGGCAGGTGAGATTAGATTGGGTTGGGATATCTGGTCGACATGGATGGGTTGGTCCGAAGGGTTTGTTTCCGTGCTGTACATCTCTATGACTCTATGACTGTATAACAGAATCATCCAGTGGTGGCACCACTAGTGTTGAATCTGCCAGTGGGAGGCAGCTCAAGGCATCTTGACAATGTTCCAACTTGTTATTGTACAAGAGCCCACCATTGAAATCAACCTAGAGCTATGGGTGGCACGGCTCTGTCTTTCCCGTTTGAGTAGCCCTAGCAGGAGTTTGTGGTCCATTACTATTACAAAGTTATGTCTGTAAAGGTATTGGTGGAACTTTTTCATTCCAAAGATGACCGTTGAACCTTGATTCTCTATCTGCGTGTGTCTTCATTCAGCATCAACCAAAGCATAGCTTTAGGTATTCCTCTCCACTGGGCCATCTGTGAGCCAATGCTACCTCAGTATCATACGGGGAGGCATCACATGTTGGCACCACATCTCACTTGGGATTGTAGTGTGCTAACATCTTAGATGATGATAGCTGCTTCTTCATTTCCCTAAAGGCTACATCTTGGTCAAGAGACCATTTACATGGCTGAACCTTTTCCAATAGAAAATGTAAGGGTGCCAGAATGGAGGCCAGGTTACATATGGATTTTCTCTTGTCAACTCTATAGCCCAAGTAGGTCACTTGGGATGCCTGGAACACATTTTCTTTCCCCCCTAAGGCATACCCCTGTCTTGGAGAAACTTTAAAGCACTATTCCAAGTACTCTAAGTGCTGTTTATTGGTCGTCCCAGTTATTATCACAGCATCCAATAAATGGTGACCTACGGTAGACCTCATAAAATGTTCTCCATTGTCCCTTGGAAAATGGCATAGGCTGATGATAGTTGAAACTTTATTGCTGGAACAGCACAGCAGGTCAGGCAGCATCCAGGGAACAGGAGATTCGACGTTTCGGGCACAGGCCCTTCTTCAGGCTGATGATACCCTAAAAGGCAGTCTCCTATATTGATACAAACCCTTAAGGATATTAATTGTACCATGACACCGGGAATCTTCATCTAACCACAATTGCAAGTACGCATGGTTTATGAAGGACCACACCACCCCCCCCGCCAGCTTTGTGTAGACGATCGCTTTGTGAGGGGTTGAGTATTTATCCAGTTGCGAAAAGCAGTTCACCGTTTGTTTAAAATCCCCACAAAGGCGAAGTCGACAAGTGACATACTTGGGCTACGGAGTTGACAGGACTGGATTACACCTGTTGTGGAAAATAAAATGAGAGTGAACAAAGGTACTCTAGCTTCCGCGTCTGTGCCAGTGCATAGGTCTTGGGTTGGTGAATTATTAGCGAAAATTCATATGTAATCTGGCTTCCATCCTGGCACCCTTCCATTTTCGATTGAAAAAGGATCAGCCATGGTCAGACTTTAGGGCAGCACGGTGTCACAATGGTTAGCACTGCTGCCTCACAGCGCCAGAGACCTGGGTTCAATTCCCGCCTTAGGCAACTATCTGTGTGGAGTTTGCACATTCTCCCCGTGTCTGCATCGGTTTCCTCCGGGTGCTCCGGTTTCCTCCCACAGTCCAAAAATGTGCAGTTAGGTGAATTGGCCATGTTAAATTGCCCGTAGTGTTAGGTGTAGGGGAATGGGTCTGGTTGGGTTGCTCTTTGGAGGGTCGATGTGGACTTGTTGGGCCAAAGGGCCTGTTTCCACATTGTAAGTAATCTAATCTAATCTTCACAATTAATGTGACAGGTGCTGCCCATTCTGTAAATTGACCTGGTTTGATGCTTCCAGCTTCCTAATTTCTGCCTCTACTTTGCCTGCAAAACAAATGATATTGGGTGGGCCTTGCAGCATCATGGAATTGCTTTTTGCTCAACATGTAAGGTGGCCTTGGCCCCTTTGATAGTCTCTAGATCTCCCTGAAAAGGTTCTGGGTATTTAATTAGGACTTCACTCAGACAGCCAATTTCTAATCGTAAAATGTTGAGACAAACACTCAATCTTTCTCAACCAATTTGACCCCATTAAACTTGGGCCTGAGCCTTTACTACAACCAGTGATAACTGAACCAGCTGTTTATCATGAAAGATGGGAATCAAAGTTGTACCCTTAATCTGTAGGGATTCCCTGCTTTAGTTCCCATGAAGCTGAGGTCTTACACAAACTTAAGGGTTCGAATCCACGGTGAATTTTGAATTAGACTGGCTCTACAATCACTGATACAATGTACCTGATGCAGATATCGACCTCCATTAGAACTGGGTGACCATTTAACCAGATGTTTATTTTGATTGGTTCTGATTTGGATGTTGCTAAGCAGTTGAACTGTTCCAAACCAGATATAGGTGGATTTTCCAAGGTGTGCAATCTTCTGGATACTGGCCTATGAGTTGTCTTACTGAATTCATGCCTGGTGGGACTCTTGTTGTCAAGCATTGGGGAGGCGATGACCTCAATTAAAAATCGGAAATTAAGAGTTGACTAAGCCATTATCAATTGTCAGAAAAACTCATCTGGTTCACTAATGTCCTTTAGGGAAGGAAACTGCCATCCTTACCTGATCTAGTCTACATGTGACTCCAGAGCCACAGCAATGTGGTTGACTCTTAACTGTCCTCTGAAATGGCCTAGCAAACCACTCAGTTGTATCAATTGCGAGAAAGTCACAACAAAGAAATGAAACCAGATGAGCCACCTGGCTTTGAACTAGGAACCAGAAAAGGTGACGGCGAAAACACAAACAGCCCTGTGGACCATGCAAGGTCCTCTTTAGCAACATCTGGGGACTCATGCTGAAATTGGGAGAGCTGTCTGACATAGTCATTTTTATGGAATCATACCTTATAGATAACACCCCATACCACCACCATTACCATACGTGGATATGTCTTGTCTTACCGGTAGGACAGACCCAGCAGTGGTGGCAGCACAGTGGTATACAGTCAGGAGGGAGTTGCGAAGGGAGTCCTTGACATCGACTTTGGACCCTATGAAGTCTCATGGCTTCAGGTTAAACATGAAGGAAACCGATTACAACGTACCGTCCTCCTTTGGCTGATGAATCAGTATTCTTCCATGTTGAACAACACTTGGAGGAAGCACTGAGGGTGGCAAGGGTGCAAAATGTACTCTGAGTGGGGGATTTCAATGTCCACCACCATGGGTGGCTTGGCAGCAGCATTAGTGATTGAGCTGGTTGTGTCCTAAAGAATATAACTTCTAGACTGGGTCTGCAGCAGGTGGTGAAGGAACCAACAAGAGAGAAAAACATACTTGACCTCATCCTTACTAATCTGCCGTGTGCAGAAACATGTGTCCATGACAGTATAGGTAAAGCACTGTTCTTGTGAAGACAAAGTCCTGCTTTCGCATTGAGAATAACCTCTATCGTGTTGTGTGGCACTTGACAGATTTTGAACTGACCTAGCAGCACATGAGGTGCTATGGGCCATTAATAGCAGCAGAATTGTACTCCAGCACAACCTGCAACCTCATGACCTGGCATATACCCCACTCAACCATTACCATCAAGTCTGGGGATCAACCATGGTTCAATGGAGAGTGCAGGAGGGCATGCCAGGAGCAGCATCAGGCATACCTAAAAATGAGAGGTCAACCTGGTGAAGCGACCAAACAGGACTACTTCCTTGCCATATGGCATAAACAGCAAGTGATAGACAGAGCTAAGCGACCCCACAGCCAACAGATCAGATCTAAGTTCTGCAGTCCTTCCACATTCAGTCGTGAATCGTGGTGGACAATTGAACAACTCACTGGAGGAAGAGCCTCCACAAATATCCCCACCTCAACGATGGAGAAGCCCAGCACATCAGTGCAAAAGATAAGGCTGATGCATTTGCAACAATCTTCAGTCAGAGGTGTCAAGTGGATAATCCATCTTGGGCTCCTCCAGTGGTCCCAGCATCACAAATACCAGTTTCCAGTCAATTTGATTCACTCCATGTGATATCAAGAAACGGTTGGAGGCACAGGATACTGCAAAGGCAGCGAGCCCTGATAAAATTCCGGCAATAATACTGAAGATGTGTGCTCCAGAACTTGCTGCTCCCCTACCCAAGTTCCTCCAGTACAGTTACAACACTGGCATGGACCTGACAAAGTGGAAAATTGCCCAGGTATGTCCTGTGCACAAAACGCAGGACAAATCCAACCCGGCCAACCCGCTCAATCAATCTACTCTCCATCATCAGTAAGGTAATGGAAGGGGTCACCAACACGGCTATCTAACAGCACCTGTTCATCGATTACTTGCTCAGTGACGCCCAGTTTGGGATTCGCCAGGGTCACTCAGGTCCTGAATTCATTACAGCCTTGGTTCAAACATGAACAAAAGAGCTGAATTCTAGAGGTGAGGTGAGAGTGACAGCCCTTGACATAAGGCCGCATTTGACCAAGTGTGGCATCAAGGAGCCCGGGTAAAACTGGAATCAATGGGTATCAGGGGAAAATACTACACTGGTTAGACTCATACCTGGCACAAAGGAAGATGATTGTGGTTGTGGACGGTCAATCATCTCAGCTCCAGGACATCTCTGCAGAAGTTCCTCGGGATAATGTCCTTGGCCTAACAATCTTCAGCTGATTCATCAACGACCTTTCCTCTGTGATAAGGTCAGAAGTGGGGATGTTTGCCAATGACTGCACAGTGTTCAGCTCCAATCAGGACTTCTCAGATACTGAAGCTGTCTGTGTTTAAATGCAACAAGATTTGGACAATATCCAGGCTTGGGCCGACTAGTGGTAAGTAACATTCGTGCCACACAAATGCCAGACAATGTCCATCATGAATAAGAGACAGTCTAACCACTGCCTCTTGACATTCACTGTATCACCATCACTGAATCCCCCACTGTCAACATCGTTGAGATTGCCATTGACTAAAAATTCAACTGGACTCACCACATAAACATAGTGGTTACAATAGCAGGTCAGAGACTAGGGAAACTGTGGCGAGTAACTCACCTCCTGACACCCCAAAGTCTATTCATCATCTACAAGGCACAAGTCAGGAGTTTGAAGTCCAGTTGAACTTCAGCTAGTAGTCTCTTTTGTATGGTCATATCGTTAATCCCTGTACGAAACCATCTCTCAAAAATCAAATACCTCTACCAGTCATCATAACCTCGTCAAAAATCCTGAAATGGATTCCCTTGGTTCTGGAACTGTCAAGTAAAACCGATAGTGTGTCAGAATTAGAGGAGGCTTGGAGTCATAATATTCCTTAGCTAAATTTATCAACCTGTGAGAGGTTTTCATATCAGGTGCCTCTGGGAAAATTAGGCTCCTAATTAATAAAAAAGCTTTGAGTCCATATACTTTCAAGAGAATTAGTTGTTGCTTTTCATCTACTCCAATGTCATTTGCCCATTAAAAGTAAGGAATTATTTCTACATACTAGACCCGTCTTTAACGGCAGGATAAAATGAGTCAAGCTTCTCAAATAAAGACATGATGTCAGAAATGCTTACCCCAATTCAGAGACAACTGTTATGAGTGAATCTCTTCAGGGGCGTGTTTTTCTCTTGGCATTACTGAAATAATTCCATATGACACACTATCTTCCTCTTTTTTCACCGTCTACCCCTTTCTTAAACCAATCTTATCCCTCCTTCACTCTTATCTCCCCCCTTTTCACTCCCATCTGCCCCATCACCAAGGTCATATCCCATCACTAAGTCACTGTTTATTTACAGGTGCATAACATATGACACTGATCCAGCTAGCACATAGCCAGCTTTAGAGTGAGCAAAACCCCTGACAGTCCTGATTGTATCTCAGCCAGGGCTCCCTGATTGGATCAGATTAATAGCCTCAGTCAGGGAACTCACATTCTATGAAATCTACCTGGCTGACATTGTTCCAATCACTACAGAATGGTAGCATGAGATGTGAAGGAGGGCTAGGTATGGATGAAAGAGGGGCAAATGGGAGTGAAGGAGGGAAGAGGATAGTGAGGAAGGGTAGGAAAGTGAAAAAGAGGGAGATGGGGTGAAAGAGAGGGAGATGGGAGTGAAAAGGTAAGATGGAGTGAACAAGTGGGAAATGAGGGTGAAGGAGGGAATAGATATGGTGAGGGAGTAGGAGATACGAAAGAAGGAGGGTGTGATGGGGGTGAAGGAGAGGGAGAAGGGGTGAAGGAGGGGTAAATAGGTATGGCGGGTTAGATTGGTTTGAAAGAGGGACAGATGAGGTGAAGATGGAGAGATGACGGTGACAAAGAGGTAGATATGGTGAAAAAGGAGAGATGGGTGAAGGCAGAAGAGATGGGGATAAGGAGGCGTACATTAGGATGGAAGATGAGTAAAGTGGGAGTGAAGAAGGGGTAGATGAGGGTGAAGATGGGGATATGGGCTGAAAAAAGGTTGGATGGGGGTAAAGAAGAGGGAGATAGGGTGAAGGAGGGGTAGATATGGGTGAAGGAGGGAAGGGGAGATGGGGTGATGGAGTTAGATTGTGGTAACGGAGGTAAGTTGGAAGAGGATAAGGTGTAGATGAGAGTGGAGGTGGGGAGATGTGAGTAACAGAAGGGGAAGAGATGGGGATAAGGAGGTGTAGATGAGTAAAATGGAAGCGAAATGAGGGGATAGGATGAAGGAGGGGAAAATGGGAGTGAAAAGAGGGTAGATGGGTGTGAAAAAGAGGAGTTAGGAGGAAAAAGAGGGAGAGATGGGGATAAGGAAGAGTGGATTAGGGCGGAGAATGAATAAGGTGAGAGTGATAGAAGAGGGAAAACTGGGAGTGAAAGAAGGGAGAAGGAGAGGTAAATGGGAGTAATGGAGAGTGAGATGTATGTGGAGGATTGTTTGAGGGGGTGAAGGAGATGGAGACAGGTGGATGGTGTCAACGTGTGGGAGATGGAGATGAAGAAGGGCGGTTGTGATTGAAGGAGAGCGAAATGGGGATGAAGGAGGGGATAGATAGGGTGAAGGAGTGGGAGATATGGAATTATGAGGGAGTAATGGGAGAGAAGGAGGGGGAGATGGTGTGAAGAGGGGTAGATGGGAGTAAAGGAAGGGTAGATGTCAAACAGTCATAGAGTCATAGAGATGTACAGCACGGAAACAGACCCTTCGGTCCAACTCGCCCATGCCGACCAGATATCCCAATCCAATCTAGTCCCACCTGCCAGCACCTGGCCCATATACCTCCAAACCCTTCCTATTCATATATCTATCCAGATGCCTTTTAAATGTTGCAATTGTACTGGCCTCCAGCACTTCCTCTGGCAGCTCATTCCATACACACACACCACCCTCTAAGTGAAAAATTTGCCCCTTAGGCCTTTTTATATCTTTCCCTTCTCACCATAAACCTATGCCCTCTAGTTCTGGACTCCTCCACCCCAGGGAAAAGACTTTATCTATTTATCCTATCCATGTCCGTCATGATTTTATAAACCTCTATAAGGTCACCCCTCAGCCTCCGACGCTCCATGGAAAACAGCCCTAGTCTATACAGCCTCTCCCTATAGCTCAAATCCTCCAATCCTGGCAACATCCTTGTAAATCTTTTCTGAACCCTTTCAAGTTTCACAACATCTTTCCAATAGGAAGGAGACCAGAATTGCACGCAATACTCCAATAGTGGCCTAACCAATATCCTGTACAGCTGTAATGTGACTTCCCAACTCCTATACTCAATACTCTGACCAATAAAGGAAAGCATACCAAAAGCTTTCTTCACTATCCTATCTACTTGCATCTCCACTTTCAAGGAGCTATGAACCTGGTCTCTTTGTTCAGCACATTCCCTCGGATCATACCATTAAGTGTATAGGTGCTGCTAAGATTTGCTTTCCCAAAATGCAGCACCTCACATTTATCTAAATTAAAGTCCATCTGCCAGTTCTCAGCCCATTGGCCCATCTGATCAAGATCCCGTTGTAATCTGAGATAACCCTCTTCGCTGTCCACTATACCTTCAATTTTGGGGTCATCTGGAAACTTACTAACTGTACCTCTTATGCTCGCATCCAAATCATTTATATAAATGATGAAAAGTAGTAGACCCAACCCCGATCCTTGTGGCACTCCACTGGTCACAGGACTCCAGTCTGAAAAACAACCCTCCACCACCACCCTCGGTCTTCTACCTTTGAGCCAAATGGCAAGTTCTCCCTTAATCCATGAGTGAGTGAATGAGGGGTAGATGGGGGTGAAGGAGAGGTAAAAAGGTTTGGAGGGATAGATTGGATTGAAAGAAGGACAGATGGGTGTCAGGATGGGGAGGTGAGGATGAAGGAGGGATAGATGGAGTGAAAAACGAGAGATGAAAGTGAAGGAGGAAGAGATGGGGATAAGGAGATATAGATTCGGGTGGAAGATGAGTAAGGTGGGTGTGAAGAAGGGGAAGATGGAGAGAAGGAGGAAGGAGGGGTAGCAGGGGATATGAGCTGAATGTGGAGTGGATGGAGGTAAAGGATGAGGAAATAGGGGTGAATGCTGGAAAAATGGGGCACTGGACCTCTCAGAACCTCCTCTCTGTCAATACTATTTTTTTTTGATTTTGCACACTTCTCCCTGTTTTCCCACATTGTCCCTGTAACTTGTAAACAGCAGCACAAAGTATTCATGTGTAATTCTACTAACAATCCTCTGGCTTCACACACAAATTGCCACTGATGTCTTGAATGGTCCAAGTCTTTCTTTTTGTTTTTCTTTTATTATTAATGAACTTGTAAAATAACTTTGGATTTTCCTTTATTTAACATGCCTTTATCTTGTCCCTTTTTGCTCTCCTACTTTCCATTTTAAGCTCTCCCTTTCACATTCTATACTCCTCAAGGCTTCTGCTTTCAGACCTCAATATCTCCCTGAAGGCTTTCCTTTCTTTGTCCCATCCTATATGTCCCTTTATATCCAGGGTTCACAGCTTTTCCTCCATTGGAACATCTTAGCCATGTACTTTCCCTATTTCCTCTTGACTACTCTGACACAGATTTATCTAAAAGTATCTGCTCCAAGTCCACTCTGGCTAAATCATACCTGATCGTATTAAAATCAACCTTTCCCAGTGGAGAACTTTAATTTCGGGCCCATCCTTGGACTGTTCCACAACAATCTTGAATCTAACTGAGTTATGATCGTTGTCTGCAAAATGCACCTCTACTGGTACTTCAACCACTTGCCCAGTTTCATTATCTAAAATTAAATCCAACCCTGCCCCCTATCGTGTAAGGCCTTCAATGTACTGGCTTAAAGAGCTCTCCTGAATGCATTTTAAGAATTTCATTCCTGAGCCTTGCACATTATGACTATCCCAGTTAATTTTGGGGAAGTTGAAATCCCCCACTATCGCTACCCTATTACTTTTACACATCTCTGAAATTTTCTGACATATCTGCTCTTCATTTTCTCTCAGATTGTTAAGGGAGCCTATAGTACACTCCCAGCAATGTGATTGCTCCTTTGTGGTTTTTAAATTCTACCCATATGGCTTCATTTGAGGAACCTTCCAAGATGTAATCTCTCCTTACAGCTGTAACCTATTCCCTGATCAATATTGCAATAACTACTCTTCTTTTATCTTCTTCCCTGAATCGCCTGTATCCTGGAATATTGACTGCTGACCATGCTCTTCATTCAACCATGTCTCAGTGTTAGCAATAACTTCATACCCTCATGTTTTAATTTATGTCCTCAACCGGTTTGCCTTATTCATTTGACTCCAAGCATTAGAATAAATACCATCCAATGTTGCCTAATTCCCTCAAGCCTTAACTATCCTATAATTTCGAGCCTTCCTAATTTACTTACTGTCTCTTTCAGTTTTTTGCCAGGAATCCTCCCTTGCTGAACTTTCTCATAGGAACCTATCCTCTGCCAGGTTAGTTTAAATCTTCCCCAATAGCACTAGCCAAACCTCCCCATTATAGAGTCCTACAGCACAGAAACAGGCCCTTCAGCCCAAAACGATCCATGCTGACCAAATGTCTGTCCATGGTAACCCCATTTCCCTGCACTTGTCCCATATCCTTCAGATCCTTTCCTATCCATATATTTGTTCAAATGCCTTTTAAATGTTGTTAATGTACCCACCTCAAACACTTCCACTGGCAGCTCATTCCATATGTGTAACACTCTCTGTGTAAAAAGGTTGCCCCTCTATTTCCCTTTTATTCTTTCCCCTCTAACCTTAAACTGATGTCCTCCAGTCTTCAATTCCTCAACCCTGTCATCCTCAATTCTCCTACAGTCTAAAGAGAAAAGACCTAGCTTGTCCAACCTCTTCCTATAACTCAGACCATCGAGTCCAGGCAACACCCTCATAAATTGCTTCTGCACTCTTTCTCGTTTAATAACATCCTTCCTATTGCAAGGTGACCAGAACTGAACACAATACTCCAACTGCGGCTTCACCAATGTCCTGTATAACTGCAACATAACTTCTCAACTTCTATACTCAATGCCATGACTGATGACGGCCAGTGTGCCAAAAGCCTTCTTCACCGCCTTGTATACCTAAAACTTCACTTTCAGATAACTGTAAACCTGAACTCCAAGATCCCTCTGTTCCACTACACTCCTTAAGGCTCTACCATTCACCATGAAACTCCTACCTTGATTTGATTTTCCAAAATGCAAGACATATCTGTATTAAACTCCATTTGCCATTTTTTGGCCCACTTCCCAAGTTGATCAAGGTCCTGCTGCAATTTGTGATAATCTTCCTGTCTCTCCACAATACTGTCTAAATTGTGTCATCAGCAAACTTGCTAATCATGCCTTGTACATTCTTAGCTGGAAATGTGTTGCTGGAAAAGCGCAGCAGGTCAGGCAGCATCCAGGGAACAGGAGAATCGACGTTTCGGGCATAAGCCCTTCTTCAGGAATCTTGTACATTCTTATCCAAATCATTGATATAGATAACAAACAGTAATGGGCCCAGCACCAACCACTGAGGTTCTCCACTAGTCACAGGCCTCCAGACTGACAAGCATCCTTCCACTATTACCCTCTGCTTCATATCATCAAGCCAGTTGCGCATACAAATTTCCAGCTCGCCCTGGATACCATGCGATTTGACCTTCCAGAGCAGCCTACCATGTGGAATCTTATCAAAGGCCGTACTGAAATCTATTTGTACCAACCTGCTCTTGTCAACCTTCCTGGTCACTTCATCAAAGAACTCTAACAAATTTCTGAGGCATGACCTCCCACTCGTAAAGCCATGCTGACGCCTTCTAATCAAACCCTGTCTTTCCAAATGCATGGATATCTTATCCCTCAGAATCTTCTCAAGGAACTTAGCCAGCACAGATGTTAAGCATACTGGTCTATAGTTCCCAGGCTTTTCTTTTCAGCCTTTCTTAAATAATGGCACAGCATTCACTATCTTCTGGTCTTCCAGGATCTCAACCATGGCTAACGCTGATGCAAAATTATCAGCCAGGGCCCCCGCAATTTCTTCTCCAGCCTCTGGTCCCATTCCAGTTCTGGTGCAACCCATCCAACTTGTACATGTTCCATCCCCCTTGTAAATGATAACATTGTCCCAGAAATCTCAAGTACTCTCTCCTCACCATCTCTCCAGCCACACATTCATGTGGACTAACTTCTACTCACATATATGAAGCACTGGAAGTAATCCAGGGATTACTACTTTTGGGTCCTGTTTCTTAACCAATCTGCTTGCAGGACCTCATCCCTTTTTCTACCAATGTCATCAGCATCAATATGTGACATGATCGCCTGCAGTTTGCCCCCTCCCTTCAGAATGGCCTGCAGCCATTCAGTGACATCTCTGATCCTGGCATCAGGGAGTCAGTATACCACCTTGGAATTGTTTTTGAGGCCACAAAAATGTCCATTTGTTCCCATTGCTATTAAATCCCAACCACGGTAGTTCTGGTGTAATTTGCTGTACATAGCTCTAATGAAGAGATTCCTTCACCAATGCTGCATAAGCACCACCATCAGCAGCTTTCTCAACCCCTCACTGTCTCTCCATTCTCAGGTTTCTTATCCCATATCCAGTATTGGATGAGCAGACATTTCCTTGAACCAAACATTGGGAAGACTGAGGTCGTTGTCTTCAGCCCCATCATAAACTCCACTCCCTCACCACCCATTCTATTCTTCTCTCTTGCAACTGGTTGAGGCTAAGGGAAGTTGTTCATGATAATTTCATGCTTCATCCCCAGATGAGCTTTCAAGCACAAAGCTGTTCCATTACAAAGGTTACCTATTTCCACCTATGAAATTTTGTCTGACTTTAATGCAGTCTCAGGCCTCCTGATGGAACCATCGCCAGAAATTTTGATCCCTTCAAATGTGACTATGTGATGAGACTGGTGGGAGGAATGTGCTGATAATCCAGCCTCACTACTCCGCGAAGTATCTCAATGATGTTAATAATTTATTTTATCTTTGTAATGACTGATATATCTGTCTTTTGTACTTCTGCTCAGAGTAAAAGAACTGTCCGCCAGGCTTCCTACTGAACTCAAAAATAAGTCATTTATTATAATCAGGACTTATTCTTAAAACACATGGGAAATGGGTTATGACTAAGCTACTGATCAGAATTAAGTTTGCCTAATCTTAACGACATGTATGCATGGTCAGACAAGACAAGACCACAATAGGGCTGCAAATATATTATGGATTAGAATATGATTGATAGGATATTATGATGGCACAGTAGTTCAGGGGTTAGCAGTGCTGCCTCACAGTGTCAGGGACCTGGATTTGATTCCAGCCTTGGGTGACTCTCTGTGTGGAGTTTGCACATTCTTCCCATGCCTGTGTGAGTTTCCACCAGGTGCTCTGGTTTCCTCCAACAGTTCAAAGATATGCAGGCTAGGTGAGTTTGCCATAGTATTGCATCTTTGCAGGGACTGCAGAGAGATTTGGGTGGGATGCTCTTCTGAGGGTTAGTGCAGACTCAAAGGGCTAAATGGTTTGCTTCCATACTGTAGGTATTATATGATTCTTTGAAATGTGATTGAGATATATAAAATTGTGAGGGACATGGATAGACTGGACAGAAAGAACATTTCCTTTTGACAGAGGGATCAATGACCAGAAGGCATTGACTTAAAGTAAGGGACAGAGATTTAGAGGAGATTTGAAGAAAAGCTTCTTCACCTAGAGGGTGGTGAGAGCTCGAGGCAAAATCTCTCCTTAAGATGTATTTAGATGTGCATTTGTGATGCCATAATATAGAAGGCAAAAAATAGGATTAGAATAGTTAGGTGGCTGTTTTCAATTGTCTTTAATGCGATGGCCCAAACGGGCTTTCTCTGTCCTGAAGATCTCTATGATCTCCCCCCACTTGACCCACTCCCACTTCACCCTCTTCTGCCCCCCCCCCCACTTCTACCCCTCCTTCACCTCCACATACCCGTCCTTCATCCCTTTCTTCCTTTCCTTCACCCCTTCTCCCTCTCTTTCACCCTGCTCTCCCACTCTGTCACCCTGCGCTCCCCCCAGAATCTGTGCAATGTAATGATTTAAAAGGGCTTTGTGGCTTTCAGAAATAGTCCAAGCCTCATTCAGTTATTGCTCAGAGCTTTCCTCCCCAAAATCCTAACATCCAACCGCAGTGATGAGCATCTCCTACAATGGAACGCATGCTGTGTTCCTCTTTATTCTCCAGCATAGATACAGGATATGCATATGAAAGGTATGTACTTGAGGATGTGTTTCACTTCCTCCTTCATATTAAACTTTTCTGTTTCATCTCGTTCCAGATCAGCTTGGAAAGCCGCAAATAAGTAGTAATTCCACCCTGGAGAACAGTATTGTTGCATTGACCTGTTCAGTGTCAACGGCGATCCAATCTGTCACATGGCTCATCTCAGGATTTGCTGCTCAAAATAACCGATACACATTGATCAATAATAGCAGGACTTTGGTCATCAAAAATGCTCAAAAATCAGACTCTGGCACATATACGTGTTTTGTACGAAACCCGTTCAGTGAAGCCAGTGCCAGCTACGAGCTGACAATCGAGTGTGAGTGTGTCAAGTTTTCTCTCCCATGTGAAAAGGTGTCACTTTCTTGTATTGCACTGTTTTTAAATCAGGATCAGAAAATTGAATGGTTTCTCCAAAAATGTACGGAATTCCACATAAACCGTGTTTGGTCATAATAGATATGATATGGAGGTGCCCGTGTTGGACTGGGGTGGACAGAGTCAGAAATCACGTGGCACCAGGTTATTGTCCAACGGGTTTATTTGAAATCGCACAAGCTTTTCGAGTGCAGCCCCTTCATCAGGTGCAGCTGCATCTGATGAAACGACTACGCTCTGAAAGCTTGTGCAATTTCAGATAAACCTGTTGGACCTGGTGTCAGGTACTCAGCAGAGGCCTTGGTGTTGAGATTACTTTAGGTGGGAGTGGGTTAACAACAGCATTGATGTGGATTGTAATGCACTTTACCGATGGAGTTGAATCTAGGAAGTGGGGGACAGAATTCCCGCCACAGGGTCTTTTCCCTCTGTCTCCTTTCAGTATGTGAATTTGGAAATGCCAAGTCATTCCCCGGCTTCAAACTCCACTCATACCTACCATGCATTAAAATTCAGTTCCACTCTGATCTTTGCTGAAGATCACCCTCTAGAATTTTCATTGTTGTCCTGCTCTGCTCCAGCAGCATATAAGAGAATGAGTGAATCAGCCATCAAGGATTGTCAGCAGCTAATTGACCACCAAAGACTCCATATCATAGGAGTGAAAACTACTGTCTCTCTGTGTGTCCAGTGGTCGGCACTGATGTTTTACGTGGCTGACGCTGATGTGATCACTAGACCAGCACTGATATATTTGCCTGATGAGCATTAATGTAGACACCTAATGGGTGATTATGAATTTGCCTGATGAGGTGCTTTTGTCTTTACTTTATGGGCACAGTCACGGCCACCTGATGGACACTAATGCATTGAAAGGTCAGGCACAGACATGTTCAGTTGATCGGCACTGTTATGTTCACTTGACTGGCACTAATGTATTCCCCTGATGGGTACCGATATATTCACCAAATAGGCACTGATAATTTCACAGGACTAACAGTAATGTCTTCACCTGACAGGTACTAGTGCATTTACCTGACTGGCAGTAGTTTGTTTACCTGATGGGCACCAATGTATTCACCTGACAGGCATTCATATAGAGAACTGTTGAGAATTGCTTGTTCATATAACAGGCACTATTATGTGTTCCCCTGGTGTGCACAGTTCTGATGGGTTGTGATCTATTCATCTGTCGGGCACTGAGGTATTAACATTTTGGGCAATAATATGACTGATGACTGGAATTAATGTAGACGGATGATGAGCACTGATATACTCATATGATGGACACTGATGTGAACACCAAATGCACAGTAATGAGGTTACCTGATGGACAGTATTATATTCATCTGATTGACTTAATATGTTCACTTGGCAGGGGCAGAGGTGTTCAATGCGTTGGCACTGATGTGTTCACTTGATGGGCACTAATGTGTTGGTCGACTGGCACTGATCTGTTTGCTTAAGTGTCAACAATGGGCTCCACTGACTAATGCTGATATGTTCACCTTACTGGCACTATTGTTTCACCCGACTGACACCACTGTGTTCATTTGACATTGTGTGCAATTCTAGAATCCACATGACAGGAGGGATGTGATTTCACTAGAGAGGGGGCAGAAGAGATTGACGATGATGTTTTTCTGCTTTGAAGGGTTTCACTTATGAAGACAGATTGGATTAGACTGGGGTTATTTTTCTTAGAACAGAGGAAATTGAGACCTGGACATGATTGAGATGTGTAAAATTATCAGGGTCATAGGTAGTGTAGACAGGGGGAAAAAAAAATCCCCTTGTTGGAGGGATCAGTGAAGGTTTAGAGATGATGTGAAGAAAGGTTTTTTCACCCAGAGTATGGTCGGAACATGGAACTCACTGCCTGTGAAGATGGTAGAACTAAGAAGATAGACAGGAAGAAACCTGCTACTCAGTGAGTAAGGGACATAGATTAAAAGTAAGAGGCAGAGGTTTTAGAGGTGATATGAGGATCAACTTTTCACCCAGAGATAATCAGTACGCATGGTCTGTAAGGATGGGAGAAACAGAAACCATCATCATAATGAAGAAGTATTTAGATGTACAAGTGAAATCAAAGCAAACGAGGCTATGGGCCAAGGAAAATAGGGTTAGAATAGCGAGGCGGTAAATTTTGACCAGCACAGATGGAATGGGCCAAAGGGCCATTTTCTGTGCTATAGCATTTCGATGATTTAATGTATTTACCTGATGGGCACTAATGTGTTCACTAGACTGGCACTAATGCTTTTATGTTTGCCTGATGGGCACTAAAATGTTTAAATGATGGGCACAGATGTATCCACTGGACTGGCACCAATGCGTTCACTTAATTGACAGCAGTGCGTTCTCCTAGCTGGCACCAATGCATGTACTTGATGAGAATTAATGTACTTACCTGACTGATGCTGATGTGTTCAAAGGACAGACTGCAATGTGTTCTCTTGACTGGCACTGATGTGTTCAACTGATGGGCACTAAAGTATTTGCCTGATAAGCATTAATGTGGACACCTGATAATCACTGAAGCTTTCATTTGACAGGCACAAGCATATTCACTTGATTGGCACTGATCTGTTTATGGGATGGGCATTAATGCATTTACCTGCTTGGCACTGACATGCTCACTTTACTGGATCAATATGTTCACTTAATTGACATTGACATGTACACCTGACTGATACTAATGTGTTCATCTCACAGGCACTAATACGTTTACTTAACTGGTATTTTACTAATGGGCACTAATTGTGTTCATGAGCTTAATATGGATACCTAATAGGCACCTATGAATTTACCTGCTGGGCCCTTTTATATTTATCTGACAGGCAGTGATGTGTTCACCTGATGGACATTGATGTGTCTACCTGTCAGGCTTGATAAAATGTGGAGCTGGAATAAGTACTGAAGGTCAAATAGCATCAGAGGAGCAGGAGTGTTGACATTTCTGGCAAGACCCTTCAGGACACCTCGACTCTCCCGCTCCTCTGATGCTGCTTGACCTGTTATGTTTTTTCCAGCTTCACAATTTATTGACTCTGACTTTACAGCATCTGCAGCCTTTACTATTTCCAAACTACCTGACAGCACAAATTTGTTTACCTGAGATGATACCCAATGCACCATTATATGTTCAACTTACTGGTACTTACAGTTTAAAATGACGGGCACTAATGCGTTCACCTAATAGATTGTAAGAAACAAACCTCGAGCAGACTTGGGATCTAAGCTGACAAATGCTAGTATTTTAGATGAGCTCAAGTAAGTGTTTCCCTCTTGTTGGTTCCCTCACAATTTACTGCACACCCAGACTAGTAGATGTCTATTTTTGGACCCAACCAGCTCGATCATAATAATAAAACAAAGAACTTCAGGTGCTGAAAATCTGTAACAAAAACAGAAATTGCTGGCGAAACCCAATAGTTCATGGAGTGAGAGAGTCATAGAGATGTACAGCATGGAAACAGATGCTTCGATCCTAAATTCATCTAGATCCATTTGCCAGCATTTGGCTCATATCCCTCTAAACTCTTCCTATTCACATACCCACCCAGGTGCCTTTTAAGTGTTGTAATTGTATCACCCTCCACCACTTCCTCTGGCTGCTCATTCCATACATGGACCACCTTCTGCCCCTTAGGTCCCTTTTAAATCTTTCCCCTCTCACCTTAAACCTATGCCGTCCAGTTCTGGACTACCCCACCCCAGCAAAAAGACGTCTATTTATCCTATCCATGCCCCTCATGATTTTATAAACCTCTATAAGGTCACCCCTCAGCTTCTGATGCTCCAGGGAAAACAGCCCCAGCCTATTGAGCCTCTCCCTATAGCTCAAATCCTCCAACCCTGGCAACTTCCTTGGAGGGTCAATAAGATTGTTTCACCTTTTAGTTTCCAGTGCCTAGATTGATGTTGTGTAGTTGTCTCGTTTAATTTCTTTGTTGAGACTTCATGGTGATCAATACAACTAAGTGTCTTGTTAGGCCCTTTCAGATAGCAGTTGAGAGTCGACCACATTGCCATTATGGGATTATGAAGTCAAATCCCTGAGCCATTAACAGTGTACCAATAATGTCAGTCAGCCATTACTTCCCCCTCATCCTCAGTAACACCTTCACCCGACAGACTTGACTCACCTGAAGGGCTTGAATAAGTTCATATTTTTGGGACTGAAGTGTTTCTGTTATACATTAAATGTGTTCAACTGATGGGCTCCAATGTATTTGATTCATAGAGTCATGGAGATATACAGCATTGAAACAGACCCTTCGGTCCAACCTGTCCATGCCGACTAGATATCCCAACCCAATCTAGTCCCACCTGCCAGCACCTGGCCCATATCCCTCCAAACCCTTCCTATTCATATACCCATCCAAATGCCTCTTAAATGTTGCAATAGTACCAGCCTCCACCACATCCTCTGGCAGCTCATTCCATACACATACCACCCTCTGCGTGAAAAAGTTGCCCCTTAGGTTTCTTTTATGTCTTTCCCCTCTCACCCTAAACCTATGCCCTCTAGTTCTGTACTCCCCGATCCCAGGGAAAAGACTTTGTCTATTTATGCTATCCATGCCCCTCATAATTTTGTAAACATCTATAAGATCACCCCTCAGCCTCCGACGCTCCATGGAAAACAGCCCCAGCCTGTTCAGCCTCTCCCTATAGCTCAAATCCTCCAACCCTGGCAACATCCTTGTAAATCTTTTCTGAACCTTTTCAAGTTTCGCAACATCTTTCCAATAGGAAGGAGACCAGAATTGCATGCAATATTCCAACAATGGCCGAACCAATGTCCTGTACAGCCGCAACATGAGCTCCCAAATCCTTTACTCAATCTCTGACCAATAAAGGAGAGCATACCAAACGCCTTCTTCACTATCCTATCTACCAGCATCTCCACTTTCAAGGAGCTATGAACCTGCACACCAAGGTCTCTTTGTTCAGCAACATTCCCTAGGACCTTACTATTAAGTGTATAAGTCCTGCTAAGATTTGCTTTCCCGAAATGCAGCACCTTGCATTTATCTGAATTAAACTCCATCTGCCACTTCTCGGCCCATTGGCCCATCTGGTCCAGATCCTGTTGTAATCTGAGGTAACCCTCTTTGCTGTCCGCTACACCTCCAATTTTGGTGTCATCTGCAAACCCACTAACTGTACCTCTTATGCTCGCATCCAAATCATTTATGTAAAGGACAAAAAGTACGGGACCCAGCACTGATCCTTGTGGCACTCCACTGGTTACAGGCCTCCAGTCTGAAAAACAACCCTCCACCACCACCCTCTGTCTTCTACCTTTGAGCCAGTTCTATATGTAAATGGCTAGTTCTCCCTGTATTCCATGAGATCTAACCTTGCTAATCAGTCTCCCATGGGGAACCTTGTCGAACGCCTTACTGAAGTCTATATAATCACATCTACTGCTCTGCCCTCATCAATCTTCTTTATTACTTCTTCAAAAAACTCAATTAAGTTTGTGAGACAAGATTTCCCACGCACAAAGCCATGTTGACTATTCCTAATCAGTCCTTGCCTTTCCAAATACATGTACATCCTGTCCCTCAGGATTCCCTCCAACAGCTTGCCCACCCTGAGGTCAGGCTCACCGGTCTATAGTTCCCTGGCTTGTCTTTACCACCCTCCTTAAACAGTGTCACCACATTTACCAACCTCCAGTCTTCTGGCAACTCACCTGTGGCTATTGATGATACAAATATCTCAGCAAAAGGCCCAGCAATCACTTCTCTAGCTTCCCAAGAGTTCTCGGGTACACCTGATCAGGTCCTGGGGATTTATCCACCTTTAACCGTTTCAAGACATCCAGCACTTCCTCCTCTGTAATCTGAACATTTTGCAAGATGTCACCATCTATTTCCCGACAGTCTGTACTTCCATATCCTTTTCCACAGTAAATACTGATGCAAAATACTCATTTAGTATCTCCCCCATTTTCTGTGGCTCAACACAAAGACCGCCTTGCTGATCTTTGAGGGGCCCTATTCTCTCCCTAGTTACCCTTTTGATTCACTGACGTCAATATGATCATTTTATTGACACTAAACTGGTAAACTGATGGCACTATTGTGTTTGCATTGTTAGAATTGGTCCCTAGGTTAGACTTCCCTATTCTTGACAGGATACCCAAAACGAGTTATGCCCTTGGGTGAAACAGGATGACCTGTCTCCCCTTCACAATTCAGTCCCTCTCTTGGTTTGTTGAGCAAGGTTAGTTTTAAAAAGGATCCCTTTAAAATCCAAATGTGTTTGTGATTAAAAAAAAACAATTTAACCACGCTTCCTGGAGTTTAAGAAAGAATGATGTTATAAAGTACTGAATGGGAGGAAAAATAATAAAATGTGACATAAGTACACACAAAAAGAAATGAGAATTGCATTAAAAGATATACAAATTGGTCTTGGCTTTTCCAGATAGAATGTATGGTGAACGTTGGGACCATTCGTTGGGGGGTTGCGCTGACTTTAGCAGTTGATTGGAAATTGTTGGTTCCACAATTAGCTGAAAGAAGTTGGCCCAGTTTCATTTAACTGTAGCATTGATGACTTGGTTTGTTTGCAGCAATAAGAGAGGGACTTTGCTTGTCTTTTACCTGCACATGCACAATGTTGAGAAGAAGTGCCTAGTCATGCCACTTCAAGGCACATTGTAACACAGTGAAGCTTGAAACTGCAAACTATTAGCTAGCACACCAACCTCTGAGCACGCAAAGATCATGGGTTGCTGTTGGTTTTTAACTTGCTTGCTTGTTTATACCAAAAGGGTAAAACACAAACATACAAGTAATTTGGAACACAATTCAAAGGCGGTGGTTTTCTACTGAAAGATAGTCAGATCCTCACTATCTCTGTAGCAACAGGAGATCGTATTCCAATTTGTTTTGGATTGCACTTTTGATTTTAAAAAGTTGTTGTTTGATACTTCCTTGGTACTTTTAGTTGTGGCATTCCAACATTCCTTTCAAGACTAGTGTTAACCCATGATTTGGAGATGCCGGTGTTGGACTGAGGTGTACAAAGTTAAAAATCACACAACACCAGGTTATAGTCCAACAGGTTTAATTGGAAGCACACTAACTTTCGGAGCGTCGCTTCTTCATCAGATGGTAGTGGAGGGCTCAATCCTAACACACAGAATTTATAGCAAAAATTTACAGTGTGATGTAACTGAAATTATACATTGAAAAACTGATTGTTAAGTCATTCATCTGTTAGAATACCATGATAGTTTCACTTATTTCATGTGTAAATCACAAAACCTTTTTTAAAAAGTTGCATTCTCAGGATAGCTGTTAACAATGGTGATAACTAGACAATATATTGAAGGTCAAAACAATGACTGCAGATGTTGGAAACCAGATTCTGGATCAATGGTGCTGGAAGAGCACAGCAATTCAGGCAGCATCGAGGAGCTTCAGCAAAATCGACGTTTCGGGCAAAAGCCCTTCATCAGGAATAAAGGCAGAGAGCCTGAAGTGTGGAGAGATAAGCTAGGGGAGGGTGGGGTTGGGGAGAGAGTAGCATAGAGTACAATGGGTGAGTGGGGGAGGAGATGAAGGTGATAGGTCAGGGAGGAGAGGGTGGAGTGGATATGTGGAAAAGGAGCTAGGCAGGTCAGACAAGTCCGGACAAGTCAAGGGACTGGAAGTTTGAAACTAGGATGAGGTGGGGGAAGGGGAAATGAGGAAGCTGTTGAAGTCCACATTGATGCCCTGGGGTTGAAGTGTTCCGAGGCAGAAGATGAGGCGTTCTTCCTCCAGGCGTCTGGTGGTGAGGGAGCGGTGGTGAAGGAGGCCCAGGACCTCCATGTCCTCGGCAGAGTGGGAGGGGGAGTTGAAATGTTGGGCCACGGGGCGGTTTGGTTGATTGGTGCGGGTGTCTCGGAGATGTTCCCTAAAGCGCTCTGCTAGGAGGGGCCCAGTCTCCCCAATGTAGAGGAGCAACGGATACAATAAATGATATTAGTGGATGTGCAGGTAAAATTTTGATGGATATGGAAGGCTCATTTAGGGCCTTAGATAGAGGTGAGGGAGGAGGTGTGGGCACAGGTTTTACAGTTCCTGCGGTGGCAGGGGAAAGTGCCAGGATGTGAGGGTGGGTCGTAGGGGTGCGTGGACCTGACCAGGTAGTCACGGAGGGAACGGTCTTTGCGGAAGGCGGAAAGGGGTGGGGAGGGAAATATATCCCTGGTGGTGGGGTCTTTTTGGAGGAGGCGGAAATGTCGGCGGATGATTTGGTTGATGCGGAGGTTTGTAGGGTGGAAGGTGAGCACCAGGGGCATTCTGTCCTTGTTACGGTTGGAGGGGTGGGGTCTGAGGGCGGAGGTGCGGGATGTGGACGAGATGCGTTGGAGGGCACCTTTAACCACGTGGGAAGGGAAATTGCGGTCTCTAAAGAAGGAGGCCATCTGGTGTGTTCTGTGGTGGAACTAGTCCTCCTGGGAGCAGATACGGCGGAGGCGGAGGAATTGAGAATACGGGATGGCATTTTTGCAAGAGATAGGGTGGGAAGAGGTGTAATCCAGCTAGCTGTGGAAGTCGGTGGGTTTATAAAAAATGTCAGTGTCAAGTCGGTCTTCACTAATGGAGATGGAGAGGTCCAGGAAGGGGAGGGAGGTGTCAGAGATGGTCCAGGTAAATTTAAGGTCAGGGTGGAATGTGTTGGTGAAGTTGATGAATTGCTCAACCTCCTCGCGGGAGCACGAGGTGGCGCCAATGCAGTCATCAATGTAGCGGAGGAAGAGGTGGGGAGTGGTGCCTGTGTAATTATGGAAGATCAACTGTTCTACGTAGCCAACAAAGAGACAGGCATAGCTGGGGCCCATACTTGTGCCCATGGCTACCCCTTTGGTCTGGAGGAAGTGGGAGGATTCAAAGGAGAAATTGTTAAGGGTGAGGACCAGTTCGGCCAAACAAATGAGAGTGTCGGTGGAAGGGTACTGTTGGGGACATCTGGAGAGGAAAAAACGGAGGGCTTGGAGGCCCTGGTCATGGCGGATGGAGGTGTAGAGGGGATTGGATATCCATGGTGAAGATGAGGCATTGGGGGCCGGGGAAACGGAAGTCTTGGAGGAGATGGAGGGCGTGGGTGGTGTCTCGAACATATGTGGGGAGTTCCTGGACTAGGGGGGATAGGACAGTGTCGAGGTAGGTAGAGATAAGTTCAGTGGGGCAGGAGCATGCTGAGACAATGGGTCGGCCAGGGTGGTCAGGCTTGTGGATCTTGGGAAGGAGGTAGAACCAGGCAGTGCATGGTTCCCGGACTATGAGGTTGGAAGCTGTGGGTGGGAGATCTATATTGAAGGTGTTAGCCCCCTGTGTTCTCTGTCTATGCCATGATGTTTAGATTGATTATAATCTAAAAAGTGAGATAATGGAGTTTTACATGAATTCATGCAATGTTTGAGCTCAGAGTTCTACATGAATGCATGCAGTTTTTGAGCAAAGTATAATGTAACCCTGAAAGTACAAATTCACCCCACAAAATATATATGTGCATGTGGGTCTTTGTGTGTGTGTGTGTGCGTCTGGGTTGGGGGTTGTGAGTGTGAGAAAGTGTATGTGTGTGTGTGCGCGTCTGGGTTGGGGGTTGTGAGTGTGAGAAAGTGTGTGTGTGTAGTGAGTGCAGAGTGTCTTAAGTCTGTGAGGGGGTACATGTGTGTGTGTGGGTGTCTGTGTGCGCGTCTGTATATATGTGTGTCGGTGTGTATGTGTGTATAGGAGTGCCTGTGTGTGTGTGTGTGTGTAGGCGTATCTGTGTGTGTGTATGGTGCAATGGTGGTCACCTGTAATGTGACATGAACCCAAGGTCCTGGTTGAGACCCTCCCTCTGGGTACTGAACTTAGCTGTCAGCCTCTGCTCGGCCATTTTTCGCTGCTGCCTGTCCCGAAGTCTGCCTTGGAGGATGGTCACCCGAAGGTCCGAGGTCGAATGTCCTGGACCACTGAAGTGTTCCCCAACTGGGAGGGAACCCTCCTGTCTGTTGATTGTTGTGCGGTGCCCATTCATCTGTTGTCGTAGCCTTTGCTCAGTTTTCCCAATGTACCATGCCTCCGGGCATCCTTGCCTGCAATGTATAAGATAGACAACGTTGGCTGAGTCACATGAGTACCTGCCTTGTACAAGGTGGAAAGGTCCCCATGTGTAATAGTGGTATCTATGTCCACACTCTGACACGTCTTGCAGCGCCTATTGTGACAGGGTTGTATGGAGTTGTCCTGAGAGCCGGGCAGTTTGCTACGAACAATGATCTGTTTGAGGTTTGGCAGTTGTTTAAAGGCAAGTAATGGAGGTGTGGGGAAGGTCTTGGTGAGGTGCTCATCCTCATTGATAATGTGTTGCAGGTCACCAAGAACATGGCGTAGTTTTTCAGCTCCTGGGAAATACTGAACAACGGAGGGTACCCTGTCGGTTGCAGCACCTGTCTGTCTCCTGAGGAGGTCATTAAGGTTCCTTGCTGTGACACGTCGGAACTGGTGGTCGATGAGTTGGGCATCATACCCCGTTCTTGTGAGGGCATCCCTGAGTACTTCCAGGTGTCCGTCACGTTCCTCCTCATCTGAGCAGATCCGGTGTATGCGTAGGGCTTGTCCATAGGGAATGGCTGTTTTAATATGTTTTGGGTGGAAGCTGGAAAAGAGTAGCATTGTGAGGTTGTCTGTGGGTTTGCGGTAGAGTGTGGTGCTAAGGTGTCCATCCTTGATGGAAATGCATGTGTCCAAGAATGAGACAGATAGTCGAGAGTAGTCCATGGTGAGTTTGATGGTGGGATGAAATTTGTTGATGTCACTGTGTAGTTTTATCAGTGACTCCTCGCCATGGGTCCAGAGGAAGAAAATGTCATCAAGGCTAACACCTTCAACATATTATCTAGTTATCACCATTGTTAACAGCTAACCTGAGAATGCAACTTCTTAAAAAAAGGTTTTGTGATTTACACATGAAAGAAGTGAAACTATCGTGGTATTCTAACAGATGAAAGGCTTAACAGACAATCAATTTTTCAATGTATAATTTCAGTTACATCGTACTGTAAATTTTTGCTTTAAATTCTGTGTGTTAGGATTGAGCCCTCCACTACCACCTGATGAAGGAGCTCTGAAAGCTAGTGTGCTTCCAATTAAACCTGTTGGACTATAATCTGGTGTTGTGTGATTTTTAACAGTGTTAATCCACACAGAGATTTGCTAGACAGCTGAGTCCAAGGTTTTATTTTAGCAGTAAATCCTGTTTTAAAAACACATGTTGGCGATATGTTTAGCACAACATCGTGGACTGAAGGGACTGTAGTTATGCTGTACTGTTCTTTCTTCTATGTTCCTTCTCAATCAGTCACCCATGTGGGACTTTGTCAAAAACATTGCTAAAATCCATGTAAACTGCATGCATTAAACTTCCCTCATCCACACATTTGATCACATTTTCAAAAAATTCAAACAATTTTGTTTGGTATGATTTCCCTCTGAAAATGCCATACTGACTGTCCGTAAATAACCCACACTTTTCCAAATGGATATTAATTCTCTCCTTCAGAATGTTGTCCAATAGCTTTCCTACCACTAATATGAGGCTCACTCATCTGTAATTTCCTGGTTCAGTGCTACTATGCTTTTTGAAAAGTGGAACCACATTGGCCATCCTCTAGCCCTCTGGCACATACACCATGGCCAGAAGGATATTAAAAATTTGTGTCAGAGCCTCTGCAATTTCCTACCTTGCTTCTCTTGGATGCAATTCATCTGCGCCAAGGGATTTGTCTGTTTTTAAGCCTGAAAGAACGTCCTTGGATTGGGTTTTCCAAACTTAAAAAGAATTACTATTTATTATAGATAAATAGATAAACAATTATGAACCATTGACAAATAACTTCTAGATGTGAAATCTCTCACGCCCCGTATCCCCCCCCACCTTTATAAGCTCCCCTACAGCCACATACAGCCAGCAAAAAAAATGGATGTTACGGTTAGAGGGAACACCTCAGAAGGCAGTTCAGTAGTTAGAACATAGCACAATGCAGCGCAAAACAGGCCTTTCAGCCCTCGATGTTGCGCCGACCTGTGAACTAATCTAAGCCCATAACCCTACATTATGACATCATCGATCATATGCTTATCCAAGGACAGTTTAAATGCCCTTAATGTGGCTGAATTAATTACATTGGCAGGCAGGGCATTCCACATTCTTACCATTCCCTGAGTAAAGGACTGCCTCCGATATCTGTCTTAAATCCATCATCCCTCAATTTGCAGCCGTGCCCCTTCGTAAAAAAAGATATCATCATCGAAGGAAAAAGACTCTCACTGTCCACCCTGTCTAATCCTTTGATTATCTTGTATGTCTCTATTAAATCCTCTCTTATGCTTCTTCTCTCCACTGATAACAGACCCAAGTTCCGTAGTCTTTCCTTCATTCCAGACCAGGCAACATCCTGGTAAATCTCCTCTGGCACCATCAATCTGGGTGGCAACTTTCAGGGATCGATGTACATGGATGTGCATCGTTACATTTGTCTGCATTGAACTCCATTGCCACCTTTCAGCCCAATTCTTCAGTTTGTCCAAGTTTTCCTGCAACCTGCAACATTCTTCAACACTGTCCACCACTTCACTGACTTTAGTGTCATCTGCAAACTTCTCAAAAAGCCAGTTTCTAATCCAAACTGCTAAATCACCTTCAATCCCATGCCTCTGCATTTTCTCCAACAGTCTGCCACGTGGAACCTTATCAAAGGCTTTACTGAGATCCACGTACACCACTTCAACTGCCCTACCCTCATCCACATGCTTGATCACCTTCTCAAAAAATTCATTGAGGTTTGCGCTGTGATGATCTTTTCAGCTTATTAGGAGTTGCTGTTCCTCATTTTTTTTATCCAGAGACTTTTGCTTGTTTGTAGGAGGCAAAAGGTCGAGAGTGTGGTGCAGGAAAAGCACAGTAGGTCAGGTAGCATCCGAGGAGCAGGAGAATTGACGTTTCGGGCATAAGCTCTTCAACAGGAACGAGGCCTGGGGTGCTGGTTCACACTTATAAAGTTTGTAACTTACTGTTTTAAAAACTTCAAATCTTACAGCTTTGCTATTGAGGGGAAATAGCTTTAAGTAGATTATACTGCAAAGATAAGGGCAGTTACTGCTCTGTAGCAAGAGCTAATAACTTCTCTGTTCTTGATTCATCATCCTGCGACAAAGCTGCACACACTTCCAAGCCATGAGCATCAATTGCTATTTTAAAGGGTCTCGAAAAATTGGGTTGGCCAGTCAGTTTGTTTATTTGGCTTGCCTTCAGCATCTCAAAGTTTTCCTGAGATTCTGATAGAAATTACTTGTTTCATAAAAAAATTTGTTAAGGTCCAGCTATTGTCCTGAAATTACGCACAAATGTCTGGTGAAATCACATGTTCCTAAAAATCACATGATTTCTCATTTAGTTTTAGGAACATGGGATTCTGATGGAGACTTCACTTTCGCTGTCCTTGGCAATATTTGTCCTTGTCCTACAGCATGTCCTGAGTAAGTGAATCTTGATTTTCTGAATTTATTTTTGATTAAGCCTAATAATTACATGTCTCTGAGCTAAATGTCTTACTTACTAAACAGATACTAAATAGAACTACAGGTAAACAACTTTGAATTGTTGACATATAACTCTAACAGGCCATTTAGAACAGAGATGAGGAAGAATTCTTCACTCAAAGAATGATGAGTTTGTGAAACTTGCAGCCATTGTAAACTGTTGAGGCCAGAATCTTGAAGACTTTCAAGAAAGATGTCGACACAGGCCTAATGGGATAAAAGGGTATGGGGAGAAAGCAGGAACGGTGTGTTCTGAGTTGGATGATTAACCATAATCATATTGAAAGTCGGAGCAGGCAAGAAGGGCTGAATCACCTTGATCTGGATCTATATTCTGTGTTTCTCATTAGCTAGTGTAGTTGCTTGCCTGGCTCCTGTTGACCTTCAATTCCACTTACTGTGTTCTTACTGTGAAAGAACTGTTACAGAGTTTTTAGACTCCTCTAGGAAGATTATTTCATTAGTGGAAGGATTTTGTGAATGACGTCTGTTTTAAGTGCCTGCACATCATGACTTAATGGGGAAGTGTGACCAATAATCATGTCAATTCATCATGCATAATTGCATATAAACCAATGAAAACTCTAATCTCTTTCTTAAACATAACACACGTTTACAGCCACGGGCAAACAAAAAAAAATGGCATTATGGGTGGACAGTTAAAAAAGCAGGTCAATTACATCACTCCTCAGAATTTGATGGCATCTTCCATTTGATTTTCCAATTCCTTCAGTTCTTTAACCTTTTCCTTCAGGTTCTTTCACTTCACAGGAAGCACAGAGTGACTGGTTCTGACTTTGTGGTTATAAACAACAACTTACAGCAACAAGGGAGAGAAAATAAACTGGATTGCTTCAGATTTTTTGATAGTTTATTGTTATTGACTTAGGCAACAGAAACAACAAGGGCAAAAACAGGCCTATTGACCTTGCAAAGTCCTGCTTACTAACATCTGGGGTCTAATGCCACAACAGGGAGAGCTGCCTCACTGTTATCGTCACTCGTGATACTGTTGCGGACAGATGTATCTGCAGCTGGCAGATTGATAAGGATGAGGTCAAGTATGCTTTTCCCTCTTGTCAGTTCCCTGACAAGCAACAGCCTGACATAGTCATATTAAAGGTAAGTGAGACTGCAGATGCTAGAGAGTCAGAGTTGAAAAGTGTGGTGCTAGAAAAAGCACAGCTGATCAGGCAGCAACTGAGGAGCAGGAGAGTTCACTTATCAGGCATAAGCCTTTCATCAGAACATAGTCATATTGATAGAATCATTAGAGGCAAACAATGTCTCAGACACCACCATCACCATCCCTGATTATGACCTGCCTCACCAACAGGGCAGACCCAGCAGAGGTATACAACAGCACAGTGATTTACAATCAGGAGGAAGTTGCGTGGGAGTCCTCAACATTGACTCCACACCCCATGAATTCAAATGGCTTCAGATCAAGCATGGGTAAGGAAAACTTGGGCTGATTAAAATGTACCAACCTCCCTCGACTGATGAATCAGTATTCCTCCATGTTGCACAGCACTTAGAGGAAGCACTGAGGGTGGCAAGGGCGCAAGATGTGCATTGTGTGGGGGATTTCAATATCCACCACCAAGAGTGGCTTAGCAGCAGTACTACTTATCAAGCTGGGTGGGTCCTAAAGGACACAGCTGCTAGACTGGGTATGTGCCAGGTGATGAGGGAACTGACAAGAGGGAAAAGCATACTTGACCTTATTGCTATCAATCTGCTGGCTGCAGGTGCATCTGTCCACAATAGTATTATGAGTGATGATAACAGTGACCACTGCATAGTCCTTGTGGAGACTATGAGAATACCTTCCATCGAGAATATTCTCCATTATGTTGTGTGGCATTATCATTGTGCTCGATGGAACAGATTTTGAATAGGTCCAGCAAATGGAAACTGGGCATCCATGAGGCACTGTGGGCCATCAGCAGCAGCAGAATTGTACTCCAGCACAATCTGTAACCCATGGCCCGGCATATCCCCCACTCATCAATTAGCATCAAGCCAGGGGATCAACCCTGGTTCAATTAAGAGTGCAAGAGGGCATGCCAGGAGTAGCACCAGGCATACCTGAAAATGAGATGCCAACATGGTGAAGCTACCAAACAGGACTATTTGCATGCCAGCAGCGTAAGCAGCAAGTGATAGACAGGGCTAAGCAATCCCACAACCAACAGATCAGATCTAAGCTCTGCAGTTCTGCCACAAGTGATAGATAGAGCTAAATGATCTCACAATCAATGGATCAGATGTAAGTTCTTGAATAGTAATGGACAATTAAACAACTCACTGGAGAAGGAGGCTCTGCAGATATCCCAATCCTCAATGATGAAAGAGCCCAACACTTGAGTGCAAAAGATAGGGCTGACAGCAACTTCACAGCAACCGTCAGTCAGAAGTGCCAAGTGGATGATCCAACTTGACCTCCTCCAGTTTCCAGCCAATTTGATTCACTCCATGTGAAATCAAGAAATGCTTGGAGACGCTGGATATGCAAAGACTATGGGCCCTGGCAATTATACTGAAGATTTATGCCCCAGAACTTTCCACTCCCCAAGCCAAGCTCTTGCAGTCCAGCTATAACACTGGCATTTACTCAATAATGGGGAAGATATTGGACAATATTGGAAGATCTGAAAATCAAAAAGACGCCAGGGACAGATGGGATTTATCCTTGGATTCTGTGGGAAGCCAGGGAGGAGATTGCAGAGCCTTTGGCTTCGATCTTTATGTCATCATAGTCGACAGGAGAATTGCCAGAAGACTGGAGGATCACAAATGTTGTTTCCTTAATTAAGAAGGGGAGTCGGGACAGTCCTGGTTAGCCTTACTTCAGTTGTGGGTAAGGTGTTGTAAAACGTTATAAGAGATAGGATTTATAAGCATTTGGAAAGGAATGATTTTATTAGGGATAGTCAACACGGTTTTGTGAAGGATAGGTCGTGCCTTACTAACCTTATTGAGTTATAGAGTCATAGAGATGTTCATCATGGAAACAGACTTTTCGGTCCAACCCGTCCATGCCGACCAGATATCCCAACCCAATCTAGTCCCACCTGCCAGCACCCGGCCCATATCCCTCCAAACCCTTCCTATTCATATGAGGAGAAAGTGAGGTCTGCAGATGCTGGAGATCAGAGCTGAAAATGTGTTGCTGGAAAAGCGCAGCAGGTCAGGCAGCATCCAGGGAACAGGAGAGTCAACGTTTCAGGCATAAGCCCTTCTTCCTATTCATATACCCATTCCAAATGCCTCTTAAATGTTACAATTGTACCACCCTCCACCACTTCCTCTGGCAGCTCATTCCATACACGTATCACCCTCTGTGTCAAAAAGTTGCCCCGTAGGTCTCTTTTATATCTTTCCCCTCTCACCCTAAACCTATGCTCTCTAGTTCTGGACTCCCCGACCCCAGGGAAAACACTTTGTCTATTTATCCTATCCATGCCCCTCACAATTTTGTAAACCTATATAAGGTCACCCCCTCAGCCTCCGATGCTCCAGGGAAAACAGCCCCAGCCTGTTCAGCTTCTCCCTATAGCTCAAATCCTCCAACCCTGTTAACATCCTTGTATAACTTTTCTGAACCCTTTCAAGTTTCGCAACATCTTTCCGATAGGAAGGAGACCAGAATTGCATGCAATATTCCAACAGTGGCCTAACCAATGTCCTGTACAGCCACAACATGACCTCCCAACTCCTGTACTATGACCAAGAAAAGAAAGCATACCAAACTATCCTATCGACCTGCAACTCCACTTTCAAGGAGCAACGAACCTGCCTCCAAGGTCTCTTTGTTCAGCAACATTCCCTAGGACCTTACCATTAAGTATATAAGTCTTCTAAGATTTGCTTTCCCAAAATGCAGCACCTTGCATTTATCTGATTAAACTCCATCTGCCGCTTCTCAGCCCATTGGCCCATCTGGTCCAGATCCTGTTGTAATCTGAGGTAACCTTCTTCGCTGTCCACTACACCTCCAATTTTAGTGTCATCTGCAAACTTACTAACTGTACCTCTTATGCTCGCATCCCAATCATTTATGTAAATGACAAAAAGTGCAGGACCCAGCACTGATCCTTGTGGCACTCCACTGGTCACAGGCCTACAGTCTGAAAAACAACCCTCCACCACTACCCTCTGTCTTCTATCTTTGAGCCAGTTCTGTATCCAAATGGCTAGTTCTCCCTGTATTCCGTGACATCTAACTTGCTAATCAGTCTCTCATGAGGAACCTTGTCGAACGCCTTACTGAAGTCCATATAATCACATCTACTGTTCTGCCCTCATCAATCCTCTTTGTTACTTCCTCAAAAAACTCAATCAAGTTTGTGAGACATGATTTCCCACACACAAATCCATGTTGACTATCTCTAATTAGTCCTTGCCTTTCCAAATACATGTACATCCTGTCCCTCAGGATTCCCTCCAACAACTTGCCCAACAACTGACGCCAGGCTCACTGATTTATATTTCCCTGGCTTGTCCTTACAACTCTTCTTAAAGAGTGACACCATGTTAGCCAACCTCCAGTCTTCCGGCACCTCACCTGTGACTATCGATGATACAAATATCTCAGCAAGAGGCCCAGCAATCACTTCTTTAGCTTCCCACAGAGTTCTCGGGTACACCTGATCAGGTCCTGGGGATTTATCCCCCTTTATGCCTTTCAAGACATCCAGCACTTCCTCCTCTGTAATCTGGACATTTTGTAAGATGTCACCATCTATTTCCCTACAGTCTATATCTTCCATATCCTTTTCCACAATAAATACTGATGCAAAATACTCATTTAGTATCTCCCATTTTCTGCCGCTCCACACAGAGGCCGCCTTGCTGATCTTTTAGGGGCCCTATTCTCTCCCTAGTTACCCTGAGTTCTTCAAGAAGGTAACAAACAGGTGGCTGAAGGTAAAGCAGTTGATGTGTTGTATGTGAACTTCAGTAAGGTGATTGATAAGGTTCCACATGGGAGACTATTGCACAAAATATGGAGTTTCAGGATTGAAGATGATTTAGAGGTTTCGATCAAAAATTAGCAAGCTGAAAGAAGACAGAGGGTGGTGGTTGATGGGAAATGTTCATCCTGGGGTTCAGTTACCAGTGGTGTGGGGCAAGGATCTGTTTTGGGGCCACTGCTGTTTATCATTTTTATAAATGATCTGGATGAGGGCGTAGGAGAATGGGTTAGTAAATTTGTGGATGACACTAAGGTAAGCAGAGTTGTGGATAGTGCAGAACGATGTTGTGGGTTAAGTGGGACATGGATGAGATACATTAATGACTGCATTGGCGCCCCCTTGTGAATCCCGCGAGGAAGATGAGCAGTTCATCAACTTCACCAACACATTCCACCCCGACCTTAAATTCACCTGGACCATCTCTGACACCTCCCTCCTCTTCCTGGACCTCTCCATCTCCATCAATGACGACCGACTTGACACTGACATTTTTTACAAACCCACCGATTCCCACAGCTACCTGATTATACCTTTTCCCACACTACCTCCTGCAAAAATGCCATCCCATGTTCCCAATTTCTCCGCCGCCACTGTATCTGCTCCCAGGAGGACCAGTTCCACCACAGAACATACCAGATGACCTCCTTCTTTAAAGACTATAATTTCCCTTCCCACGTGGTTGAAGGTGCCCTCCAACGCATCTCATCCACATCCCGCACCTCCGCCCTCAGACCCCATCCCTCCAATTGTAACAAGGACAGAACCCCCTGGTCCTCACCTTACACCCTACCAACCTTTGCATAAACCGCATCATCTGCTGATATTTCTATCACCTCCAAACGGACCCCACCACCAGGGATATATTTCCCTCCCCACCACTTTCCGCAAAGACCATTCCTTCCGTGAATACCTGGTCAGGTCCATGCCCCCCCAACAACCCATCCTCCCCTCCTGGCACCTTCCCCTGCCACCACAGGAACTGCAAAACCTGCGCCCACACATTCCCCCCTCACCTCCATCCAAGACCCCAAAGGAGCCTTCCACATCTATCAGAGTTTCACCTGCACTTCAACACATGTCATTTATTGCTCCCAATGCAGTCTCCTCTGCATTGGAGAGACTGGACACCTTCTCCCACAGCGCTTCAGGGAACATCTCCGGGACACCCGCACCAATCAAACCCACCACCCCTTGGCCCAACATTTCAACTCCCCCTCCCACTCTGCCGAGGACATGCAGGTCCTGGGCCTCCTCCACTGTCATTCTCTCACCACCCGACACCTGGAGGAAGAACGCCTCATGTTCTGTCTCAGAATGTTTCAACCCCAGGGCATCAATATGGACTTCACCAGTTTCCTCATTTCCCCTCCCCCCACCTTACCCCATTTCCAAACTTCCAGCTCAACACCATCCTCATGACCTGGCCTACCTGCCAATCTTCCTTCCAACCTATCCGCTCCACCCTCCTCTCTGACCTATCACCTTCATCCCCACCCCCACCCACCCGTTGTACTCTTCGCTACCTTCTCCCAGCCCCACTCCCCTCCCATTTGTTTCTCCACCCTGGAGGCTCCCTGCCTTCATTCCTGATGAAGGGCTTTTGCCTGATGATTCCTGGCCTGCTGTGCTTTTCCAGCACCACTCTAATCTAGATTGAGAAATTAGATCATGCTTCAGCTGTACAAGACACTAGTAAGGCCGCACCTGGAGAATTGCATGCAATTCTGATCACCACATTTTTGGAAGGAAGCTTTGGAAAAGGTTCAGAGGAGATTTATGAGAATGTTACCTGGTATGGAAGGGAGATCTTATGAGGAAAGGCTGAGGGAACTGAGGCTGTTTTCATTGGAGAGAAGAACTTTGAGAGGTGTCTAAATCGAGACGTATAAGATAGTCAAAGGGTTAGATAGGATAGACAGTGAAAGCCTTTTCCTTGGATGGTGAAGGTTAACACGAGAGGACATAGTTTTAAATTGAGGGGTGATAGATTTAGGACAGATTTTATGGGTAGTTTCTTCACTCAGAGAGTAGTAGGGGGCGTGGAGAGGCCTGCCTGCAACAGTAATAGACTCACCAACGTTAAGGCCATCGAAATGGGCATTGGACATACATATGGATAATAATGGAACAGTGTAGGTTAGGTGGGCATCAGTTTATTTTCACAGGTCAGTGCAACATTGAAGGCCAAAGGGCCTGTACTGTGCTGTAACATTCGATGTTCTGTGTTCTATGTCCTGTGCACAAAAAGCAGGACATAATTAGGCAATTATTGCCCCATCAGTGTACTCTCAATCATCTGTAAAGTGATGGAAGATGAGCTACCTGCTCTCAGTAAATGGTTCAAGAAAGCAGCTGATCGTCACATTCTCAAGGGGCAATGAGGGATGGACAATAAGTGCTCAGTCCAGCCAGTGATGGCCACATAGAGTCATAGAAATGTACAGCATGGAAACAGACCCTTCAGTCGAACCCGCCCATGCCGACCAGATATCCCAACCCAATCTAGTCCCAACTGCCAGCACCCAGCCCATATCCCTCCAAACCCTTCCTATTCATATACCCATTCAATTGCCTCTTAAATGTTACAATTGTACCAGCCTCCACCACATCCTCTGGCAGCTCATTCCATACACACATCACCCTCTGTGTGAAAAAGTTGCCTCTTAGGTTTCTTTTATATTTTTCTCCTTTCACCCTAAACCTATGCACTCTAGTTCTGGACTCCCCGACACCAGGGAAAAGACTTTGTCTATTTATCCTATTCATGCTCCTCATAATTTTGTAAACCTCAATAAGATCCACCCTCAGCCTCTGATGCTCCAGGGAAAACAGCCCCAGCCTATTCAGCCTCTCTCTGTAGCTCAGATCCTCCAACCCTGGCAACGTCCTTGTAAATCTTTTCTGAACCCTTTCAAGTTTCGCAACATCTTCCGAGAGGAAGGAGACCAGAATTGCACGCAATGTTCCAACTGTGGCCTAACCAATGTCCTGTACAGCCACAACATGATGTCCCAACTCCTGTACGCAATACTCTGACCAATAAAGGAAAGCATACCAAACGCCTTCTTCACTATCCCATCTACCTGCAACTCCACTTTCAAGGAGCTATGAACCTGCACTCCAAGGTCTCTTTGTTCAGTAACACTCCCTAGGACCTTACCATTAAGTGTATAAATCCTACTAAGATTTGCTTTCCCAAAATGCAGCACCTTGCATTTATCTGAATTAAACTCCATCTGCCACTTCTCAGCCCATTGGCCCATCTGGTCCAGATCATGTTGTAATCCGAGGTAACCCTCTTCGCTGTCCACTACACCTCCAATTTTGGTGTCATCTGCAAACTTACTAACTGTACCCCTTATTCTCACATCTAAATTATTTATGTAAATGACAAAAAGTAGAGATCCCAGCATTGATCCTTGTGGCACTCCACTGGTCACAGGCCTCCAGTCTGAAAAACAACCCTCCACCACCACCCTTTGTCTTCTACCTTTCAGCCAGTTCTGTATCCAAATGGCTAGTTCTCCCTGTATTCCGTGAGGTCTGACCTTGCTAATCAGTCTCCCATGGGGAACCTTGTCGAACGCCTTACTGAAGTCCATATAGATCACATCTACTGCTCTGCCCTTATCAATCCTCTTTGTTATTTCTTCAAAAAACTCAATTAAGTTTGTGAGACATGGTTTCCCTTGCACAAAGCCATGTTGACTATTCCTAATTAGTCCTTGCCTTTCCAAATACATATACATCCTGTCCCTCAGGATTCCCTCCAACAACCTGCACACCATCGACGTCAGGCTCACAGGTCTCTCGTTCCCTGGCTTGTCTTTACCGCCCTTCTTAAACAGTGGCACCACGTTTGCCAACCTCCAGTCTTCCGGCACCTCACCTCTGACTATCGATGATACAAATATCTCAGCAAGAGGCCCAGCAATCACTTCTCTAGCTTCCCACAGAGTTCTCGGGTACACCTGATCAGGTCCTGGGGATTTATCCACCTTTAACCGTTTCAAGACATCCAGCACTTCCTCCTCTGTAATCTGGACATTTTGTAAGATGTCACCATCTATTTCCCTACAGTCTATATCTTCCAAATCCTTTTTCACAGTAAACACTGATGCAAAATATTCATTTAGTATCTCCCTCATTTTCTGTGGCTCCACACAAAGGCCACCTTGCTGATCTTTGAGGGGCCCTATTCTCTCCCTAGTTACCCTTTTGTCCTTAATATATTTGTAAAAACCCTTTGGATTCTCCTTAATTCTATTTGCCAAAGCTATCTCACGTCCCCTTTTTGCCCTCCTGATTTCTGTCTTAAGTATACTCCTACTTTCTTTATACTCTTCTAAGGATTCACTCGATCTATCCTGTCTATACCTGACATTTGCTTCCTTCTTTTTCTTAACCAAACCCTCAATTTCTTTAGTCATCCAGCATTCCCTATACCTACCAGCCTTCCCTTTCACCCTGACAGAAATATACTTTCTCTGGATTCTTGTTATCTCATTTCTGAAGGCTTCCCATTTTCCAGCCGTCCCTTTACCTGCGAACATCTGCCTCCAATCAGCTTTCAAAAGTTCTTGCCTAATACCGTCAAACTTGGCCTTTCTCCAGTTTAGAACTTTAACTTTTAGATCTGGTTTATCCTTTTCCATCACTATTTTAAAACGAATAGAATTAAGGTGCAAAAGTGTTCCCCAACTGACACCTCAGTCACCTGCCCTGCCTTATTTCCCAAGAGTAGGTCAAGTTTTGCACCTTCTCTAGTAGGTACACCCACAGACTGAATCAGAAAATTGTCTTGTACACACTTAACAAATTCCTCTCCATCTAAACCTTTAACACTATGACAGTCCCAGTCGATATTTGGAAAGTTAAAATCCCCTACCATAACTACCCTATTATTCTTACAGATAGCTGAGATCTCCTTACAAGTTTGTTTCTCAATTTCCCTCTGACTATTGGGGTATCTATAATACAATCCCAAAAATGTGATCATCCCTTTCTTATTTCCCAGTTCCACCCAAATAATTTCCCTGGATGTATTTATGGGAATATCCTCTCTCAGCACAGCTGTAATGCTATCCCTTATCAAAAATGCCACTCCCCCTCCTCTCTTGCCTCCCTTTCTATCCTTCCTGTAGCATTTGTATCCTGGAACATTAAGCTGCCAGTCCTGCCCATCTCTGAGCCATGTTTCTGTAATTGCTATGATATCCAGTCCCATGTTCCTAACCATGCCCTGAGTTCATCTGCCTTCCCTGTTAGGCCCCTTGCATTGAGATAAATGCAGTTGAATTTATTAGTCCTACCTTGTCCCTGCCTGCCCTGACTGTTTGACTCACTTCTGTTCTCACCTGTACCCGTCTCAGATCGATCTCTTTCCTCACTATCTCCCTGGGTCCCACCCCCCTACCTTACTAGTTTAAATCCTCTCAAGCAGTTCTAGCAAATTTCCCTGCCAGTATGTTAGTCCCTTTCCAATTTAGGTGCAATCCGTCCCATGAATGAAGAAGTAAAATTACAAGTTTGTAGAAAATGTCCTCACTGTTATTGCTGCACTGATGGTTTTGAAACAAACGTAACTCAAATCAGTGTGGTTAAGGGTATTCAGGGCATATGTTGAGAAACCTACGATAATTCTCCAACAATCTTACTGTATCTTTAAATCACAATTGAAGATAAAGTAGGTTAACAAAACATGTCCTTTATAATGTGCCTTAGTTTCTTATTTTGTCACATTATAAATAGTATTTTATGTGCATGTGTGAGAGAGACAGAAAGTGTGTCTGTATATGTGTGAGAGTGCTTCTGTATGTCAATGTTTGTATGTGTGTGTCTATGAGAGTGTATCTGTGTGAGAGTGTGACTATGTGTGCATGAGAGAGTTTGTGTATCACTGTCAGTGTGTGCATGTGTGTGAGAGTGTCTGTCAGTGTATATGTGTGTGCCTATTTGCGTATATCTGTGTGTGTGTGTGTGTGTGTGTGTGCATGTGCTGGGAAGAAAGATACACCAATGTCACCTTCCTTGACTAGGCCGCCATCACCAGCATGGAGGCACTGACCACCCTTGATCGGCTGTGATCAGCTGGGCATATTATCCACATAGCCAACATGCGACTTCCCAAACAAGTGGACAGAGGAAGTGCTTCAGTGAAATCCCCAAGGTGTCATTGGTGAAATGCAGCATTCAAACAGATACTTGTGAATCACTGACCCAAGACCATCCAAAATGGAGAAGGAGTATCTGGAAAGGCTTCAAGCAGATTGAGACTTGCCGTCGGAAAAAACAGAAACCAGGTGAAAACAGCAAAAGGAGTGCACGACCACACTAACACATCACTCAGCCCTTCCCATGACCACCACCTGCCCCAAGTGTGAGAGTCTGCAGTAGCCACATTGGTCTGTACAGCCACACTCTCATCCTGAGAGTGGAAGAGAGTCGTCCTTTTCTGTGAGGGACCGCCAGTGATGATCAGTGTGTTTATGTGTCTGTGTGACTATCTCTCTGTGCACAAATGTGAAAGTGTATGACAGAGAATGTCTCTGTGTGTGCATTTTAGTGTACTTGTGCCCATGTGTATGTGTCTGTGCATGTATGTGTGAGACTGCGTCAATCTGTATGTGTTTATTTTTCCGTGTGTCATTCTGTGCATATATGTGTGAATGTGTGCATTTATATGAGCGTGTGTCATCCTGTGTCTGTCTGACCCATTGTGTGTGTGTTTGTGTGTGTCTCTAAACGCATGCATATGTCTGAGTGTGAGAGCGTGTGACTGCATGAGCATGTGTAACTGTGTGATTGTGTATCTGTGTTGCTTTGTGTGTGCATGTCTTTGTGTGTGTTTATATGTGAGCATGTGATTACTTGTGTGTTGCAATCTGATAAATAAGTCAGAATGTTCAGGAGAGTGGTTAGGAAGCACTTTGACACACAAAGGGTGGCAGACATTTGCAACTTTCTTCCACAAATGATAGTGGATGCTGGATCAGTTGTTAATTTTAAATCTGAGGTAGATATGTTTTTGTTGAGCAAAGGTTAAGGTATGTGGGCCAAAGGTGGGTATATGGAGTTAGGCCACAGATCAGCCATGATCTCATTTAATGACAGAACATGCTTGATGGGTTGAACAGCATACTCCTATTCCTATGAAATAGATGCTAGACTCCTCCAGGTAAGTACAGAGTGAGTGAGGTCTAAATGAACAAGTGAAGTGCCATGGGATACATCATGAGCAGATGTACAGGAATGCAAAGCAACCTGGCAGAAGCGGGCAGATCATGGTTGACCCTGAACGCCAAAGTAAATTGTTGAAGGCTATTGTAGAGTCTGCACATCAGTGAATAGTTCTGATGATGTAGTAAGGTTGTTGGTTTGCTGACATCAATTTTCATGGGCAAAGGGTGTGCTAAATAGTGTTCATGGACCATACAGGAATGCTGTTATGAAGACATATTTGGATGCTGGTCGGGATAAGCATTCGGTGATCTCCAGTCAGGAGATACCGGCCCTGATTTGTACATTGGGACTTTTTGCCATCCAGTTTGTCAGGAAGGGAGAGGGAACTTGGAAGTGGCTTTTCAGTAAGACAGGTTGAGACAGTAATGACATGCGAATACAGGAAAATAAGTTGATTGCAAGACTCTGAATTCATCAATAATGGCTTGAGGGGAAATTTGGCAATATCTTTTTCGACACTGCAATTCATAAACAAAAACAGAAATTCCTGGAAAAGGTCAGGTCTGTCAGCATCAGTGGAGAGAATTCAGAGTTAACGTGTTGGGTCCAATAATGCTCCCTCAGAGCTGGACCCAAAATGCAAACTTGGATTTCTCTCCACTGATTTCTCTGAGTTTTTCCAGCAATTTCTGTTTCTGATTTCCAGCATCTGCAGTTCTTTTGGATTTTCTTTTTATTTTCATTGTCTCTGTATTTTGCCACATTCCCTACATTGCTCACTGCACATCAGAGTAAAGTAAATTCCATCCATACTGTCAGAATATGTAGCAAACTGTTCAGCATCCTTATGGATACATCACAAGACCCAGATTATTTGTATCCCAGAATGAAAAGTGCAGCAGCTGAGGAAATAGCAGAGGCTCTGACTATCATGTTCCAGCCAGTCCGGTTAGGTTCTTGGCTGGTAGACTGTGAATGCTGCACCATTGATTACAAAGGGACAAAAGGATAGATTGAGGACAGGGTAGTCCGCCTGATATAGTAGTTAGGAAATAATTGGAGAAAGTTCTGAAGATTCATCATTTGGAAAGGCATAGATTACTCAAAGAGTGTCAGTAATTATTCCTTGTAAGTTTGAGTTGGAATAATCTATTTGAATTTTTGTGCAGGTATTTGGTGAGGGCACTTTGTTTGATGTTGCCTTTATCAGTTTTAACAAGATTTTAGACAAGGTCAAATGTGCTAGTCTGAGCACAAAGCTATAAACCCATGCAATCCAGGAAGAAGTGAAAAATCAGATCAAAGTCTTGACTTTGTGGCAGAAAGCAAAAATAATGTCCCAACTGAGATAGGAGGAGTGCACTTTATAAAGATACTTAGACCTCTGACTGAAATCTGGCTTGATAGATCATATTTGGCTCTTTTTTTTAATTTTACTGAAACTGAACCATGCAATGCTGAAAAGCTTTAATAATAGTGAACATTAATTGCAGGATCACATGGGTTACTGTGCAGAAGGAGGCCATGTGACCATTGTTCTATATAGACTCTGCAAATGAATATAAATAGCTAGTGCCAATTACATAGTGGTTAAAACCCAACAAAAGACAGACAAAAAAAGGACAGAGATAAATTTTGAGGGTAAACTTGCAAGCAATATCAAGACAGACAGCAAGAACTTCTTTAAATAGATGAAAATGAAGAAAGAGTACAATCAATGGAATTCTCTTTACCAGAGAACTATCAAGGCTGGATCATTCAGTATATTCAAGACTGAGATCAATTTTTCGTCAGTAAGGGGATCAAGGGTTATGGGAAAGATTATCTGATCAGCCATGATCTCATTGAGTAGCAAAGCAAACTTGTTGGATTGGAAGCTTACTTCTACTTATAAATAGTCTTATAAGTAATCCCCTGCTTTTTCCCCATACCCTTGCACATTATTTCTATCCAAATAACCACCCGATATCCTCTTGAATGCCTCAAATGAACCTAACTCCACTACATTTCTAGGCAGAACATTCCATGCCCTAACTTCGTGCAGGTTGAGTGAAAATGTTTTTTTTCTCTCATGTCACATTTGCTCCTTTTGCAAATCACTTGAAATTTATGACGTTTTGTTCTTGTTACTTCTACACGAAGGAACATTTTCTCCCTATACACCCTATCCATCCCAGAAATGATTCTCAAAAACTCTACCGGATTTATCAACCTTCTTCTCTCCAAGGAGAACAGTCCCAACTTCTTCAATCTATCCTCATCACTGAAGTTTCACATCCCTGGAAGCATTCTTGTAAATTGTTTCTACACTCTCTCCAATGTATTCACATCTTTCCTGTAATGTGGAGCCCACAACTGGGACACAGTACTCCAGCAGAGGTCTATCAAGTATCTTGTACAAGTTCAACATCACCTCCTTGCTCTTGTACTCTATGCCCCAATTAATAAATCTGAGGACACTATGTGCTTTATTAACTGCTCTCTATTCTTGTCCTACCACCTTCAATGATCTGGGCACATATACCCACAGTTCCCTCTGCACTTGCACCACTTTTAGGCTTGTAGCCCCTCTCCTTCCCCCCCCCCCCCCCCCCCCCCATTTTATATTGTCTTGCAATGTTCAACCTTCCAAAATGCATCACTTCCCAAGTTTTCCTATTAAATCTCACCTGCTACCTATTTGCCCACTCTGCCAACTCCTCAATGTCCTTTTGCATTTTCCTCCTCACAGTTTATTATTCTTCCACATTTCAAAATTTTCCACTGAAGACCAATAACTTGATTGAATGATTGATTGATTTATTGTCACATGTACTGAAGTCGAGTAAAAAGCTTTGTTTATGAGCGGTACAGGCAGATCATAGTAAGCAAGGAATACAGATCAGAGGTTGTAAAAAGACTTAGCAGAGGCATGCAGGTTATATTGTATAGGGCGTACGCTAGGTGAGATCAATGTTAGCAAGATCAGCAATATTTGAGGCTAGAGAGACCATTCATCAGTCTTATTTTCAGCTGGGAAAAATCTGTTCCTAAACGGCTGGTGCATGTGTTCAGGTCTCTATTTCTTCTGCTTGATGGAAGAGGTTGTAGGAGATCATTACCAGGGTGCGATATGTCTTTGATGATGTTGGCAGCCTTTTGTCGGTAGCGAGGCATATAACTGGATTCCATGAACGGAAGGATGGCTTCTGTGATGATTTGGGCTGTGCACACTATCTTCTGTAGTTTATTACAATCCTGGGCAGAGCAATTGCTATACCAGGTCATTATGCACTTGAAGACTATGTTTTCAATTGTGCATCTATAGAAGTTGTTGAGGGTCCATATAGACATGCCAAATTTCCTGAGCCTCTTGAGGATGAAGAGGCTTTGTTGTGCCTTCTTGACTGTCGCATCTACGTGGGAAATTGAGGGCAGGTTGTCGGTTTTCGTCACTCCGAGGAACTTGACCCTGTTCACCCTCTCAACCTCAGTTCCATTGATGTAGACAGGGCATTTTCTCCTCCTTTCTTTCTGAAGTCAATGATCAGTTTTTTAGTTTTGCCGACATTAAGAGAGAGGTTGTTTTCATGCCACCAGATCACCAAGCCCTCTGTATCTCCCATCTGAATTGTGACTCATTATTAGAGTATCAGAGTCATAGAGATGTATAGCATGGAAACAGACCCTTTGGTCCAACCCGTCCATGCCAACCAGATATCCCAACCCAATCTTCTTCTCACAGCAGAGAGCGGCGCGAGCTGGGCGGAAGTGAGGTTGGAGCGCAGAGCTGGTCGGGAAGGTAAGTGACTGATATATAAAGAACTTACCTCGACGCCAACGGTCTTCTCACAGCAGAGAGCGGCGCGAGCTGGGCGGAAGTAAAGTTGGAGCGCAGAGCTGGTCGGGAAGGTAAGTGACTGATATATAAAGAACTTACCTCGATGCCAACGGTCTTCTCACAGCAGAGAGCAGCGCGAGCTGGGCGGAAGTGAGGTTGGAGCGCAGAGCTGGTCGGGAAGGTAAGTGACTGATATTTGAGTGGGTGTGTTCTACACCCCAAGCCCTACATAGTAGGGCCTCCCTCCCATCCTCCTCCTCTAACCTAATTTTAAAGTCCACGGGTAAGCTACTCAGTGTTCTTGTTTTCGGAGACGAGGTGTAGAGCAATGGCAGCGCAGGCAGTGGAATGTTCCTCCTGCAGGATGTTCGAGGTAGGGGTGACCACCGATACTCCTGCCGACTTCATCTGCAGGAAATGCAGTCAGATCCTGCTCCTCACAGAACGAGTAAGGGAACTGGAACTGGAGTTGGATGAACTGAGGATTATTCGAGAGGCTGAGAGGGTGATAGATAGAAGCTACAGGGACATAGCTACGCTAGAGAACAGAGGTAGCTGGGTAACAGTTAGAGGTGGGAAGGGGAGGAAGCAGGCAGTGCAGGGATTCCCTGTGGTCATTCCCCTAAACAATAAGTATACCGCTTTGGATACTGTTGGGGTAGCAGGGGTAAGCTGCAGTGACCGGGTCTGTGGCGCGAGGTCGGAAGGGAAAGGGGGAGAGGAGGAGAGTGCTAGTTATAGGAGACTGTCTAGTTAGAGGGACGGAAAGGCGATTCTGTGGACATGGGCGAGACTCTCGGATGGTTTGTTGCCTCCCGGGTGCCAGGGTCCGAGACGTCTCGGACCGTGTCTTCAGAATCCTTAAGGGACAGGGTGTGCAGCCAGAAGTCGTGGTGCACGTTGGCACCAACGACATAGGTAGGAAGAGGGGTGGGGAGATCATTCAAGAGCTCAGGGAGTTAGGCTGGAAGCTAAAAGCTAGGACAGACAGAGTTGTCATCTCTGGGTTGTTGCCGGTGCCACGTGACAGTGAGGCAAGGAATAGGGAGAGAGTGCAGTTGAACACGTGGCTGCAAGGATGGTGTAGGAGGGAGGGCTTCAGGTATTTGGACAATTGGACTGCATTCTGGGGAAGGTGGGACCTGTACAAGCAGGACGGGTTGCACCTGAACCAGAAGGGCACCCAATATCCTGGGGGGTAGGTTTGCTAGCACTCTTCGGGGGGGGGGTTTAAACTAATTTGGCAGGGGGATGGGACCCGGACTTGTAGTCCAGCAAGTAGGCTAGCTGTTTGTCAGGATGTCCAAGAATGTAGGGAGGCTGTGAAGAAGGTAGCACAGACAGGGAGTACTTGCGGACACAGAGATGGGTTGAAGTGCGTATACTTCAACGCAAGGAGTATCAGAAATAAGGTGGGTGAAGTTAAGGCGTGGATCGGTACCTTGGACTACGATGTTGTGGCCATCACGGAAACGTGGATAGAAGAGGGACAGGAATGGTTGTTGGAGGTTCCTGGTTACAGATGTTTCAGTAAGATTAGGGAGGGTGGTAAAAAAGGAGGGGGGGGGTGGTGGCGTTGCTAATTAGAAATGGTATAACGGTTGCAGAAAGGCAGTTCGAGGGGGATCTGCCTTTGGAGGTAGAATGGGCTGAAGTCAGAAATAGGAAAGGTGCAGTCACCTTGTTGGGTGTTTACTATAGGCCCCCCAATAGCAGCAGAGATGTGGAGAAACAGATTGGGAAACTGATTTTGGAAAGGTGCAGAAGCCACAGGGTAGTTGTCATGGGCGATTTCAACTTCCCAAATATTGATTGGAAGCTCTTTAGATCAAGTAGATTGGATGGGGCGGTGTTTGCGCAGTGTGTCCAGGAAGCTTTTCTAACTCAGTATGTAGATTGTCCGACCAGAGGGGAGGCCATATTGGATTTGGTACTTGGTAATGAACCAGGACAAGTGATGGGCTTGTTAGTAGGTGAACATTTTGGTGATGGTGACCACAATTCTGTGACTTTCACCTTGGTTATGGAGAGAGATAGGTGCGTGCAACAGGGTAGGTTTTACAATTGGGGGAAGGGTAATTACGATGCTGTAAGACAGGATCTGAGGAGCATAAGTTGGGAGCATAGGCTGTCAGGGAAGGATGTCGTGGAAATGTGGAACTTTTTCAAGGAACAGATACGATGTGTCCTTGATGTGTATGTTCCTGTCAGGCAGGAAAGAAATGGTCGTGTGAGGGAACCTTGGTTGACGAGGGAGGTTGAATGTCTTGTAAAGAGGAAGAAGGAGGCTTACATAAGGTTGAGGAAACAGGGTTCAGACAGAGCAGTGGAGGGATACAGGATAGCCAGAAGGGACCTGAAGAAAGGGATTAGGAGAGCTAAGAGAGGGCATGAAAAATCTTTGGCGGATAGGATCAAGGATAACCCAAAGGCATTTTATGCGTATGTGAGAAACGTGAAAATGACGAGAACGAGGGTAGGTCCGATCAAGGACAGTAGTGGGAGACTGTGTATTGAGTCGGAAGAGATAGGAGAGGTCTTGAATGAGTACTTTTCTTCAGTATTTACGAACGAGAGGGACCGTATTGTTGAAGAGGAGAGTGTGAAACGGACTGGTAAGCTAGAGGAGATACTTGTTAGGAAGGAAGATGTGTTGGACATTTTGAACAACTTGAGGATAGACAAGTTCCCCGGGCCTGACGGGATATATCCTAGGATTATGTGGGAAGCAAGAGAGGAAATTGCAGTACCGTTGGCAATGATCTTTTCGTCTTCACTGTCAACGGGGGTGGTACCAGGGGACTGGAGAGTGGCGAATGTTGTGCCCCTGATCAAAAAAGGGAATAGGGATAACCCCGGGAATTACAGGCCAGTTAGTCTAACTTCGGTTGTAGGCAAAGTAATGGAAAGGGTACTGAGGGATAGGATTTATGAGTATCTGGAAAGACACGGCTTGATTAGGGACAGCCAGCACAGATTTGTGAAGGGTAGGTCTTGCCTTACAAGTCTTATTGAATTCTTTGAGGAGGTGACCAAGCATGTGGATAAGGGTAGAGCAGTGGATGTAGTATACATGGATTTTAGTAAGGCATTTGATAAGGTTCCCCATGGTAGGCTTATGTGGAAAGTCAGGAGGCATGCGATAGAGGGAAATTTGGCCAATTGGATAGAAAACTGGCTAACCGGTCGAAGTCAGAGAGTGGTGGTAGATGGCAAATATTCAGCCTGGAGCCCAGTTACAAATGGAGTTCCGCAGGGATCAGTTCTGGGTCCTCTGCTGTTTGTAATTTTTATTAATGACTTGGATGAGGGAGTCGAAGGGTGGTTCAGTAAATTTGCAGATGATACGAAGATTGGTGGAGTTGTGGATAGTGAGGAGGGCTGTTGTCGGCTGCAAAGAGACTTAGATATGATGCAGAGCTGGGCTGAGGAGTGGCAGATGGAGTTCAACCCTGCCAAGTGTGAGATTGTCCATTTTGGAAAGACAAATAAGAATGCGGAATACAGGGTTAACGGTAGGGTTCTTAGTGAGGTGGAGGAACAGAGGGATCTTGGGGTCTATGTTCATAGATCTTTGAAAGTTGCCACTCAGGTGGATAGAGCTTGTAAGAAGGCCTATGGTGTATTAGCGTTCATTAGCAGAGGGATTGAATTCAAGAGTCGTGAAGTGATGTTGCAACTGTACAGGACTTTGGTTAGGCCACATTTGGAGTACTGTGTGCAGTTCTGGTCGCCTCACTTTAGGAAAGATGTGGAAGCTTTGGAGAGGGTGCAGAGAAGATTTACCAGGATGTTGCCTGGAATGGAGAATAGGTCGTACGAGGATAGGTTGAGAGTGCTAGGCCTTTTCTCCTTGGAACGGCGAAGGATGATGGGTGACTTGATAGAGGTTTATAAGATGATCAGAGGAATAGATAGAGTAGACAATCAGAAACTTTTTCCCCGGGTGCAACAGAATGTTACAAGGGGACATAAATTTAAGGTGAAGGGTGGAAGGTATAGGGGAGATGTCAGGGGTGGGTTCTTTACCCAGAGAGTGGCGGGGGCATGGAATGCGCTGCCTGTGGGAGTGGTAAAGTCAGAATCTTTGGTGACCTTTAAGCGGCAATTGGATAGGTACATGCATGGGTGCTTAAGCTAGGACAAATGTTCGGCACAACATCGTGGGCTGAAGGGCCTGTTCTGTGCTGTATTGTTCTATGTTCTATGTTCTAGTCCCACCTGCCAGCACCCGGCCCATATCCCTCCAAACCCTTCCTATTCATATACCCATCCAAATGCCTCTTAAATTGTACCAGCCTCCACCACGTCTTCTGGCAGCTCATTCCATACACGTACCTTCCTCTGTGTGAAAAGGTTGCCCCTTAGGTCTCTTTTATATCTTTCCCCTCTCACCCTAAACCTATGCCGTCTAGTTCTGGGCTCCCCGACCTCAGGGAAAAGACTTTTTACCCTATCCATGCCCCTCATAATTTTGTAAACCTCTATAAGATCACCCCACAGTCTCCGACACTCTAAGGAAAACAGCCCAGCCTATTCAGCCTCTCCCCATAGCTCAAATCCTCCAACCCAGGCAACATCCTTGTAAGATATTCATCCTACTACAGTGATATCATCAGTGAACTTGTAGATTGCGTTCGTTCGGAATTTGGCAACACAGTCATGGGTGTACAGGGAGTACGGTAAGGGAGCAGAGGACACATCCTCCGTGGGCTCCAGTGTTATTGTGGAGGAGATACAGTTACTATCTTCACCAATTGCAGTGAGTGGGTCAGAAGATAAGGATCCAGTTGCAGAAGGTAGAGCGGGGACCAATTTCATGGAGTTTTGAGATCAGTCTGGCAGGGATAATGATAGAAGTGGAGCAGTAGTCAAAAAGCAGGAATCTGATGTAGGTGTCCTTGTCCAGATGTTCCAGGGTTGAATCCAGAGCTAGGGACCTCACATTCACTGTAGACCTGTTACGTCAGTAGGCAAATTGTAGGAGATTGGAGTTGAAGTGGGCCATGACCAGCCTTTTGAAGCACTTCATGATTATTACGGTCAGAGCCACTGGGCAGTAATCATTAAGGCACATTGTTTTCTTTGGTACCATGATGATGGTGGTCTTCTTGAAGCAGGTGGGAACTTCGGCTTTTATGAGGGAGAGGTTGAAGATGTCGGTGAATATCTCAGCCATTTGGTTCACACAGGATATGAGTGCTCAACTGGGGGCACCATCTTGGCCCAACACTTTATTTTGGTTGACTCGCAGGAAGACCAATCTGATGTCAGCAGCAGTGACGGAGGGAGCCACTGCACCACTGCCATTCTGCTCGAACCGAGCTTGGAAAGCATTTGGATCATGAATATGTATCAGAAAAAGCAAGGATCCCAAAACCAACCTCTGGGGAACTCCACTACAAACCTTACTCCAGCCTGAAAAATATCTATTGACCGTTAATCTCTGTTTGCCACCACTCAGTCAATTTTCTATCCACATTACTCCTGCTGTTTTATTACATGGTCTATTATTGACCAGTGAGCCTGATGTCAGTGGTAAGGAAGCTGTTGGAGAACATACTGAGGGATAGAATTGATTTACATTTGGAAGAAATGGACTTATCAGTGATAGGCAGCATGGTTTTTGCAGGGAAAGTCATGTCTTGCCAACTTTTTAGAATTTTTTGAAGAAGTGACAAAGTTGAGGGAAGAACTGTAGATGTCATATACATGGATTTTAGTAAGGCACTTGATAAGGTTCTCCATGGTAGACTGATGAACAAAGTGAAGTCACATGGGGTCCAGGGTCTATGAGCTAGATGGATAGAGAACTGGTTGGGCAGCAGGAGACTGAGAGTAATAATGGAAGGGAGTTTCTCAAAATGGAGAACTGTGACCAGTGGTGTTTCACAGGGGTCAGTGCTGGGACCACTGTTGTTTGTGACATACATAAATGATCTGGAGGAAAGTATAGTTTGCAGATGACACTAAGATTAGTGGAGTAACAGATAGTGAAAGAGACTGTCAGAAAATGCAGCAGAATGTAAATAGATTGGAGAGTTGGGCAGAGAAATGGCAGATGGAGTTCAATCCAGGAAAATGTGAGGTGATGCATTTTGGAAGATCCAATTCTAGAGCAAACTATACAGTAAATGGAAAAGCCCTGGTGAGAATTGATAAAGAACAAAGAAAGTTTACAGCCCAGGAACAGGCCCTTCGGCCCTCCAAGCCTGTGCCAATCCAAATGTACTGTCTAAAACTGTCGGTCAGTTCCTCAGCATCTGTATCCCTCTGCTCCCCACCTCCTCATGCATCTGTCCAGATGCATCTGAAATGAATCTACCGTGCCTGCCTCTACCACCTCTGCTGGCAACACGTTCCAAATGCCAACCACCCTCTGTGTGAAGTACTTAACGCGTGTATCCCCCTTAAACTTTTCACCTCTCACTTTGAAAGCATGACCTCTCGTTATTGAATTCTTCACCCTGGGAAAAAGCTTGTCTCTATCCACCCGGTCTATACCCTTCATGATTTTGTAAACTTCAATCAGGTCCCCCCTCAATCTCCTTTTTTCTAATGAAAATAAACCTAACCTACTCAACCTCTCTTTATAGCTAGCACCTTCCATACCAGGTAACATCCTCATAAACCTTCTCTGCACCCTCTCCAAAGCGTCCACATTCTTTTGATAATGTGGCGACCAGAACTGTACACAGTATTCTAAATGCAGCCAAACCAATGTCTTGTACAATTTTAACATGACTTGCCAGCTCTTATACTCGATACCCCGTCCAATGAAGGCAAGCATACTGTATGCTTTCTTGACCACTCTATCCACCTGTGCAGCAACCTTCAGGGTAGAATGGACCTGCACTCCCAGATCTCTCTGCCCATCAACTTTTCCCAAGGCTCTTCCATTCATTGTATAATTTGCCCTAAAATTAGACATGCCTGAATGCATCACCTCACATTTGTCTGGATTGAAAGCCATCTGCTACTTTTCCACCCATCTCTCCAGTTTATGTATATCCTCCTGTATTCCCTGACAGTCCCTTATGATTTCTGCCACTCCACCAATCTTTGTGTCATCTGCAAACTTGCTGATCATACCAACAGTGCCCTCTTCTAGATTATTTATGTATATTACAAACAACAGTGGCCCCAACACTGATCCCTGTGGAACACCACTGGTCACCTTTCTCCATTTCGAAAAACTCCCTTCAACTACTACTCTCTGTCTCCTGTTGCTCAACCAGTTCTTTATCCACCTAGCTAGAATACCCTGCACACCATGTGACTTCACTTTCTCCATTAGTCTACAATGGGGAACCTTATCAAACACCTTACTAAAGTCCATGTATATGACATCAACAACCCTTCCTTCATCTAACAACTTGGTCACTTCCTCGAAGAACTCTATCAAGTTGGTAAGGCACAATCTCCCCCTCACAAAACCATGTTGCCCATCATCGATAAGTTCATTCCTTTCCAAATATAAATAGATCCTATCCCTCAGTACCCTCTCCAGCAACTTCCCCACCACTTGACGTCAGGCTCACTGGTCTGTCGTTACCCAGAATATCCCTACTACCTTTCTTGTACAGGGGGACAACATGAGCAATCTTCCAGTCCTCCGGTACCTCACCTGTATTTAAGGATGCCACAAAGGATGTACAGAGATCTGGATGTTCAGGTCCATTGTACCCTGAAGGTGGCAATGCAGGTCGATAGAATGGTCAAGAAGGCATACGACATGCTTTCCTTCATCAGATGGGTTTTTGAGTACAAGAGTCGGCAGGTCATGTTACATTTGGTTCGGCCACATTTGGAATACTGCGCACAGTTCTGGTCACCACATTACCAAAAGGATATGGAGAGGGTGCAGAGGAAGTTCACCAGAATGTTGCCTGGTATGAAGGGTGCTAGCTATGAAGAGAGGTTGAGAAGATTATGATTATTTTCATTGGAAAGGCAGAAGTTGAGGGGGTCCTTACTAAGGTCTACAAAATTATGAGAGGTATGGACAGGTGGATAGCAAGAAGCTTTTTCCCCAGAATGGGGGACTCAATTATTAGGGGTCATGAGTTCAAGGTGAGAGGGGAAATGTTTGAGGGGAATGTATGTGGAATATTCTTTATGCAGAGAGTGGTGGGGGCCTGGAACGCATTGCTACTGGAGGTGGTATAGGCGAGATAAACAATGTCATTTAAGATGTGTCCAGACAGATTCATGAATGGGCAGGGAGCAGAGGGATTAGAGTCAAACTTCGAGTGGTGCTGGAAATGCACAGCAGATCAGTCAGTATCTGAGGAGCAGGAAAATCAACATTTCGGGCAAGAGCAATTCATCAGGAAACCTGGTCTGCTGTGCATTTCCAGCACCACTCTAATCTTGACTCTAATCTCCAGCATCTGCAGTCCTCACTTTCGCCAGGGAGCAAAGGGATACAGATCCTTGGAAAATAGGTGACAGGTTTAGATAGAGGATTTGGATCGGTGCAGGCTTTGTGGGCTGAAGGGCCTATTCCTATGCTGTAATTTTCTTTGTTCTTTGTTCTCTCTGTTCTACAACTTTTCTCATGTCTGCTGTGTGACATATCATACACCTTCTGAAAGGCCATGTACACTACATCAGCAGCATTGCTCTTACTGATCCTTTCCATTATCTTCTCAAAACAAATACAATTTAGCCAAGCATGAGTTCCCCTCCAGAAATCCATACTGACTGTTCCAAATCAACCCACCTTTTTCCATGTGTCACCCTGAATAATCAAGAAGTTTCCCCACCACTGAAATTAAACTGACTCTTCTGTAATTGCTTGGAGTACCTTTACAATCTGTCATAAAAGAGGATAAATGCCGATCTCCATCCCCGCCCCCACGCCCAACCCCGCTCCCACTCCCAGCTCCCGCCCCACACCAGGTCCTAGCTCCCAGCCCTGCCGTGTTTTCACTATCCCTCCAGAACTACCCCTATCTGAGGATGAAAGATCAGTCCTCTGCAGAGGCCTCACCTTCATTCCCCTACGCTCTCGGATCAACGAGTTCAACACACGGCGTGACATCGAACAATTCTTCTGCCGCCTTCGCCTCCGTGCCTACTTCTTCAACCAAGACTCTCGCCCACCGTCTGACGACCCCTTCTCCCGCCTCCAACACACCCCATCCACCTGGACACTCCGTGCTGGCCTCTTACCTGTCCTCGATCTCTTCATAGCCAACTGCTGCCGCGACATTAACCGCCTCAACTTCTCCACCCCTCTCACCCACTCCAACCTCTCACCCTCGGAACGTGCAGCCCTCCACTCCCTCCGTTCCAACCCCAACCTCACTATCAAACCAGCAGACAAGGGAGGCGCGGTAGTAGTTTGGCGCACCGACCTTTACACCGTTGAGGCTAAACGCCAGCTCGCGGACACCTCCTCCTACTGCCCCCTTGACCATGACCCCACCTCCCACCACCAAACCATCATCTCCCAGACCATCCAGAACCTCATCACCTCAGGGGATCTCCCATCCACCGCCTCCAACCTCATAGTCCCACAACCCCGCACCGCCCATTTCTACCTCCTGCCCAAAATCCACAAACCTGACTGCCCCGGCCGACCCATTGTCTCAGCCTGCTCCTGCCCCACTGAATTCATCTCTGCATACCTCGACACGGTCCTGTCCCCCTTAGTCCAAGAACTCCCCACCTACGTTCGGGACACCACCCATGCCCTCCATCTCCTCCATGATTTTCGCTTCCCCGGTCCCCAACGCCTTATCTTCACCATGGACATCCAGTCCCTGTACATCTCCATCCCCCATCACGAAGGACTTAAAGCCTTCCGTTTCTTCCTTTCCCGCCGTACCAACCAGTACCCTTCCACAGACACCCTCCTTCGACTGACTGAAGTGGCCCTCACCCTGAACAACTTCTCTTTCCAATCCTCCCACTTCCTCCAAACCAAAGGAGTAGCCATGGGCACCCGCATGGGCCCCAGCTATGCCTGCCTCTTCGTAGGATATGTGGAACAGTCCATCTTCCGCAGCTACACTGGCACCACCCCCCACCTTTTCCTCCGCTACATCGATGACTGTATCGGCGCTGCCTCGTGCTCCCACGAGGAGGTTGAACAGTTCATCCACTTTACCAACACCTTCCACCCCGACCTCAAATTCACCTGGACCGTCTCAGACTCCTCCCTCCCCTCCCTAGACCTTTCCATTTCTATCTCGGGTGACCGAATCGACACGGACATTTACTATAAACCGACTGATTCCCACAGCTACCTAGACTACACCTCCTCCCACCCTGCCCCCTGTAAAAACACCATCCCATATTCCCAATTCCTTTGTCTCCGCCGCATCTGCTCCCAGGAGGACCAGTTCCAAAACCGTACAACCCAGATGGCCTCCTTCTTCAAGGACCGCAATTTCCCGCCAGACGTAGTCGACGATGCCCTCCACCGCATCTCTTCCACTTCCCACTTCTCCGCCCTTGAGTCCCACCCCTCCAACCGCCACCAGAACAGAACCCCACTGGTCCTCACCTACCACCCCACCAACCTCCATGTACAACGTATCATCCGCCGCCATTTCCGCCACCTCCAAGCGGACCCCACCACCAGTGATATATTTCCCTCCCCTCCCCTATCAGTGTTCCGAAAAGACCACTCCCTCCGTGACTCCCTCGTCAGGTCCACACCCCCCACCAACCCAACCTCCACTCACGGCACCTTCCCCTGCAACCGCAAGAAATGCAAAACTTGCGCCCACACCTCCCCCCTTACTTCCCTCCAAGGCCCCAAGGGACACTTCCATATCCGCCACAAATTCACCTGCACCTCCACACACATCATCTATTGCATCCGCTGCACCCGATGTGGCCTCCTATATATTGGGGAGACAGGCCGCCTACTTGCGGAACGTTTCAGAGAACACCTCTGGGACACCCGGACCAACCAACCCAACCACCCTGTAGCCCAACACTTTAACTCCCCCTCCCACTCCACCAAGGACATGCAGGTCCTTGGACTCCTCCATCACCAGACCATGGCAACACGACGGTTGGAGGAAGAGCGCCTCATCTTCTGCCTGGGAACCCTCCAACCACAAGGGATGAACTCGGATTTCTCCAGTTTCCTCATTTCCCCTCCCCCCACCTTGTCTCAGTCAAATCCCTCGAACTTAGCACCGCCTTCCTAACCTGCAATCATCTTCCTGACCTCTCCGCCCCCACCCCACTCCGGCCTATCACCCTCATCTTGACCTCCCTCCACCCATTTCCAAAGCCCACCCCCCCACCCCCAAGTCCCTCCTCCCTACCTTTTATCTTAGCCTGCTGGACACACTTTCCTCATTCCTGAAGAAGGGCTTATACCCGAAACGTCGATTCTCCTGTTCCTTGGATGCTGCCTGACCTGCTGCGCTTTTCCAGCAACACATTTTTAGCTCTGATCTCCAGCATCTGCAGCCCTCACTTTCTCTCGAAAAATTGGAATAAACCAAGATACTTAAATTTGACACAATTTGAAAGATTTCCAAACACAGTGTACAAATACAAGCTTATAGAGTTATACAACATTGAAACAGATGCTTCGGTCCAACCGAACATAATGAACATAATGCCAAACTAACTAATTCCATCTGCGTGCTGCTGGCCCATACTCTCCAACTCTTGCCTATTCATGTACTTATCTAAGTGTCTTTTAAATGTTGTAACTGTGCCCACATACACTAGTTCCTTAGGAATTTCATTCCACACGCGAACCACCCTCTGAGTAAAAACTTTGCTCTCCATGTCTTTATAGAACATAGAACATAGAAGAATACAGCGCAGTACAGGCCCTTCGGCCCTCGATGTTGCGCCGATCCAAGCCCACCTAACCTACGCTAGCCCACTATCCTCCATATGCCTATCCAATGCCCGCTTAAATGCCCATAATGAGGGAGAGTCCACCACTGCTACTGGCAGGGCATTCCATGAACTCACGACTTGCTGAGTAAAGAACCTACCCCTAACATCTGTCCTATACCTACCCCCCCCTTAATTTAAAGCTATGCCCCCTTGTAATAGCTGACTCCATACGTGGAAAAAGATTCTCACTGTCGACCCTATCTAAACCCCTAATCATCTTATACACCTCTATCAAGTCCCCCCTAAACCTTCTTTTCTCCAATGAAAACAACCCCAAGTGCCTCAGCCTTTCCTCATACGATCTTTCTACCATACCAGGCAACATCCTGGTAAACCTCCTCTGCACCCGTTCCAGTGCCTCCACATCCTTCCTATAGTATGGCGACCAAAACTGCACACAATACTCCAGATGCGGCCGCACCAGAGTCTTATACAACTGCAACTTTGTTCACTCTCTTTCCTCAAAAATGTGCCCTCCAGTCTTGAAATCCCACGTCCTAGGGAAAAGGAACCTACTATTAACCCTAACGTTTAAAAGCCTCGAGAAATTCATTTAAGATGCGTCTAGACAGATGCATGAATAGGTGGGGAGCAGAGGGTACAGATGCTTAGGAATTGGGCGACAAGTGTAGACAGTAGATTTGGATTGGCTCAGGCTTGGAGGGCCAATAGTCCTGTTCCTGAGCTGTAAATTTTCTTTGTTCTTTGTTCTATAAGGTCACCTCTCAACCTACTACATTCCAGTAAAGTCCCAGTCTATCCAGCCTTTCTTTATAATTCAAAATGTGCAGCAACATCCTCGTAAATCTCTTCTGAACCTATCTCATTTAATTAATATCCTCCCTATTATAACAGGATGATCAGAACCAGACACAGTACTTCTGAAGAGGTCTCACCAATATTTTTCCGAATACCATCTATTTATAAAGTTCCAACCCCGTCACATTGATAAGTTTAGCTTAACTGTTGTTTTCAACTCCCAGTCTTGAGAATTTGCTAACGTCTTCCTTGATTAATTAAACAAATGACCTTATATATCCTCAGCTTCAGATAAACCCTTTCACTTTCTAATCAAACACTTCTGGTGTGGAGCTTTCAAACTAAAATCCTTACATTCAGGCAACGTTTTTCCTAACTTTTCACAACTATCTCCTTTCTCTAGGAGAAACTGTTTAATGCATCGAACTTGAACAAGGAGTTGTGTAAATGGTAACCAAAAGCTTTCTGAGCTATGGGGTCTTCCCATTATCACCCCAGGTATTCCCTCTGTCATGCTGGCTTATAAAAATTACAAGCCCAGGAATATTGATAAGTTAATGATTAATACCGCCTCCACCATCCATAGACATAGGTCAAACTCAAATGCCACAAGCTTAAAATCCAAAATAAATGATGCCAAAATACATACAAATCACAGAGGTTTTACCACAATTGTATCTCTCTAGTCTAACTTTTCCTTGTGTCAGAACATTAGTGTACTTGTTTTACTTAGTATAGCCAAATTAGAATTAGAATTCCTACAGTGTGGAAACAGATCCTTGGGCCCAACAACCCTCTGAAGACTATCCCATCCAAACCCATTCCTCTACATTTACCCCTAACTAATGCACCTAACCTACACATCCCTAAACACTTTGGGCAATTTTTTTAGCATGGCCAATTCACCAAACCTGCACTACATTGGATTGTGGGAGGAAACCCACACAGACATGGGGAGAATGTGTAAACACCACACAGACAGTTTCCAGAGGCTGGAATTGAACCTGGATCCCTGGTGCTGTGAGGCAGTAGTGCTAACCACTGAGCTACCATGCTGCAAACCTATGCCTTCACAATATAAGACCCTGCAGACATTACATCTTACTGCAAAATTGGCGTTAATGATTAAGTAAATTAAGGAAGGGAAGTATACTTTTGCTTCTTCTAAACTTTATTAGCTTTAGGAATTGATTCTTTCTCTGCGGCAGGAGAAGAAGATGCAATAGCATCTGCTAAGTGACAAAAGTTTATTCTATTCCTTTAGTGGAGCAAATGATAGTAAGGTTAAATAAACATGAACAAAAAGTTGTTCCATGCATAAATGATTTAAAAATTTGAATAGTTCTTCAAAATAGATTAAGTATAGTAGGGCAGTTGATCTGTCAGAGCTGCAGCATATGTGAATTCCTGGATGCCTATCTGCTCCAGAGTAAACATGTGTGAGACATGTATTTGAACTTTGAGCAGCTTCAACTCAAAATATATCAGCTAGAACTAAAATAGAGATGCTGTGACACACCAGGGTGGAGGAAGGTTACCTGGATCCTTTTTGTCAGGTTTAGGTTTGTGTCATCTGGTTTGCTCAGTGTTCAGAGACGATAAAACCTCACTGTGAGTCAGGCAGGTAAGGAAAACCAGAGGGATGGAACACAGGAGTTGTAGCTATTACAATTATCCAACAGGTTTGATGATCTTTCAGCTTGCCTAGATGAGAGTGAGGGCTGCAGGATGGATGAGCAAACATACCATGATATCATGGTACAGGAAGCCATTGAAAAGGAGGAGGGAGAAGGAATGGATTTGGAACATAACTCAGTTGTTGGGGGGATTGACATTGTCTCTGCAGCAAAGAGCATGCCTTCAGACAGCTATGTTGTCTCACCAGGGTTGGTGAGAATCTTGCAGTGAGAGGCGGATGATTCAATTATTGTCATCCATGTAGGTACCAAAGACATAAGCCGGAAAAGAACAAAGTTTAGACATAGAACCCCTACAGTGTGGAAACAGGCCATTAGACCCAGCAAGTCCACACCTACCCTCCAAAACGTATCCCACCCAGACCCATTCCACTACCCTATTACTTTACCTTACCCCTGACTAATGCACCTAACCTACTCATCCCGAAACACTATGGGCAATTTAGCATGGCCAATTCACCCAAAATGCACATCGTTGGACTATGGGAAAAACTAGAGGAAACCCCATGCAAATACAGGGAGAATGTGCAAACTCCACACAGTCACTCATGCCTGGAATTGAACCAGGCCCCTGGCATTGTGAGGTAGCAGTGCTAACCACTGATCCAATGTGCTATGTTGGCAGTATAACTAGGGAAATCAAGAGAATTTTAAACTAAATATTGGAAGCAAGAGATCAAATTTAGAAAGATATTGAATCAAAGAGTAGTGATTTTCCTCGGTCCTCGGATGCTGCCTGAACTGCTGTGCTTTTCCAGCACCACTCTACTCCAGAATCTGGTTTCCAACATCTGCAGTCATTGTTTTTACCTAATCAAAAAGTAGTGTCAAGGGCAAGAGAAAGATATTAATTCAGCAAATGATAAACAGCTGTTACAAGAATGAATAGAGTTCAAATCTAAGAATAAACCAACAATAAGACTAAAGTTTACAAAAAGAGCAAAAGGATGGAATTAAAGGTTCTATATCTGAGTGCACATAGTATTTGAACAATGCATGAAGGGCTCTGGCCCAAAACGTCGATTCTTCTGCTCCTCAGATGCGGCCTGACCTGCTGTGTTTTTCCAGCAACACACACTCGACTCATTTGAACAATGCAGATGAACTGAGAGATCAAATAGAAAGAAATCAGTGTGACTTGATAGATAATACCGAAGTATCGCTTTAGGATGATATGGATTTGGATTTAAATCTTGAAGTGTACAGGGCAGTTAAGAATGACAGAAGTGTTAGAAAGGAATGAAGTGAAAACCAAGGTGAAGAAATGGTTTGAGTAGAGATGGAAAATGATACAGGCATGAGGTAACTTGTGGGAATAGCGGATATGCCCACTAACAGTAGCTACATTGTTGGGTGGAGCACAAAGGAAGAAATAATGAAGCAATCGGAAATGCAACTTCTGCAATTGCATGGAAGGGTCCCATGGGGGAGGGTTAAACATGAGTGATGGTGGAGTGCACCAGGGTCTCAAGGAGAAAATGGTCCTTGCAGAATGCTGACAGTATAAGGAAAGGGAGCATATGTTTGGTGGTGGCATACTGCTGGAGGTGGTGGAAATGGTGGAGGATGATCCTTCGAAGTGGAGAATAATACTTTGGCCAATGAGGACCCTAACTCTAACCCTAACCTTTTTAATGACCGAAGAGGGAGTTGAAGAAGTTAAGGCAAAACTGTGAGAAACGAGTCGGACCTTGCTGAGAACCCTTTCAACTACAATTGTGGAGAATAATCAGTTGAAGAAAAGGGTGGATTTGTTAGAGGCAGCCCTGTGGAAGGCAGTATCATCAGAAAGGCATGACAGACACAGAGAAACTGGGAGACTGGAATGGAGTCCAGGCAGTAAACAAGCTGTGTGAAAATGAAGTCATGGTAACTGTGGGAGTCAGTGCGTATGTTGTAAGTATTGTTGGAAAACCTATACCCAGAAATGGAAACAGTGAAGTCAAGTGAGAGAATTGGAAGAGTCAGAGACGAGGTGAAGGTCAGAAAGGTCAGGATGAAATTTAAAAGTAAAACTGATGAACTTTTCCATTCCTGGATGAGAACAGGAAACAGTACTAATGATATCATTGATTTATTGGAGAAGGATTTGAGGTAGGATTAGAACAAGGAATATTCTACATAGCTCACAATGAGACAGACATAGCTGTGAAACATGTGTAGAAAGTGAGAAGGGCTAAAGGAAGAATGAGCTCAGCCAGACAAAGGAGGATGGAAGTTGGTGGGAATTGTTCAGGCCTCTTTTCAAAGATGACATGCCCAGTGTTGATCTGGGATGGACAAAGTCAGAAGTCACACAACAGGTTTATTTGAAATCACAAGCTTTCTGCGCACTGTTTTTTTGTCAGGTGAAGGACTCCCGACTGTTTTCAAGGAAGAAGTGGAAAGCCTTCAGACCATCCTGATCAGAGATGGTTGCATGTCCATGGTGGAGACGAGGCAGCTAGGTGCAGGAAACTCAAAATTGTAAAACTGATGTAAATCTTAAGAAGAATTGTAACTGTATGTAGAACCTAGACAATGGGAGAAAAATACAGATAGGAAGAAATAAGTTCAGTGGGGCAAAAACAGATTGAAATGGTTGGTTTGTCAGGGCAATCTTGTTTTATGGATTTTGTGAAGGAGGTGGCAGCAGGTTGTGTGAGTTTGGCATGCCAGATGACAACACTGTCACTCTCATCAGCAAGTATGGGAACATGATTGGGTTGAAACCGATGGAATGAAGTGCAGCAATTTCAGAAAAAGAAATAAAAAGCATTACACTATCCAATACAAAGCAACCCACTTGATTAATGCCACAAACACAAACACAAACATCCACTGCCTCCACCACTGACAGTCAGTGTGCAACATCTACAAGATGCACTGCAGAGATTCATCAAAGATCTTTCAGCAATACCTTCCAAACCCATGACCACTTTGATCGAGACAGACAAGGGCAGCAGACACATGGGAACACCACTCCCTGTAAGTTCCCCTCCAAGCCACTCACCATCCTGACTTGGAAATATATCGCCACTCTTTCAGTGTTGCTGTGTCAAAATCCTGGAATTCCCTCCCTGAGGGCAATTTAGGTCTATGCACAGCATGTGGACTGCAACAGTTCAAGAAGCCAACAGACCTTCTCAAGAGGCATCTAGAAATAAGCAGTAAATGCTGGTCCCAGCTAGCAATGCTTATCACTGTCCATGACTTACTTTTAAAATTGTTTCTGTTAAGGCATTGAAATGAGTCAAAAATATAAAATTGAACTGGGCATATGGACAGCTTTGAGATGATGTGAGACAGTGCTGATGGAGAAAGAAGTCAAGAATGTGCATGTGGCACACATGACACTGAGTGTTGATCGTAGGATGCAATGTGATCAGCTGCCTAAAGAGCATTGTATGCATCATAGATCTCTGTAATCATGGGTGAATTTCAATCATGAAGAGTCGAACTTCAGTTGTAATCCATGCTGGGTAAGGCAGAGCATGAGACAGTCATTGAGGAAGAGGATTGTGCTGTGAAAGTGAGTTTTAGGAACATTTTCTCAAACAGCAGAACTGAGATCAAAAGCAATGAAGGTGAACAATCTGAAAGGTTCGAATGGAAATCTTATTGGAGAGAAGGACAGCACTTCTTCAAGTTGGACAAACCTGAAAGAGAAGTGGCAATGAAATGAAACACTTAAAAAAAAATCTGAGCTTCCTCACCAGCACGGCGGCACAGTGGTTAGCACTACTGCCTCACAGCGCTAGAGACCCGGGTTCAATTCCCGCCTCAGGCGACTGACTGTGTGGAGTTTGCACGTTCTCCCCGTGTCTGCGTGGGTTTCCTCCGGGTGCTCAGGTTTCCTCCCACAGTCCAAAGATGTGCAGGTCAGGTGAATTGGCCATGCTAAATTGCCCGTAGTGTTAGGTATAGGGGTAAATGTGGGTGTATGGGTGGGTTGTGCTTCGGCGGGGCGGTGTGGACTTGTTGGGCTGAAAGGCCTGTTTCTACACTGTAATGTAATCTAATCTAAATAATCTAAATCTCTTCCACTCACCCCTCCACCTACTTTGTCAACAGATTAAAAGCAGAAGTTTCAGCTCCCTTCAGTTCAGAAGAGTCATACCAGACTCAAAACATTAGCTCTGTTTTGTTCTTCGCAGATGCTGCTGAGTTTCTCCAGCAATTTCTGGTGTTATTTCAGATCTCCAGTTTCTGTTGTGCTTTGTTATTATTTGATTATTTAGTTCACTGTCACTTCTCTTCCATATATTCAACCTTGAAGAAGTCCTGCTATGCTAAATATTTGTACGTTTGAATGTGACCACTTTTCATTCTTCTAAATTTCAGACAATAATAGTCCAGAGTATTTCATCTTTCCTCAAAGGATAAACTTTTCACCCAAGGCATTAGCCTCATAAAATATTTGTTGCTCTCCCACAAATGCAAGTGTATTTCTCCTCGAGACTAGGTACCATAGAAATTAGAAGTGGAAGTAGGTCCTTCAGTCCATCAAGACTTCTGTGCCATTTAATATGATTATAGCTTATCCTTTATCTTAATACCATACTCTTGTTCTCTCCCATGCATCTTGACATATTTAGCCTCTAGAAATCTATCTCTTCCACCAATAGATTCAGTGATGTGACTTCCATAGTATTCTGTGGCAGTGAATTTCACAGATTCACACCCTCCGAATGTAGAAAATTTTCTTATCTTACATCCTGAATCAGTGACCCCTGGTTCTATAACCTGTGGCCAGAGAAAGTATCATCTTTGCATACAATCAGTCCTGCCAGTTAGAATTATCTATGTTTAAATTAAATCTCCTGTCATTCCTCTAAGTTCTCTCTCTTTGTTTCTGGCAAGTACTGTATATAGTTTCTTAGATAGAGAGACCGTAAACTGCACAAAGTCTTCCGTGTGCTGGATCACTAAAAATCTTGTATAACTGCAATTAGACTCCTAAACTCGAGATGGATACTGCTCCAAATAATGATGTGTTGCCAGTTGTCATGGTTCTAGCTGTTTTTGTTGGATAGGTCAGAACCCACACTGAAATCTGACTTGTTAGATCATCAGATAAACCCAAACTATTAACATATAGCACAGTTGTGAAGCTATCAGGAAAATATAATTCCATTCATCCGAAAACACTCATGTTGGACACTCTGGAGGCAGGAAGCATGTTTCCGCTGATGGGCAAGTCCTGAACCAGAGGACACAGTTTAATAATAAGGGGTAGGCCACTTAGAACAGAGTTGAGGAGAAACTTCTTCACCCAGAGAGTGGTGGGTGTATGGAATGCTCTGCCCCAGAAGGCTGTGGAGGCCAAGTCTCTAGATACTTTCAAGAAAGAGTTGGATAGGGCTCTTAAGGATAGTGGAATCAAGGGTTATGGGGATAAGGCAGGAACAGGATACTGATTGAGGATGATCAGTCACGATCATAATGAATGATGGTGCTGGCACAAAGGGCAGAATGGCCTACTCCTGCACCTATTGTCTATTGTCTACAATTCACAAAACAATCCCCAAACGAATACCATTTGCAGAGTCACACCAGAAAATAATCTATTTCTCTAATATCTAGATACATTTAATTTAACTATGACTTCAGTTCCCCATCTAGAAAATGTGATTGCCTTTCCCTGGAGTTTCCATGCACCTGAGTTTATGCATATTCAGCTTAGAATAGCCTCTTCAGGGTTTTATTTAAACACTTCTGATCTGGGAATTTACTCAACTTCTTGTTTTAAAGTAATCTATTTGTATTATCTTCTTCATTTCGCAGGAGCATTGCTTTATCCATTCCCGTACTTCTGCAGAGCTACCTCAAACTGAAACTTTAAAAAAACCATTATTTTCAAGTTATGGATGTTTGCCCTAAGCTTAAACAAAAATCTAGAAGTTTCTAACAGGAATTCTGTGGCACAACTGTTCACCTTGCTCTGTTGTTAACTCTCCTAATGTAAACAAAAAGCCATTCTCTCAGAAACCACCATGGTGACAGAAATACTTAAAATTTAATCATCAACTCCTTTCAAACTTGCAGAAAAAATCCCAATGTCACTGATTCAAAATTCAAACATCCAAACTTTAAAATAAATGATATAAAAATACATTATTCATGCACCCTATATCAATCTAGACCTGATTCTGTCAGAACAAATGTTTATCTGGTTTCAGTAATGATGGGAATAGGGTCAGGATCCATACTGTCCCAATAGCAACTCCTGAGACCAGTCCAGCCTGTGCTGGTGCTTCTTCAATGATTCTGCGCACAGTCATTTTATCTGCAGTGGTTTCATCAATGACTCTACAGACCATGCTTTCTCTCTGTTTCAGATCAATACATCATATATGCTGCTGCAGGAAGAAATTCCCATGACCAGAAAAATCCCGAAATGTATAAAACAACAGTTTGGAGTTTGTATAACCACATAAGTTCAGACATATTGTTTGTCAGATGATTGATCTCTATGCTGAAGCCAGAACAATCAACAGGACCTAACTGAGTGGGACACAGGAAGATCCAGATACTGTCACCAACACCTAACTGAGTGGGAGAGAGGAGGATCTCAATACAGTTTCCCAACATCTAGCTGAATGGGAGAGAGGAAGACCCAGATACATTCACCAGCATCAAACTGAGTGTGAGAGAGGATGACCCAGATACATTCACCAGCATCAAACTGAGTGTGAGAGAGGAGGACTCAGATACAGACACCAGAACATAACTGAGAGGGCGAGAGGAGGACTCAGATGCAGTCTCCCAACACCTAACTGAGTGAGTGAGAGGAGGACTCAGACAGTCTGATTGGGAGAGAGAATGAGCAGACACCACTTAAAATAGTATGAGGAGAAGGGAAAACAGTCTAAGACTAACATCACAGCAAACCCTTGAATTGATTTGTTATTGAGTGGCTGCTGTTGAAGACTTTGTTTCCATACCAAGAATTTGGAAAGGCATAGATATCTAAAATAGGACGGGAAAGGAAAGAATTTACAACTGTAGAGGAGGGAGCTGATTGGTAGGTAAGAAAAAAGACTCTCAACTAATTTCTAGTTTGTAAAGTTTCAATAAGTAAAGCAAATTAAACATGTAAGTTTAGATATTACAGGGAGGTCAAGCAAGTGTAATGCAAATGTGAGGACTGCAGATGCTGGAAATCAGAGTCGAAGAGTGTGGTGCTGGAAAAGCACAACCAGTTAGGCAGCATCGGAGAAGCAGGAGAGTCGACATTTCGGCAAAAGCTCTTCATCAGGAATGCCATTCCTGTCAATGTTTTGAGCAAATGCTTATGCTCGAAACGTCGACTCTTCAGCTCCATGGATGCTGCCTGAACGGCTGTGCTTTTCCAGCACTGCACTCTTTGATTCTAATGCAAATTTGAGACAGATAAGAAGCCATGGGCACATCTTGTGACTTAGGCAATCCCACATACAGGAAATGTCACTGGCTGCACAAGAGTCCATATAAACAACATCCATTGACTTAGGTCTGTCCACCATCTTTGTGACCTCTTAAAAAAATGCGATGAGGTCTGTCAGGCATAATCAACTGTTCATTCATCCATATAAGGTTCATAACACTCATAAGATTCATGAGATATACGAGAGGAATTAGTCATTCAATTATGACTGATATGCTACACACCGCCATTTCCCTATCTTCTCCCCATAACACTTCAATCCATTACCAATTAAAAATCTGTCTAACTCCTCCTTAAATTTACCCACTGTCCCAGCATCCACCTCACTTTAGGGTAGTGAATTCTACAGATTCACAACCCTTTGGGAGAAGTAGTTTCTCCTCAACTTTATATTAAATTTGCTTCTCCTTTTCCTAGAATGACCTCTCATCCTAGAATGTCCCACAAGAGGAAGCATCCACTCCACGTCTATTTTATCCACACCTTTTATCATCTTGAATACTTCAATTTGATCTCCCCTTATTCTTCTAAATTCCAGAGAGTATAGGCCTAAACTGTTCAATCTCTCTTCATATGACAAACCCCTCGTCTCTGGGATCAATCTAGTGAATATCCTCTGAACTGCCACCAATGCCACAATTCCACAACAACTTCATCAAATAAGGCGACCAAAACTATGCACAATGTTCCAGATGCTGTCTCACCAATGCCTTGTGTCGTTGCAACAATATTTCCTTACTTTTATATTCTATTCCTTTAGCTATAAAAGCCAACATTCTATTTGCTTTCTTTATAGTCTGCTGTACCTACATGGAGAAAGTGAGGACTACAGATGCTGGAGATCAGAGCTGAAAATGTGTTGCTGGAAAAGCGCAGCAGGTCAGGCAGCATCCAAGGAACAGGAGAATTGACGTTTCGGGCATAAGCCCTTCTTCAGGATTCCTGAAGAAGGGCTTATGCCCGAAACGTCGATTCTCCTGTTCCTTGGATGCTGCCTGACCTGCTGCGCTTTTCCAGCAACACATTTTCAGCTGCTGTACCTACATGACTAGTTTTCTGTGACTTATGAACGAGGACACCCAGATCCTTTTGTACCAGAGCACCCCGAAGTCTCTCCACATTTAGATAATAGGTCGCTTTCCCATTTTTCCAAACAAAATGCATGACCTCACACTTATCCACATTAAACTCCAACTGCCACATTTTGGCCCAGTATCCTAACCTATTTTTATCCATTTGTACAGTTCTTATTTCTTCATGGCAATTTACTCTTTTTATTAATTTTTTAGAACCCCTTTGTTTATGTTTGAGTCTTCCAACCTGCCATGGCCTTTGCAATATGGCACACTTTAGTTTTTGACTTTATATTGTCCTTAATCTCCTAGTTTAGTCATGGATTTTTTAACCCCTTTTTTACCATCTTTCTTCCTCACGGGGATATATTTCAGTTGTGAGAAATTGGGTAGCTCCTTAAACAATTGTAACTGCTCATCCACTGTTTTATCTTATAGCCTGTTTGCCCATTCTACTCAGGCCAAATCTGTCTTCATGCCTATATAAATTCCTTTGTTTAATTCCAGAACACTAATGTGGGACTACACTTTCTCAGCCCCAAACTGAATTTTGAATTCTGTCATACTATGGCCACTACTCCCGAGAAGATCCTTAACTGTGATGCTCCGGGCATGTAGATACAAAGTTTTTAAATTTGTTCTTATGGTAAATTTCCTTACACTTTTATAATTCCTTGGTGCATAAAGACATTCACCTTTTCTGTCCCTCACTTTTATTGTCTGCTAACTATCTGCCACATTGCTAACCTGCACTCTTACCTCCTATAATTTGGGTTTTCTAATTTTCCCTACAACTGGACCCTCCATCTCCACTATTTACTTTGAAGCCCTGTCTACAGCCCAGTTATATAACTTGCTAAGACTCTGGCCCAGCATGATTCAGATGAAGACGATCCCATTGGAACAGTTCCCATCTTCCCCAGTACTCTTGCCAATGTCCCATAAATTCAAACCCATTTCTCCCAAACCAATCTTTAAGCCAAATGGTAAATGTTTAATCTTATTGACTCTGCCAGTTAGTGCATGGCTCAGGTAGTAATCCAAAAATTATTACCTTTTTGGATCTGCATAGTACTAAAGAACTGGGGATGCTGGAAATCATAAACAAAAGTAGAAATTGCTGGAAAAGCTTAACAGGTCTGGCAGCATCTGTAGAGAGAAATCAGAGTTAAAGTTTCAGGTCCAGTGACCCTTCCTCAGAATTGATGGTAGCTCGGAATGTTGGTTTTTACACTGAAGATAGGTTGGGGGAAGGGGGTAAGGAGCAAACAATAGGTGGAGATAGAACCCAAAGAGAGAAGGGCAGTTGGACAAAGGAGTGGATAACGATCAGGCTGGGAGGATGGATAGCTATTAGTGGGGAACATTAGTAGCTAACAATGGGTTGTCTGTAACAGCAGACTATGTGATAACTGGGCGTAGTGTGTGGGGGTTGGTGTAAGGACATGGGAGAATCTCAAGAGCCCTAAAGTTGTTGAACTTGATATTGAGTCCAGAAGGGTATAGAATTCCCAACCGTAAAATGAGGTTAAAAATCACACAACACCAGGTTGTAGTCCAACAGAAGCACACTAGCTTTCAGAGCGCACAACCACCTGATGAAGGGGCAGCATTCCGAAAGCTAGTGCTTCCAATTAAACCTGTTGGACTATAACCTGGTGTTGTGTGATTTTTAACTTTGTACACCCCAGTCCAACACCGGCATCTCTAAATCATGAAATGAGGTGCTATTCTTCCAGCTTGCACTGAGCTTTGCTAAAGCACTGTAGCAAGCCTGAGACAGAGATGTTAGCTAGGAAATGAGTTGCATGCTGAAGTGGTAGGCATTTGGAAGCTCAATGTCTTTTTTCATGCTGAACATGGGTGTTCTACAAAGCTGTCACCCAGTCTATGCTTTGTTTCCCTTTTGGATAGGAAAGTATATCGTGAGCAGTGAATGGAGTAGACCAGATTGATTGGAGTGTGGGTAAAGTGCTGCTTTACCTGGAAGGTGTTGTTTGGGCACTGAAGAGGGAGAAAGTAAACAAGCAGGTGTTTCACCTTCTGCAGTTGTAGGGAAAGGTGCCATGGACTGTGGGGGTCTTGGGCATGAAAGAAGAGTGACCAGGGTTTCTCAGAGGGAATAGTCCCTACAGATAGCTGACAAGAAAGGGAGGTTAATTTGTGTTTGCTTGTAGAATCCAGTTAGATGTTGCAGAAATGGCGGCTAATGATCCTCTGGATGTGAATGCTGGTGGGGTAATAGGTGAGGACCATGGGAACCTTATTGCTGTTGTGGGGGGACAGGAGATGGTGTGAGGGCCGAAATGTGGGAAATGGGTCCGACCCGCTGTAGGCCTTCTTAACTATGGTGATGGGGAATCCTCGTTTGAGGACGTTGGACTTTCTGGATCCAACCTTGCTTGCTTCCTTGTTGCATCCAAGATATATTGCTGTAGGAAACTATCCTGGACGCACTCAAGAAATTCACAACATTCCTGGCAGCTACTTGTCTGTTTCTCCAAGTCTATATTAAGATTAAATTCCCCCAAATTTACTACTCTTCTTTTGCTACATAGCTCAAAGTCAAAAGTGTGGTGCTTGAAAATCACAGCCAGTCAGGCAGCATCCAAGGAGCAGGAGAATCGACTTTTCGAGCATAAGCTCTTAATTGGGAAATTCGTACATTCCTGATGAAGAGCTTATGCTTGAAATATTGGCTCAACTACTCCTTGGATGCTGCCTGATTGGCTGTGCTTTATCAGCAACACACTTTTCAACTCTGATCTCCAGCATCTACAGTCCTCACCTTCTCCTTTTGCTGCATAGCTGTCTAATTCCAGCATTTATACAATCTTGCCCTCTTGAGCTGGTGGTCTATATATTGCTTTTACATGGTTTTAGTTCCCTTACAGTTCCTCAGTTCCACCCATAAGGTCTCCACTGAATGCTTTCCCCTAATTACATTCTCCCTCCCACAGAAGTGATTCTTTTTCTGGTCAGTCATAACACTCCACCTCCTCTGATATTTTTTCTATCCCTCCTGTACACCTTAGAACTTGGTATTGTTTTGCTCCCATCCTGACCAATCTACAGCCATACCTCTGCAATGGCTACTAAATGACAGTTTACAATTTGAATCTATGCCCACAGCTCATTTAATTCATTCGTTACACTCTATGTGTTTGTAGAAGAACTCTAATATTCTGGGATGCATCACATCAGGTCCAAGACTTGTTAGTCTTCAGTTCCATCAGTTTCTTTTATCTTTGATAGTGATTGTATTTATTTTCTCTCCTATAACCCCTGGCTGTTTAACAGTTTTGGATGCTATTAGTGCCTTCTACAGGGTATATGATGTAAGGTGCTTCTTCAATTCCTGTGCTGTTTCGTTGATCTCCATTACTATAATGAATTTTGCAATCTGTCTCAGTGTTACTTGCAGTTTATTATTAATTCATTTTACGTGGACATCACTGGCTGGTCAGCGTTTGTTGTCCATCCCCAGTTACCCTTGAGAAAGTAGTGATGAGTTCCCTTCTTGAACTTCTGCAGTCCACATGCTTTGGGTTGACCCACAATGTCCTGAGGGAGGTAATTCCAGGACTTTTCACCCAGTAACAGTGAAGGAATGGTGATGTATTTCCAAGTCAGGATGGGAGGAAACTTGCAGGTGGTAGTGTTCCCATGTATGTTCTGCTCTTGTACTTTTAGATGGAAATGGTCATGGGTTTGGAAGGTGCTGTTGAAAGAACATTGGTGAATTTCTGCAGTGCATCTTGTAGACAATACACCGTGCTGCTTCTCAGTGTCAGTGGTGAAGGGAGTCGATGTTTGTGGATGTGGTGCCAATCAAGCGGGCTGCTTTATCCTGGATGATGAATGTTGTTGAAGCTGCGTTCATCCAGACAAATGGGGAGTGAGCGACCTGAGTTTGGTAACTGTTGCATGAGGTTGTGTAATCAGTTCCTGGATTATTATCTGTAGTTGATAATGTTGATTTAGTTGCTAAGGCTCACAATAGCAGGAGAACCTGACCCCTAAGAATCTTCCTCTTTCAATATGCAGGAAATTAGGAATGCATCCAGTCTCCATGGTGTTATGTATGCAGGAAGCGTGTTTAGTTGCAGCTCCTAATTCGCTACATGGAGTGCCTGGAGCTGCAGTTGCACTCACTATGGAGCATCTGTGAGGCTGACAATGTTGTGGATAAAGTTAAAAATCACACAACACCAGGTTATAGTCCAACAGGTTTATTTGGAAGCACTAGCTTTCAGAGCTCTATTATTTGGAAGCACTAGCTCCGAAAGCTAGTGCTTCCAGATGAACCTGTTGGACTATAACCTGGTGTTGTGTGATTTTTAACTTGGTACACCCCAGTACAACACCGGTCTCCCCTGTCAATGTTGTGGATAGCACATTTAGTGAGGTGGTCATGCCACTAGTAAGGGCTATGCAAACAGAGGTGAGTTGAATGACCACCAGGAAGATGAGTAAGTGTGAACAGGCAGAGCTGGAGACCCCTGTGGCCATCCTTCTTAAACAGATGTAGTATTTTGGATACTATTTGGTGGGGTGGGGGTATGGGGTGTAGTGGATGGCCTGTCAGGGGAAAGCAGCAGCAGCCAGTTGAGTGGCACTGTTGTACAGCAGAAAAGGTTCAAGTGCAGGCAAGCAGAAGTTATAAGGGACTCTGTAGACAGGGGCACAGATGGGCATAAGCGAGATTCCAGTTGGAGTGAAGCTTGCCTGGCACCAGTGTCAAGGATGTCTTTGAGTAAGCATAGAATATTCTGAAGTGGGGCAGTGATCAGCCAGAGATTGTTGTCCAAATTGGTACAAACGCCATAGGCACAAAGAGAAATGGGTCCTGCATAGAGAGTTAGGTCAGAAGTTAAAACCATGACTTCTAGGATTGTACCTCCGAATTACTTCCTGTGCCATGTGCCAGCAACGCTAGGAATAGGAAGATAGTGCAGTTATATACATGGCTAAAGAGCGGGTGTAGGAGGGAGGGCTTCAGGTATGTGAATCATTGGAATCTCTTCTGGGGCAGCTAGGACCTGTGCAAGAAGGATGGGTTGCATATAAACTGGTGGGCACCAATATCGTGGCACGTAGATTTGTTAGTACCACTCGGGGGGTTTAAACCAGAGCAGTAGGTCAGCAAGTTAAATGGCCAAGGAGGAGTCTGAGACTAAGGCCAGTGTTATGGACCAGGCCAGACTCCCTCATGGTATTACAAGAAGGTAGCCTAGACCCTAACATTTTCTTATTTTAAAGGCAGAATATGAAGTGGGTGTTCCAACTGACACAACTGGTCAAACCACTCAACTTTAAGCAAAACAGATTTATTTAAACAATGCAGTTGAAACATAAACAAAAGAAAGCAAAATTTAGAATAACTGACCCGACATAGTAACTTAACGAATTATCTGTTCTTGCATATAAACATAGTACCATATTGAAAGTGGATTAGAGATGGACCTGAGGATGGGCAGAGGTTGGTACATATTGATACCAAAGTCTATAGTGGGAGGATGCTTGCCCATGGAGTGCACCCTAAAATGTTGGAGATGACTGGCCAAAGAGGAGACCCAGAAGGACAAGCAGTGAACTAATGGGTGTTCTGAGTTTAATGGGGATTAGTGAGTTTTGAGAAGATGTGTAGCACAGGTTGAGGTTCTGGATTTAGGTTTGCTCGCTGAGCTAGAAGGCTTATTTCAAGATGTTTCATCACCCTGCTAGGTAACATCTTCAGTGGGCCTCCGGGCAAAGCATTGCTGATGATTCCTGCATTCTATTTATATGTTTGGGTTTCTTTGGATTGTCATTTCCTGTGATGTCATTTCCTGTTTTTTTTCTCAGGGGTTGGTAGATGGGGTCTAACTCGATGTGTTTATTGATAGAGTTCGGGTTGGAATTCTCGTTCATGTCTGTTTGGCTTGTACTAGGATGGATGTGTTGTCACAGTCGAAGTGGTCTCCTTTCTTATCTGTACATAAGGATACTAGTGAGAGAGGGTTGTGTCATTTTGTGGCTAGTTGGTGTTCATGTATCCTGGTGGCTAGTTTTCTGCCTGTTTGTCCAATGTAGTGTTTGTTACAGTCCTTGCACAGTATTTTGTAAATGACATTAGTTTTGCTTGTTGTCTGTATAGGATCTTTCAAGATCATTAGCTGCTGTTTTAGTGTGTTGGTGGGTTTGTGGGATACCATGATGGCAAGGGGTCTGAGTAGTCTGGCAGTCATTTCTAAGATGTTTTTGATGTAGAGGAGAGTGGCTAGGGTTTCTGGACATGTTTTGTCTGCTTGTTTGAGTTCGTTGCTGAGACCCTCTGTCACTCGTATCCTTACATACAGATAAGGAAGGACCACTTTGACTGTGACAACACATCCATCCTAGTACAAGCCAAACAGAGACATGCACATGAAATCCTAGAAGCATGGCATTCCAACTGGAACCCTATCAATAAACACATTGTGTCCGACCCCATCTACCACCCCCTGAGAAAAAGAACATGAAATGACATCACCACAGGAAATGACATCACCAACCCAAAGAAACCCAAACATATAAATAGAAAGTAGGAATCATCAGCAGTGCTTTGCCCGGAGGCCCACTGAAGATGTCACCTAGTAGGGTGACGAAATGTCGAGAAATGAACCTTCCAGTTCAGCGAGCAAACCTATATTTTATGGAAATTCTCATAGTGTGGTTTTTGTCTGCATACCAATCAGGAGAGATTTAGTAAAAGGAGCATGCAGATCTGGCTCTTGTGCCTCACTAGCAAGATTCCCACCTTACCATTCAAACCTTGGGGGCAAATCAGATGATCTTTTCATACATTTGAGAATCTAATTTTTTCACCATCACTATATTTACTCAAATGACTTTCAATTGCATCTTAAGGTTCTGCCTTTTGTCTCCAGAAGCGAAACTTTTACATTGGCCATTTTATCTGCTATAGTTTACATTGACTGTTGAAAGATGTTGTGAAACTTGAAAGGGTTCAGAAAAGATTTACAAGGATGTTGCCAAGGTTGGAGGATTTGTGCTATAGGGAGAGGCTGAACTGGCTGAGGCTGTGTTCCCTGGAGCTCCGGAGGCTGAGGGGTGACCTTACAGATGTTTACAAAATTATGAGGGGCATGGATAGGATAAATAGGCAAAGTCTTTTCCCTGAGGTGGGGGAGTCCAGAACTAGAAGGCATAGATTTAGGGTGAGAGAGGAAAGATATAAAAAAGACCTAAGGGGCAATGTTTTCACACAGAGGGTGTTATGTGTATGGAATGAGCTGCCAGAGGAAGTGGTGGAGGCTGGTACAATTGCAACATTTAAGAGGCAATTGGATGGGTATATGAATAGAAAGGCAAGGTTTGTGAAGGTTTGTAGCTCTGATTGAGGTTTAGGGTGTAGGTTTGCTAGCTGAGCTGTAGGTTTGATATCCACTCGTTTCATTACCTGGCTAGGTAACATCATCAGTTGCGACCTCCAAGTGAAGAGAAGCTGTTGTCTCCTGCTTTCTATTTACATATTTGTCCTGGATGGGGTTTGTGGTGATGTCATTTCCTGTTCATTTTCTGAGGGGTTGATAGATGGTATCTAGATCTATGTTGAAAATGTGTTGCTGGAAAAGCGCAGCAGGTCAGGCAGCATCCAGGGAACAGGAGAATCGACGTTTCGGGCATAAGCCCTTCTTCAGGTGACACAGAAAACCGACAAACACTGACCAAATACTTAACTACACCAGCAACCATCCCAACACACACAAACGAAGCTGTTTCAGAACACTATTCCAACGAGCCACCTCACACTGCAGCACAGACGAACTTCGGAAAACAGAGGAGAACCACCTATACAACGTATTCAAGAAGAACGGATACTCAAAAAATACAGTCCGCAGATTCCTCAAGAACAAACCATGACAAGCAGACCAAAGACAGCCAGAAACCCTAACCAGCTTACCATACATCAAAGAAGTTTCAGAAATGACAGCCAGACTACTAAGACCTCTCGGAATCCTTGTAGCACACAAACCCACCAACACTCTCAAACAAAAACTAACAAAGTTAAAAGACCCAGTCCATCCCATGGACAAAACCAACATCGTCTACAAAATTCCATGCAAGGACTGTCAGAAACACTATGTAGGACAAACAGGAAGAAAGTTAGCCACCAGGATACATGAACACCAGTTCGCCACAAAAAGACACGACCCTCTCTCCCTCGTAGCCCTACAAACGGAGGAAAAAAAACACCATTTCGACTGGGACAACGCATCTATCCTGGGACAGGCTAAGCAAAGACATGCCAGAGAATTCCTAGAGGCCTGGCACTCCAACCACAACGCCATAAACGAACAGATCTAGATACCATTTATCAACCCCTCAGAAAACGAACAGGAAATGACATCCCCACAAACCCCAGGAACCCCACCCAGGACAAACATATAAATAGAAAGCAGGAGACAACAGCTTCGCTTCACTTGGAGGTTGCCACTGATGATGTTACCTAGCCAGGTAATGAAAGGTCTGGATATCAAACCTACAGCTCAGTGAGCAAACCTACACCCTAAATGAATAGGAAGGGTTTAGAGGGATATGGGCCGGGTGCTGGCATGTGGGACTAGATTGAGTTGGGATATCTGGTCGGCATGGACGGGGTGGATCGAAGGTTCTGTTTACAAACTGTACACCTCTATGACTCTTGACTCTTTGGCCATTCACATGCTTTGGTCAGTTTTTCACTGAAGGTTGAAACATTGGCTGGAAATATAGTCTCTGAGCATTGCTTTATCAGTGGTTTTTGAGAAGATTTGTAGCTCAGATTGAGGTTCTAGATGTAAGATTGCTTGCTAAGCTAGAAGGTTCATTTTCAGATGTTTCATCACCATACTAGGTACCATCATCAGTGAGCCTCTGGTGAAGTACTAATGTCATGTCCCACTTTCTATTTATGTGTTTAGGTCTCGTTGGATTGATGATGTCATCACCAGCACAGGAAATGACACTACCAACACAGGAAATGACATCACCAACCCAAGAAAGCCTAAACACACATAACACCAGCGCTTCACTGGAGGCTCACTGATGATATTACCTAGTATGATGTTGAAACGTCAGGAAACGAACCTTCCAGCTCAGCAAGCAAACCTACATCCATTGTTTTATCAATTTACTTTTAAACAATTTAAATGGTTCGCATGATTCATTAGAAACATCCCTTATGATATACCTCTTACATCCCCCTTACGTAACAGGGGAAATTCCTCTGTTTCAGTGAGTAGAATATTCCTGACAATAATCTCTAATCAGACTTTAAAGTTTAATGCCATCTTTCGAATGCAGCCTGAGATTCTGGATCTTGGTTATATATATAAAAATGTCTTTATTCCCAAACTAGTCATAATTTTTTGCTTGTTTGTGACAAACAGATTGAGAGAATACAGGAGATATAGACCAATAAGCCTAACATTAGTAGTGGGGAAAAATCTTGAATCCATTATTAAAAACGTCACAGCAGAGCATTTAGACATCAGGTGCCGGATCAGACAGAGTCAACATGGATTTATGAAGGGGAAATCATGCTTGAATAATTTGTTGGAATTCTATGAAGATGTAACTAATAGAGTTGACAAGAGAGAGCCAGTTGATATGGTATATTTGGACTTCCAGAAAGCTTTTGACAATGTCCTGCATAAGAGATTATTGAGTAAGATTAAAGCACATGGGATTTGAGAATGTATATTGAGATGGATAGAAAACTGATTAGAGACAAAAAACTGCAGATGCTAGAATCCAAGGTAGACAAGCAGGAGGCTGGTAGAACACAGCAAGCCAGGCAGCATTAGGAGGTGGAGAAGTCAACATTTTACATGTAAGTTGGCAGAGAGGAAAGAAAGAGTAGGAAGTAATGGGTCCTTTTCAAATTGTCACTCGGCAGTAACTAGTAAGGTCCCACAGGGATCAGTGCTGGGACCCCACCTATTCATAATATATATTAATGATTTGGATGAGGAAACAAAATCTAATATCTCACAGTTTGCAGATGGGAGGGTGAACTGTGAAAAGAATACAGAGATGCATCAGCATGATCTGGATAGGTGTGATGAGTGTGTAAATGAATGGCAAATGCAGTATAATTTAGATAAGTGTGAGGTTATTCACTTTGGAACCAAAAACAAGAAGGAAAATTACTACCTGAATGGCTGCAAATTGTGAGAGGAGAATGTACAGCGGGACCTTGGTGTCCTTGTATACCAATCACTGAAGGTAAAGCATGCAGGTGCAGCAGTTGGTAAAGAAGACAAATGGTACATTGGTCTTCATTGCAAGAGGTTTCAAGTACAGGAGCAGGGATGTGATGTGCAGTTATACAGGACCTTGATGAGGCCACACCGAGAATATTGTGTGCAGTTTTGGTCTCCTTTTCTGAGGCAGGATGCTCTCGCTCTTGAGGGAGTACAACCAAGGTTTACCAAGCTGATTCAGGGGATGGCGGGACTGGCGTAACAGGAGAGATTAACTAGGTTGGGATAGTTTTCACTGGAGTTCAGAAGAATGAGGGGAGGTTCTTATAGAGACTTACAAAATTCAAACTGGATTAGATAGGGTAAATGCAGGGAGGATGTTCCCGAGGGTGGGTGTGTCAGTCTAAGGATTCAGGATAAACCATTTAGGATGGAGATGAGGAGACATATTTTTCATCAAAAGAGTGGTGAATATGTGGAATTCATTACCACAGGACATTGCTGATGCCAAAACATTGAAAGCATTCAAGCGGCAGCTAGAATTAGCACTTGGGATGAATAGGATCAAAGGTTATGAGGAGAAAACAGGTACAGGCTATTGAGTTGGGCGATCAGCCATGGTCGTGATAAATGGCAGAGCGACTCGAAGGACTGAGTAGCCTCCTTTTGCTCCTATCTTCTATGTTTCTATGAGGCCTGATCTGATTCTATCTCTTTGGTAATCCATACATTGTAAAAGAAATTAAACAAACCTTTTCACTATCACATTGCTATAATTTTTCCTAAATGTCTTGCTTCAGAAAATTTTGAGGAAACATCAATAACTATTAAATGATACTGATTCCCATTCCCACATGTTAGGTTGGGGTCCTATACATTCTATTGACACCTTGCTAAAAGGTCCTTCAAAAGCTGTTATTGAATTGGAAAGTGCAAGTGTATTTGATGATTCTGGAAATGTGATATATGTCTGGCAAAAGTTGTCCACCTGTTTTTGTTATCTTGGCCAATAATAAATGTTTTAATATTTTAGCCTGCGTTTAACTTAACCCTTAAGTGACTGTCATTGACAATAGTCACATGAGTAGGCCATTCAGCCTGCCAAGACCACTCCACCACTTAATATGATGATGGCTGATCCAACATGTTAATGCTTCTTACCCATAGTATCCCCATAACCTCCACATCGTTGGTGAATGTTATCGTACAACTGGACAACTCGGCAGTAGGACTCAGAAAATCAGGTTAATGATCGTTTATTTCATGCACATGTAGGGAGAGTTAGTTTTATCATCGTACGATTGCAACATTAAAAGGCATCTGGATGGGTATATGAATAGAAAGGGTTTGGAGCGAGATGGGCCAGGTGCTGGCAGGTGGGACGAGATTAGGTTGGTCGACACAGACGAGTTGAAATAAAGGGTCTGTTTCCGTGCTGTCCATATCTATGACTCTAAGTGTAAAACTATCTCTGGTGGGTGGCAAACACCTCCAAGTTTTATACAAAACATTCCCACATATATTACAATATCTAAGATGCAACGCAGTCACAGAGTGATCTCCATTGTATGTGGAGAGACTGGGTGACCACTTTATAGTGCACCTGCGTTCTGTTTCTGTAATAATGACTCTGGGCTTCTGGTTCTCTGGACAATATCTCTGTCTCGTGCTTGCTGCAGTGAGGCTCTATGCAATCTGGAAGGAAATGCAAAAAATGCAATCTCATTTTCCACTTGGGAACCTTCAGGACTCAATAACAAATTTGTGAGCCTGAATTCCCCCTTCCGTGTCTTTTACCCACGCCATACCTCATGACACGGATTGCTTTTAGCATTTTCACCCAAATATAGGTCCTGTCACCGATCTCGATTCTTTTTTTCCCTGGTGTACCACCTCCATCCCATTGTCTGCCATCCCGATGTGGTTCTTGGTCAATCTGGGCACCGATGCCCGCGCGCACACACACACACAAAACCACCCCCACCTCCCCCACATAATCAGCATGAAACCACATTTCCCTAGCTGCTATCAGATTTCTGAAGAAGGGTCACTGGACCCAAAATTTACATTGCTTTCTCTCCACAGATACTGCCAAACCTGCTGAGCTTCCCCAGCAATGACTGATTTTGTTTATGTTATATTATCTAATATTTTTCCACAGTTCTCCGGGACATTATCTGTATTTCAGCCAAAGCTAGCTTTGTTTTGCTGACAGTCCTGCCCCTAGCCTGCCTTTGCACATTTGTGATTTCCTATGTTTTTGAATTTTTTTGTGAAGGTCACTTAAGTAGTGGTCAGGGGAATGTCTATGGATGTTGTTTATATACTCTTTCAGGATGCCTCCAATAAAGTTCCACATCACAGACTGTTAACTAAGATGGAAGCCCACAGAATTAAGGGCTAATTACTGACAAGGCTGGGAAATTGATTGAGTGGCAGGCAATTGAACATAGATGGAATGAATAGATACTCATATTATCAGGGTGTAACCTTGGAGTCTGATGAGGATATGTGTTAGGGTATTAATTATTTCTATTTTTTATTAATAGCTTGGATAATGGCATAGAAAGTCACATATTAAAAATTTGTTGATGACATAGGATTAGGCAGAATTGTAGACAGTGCGGGCGATCGCATAAAATTGCAAAGGAATATTAATAGACTAAGTGAGTGGACAAAACTATGACAGATGGAATTCAATATAAAGATATGTGAGCTTATCCATTCTGAACCAAAGAAAGAATTGATCTCAGTAGTTTCTAAATGGTACGAAGTTAAATACAGTGAATGTCCAAACAGTCTTGGAATTCAGGTGCATAGATCTGTAAAATGCCATGAGCATGCAGAAAACAATAAAATAATCCAATAGAATGCTGGCCTTTCTATCTAGAGAACTGGAATATAAGGATGCAGAAGTTATGCTGCAGTTATACAAACCCTGGTTAGACGCCACTTGGAGTACTGTGACTAGATCTGAATACCACACCTGAGGAAAGAAATATTGGCCTTGGAGAAAGTACAATGTAGGTTTACAAGAATGATATTTAGACTTAAGCACTGGAAAAATGTGATACAATTGGAAATGACTGTAGCTAATGCAGCATTGGAATGGAAAAGTGCCCATGGATGCCATTATTAGTGTATGAAATAAAACAAAGGTAGAATTTTATGATTGCTTATCAAAACTGCAGGAGATGATGTGTTGAGAATGGAGTGTAAAGATTACAAGACAATCAGTCCCAATAAAATGAAAGTTCTCATTAATAATGTTGTATTTGTTATAAAGGTGAATGCATTCATGCTTTCTGTGCAAAAGATTCATGACTAAATGGCAATTACTGAGAACCGGTGTAGTGAGAATTATACCTTTTGAGTTCATGGTGTACAAATGTACAGACATTTTGGTATCAAATATGTTGATTTTATACATCAAGTTGTGACCAGAATCTGAATTTGTTTATAAGACTGTCTTTGCAGGAGCTGTGAAACTTTCTGCTTGCAGCAGTGCCTCGATTGTTACAGCAATCAAGCAATTTTATTCCAACAGTGACCTTAACTGACAGAAGGTGGTGTTTCCTTTATGCTGGGAAAGAAAAACAGAGTAGCATCTATGTTACTGTGTGAAAGCAAACGTTTGTTGGAACCGCATTGTGTTACTGTCAGAAAAGATCCGGAAATAGATGACACTTAGAAGCAGGTCTCAGTTACTCAAGATATTCAAATGATTCTTAGAACAGTGTTTCCAATGTTTATCAGGTCAACTATGAAGAAAGGACAGTTTAAAGAATTAGCCACAAAATGTTGATGTGATATAGTGGCATTTCAACCTCTGGATGATATGGAAGAAACTTTGCAGTGAATGCACTGACGAAAACTACAGTGTACTCAACCAAGTACTACACAGAGCAAGTGAATACATGCAACAAGAAATATTCACTGAAAATGATTTAGACACGCTGGTGTTGGATTGGGATGTACAAAGTTAAAAATCACACAACACCAGGTTATAGTCCAACAGGTTTATTTGGAAGCATTGGCTTGGTGGTTTCGGAGAATAAGATTGTAAGACAGAATTTAGAGCAAACGTTTACAGTGTGATGTAACTGAAATTACATATTGAAAAAGACCTGGATTATTAAGTCTCTCATCTTTTAGAATGACTATGTTGGTTTCAGTTCTTTCATATGTAAATTGCAAAACTTTTTTTAAACGTTACGTTCCCAAGTGAACTTTAACAGTTGGTTCTGGATCAGTGGTGCTGGAAGAGCACAGCAGTTCAGGCAGCATCCGAGGAGCTTCGAAATCAACGTTTTGGGGAAAAGCCCTTCATCAGGAATAAAGGCAGTGAGCCTGAAGCGTGGAGAGATAAGCTAGGGGAGGGTGGGGTGGGGAGAGAGTAGCATAGAGTACAATGGGTGAGTGGGGGAAGAGATGAAGGGGATAGGTCAGGGAGGAGAGGGTGGAGTGGATAGGTGGAAAAGGAGCTAGGCAGGTCGGACAAGTCATGGGGACAGTGCTGAGCTGGAAGTTTGAAACTAGGATGAGATGGGGGAAAGGGAAATGAGGAAGCTGTTGAAGTCCACATTGATGCCCTGGAGTTGAAGTGTTCCGAGGCGGAAGATGAGGCATTCTTCCTCCAGGCGTCTGGTGTTGAGGGAGCGGCGGTGAAGGAGGCCCAGGACCTCCATGTCCTCAGCAGAGTGGAAGGGGGAGTTGAAATGTTGGGCCACAGGGCAGTGTGGTTGATTGGTGTGGGTGTCTCGGAGATGTTCCCTAAAGCGCTCTGCTAGGAGGCGCCCAATCTCCCCAATGTAGGGGAGACCGCATCGGGAGCAGTGGATACAATAAATGATATTAGTGGATGTGCAAGTAAAACTTTGATGGATGTGGAAGGCTCCTTTAGGGCCTTGGATAGAGGTGAGGGGGGAGGTGTGGGCACAGGTTTTACAGTTCCTGCGGTGGCAGGGGAAAGTGCCAGGATGTGAGGGTGGGTCGTAGGGGTGCGTGGACCTGACCAGGTAGTCACGGAGGGAACGGTCTTTGCAGAAGGCAGAAAGGGATGGGGAGGGAAATATATCCCTGGTGGTGGGGTATTTTTGGAGGTGGCGGAAATGTCGGCAGGTGATTTGGTTTATGCGAAGGTTTGTAGGGTGGAAGGTGAGCACCAGGGGCGTTCTGTCCTTGTTACGGTTGGAGGGGTGGGGTCTGAGGACGGAGGTGCGGGATGTGGACGAGATGCGTTGGAGGGCATCTTTAACCACGTGGGAAGGGAAATTGCGGTCTCTAAAGAAGGAGGCCATCTGGTGTGTTCTATGGTGGAATGGTCCTCCTGGGAGCAGATACGGCGGAGCCGGAGGAATTGGGAATATGGGATGGCATTTTTGCAAGAGATAGGGTGGGAGTCGGTGGGTTTGTAAAAAATGTCAATGTCAAATCGGTCGTCACTAATGGAGATGGAGAGGTCCAGGAAGGGGAGGGAGGTGTCAGAGATGGTCCAGGTAAATTTAAGGTCAGGGTGGAATGTGTTGGTGAAGTTGATGAATTGCTCAACCTCCTTGCGGGAGCACGAGGTGGCGCCAATGCAGTCATCAATGTAGCGGAGGAAGAGGTGGGGAGTGGTGCCGGTGTAATTACGGAAGATCAACTGTTCTACGTAGCCAAAGAGATAGCATAGCTGGGGCCCATACGTGTGCCCATGGCTACCCCTTTGGCCTGGAGGAAGTGGGAGGATTCAAAGGAGAAATTGTTAAGGGTGAGGACCAGTTCAGCCAAACGAATGAGAGTGTCGGTGGACGGGTACTGTTGGGGACATCTGGAGAGGAAAAAACGGAGGGCTTGGAGGCCCTGGTCATGGCGGATGGAGGTGTAGAGGGATTGGATATCCATGGTGAAGATGAGGCGTTGGGGGCAGGGGAAACAGAAGTCCTGGAGGAGGTGGAGGGTGTGGGTGGTGTCTCGAACATATGTGGGGGGTTTCTGGACTAGGGGGGATAGGACAGTGTCGAGGTAGGTAGAGATGAGTTCAGTGGGGCAGGAGCATGCTGAGACAATGGGTCGGCCAGGGTGGTCAGCCTTGTGGATCTTGGGAAGGAGGTAGAACCGGGCAGTGTGGGGTTCCCAAACTATACAGTTGGTGTCATGTCGGCTCAGATAAGGTTTTGAAGGTGTTCACTTCCTGTGAGGCTGTCTGCGCCACAATGGTCAGACTGATTCTAATCCAAAAAAATGGATTTACAGAATCTTCCATGGATTCATGCAGTTTTTGAGCAAAATAAAATGTAATTCTGCAAGTACAAGTTCACCCCACAAACTTATATGTATATGTGTGCGTTGGAGGTGGGGGGGTACTTATGAGTGTCTGTGAGAGAGCGTGTGTGTGTATGAGTGTGAGTGTGAGTGTGAAGGGGTATAAGTCTGTGAGAGGGTATGTGTGGGAGTGGTGTGGGAGTGATGTGTGAGCTTATGAAAGGGGGTCTGCATGAGTGTGTGTGCCTGTAGGAGTGTGTGTGTGTGTTCGTTCATCTGTCTGTCTGTGTATATAGTGCAATGGGGGTCACCTGTAGTGTGACATGAACCCAAGGTCCTGGTTGAGACCATCCCCAAGGGTACTGAGCTTGGCTATCAGCCTCTGCTCGGCCACGTTTTGCTGTTGCCTGTCCCAAAACCCGCCTTAGAGGACGGTCACCTGAAGGAGTGTTCCCTCCCAGTCAGAGGACACTTCAGCTGGTCTGGATATTCGACGTCAGACCTTGGGTGACTGTCCTCCAAGACGGACTTCAAGACAGGCAACAATGAAAAGTGGCCGAGCAGAGGCTGATAGCCAAGCTCGGTACCCTCCGAGATGGCCTCAACTGGGACCTTGGGTTCGTGTCACACTACAGGTGAACACCATTGCTCGAAACATACATGCATACAGACACTCCTACACACACACTCCTACAGACACTCACACAGACCCTGTCTCATGTGTTCACGCACACAATCCCACACACATCCTCTCAGATTTATACCCCTTTACACTCACACATAAACAAACACTCTCTCACAGACACTCATAACCACACCCCCCCCCCCCACAACCAACCCCCAATACAGACACACCTCATACACACATCCACATATAAGTTTGTGGGGTGAATTTGTACTTGCAGAATTACATTTCACTTTGCTCAAAGTCTGCATGAATCCATGGAAGATTCTGTAAATTCGTTTTTTTAGATACAAATCAGTCTGACCAGTCTTCACGCAGGGCAGCTCACACCTTCAATACATTATCTGGGCCGACATGACACCAATTGTCAAAACTCACTTGAGAATGTTACTTTTTAAAAAGGTTCTAGGACTTACATATGAAAGAACTGAAACCAACATGATCATTCTAAAAGATGAGAGACTTAACAAACAATCCTGGTCTTTTTCAATATGTAATTTCAGAGGCTTCACACTGTAAACGTTTGCTATAAATTCTATATCTTACAATCTTATTCTTCACAACCACCTGATGAAGGAGCAGCGCTCCAAAAGCTAGTAGTTCCAAATAGACCTGTTGGACTATAACCTGGTGTTTGTGATTTTTAACTTTGACTGAAAAGCACAGAGCTACAAATTTGTATTTCATTGAAAGCTCTTAGTCAACTGGCAGCACTGTACAAATTCTTATAGACAAGCTGTTTCATAGCAATTGAAGCTACACAGCATGTGAATGATGAGTTCAGTAAACTGATATAATGTATTTATTACTGTGATGGAGTTCAGAACGTTCTGGCTACTCTCAACAGTAAAGTGGACACTGCTGCAATCCTTCAACTTGCCATGCAGATTCCCAGAAGTTATTGGAGTGGTATGCATTTGATCAAGCTTAATTTCTAAGACAAACAATTATGAATTTAGCAAAAATGGCTTTGTGTGATTGCTATTAAAATATCCTATCTTATACCAAATCAAGAAGAAAATGTGGCCACACAGATATGTGATCAATACTCCAAGTTCAAATTTTTATTGTGATTTGGAGGACTGCTCTCTAAAAAAAACACAGCCCGTCATGCAAGCCAACCTTCCAGTCACTGACTCCATCTACTCTTCCTGCTGCCTCGGAAAGGCAGCAACATCATCAAAAACTCAACATACCCCAGTTAGTAGGCAGAAGATACAAAAGTTTAAACACCCATAACAACAGGTTCAGGATCACTTCTTCCTTGCTGTTATTAGATGTCTGAATGGACCCCTCAAATTTCAAAGCTAATGTTGATCTTGCTTTTTGTGCACCTTGTGTGCATCCAAAATGTTGTATTCCTTGCTTTGTTCTATCATCATATGATCTTTGTGTGGTATGATCTGCCTGTACTGCAAAACAAAACTTTTCACTTTACATAGGTACATGTGACCACAATAAATCAAATCAAAACAAAAATAAGCAACATCCGGTTTCAAGCAATGTCCAATCTTCTAGACATTTGTGCAACATTTCAGGCAGCGAGTGGTGACTATGTGGATTTAGCCTCATGAATTCAAATAAGTCTAAATCTAGGAATAGATTAGAAATTGATCATTTGGACAACTTGATGCAAATTATGGTGCACATTTCATTTGGACAAAATATCAATCTGGATGCAGTATGCAATAATTGGGCTCCCAGTCCTCAAGCTTGCTATTTTTTCTTGCAACTTGTAGCTCCTCTTTGGATATTACCCTCAATATTACCTAAAAGGGCAAAATGAATTCATTTGTTCCTTAAATATTAGCCATTGTCTATTCACTGGGATGACTTTTTTATGACATTACTCATTCCACTGTAGGCCATTCACCCCTAATACTTTTGTAGTTTCCTTTGTTTAGATTTGCAATATCAGTTTATGGTTAGATTCTGAGTATTTTCTATCCTAATGAAGATAAACTAATTAGTTCTTCAACATATGTTTAAAAATGTTCTAAGCATTCCAGCAGTTCCAAGGTGCACAGTATTTCTTAATTGGTAAGAGATTGTAAATGCAGATATGCAGAGGGACCTGGATGCACTTGTTAATATATCACTCAAGGCTGACATGCTGGAGCAGCAAGCTGTTAGGAAGGCAAATAGAATGTTAGCCTTTATCACAAGAGGATTGGAGATCAGGAGTAGTAAGGTCTTGCTTATATTGTGTAGGAGCTTGTTTGTACCACATATGGAATACAATTTATAGTTTTAGTCTCCTTATCTCAGGAAAGTCACAGACGGAGTGAAACTAAGGTTCACTAGATTTGTTCATGGGGTGTTGGGACTTTCCTATGAAGAGCGATTGAACAAAGTCTGACTGTACTCTCATGAGGTTTAGAGAATGAGAGATGATTTCATTGAAATTTGCAAAATATTAAAGTGGAAAATCCAAAGAACTGCAGATCCTGGAAATCATTTGGATAAATGCAGGGTATTGCATTTTGGTAAAACAAGCAAGGGAAGGACTTGTTGAGTTTGTACAGGATGTTGGTGAGGCCACTTTTGGAGTATTGTGTACAGTTCTGGTTGCCCTGCTATAGGAATAATACAGGTACAGAATCCTTTACCTGAAACCCAAAAAGCTCCGGAATCCGAAAGTTTTGTTGTGGAGTCTGGAGCGTGCAAACAGGTGACCCAACTCCACACCCACTTGAACCACGTTACTCAGATGTGATGTGGCAGTATGTCTCAGCGCTTGTACTATTCACACATGCTTCTGCTGAAAGGTAATTTTTTTAAATTTCACTGTGAAAATGGCATTCATTCCAAAATCTGAGAAATTCTGAATTCCGAGAAACAACTGGCCCAAAGATTTCGGATAAAAGGTTGTGTAGCTGTATTATTAAATTGGAGAGTGTTCAGAAAATATTTACCAGGATATTGCCAGGACCCGAGGGTTTGAGCTTTAAGGACAAGCTGGCACCTTTTTCCACTGGAGTTTAGAAAGTTGCTGGGTGACCTTATGGAGGTTTATAAAATCATGAGGGGCATTGACAAGTTGAATAGCAAAAGTCTTTTCCTTAGAGTGGGGAGTTCAAAATTAGATGGCATATTTTTAAGGTGAAGAGGAGAAAGATTTAAAAGGGACCTAAGGGGCAACTTTTTCACATCGAGGGTGATTCGCATGTGGGATGAACTTGCAGAGGAAGTGATAGATGCAGGTACAGTTACAACATTTAAAAGACATTTGGATTAGTACATGAATAAGAAAGATTTGGAGGTATATGGGCCAAATGCAAACAAGTGGGACTAGGTTCATTTGGGAAACTTGGTTGACATGGACTAGTTGGACTGAAGGGTCTGTTTCCATGATGTATGACTCCGTGAATCTAAAACTTAACAGGTCTGGCAGCACCTGTGAAGAGAAAGTAGAGTTAATGTTTTGGATCTAGTGACATTCTTCAATTCTGAATATTGTTCTATCCATGCCACTCATAATTTTGTAAATTTCTATCATATCGCTCCTCAGCTTCCAATGTTCAAGTGAAAACAATCCAAGGTTTGTCCAATTTCTTCTAATAGATAATTAGGAGAAATCTAATAGTAATTCTCCACCAAGCAACATCCTGCAAATCTTTTCTGTATCCTCTTCAAAACCTGCACATCTCCTTGGTAGTGTGGTAACCAAACCTGTATATCTTCCAAATGTGGTCGAACTAAAGTTCTGTAATGCTGCAACAGAACTTGCCAACTTTTATATTTGCTGCCCCAACCATTGAAGGCAAGCATGCCATATGCTTTCTTCAACACCTTGTCCACTTCTAAGTGTTCATTTTTAACACAGACAAGCACTAATATATTCACCTAATAAATACTAAGATGCTCATGTGATAGGCACTTATATATTCACCTGCTATCATTTATGTTTTCAACTTTCAGGCACTTGAATGTTCACCTGATGGGCACCTGATGTTCATCTGACAGGCACTGATGTGTTTACCTGACAGGGATTAATGTGTTCACTTGACAGGCAGTATTATATTAGAGTAATGGGCACTAACACATTCACTTGATAGGCAAGAGTATATTTACCTGATAGGCACTGATGTGTTTAACTGAAGGACACAGATGTGTTTACCTGGCAGACACTAATATCTTTACCTAATGAGCACTGGCGTATTCAACTGATGAGCACTAATCTGTTCACTTGATAGGCATGAAATATTCACCTGGCAAGCACCAACCTGCTAACCATTGATGTGTTTACTTGAGAGGCATATGTGTGACATAAGTTAGGTGGTGGCCTAATGCTATTGCCACTAACCTGTTAATCCAGAGACTGCAGTAATGTTCAGGGACTTGGGTTCAAATCCTGCCACAGTGAAATTTGAATTTACTACTAACCTGGTGATAAATGTTTAATGATGACCATATCAGGAAAAATCCATTGGCTCACAAATGTCCTTTAGGTAAAGGAATATGTTATCCTTACCCTGTTAAATTGACAGGCAATAGTGTATTCACCCGACAAGCACTAATGTGTTTACCTGAGGGTCAGTAATGTTGGCATTTTATGCATAACTATATTTACCTGACAACACTAACATGTTCAGCTGTAAGGGACTAATGTGTTCATTTGACCGCACAACTGTATTCATCTGATGGGCAGGAATGTGCTTACCTCACGAGAATTCATGCGTTCACCTGATCAGTACTATTATCTTAATGGGAAATGCATTAAAGCATTCACTTGACAGATGCTGTTATATTCACCTGACAGGCACCAATGTGTTCATTTGATGGGTAGCAAAGTGTCTGCTTGAAAGGCACTAATGTGTTCAGCTGAAATACACTGATATGTTTACCTGACTGGCAATAATGTTGACCTGATGAGTAATAATGTAGACATCTGATGGGCTACAGTATGTTAATGGGGAAATGTCTTAACGTATTCACTTGACAGGCATTAGTATGTTCAACTGACAGGCACTAACATGTTTACCTGATGGGGATTAATGTGTTCATTTGACAGGCAATAATAAAAAATTCACCCACCAGGCACTAATATATTTACCTAATGGCGTCTTATTCACTTGATGTGTACTAATGTATTTTTGTGATAGTCACTGGTAAATTAATGTTATAGACAATAATGTATTCAATTGACAGGCAATAGTGTATTCATCTGACAGGCACCAATGTGTCACCTGACGGGCACTAATCTGTTCAACTCATGGATACTATGTTCGGTTGCCAGGCAAACAGTTTTTACTTGACAAGGCACTACTGTGCTCACTTTCAGGCACTGATGTTCACCTGACAGGCACAAATGTGAGGCAATGTTACCTTTATCTGACCAGCAATAATTCATTTACCTGACAGACAGTATTATATTAACATAGCGGGCACTAATATATTTCACTTACGGTCACTCATGTATCCACCTGATGGGCATTAATGTGTTCACCTGACAGGCACTAATGTGTTCAGATGATGGATTCTAATGCTAGTGAGCATTAATGTCTTCACTTGGCAGGCACTAATTTGTTCACCTTACAGGCACTAATGTGTTTGGATGATAAGTATTAATGTGTTCACTGATAGTGTTTACTTGACAGGCACTAATGTGTCTACCTGACAGGCAGTAATATATTCACCTGACCGGCAGTAATGTCTTTACCTAATGGCACTAAAGCGTTCGTCTGACAGACACTGAGGTGTTCACCTGGTGAGCATTAATGTATTTTCCTAACTGGCCCTAGTATATTCACCTGATGGACACAAATGTGTTTACCTGATGGGCATTAGCATGTTTATTCTTCAAGCACTTTGATTGGTACTAATATGTTCACTTAACAGGCATTCATGTGTTTACATGACGAGCACTAATATGTTTACCTGACAAGCACCTGACAGGTACTAATGTGTGCATTTGATGAGCACTAACGTGCTTACCTGACAGGTACTAATGTATTTGCCTGATGTGCTCTCATGTGTTCACCTGACATGCACTAATATATCCACTTGCCAGGCACAAGTAAATTAAGGTGATGGCTACTGATATATTCATTTGACAGACACTAAGTTGTTTATCTGATGAGCATTAATGTATTTTCCTGACTGACCATAGTATATTCACCTGATGGACACAACTATGTTTACATAACGGGCAATAATATGTTCAACTGCTGGGTACTAATGTATTTACTTCACAGGCAGTAATGTGTTCACCTGATAGGCACTGATGTGTTCACTACACCCCAGGGCATTTCTGTGTTTACCTGACAGCACAAACGAGTTCACCTGTAAGGGACAAATGCATTCATTTGCTACGGCACTACTATATTCACCTGATGGGCACTAATGTGTTTACCCCGGGGGCACTAAATGTTTACTTGACAGACATTAATGTGTTTACCTGACGGCCACTAATATATTCACCTTCTGGGCACTGGTATATTCAACTGATGGGCACGAGTAAATTAGCGTGATGGGCACTAATGTGTTCACCTGACAGGTAGTAATGTGTTCACTTGACGGGCACGAAAATGTTCACTTGATGAGCACTCATGTGTTTACCTGCTGACCATTGATATGTTTACTTGAGAGGCATATGTGTGACATTGGTAAGGCGATGGTAATTTCATTACCCTGTTAATCAAGAGACTGCAATAATGTTCAGGGACTGAAGTTCAAATCCTGCCACAGTGGAATTTGAATTCACTAGTTACGAGGTGATAAAAGTTTAATGATGACCATGTCAGAAAAAAACCCATGTGGCTCACCAATGTCCTTTATCTGCATGTCAGACCTACAGCAATATTACTGACACTGAACTGCTCTCTGGACAATTAGGGATGGACAACAATTAGCGATGCGACATCCCATGAATAAATGCATTTTTAAAGAAACTAGCAGGCACTAATGCGTTACCTGATGGACACTGATGTTTTCACCTGACAGGCAATAATATATTCACCTGCCAGGCACTAATACGTTTACCTAACAGGGCCTAATTCACCTGATGTGTACTAATGTGTTCACATAATTGGCACTGGTAAATTAATGGTATGGACACTAATATGTTAAGTTGACAGGCAATAGTGTCGTCATTTGACAGCACTAATCTGTTCAATTGACAGACACTAATATGTTCACCTGATGGGCACTAATGTGTCAACCTGACAGGCAGTAATGTGTTCACCTGACCGGCAGTAATGTCTTTACCTAACGGCACTAAAGCATTCATCTGACAGATACTGAGGTGTTCACCTGGTGAGCATTAATGTATTTTCCTGATGGGCACTAGTATATTCACCTGATGGACACAAATGTGTTTACCTGATGGGCAGTAGTGTGTGCACTTGATGGTTAATGATGTCTATTCCTGATTGACAGTAATGTGTTCACTTGACAAGCACTAATATGTTTACCTGATGGGCATTAGCATGTTTATTTGTCAGGCACTTTGATTGGTAATAATATGTTCACTCAACAGGCGTTCATGCATTTACATGACGAGCACTAATATGTTTACCTGACAGGTACTAATGTGTGCACTTGATGAGCACTAATGTGCTGACCTGACAGGCACTAATGTATTCTCCCGATGTACTCTCATATGTTCCCCTGACGTGCACTAATGTATCCACCTGTTGGGCACTAGTAAATCAATGTGATGGGTACTGATATATTCATTTGACGGACACTAAGGTTGTGGGCATTAATATGTTTTTCTGCCAGGCCCTCGTATATTCACCTGACGGACACAAATATGTTCACCTGACGGGCAGTAATGTGTTCAACTGCTGGGTACTAATGTGTTTACTTCACAGGCAGTAATGTGTTCACCTGAAAGGCACTGACGTGTTATTTCTGTGTTTACCTGTCAGCACAAATGAGTTCACCTGTAAGGGACAAATGCATTCACTTGAAGGCACTACTGTATTCACCTGATGGGCACTAATGTGTTTACTTGACAGACATTAATATGTTTACCTGACGGCACTAATGTGTTCACCTACCAGGCACTAGTATATTCAACTGACGGGAACTAACAAATCAACATGATGGGTGCTAATGCATTCACTTGGCAGGCACTACTGTATTCACATGTCAGGCACTAATGTGTTCATTTGATGGACACTGATGTACTTTCTTGAAAGGCACTAATGTGTTTGCCTGTTGGGAACTAACATATTCACCTGATGGGTACCACTGTGTTCACCTGACAGTTCGTAATGGGTTCACCTGAGGTACACTTGTATATTTACCTGACAGGCACTAATGTCATCATTTAACAAGCACTAATGTTTTATCTGATGGGCACTGTTGTGTTCACCTGACAGGCACTAATTCATTCACCTGATGGACCACTAGTAAATTAACTTGATGAGCAGTAAGGTGTTCATTTGGCAGGCATTAGTTTATTCACATGGTGGGCACTGCTGTGTTAATGTGACAGACATAACTGCTGTGTTTTCCTGTTTGGACACTAATGTGTTGACTTAACAGGCATTGATGTGTTGACTTGACAATGTGTTTACCTGACGGACAGTAATGTGTTCACCTGATAGGCACTGATGTGTTCACTACACCCCAGGGCATTTCTGTGTTTACCTGACAGCACAAACGAGTTCACCTGTAAGGGACAAATGCATTAACTTGCTACTGCACTACTGTATTCACCTGATGGGCACTAATGTGTTTACCCCGGGGGCACTAAATGTTTACTTGACAGACATTAATGTGTTTACCTGATGGCCACTAATATGTTCACCTTCTGGGCACTGGTATATTCAACTGATGGGCACGAGTAAATTAGCGTGATGGGCACTAATGTGTTCACCTGACAGGTAGTAATGTGTTCACTTGACGAGCACTCATGTGTTTACCTGCTGACCATTGATATGTTTACTTGAGAGGCATATGTGTGACATTGGTAAGGCGATGGTAATTTCATTACCTTGTTAATCCAGAGACTGCAATAATGTTCAGGGACTGAAGTTCAAATCCTGCCACAGTGGAATTTGAATTCACTAGTTACGAGGTGATAAAAGTTTACTGATGACCATGTCAGAAAATAACCCATGTGGCTCACCAATGTCCTTCAGGTATAGGAATATGCCATTCTTATCTGCATGTCAGACCTACAGCAATATTACTGACACTGAACTGCTCTCTGGACAATTAGGGATAGACAACAATTAGCAATGCGACATCCCATGAATGAATGCATTTTTAAAAAAACTAGCAGGCACTAATGCGTTACCTGATGGACACTGATGTTTTCACCTGACAGGCAATAATATATTCACCTGCCAGGCACTAATATGTTTACCTAACAGGGCCTAATTCACCTGATGTGTACTAATGTATTCACATAATTGGCACTGGTAAATTAATGGTATGGACACTAATATGTTAAGTTGACAGGCAATAGTGTAGTCATTTGACAGCACTAATCTGTTCAATTGACAGACACTAATGTGTTCACCTGATGGGGACTAATGTTTTCACCTGACAGGCAATAATATATTCATCCTCCCGGCACTAATATGTGTACATAACAGGGCCTAATTCACCTGATGGGTACTAATGTGTTTGCATAATCGGCACTGGTAAATTAATGTTAAGGATATTAATATGTTAAGTTGACAGGCAATAGTGTAGTCATTTGACCAGCATTAATGTTTTCAACTGACAGACACTAATGTATTCACCTGATGGGCACTAATGTGTTTACTTGACAAGCACTAATGTGTTTACCTGATGGGCAGTAATGAATACACTTTACGCAATAGTGCGTTTACCGGACAGCCCTAACATGTTCAGCTGTAAGGGACTAAGGGTGTTTACCTGACAGACACTAATGTGTTCACCTGATGGGGACTAATGTTTTCTCCTGACAGGCAATAATGTATTCATCTGCCGGGCATTAATATGTTTACCTAACAGGGCCTAATTCATCTGATGGGTGCTCATGTGTTCACATGATAGGCATTGGTAAATTAATGTTACAGGTACTAATGTGCTCAATTGACAGGCAATAGTGTAGGAGGAGAAAGTGAGGTCTGCAGATGCTGGAGATCAAAGTTGAAACTTTATTGCTGGAACAGCACAGCAGGTCAGGCAGCATCCAGGGAACAGGAGATTCGACGTTTCGGGCACAGGCCCTTCTTCAGGCCCTTCTTCAGGCAATAGTGTATTCATCTGACAAACACTAATGTGCTCACCTGACTGATACTAATGTGTTCACCTGACAGGCACTAATGTGTTTACCTGACAAGTACTAATATGTTCAGCTGATGGGCAGTAATGTTTGCATTTTACACATTACTGTATTTACCTGACAGCACTAACATGTTCAGGTGTAAGGGACTAATGTGTTCACTTGACGGCACTACTGTATTCTTCTGATGGGCACTAATGTATTTACCTCATGGGCCACTCATGTGTTCACCTGATCAGTACTATTATCCTAATGGGAAGTGCATTAAAGCATTCACTTGATAGGTACTGTTATATTCACCTGACAGGTACTAATGTGTTCATTTGATGGATAGTAAAGTGTTCACTTCAAAGGCATTAATGTGTTCAACTGAAGGGCATTGATATGTTTGCCTGACTGGCACTAGTGTTTACCTGATGGGCAATAATGTCCTTACCTGATGGGCACTAATATTTTTACCTAATAGCATCTTATTCACCTGATGGGTGCCAATGTGTTTTCATGATAGTCACTGGTAAATTAATGTTACAGGCAATAATGTATTCAATTTACAGGCAATAGTGTATTAATTTGATATATACTAATGGGTTCACCTGACAGACAATAATGTATTCACTAATATATTTACCTAACGGTATAATTCACCTGATGGCTTATAAAGTGTTCACATGAGAAGCACTGGTAAATTAATGTTACAGGCACTAATGTGTTCAATTCACAGGCAATGGTGTATTCCTCTGACTAGCAGTAATGTGTTCAGTTGATGGGCAGTAATATTTGCATTTTACACATTACTGTATTTACCTGACTGCGCTGACATGTTCAGGTGTAAGGGACTGATGTGTTCACTTAATCGCACTATTGTATTCATCTGATGGACACTAATGTGTTTACCTCACAGGCACTCGTGTTCACCTAATCAGTACTACTATCTTAACGGGAAATGCATCAAAGCATTCACTTGACAGGTACTGTTGTATTCTCCTGACGAGCATTAATGTGTTCATTTGATGGATAGTAAAGTGTTCACTTGAAAGGCACTAATGTATTCAGCTGAAGAGCATTGATATATTTACCTGACTGACACTAAAGTGTTTACCTGATGGGTAATAATATGGACACCTGATGGGCTGCAGTATATTGAAGGGAAATTCATCAATGCATTCACTTGACAGCATTTGTATGTTCAACTGACAGGCACTGACATGTTTACTTGATGGGCACTAATGTAAACTAATATAGTTACCTAATGGAGGCTTATTCACTTGATGGGTACTAATGTGTTCACATGATAGGCACTGGTAAATTAATGTTACAGGCACTAATGAGTTCAATTGACAGACAATAGTGTATTCATCCGACAGGCACTAATGTGTTACCTAATGGGCACTAATCTGTTCAACTCATGGACACTATGTTCGGTTGACAGGCACTAATGTTTTTACTTGACATGCACTACTGTGTTCACCTGACAGGCACTGATGGTCACCTAATGGGCACTAATGTGAGGCAGTGATATTTTTACCTGACCAGTAGGTAATATATTAATGTGCGGGCACTCATGTTCACCTGATGGGTTCTAATGTGTTTACCTGATGGGCACTAATGTGTTCAGATGATGGGATCTAATGTGTTTACCTGGTGAGCATTAATGTCTTCACCTGGCAGGCACTAATGTGTTCACCTGACAGGCATTAATGTGCTTTGGATGATAAGTATTAATGTGTTCACCTGACAGCACTGATATGTTCACTTGACGGGCAATAATATGTTCACTTGACAAGCAATAGTGTGTCTACCTGATGGGCACTAATGTGTCAACCTGACAGGCAGTAATGTGTCAACCTGACCGGCAGTAATGTCTTTACCTAACGGCACTAAAGCATTCATCTGACAGATACTGAGGTGTTCACCTGGTGAGCATTAATGTATTTTCCTGACGGGCACTAGTATAATCACCTGATGGACACAAATGTGTTTATCTGATGGGCAGTAGTGTGTGCACTTGATGGGTAAAGATGTCTATTCCTGATTGACAGTAATGTGTTCACTTGACAAGCACTAATATGTTTACCTGATGGGCATTAGCATGTTTATTTGTCAGGCACTTTGATTGGTAATAATATGTTCACTCAACAGGCGTTCATGCATTTACATGACGAGTACTAATATGTTTACCTGACAGGTACTAATGTGTGCACTTGATGAGCACTAATGTGCTGACCTGACAGGCACTAATGTATTCTCCCGATGTACTCTCATATGTTCCCCTGACGTGCACTAATGTATCCACCTGTTGGGCACTAGTAAATCAATGTGATGGGTACTGATATATTCATTTGACGGACACTAAGGTTGTGGGCATTAATATGTTTTCCTGCCAGGCCCTCGTATATTCACCTGACGGACACAAATATGTTCACCTGACGGGCAGTAATGTGTTCAACTGCTGGGTACTAATGTGTTTACTTCACAGGCAGTAATGTGTTCACCTGAAAGGCACTGACGTGTTATTTCTGTGTTTACCTGTCAGCACAAATGAGTTCACCTGTAAGGGACAAATGCATTCACTTGAAGGCACTACTGTATTCACTTGATGGGCACTAATGTGTTTACTTGACAGACATTAATATGTTTAACTGACGGCACTAATGTGTTCACCTACCAGGCACTAGTATATTCAACTGACGGGAACTGGGCGGCACGGTGGCACAGTGGTTAGCACTGCTGCCTCACAGCGCCAGAGACCCGGGTTCAATTCCCGCCTCAGGCGACTGACTGTGTGGAGTTTGCACATTCTCCCCGTGTCTGCGTGGGTTTCCTCTGGGTCCTCCGGTTTCCTCCCACAGTCCAAAGATGTGCAGGTCAGGTGAATTGGCCATGCTAAATTGCCAGTAGTGTTAGGTAAGGGGTAGATGTAGGGGTATGGGTGAGTTGTGCTTCGGCGGGTTGGTGTGGACTTGTTGGGCCGAAGGGCCTATTTCCACACTGCAAGTAATCTAATCTAATCTAACAAATCAACGTGATGGGTGCTAATGCATTCACTTGGCAGGCACTACTGTATTCACATGTCAGGCACTAATGTGTTCATTTGATGGACACTGATGTACTTTCTTGAAAGGCACTAATGTGTTTGCCTGTTGGGAACTAACATATTCACCTGATGGGTACTACTGTGTTCACCTGACAGTTCGTAATGGGTTCACCTGAGGTACACTTGTATATTTACCTGACAGGCACTAATGTCATCATTTAACAAGCACTAATGTTTTATCTGATGGGCACTGTTGTGTTCACCTGACAGGCACTAATTCATTCACCTGATGGACCACTAGTAAATTAACTTGATGAGCAGTAAGGTGTTCATTTGGCAGGCATTAGTTTATTCACAAGGTGGGCACTGCTGTGTTAATGTGACAGACATAACTGCTGTGTTTTCCTGTTTGGACACTAATGTGTTGACTTGACAGGCATTAATGTGTTGACTTGACAATGTGTTTACCTGACGGGCAGTAATGTGTTCACCTGATGGACACAAATCTGTTTTCCTTATGGGCACTAATATGTTCACTTGGCAAGTGCTAACGCATTTCCCTCTCAGGCACTCGTGTTCAATTGACCAGCACTCATGTGTTCTTCCGACAGGACCTAATATATTCACCTGACAGGCACTGTAGTGTTCACTTGACAGACACTGATAGTTCACCTGGCAGGAACTAATGTGTTCGCCTGATGGGCATTATTATAATCATCTGATGGGCACTGATCTGTTTATCTAACAGGTACTACTTTGTTCAGTTCAGAACAATGTTCACTCTGTCTTAAAGGTACAGTACACGCCCTTCAACTTCATAACACCAACTGATCCATCTAACAAGTTTTTTCTAATATACATAAAATTATTCACTTATTATGAAACAAAGTGTATTCAATGTCAATACAATCTGGTTAACGCACATTGGTTGAAACATGAAAAATATTACATTTACCCTTACAAATAACACAAGACATACGCATACAAGCAAACTGTTATGTACAAACCAAATTAAATGGATTTGCCTCTGCAGAGATTCTCTTTGAGAGATAAAAACATACTTTTGGCCAAAAATGGTTAATTGAGGTGTGGAATGTGCAGGCCGTTGCTGATTAGCTGTTTTGTGAGACATAGTCAGGTCACTTGATACATGCAGCTATCTCATGACTCTTATCAGATGCAATTTGCTCCAGAAACATAATCTCAAGGAGGTCTCCAGGTGCTGCTCATGAGGACAATAACATTTCAAACTGAATGCATATCTACGAAACAATGAGGCAAAGTCATATGATTTCCCAAAACTCTTTAAACAAATGTTTCAACATGTCCTTTCATTGTCTCCTTTTAAAAATATACAGCACCACCAAAGAACCAATCAGTTTCCTCACAATCCCTTAAAGCTCAAGTCTTAAACAAAAGTTAAACATGAAGCTTTCACTACATTAGTGACTCCAACTCAGGAGCACCTCTGGCCTTATATGTTCCTTGTTTTGGCTGCCAGCAGATACACAACTGCCTACTCCCAGTATTCTAAGGTAACTAACATTTCCACAAGAAAATTTACAGATAAAACCAAAACAAAAGATTGCATAAAATCCAAAAAAACTGTGGATTCTGTAATCAGAAACAAAAACAGAAATTGCTGGAAAAGTTCAGCAGGCCTGGCAGCATCTGTGGAGGCAAACTAGTTAGTGTATTGGGTCGAGTGACCCTTCCTCAGAACTGCCAAAACAAAAGACTGTCACCCTGCAATCTATTTACAAGGTAATGTGCCATATCTGGAATGCCTCAGATTCAGATTCAAACCAGCCATCCATTCACAAAGTATGTTATAAGACATTCCCTTTTCAATCTTTCTTTGATGTTTGGAATTAGGTAAATGATTCACAAATCGAACGAAGCCTGAGGAACCTTCCTCAAGTTTATTTTTTGCAAGTTCCAGATAAATAGATCTACCTGTCATTTTGTCTTGCCCTAAACCTTCAGCTCCAACAATGTATGGAAGGATGTTTGTTCTGTGAATACCTTGGAAATTCCAGAGTTTCAATGAACTTTAATTACCCCAAACCTAAAAGATATCTTACATGAAATATTAAATTGACCATTTTAACAACATAGTGAAGGAACGGTGACATATTTCCAAGTTGGGGTGTGGGGTGGGTGGGGAGTGCATGTGACTGGGAGAGACATGTACAGGTGATAATATTCAATTGAGTCTGTGGCCCTTGTTCTTCCACAATGTAGAGATTGCAGATTTGGAAGATGTTGTCATAGGAGCCAATTTGAGTTAGTGCAGTGTATTTGGGGATGGTGTCCACTGCTGATATTCTGTGTAAGTGGTGAATTGAGCCAATGTTAATGACAACAAAGAACAAAGAAAATTTACAGGCCAGGAACAGGCCCTTCGGCCCTCCAACCCTGAGCCGATCCAAATGTACTGTATAAACCTGTCGGTCAGTTCCTAAGCATCTATATCCCTCTGCTCCCCACCTACTCATGCATCTGTCCAGATGCAAAATAAATGAATCTACCGTGCCTGCCTCTACCACCTCTGCTGGTAATGCGTTCCAAATGCCCACCTTCCCCTGTATGAAGTACTTAGCGCGTGTTTCCCCCTTAAACTTTCCACCTCTCACCTTGAAAGCGTGACCTCTCGTTATTGAATCCTTCACCCTGAGAAAAAGCTTGTCTCTATCCACCCTGTCTCTACCCTTCATGATTTTGTAAACCTCAATCAGGTCCCCCCTCAATCTCCTTTTTTCTAGTGAAAATAAACCTAACCTACTCAACCTCTCTTCATAGCTAGCACCTTTCATACCAGGCAACATCCTCAAACCTTCTCTGCACCCTCTCCAAAGCGTCCACATCCTTCTGATAATGTGGCGACCAGAACTGTTCACAGGATTCTAAATGCGGCCAAACCAATGTCTTGTACAATTTTAACATGACTTGCCAGCTCTTATACTCAATACCCTGTCCGATGAAGGCAAGCATACTATATGCCTTCTTGACCACTCTATCCACCTGTGCAGCAACCTTCAGGGTACAATGGACCCGCACTCCCAGATCTCTCCACCCGTCAGCTTTTCCCAAGGCTCTTCCATTCTTGTATAATTCGCTCTAGAATTAGACTTGCCTAAATTCATCACCTCACATTTGTCTGGATTGAAAGCCATCTGCCACTTTTCTGCCCATCTCTCCAGTTTATGTATATCCTCCTGTATTCTCTGACAGTCCCTTATGCTTTCTGCCACTCCACCAATCTTTGTGTCAACTGCAAACTTGCTGATCATACCAACAGTGCCCTCTTCTAGATCATTTATGTATATTACAAACAACAGTGGCCCCAACACTGATCCCTGTGGAACACCACTGGTCACCTTTCTCCATCTCAAGAAACTCCCTTCAACTACTACTCTCTGTCTCCTGTTGCTCAACCAGTTCTTTATCCACCTAGCTAGAACACCCTGCACACCATGTGACTTCACTTTCTCCATTAGTCTACAATGGGAAACCTTACCAAACACCTTACTAAAGTCCATGTATATGACATCAACAATCCTTCCTTCATCTAACAACTTGGTCACTTCCTCGAAGAACTCTGTCAAGTTGGTAAGGCACAATCTCCCCCTCACAAAACCATGTTGCCCATCACCAATAAGCTCATTCCTTTCCAAATATAAACAGATCCTATCTCTCAGTACCCTCTCCAGCAACTTCCCCACCACTGATATCAGACTCACTGGTCTGTAGTTACCCACAATATCCCTTTTACCCTTCTTGTACAGGAGGTTAACATGAGCAACCTTCTAGTTGATAGTGCTGAATGGGTGTTCTAGATGGTTTCAAACATCTTGCGTTTTGTTGGAGCTGTACTCCTCCAGGCAAGTGGAGAGTATTCCATAATGCTCCTGATTTACTTTGTAGGTGGTAGACAAGTTTTGGGGAGTCAGTAAGTGAGTCCTAGTTTGACCTGCTTTTATGGTCCCCGTATTTATTGGGCTAATCCAGTTGAGTTTCCAGTCAGTGGTAACCCCCAGGATGCTGATTGAAGGGGTGGGTGTGAGGGTGGATTTGGATAGCAAGAAATAATGGTTACATTGTCCCTTAATGGAGATGATCATTGCCTGGCATTTGTATTTCCCAAATGTTACTTGCCGCTTGTCAGCCCAAGCCTGAATATTGTCCAGACCTTGCTGCATCTGAACATGGACAGCTCAGTATCTGAGGAGTTACGAATGGTGCCGAACAGTGTGCAATCTTTGGTGAACATCACCTGACCTTACGATGACAGAAATGTCATTAATGAAACAGGAAGATGGTTGGGTCTATTTAGCTCCAATGTGTTTGCCTGACGTGGATAATGCCTTCTCCTAGCCGCGTTTCATTTTCTTACTTCACTTGTTCTTTCATCCACTCTTGATAGCATAGGTATCAGTTAGCTTAGAATAATGGCTATGGCAGATGACTTTCCAGGCTACGCTGAAGACGGAAATAATGCTTCTCCACGTAAACATGATTAACCACTATCTACCCTCTGCATTTCATGTTACTGAAGGCATTAATTGCTGGCTGCACTTCAGAGTGACTGGCACAGGGTGGGGGGTGGGGGGAATACTTTCTAGTAAATTTTACAACTATTCTTCAGTTTTCATCTGTCACCTTCAACAGTGAGGATTGTATAGTGATTTTGAAGGCATTGAACGGTGCGAGGGGACGTGGCATAGTGTGATAGGGGATTGCAGCCAAATAAGTCAGACCTGTGCAATAAATGTATTCTCTCTCCAATCTTTGATCACCTTTCCCACAAATCTACATTTGGACCATCAGCCACAATGCTCATCAGGCTCCTTCTTTTGACAAATATTGCTTTTTACTTTCTTCCTACTAGTATGGAAAATTTTACCCTCCACCATATTTTACTATGTTCTCATCCAATCATGGAAACAATCCACATCCCTTTCCAGCCTGTCTGCATGTGTCTCACAGTTTACTTTCACACCCTGCTTTATAGGAGCAGCGAACCTGGAAATACCACTCTTAGTCACCCCGTTGATACCAACTGATAACCCAGGTACATTGTCCCATCCTGAAAATAACTTCTTTATCCTCACACATTGTTTATGCTTTCTCAACCAGCATTCATTCTTTTCAAATCTATTACCCCAAATCCAATAAGCCACCGTCTTTTGTAACCCCAATTGTGTGGCACAATTTCAAAAGGCTTTTGAAATACTACTACATTACTGGCTGCCCTTTATATCCACAAAAAAACTTTAAATTTTTTTTTAGATTTCCTACAGTGTGGAAGCAGGCCCTTTGGCCCAACAAGTCCACATCGACCCTCCGAAGAGTAACCCACCCAGACCCATTTGCCTCTGACTAATGCACCTAACACTATGGGCAATTTTGCATGGCCAATTCACCTCACCTGCACATCTTTGGACTGTGGGAGGAAACCGACCCAGACACAGGGAGAATGTGCAAACTCCATACAGTTGCCCGAGGCTGGAATCAAACCTGGGACCCTGGTGCTGTGAGGCAGCAGTGCTAACCACTGAGCCACTGTGCTGCCCCATGTGAATGTGAAATTCCTCTTATCAGATCATGTTGACTGTCCAATTTTATCGCCAAAGCATGGCCTTGGCTTCTTCCAGACTCGACTATTCCAATGCTCCCCTAAATGGTTTCTCACCTCCAAAGCTCCATAAACTTAAGCTCCTCTAATACACTTCTTCCTATATCCTAACTTGCCCCAAATCGCATTCATTATTGCCCCTGCACTCACTGGTTGACATTGGTTCGCAGTCCACAAGTCACTTGATTCTAAAATTCTCATCCTTGGTTTTAAACTATCCATTACATCACTGCTCCTGATCATTTCACTTTCTACAACCCTTAGAGATAGAGGCATACAATTGTACAGCACAGAAACAGAAGTTGTAATTGTACCAGCCTCCAACACTTCCTCTGGCAGCTCATTCCAAAAACACATGACCCTCTGTGTGAAAAAGATGCCGTTTAAGTCCCTTTTAAATCTTTCTCACTTAAACCTATGCTGTCTAGATATGGACTCCCCTATCCTGGGGAAAAGACCTTGGCTATTCATCCTATCCATGCCCCTCGTGATTTTATAAACCTCTATAAGGTAACCCCTCAGCCTCCGATGCTCCCAGCCTATTCAGCCTCTCCCTATAACTCAAGCCTCCAACACTGGCAATATCCTTGAAAATCTTTTCTGAACACTTTCAAGTTCTACAACATCTTTTCTATAGCAGGAAAAGCAGAAATGAATGCAATATTCAAAAAGTGGCCAAACCAACATCCTGTACATCCTAACTCCTATACTCAATGCACTGACCAATAAAGGCAAGTGTACCACCTGCCTTCTTCACTACCATGTCTACCTGTGACTCCACGTTCAAGGAACTATGAATCTGCACCCAATGTCCCTGTTTAGTAACACTCTCCATGACTCTGCCATTAAGTGTGTAAGTCCTGCCCTGATTTGCCTTAGCAAAATGCAACATCCCACATTTATGTAAATTAAACTCCATTCACCACTCCTTGGTCCAACAGCCCATCTTATCAAGGTCCCATTGTACTCTAAGATAACCTTCTTCACTGAGCAGTATACCATGTATTTTGGTGTCATCTGCAAACTAATCCTAACTCTAATCTTCCTATATTCACATCCAAATCATTTATATAAATGAGAAAAAGCAGTGAACCCAGCACTGATCCTTGCAAGACACCACTGTTCACAGGTCTCCAGTCCAAAAAAAAATCCACCTTGCTCTCATCATCAGCTTTTGTGCATTGCTGATCTGAATAATTGCATCATAGACAGCTGTGTCTTCAGTTACCTGGGCCCCATGATGTAAAATTTCCCCCATACGCTGCTTCACCTCTCAGCATCATTTTCCTCCTTTCAGACACTCCTTAAAACCAAACATTTAGACTAACCTGCAGCCCTTCAAGTGGTTTAGTGTTGCAGTTTGTGTTTTAATATTCCTGGGAAGTACCTGAATCATTTTACTCAGTTAATGGTATGAAAGTACTGTATAAAAACAAGTTGATTTTGAATAAATGTAGTGCCTTAAGTGTAATACATAAGCTGTATTTCTGTAGCCTGGAGTTATTTTGCATAATATTAATGTTTAAAGAGTGATAAGAATAATGAACTAACTGAATTATTTTATTTTATTTCTTAGCTCCTGTTCAGAAAACTCTCTCTCGACCTGGCATAATCATTACTATTGTCTTTGGGATAGTCTGTGTGTTTCCATTAACACTGGTGATTGGCTATGTTTTAGTGAGGTTAGTAAATATTAATTTCAGTGACCCATTTGTGACAATCAATCTTGTAAAATCTTTGCTCCGAGACAGGGTGGCATTGTTGAGATGTATTATTCGAATACGGACCATTATATCACACATTCCTAGCTGACATTGTAAGCAGCTTTTTACCACTCAGCTTTACTCCACAAGCTTTTGTGAAGACTGCTGCATCAACAATGGGAAAAGTTTATGCCACTCATTAAATTACTTTGTGAGAAATTAGTCTTCGGACTAGACTCACTCATAGAATCCTATCTGGTGGAATCAGCTCAACAGCTTTACAGCCTGTAGTTCCAAACAAAGTAGAAGTAGTTATTTAGTGAGTCGATGACTGGGATTGTATTCAAACTGTCAAGCAGTCTTTCTTCACCTGTGTTTTTCAGACTAATAAAAGTTCAATAGGAATGGTATGTAAAGTTACATTGCAATACTCAGACCTGGAACACACAGCTGACATTCCTCTGTATCCTGACATTTTGTCAAGGTAACACTGGAGTTATATTGCTGGACATCTATCTATCAAATCAGAAAGAAATCTTTTTTTTGATTTGCATTTCATAGTTGAAAACAAACTCCCATCTGTCCTCTCAGTTTCTTAACCAACTCCATTACTGGGTAAAACAGTCCTTAACTATGTATTCCAGAGGCATCAGCTCTTTTTGAATATCTCTAGCTTCCTGCTTAGAGAGCGAGGGTGATGACAGAAGTCTGTTTGGGTGATTGGAGGCCAGTGTGCAGTAGCAGGCCACAGGGATCAGTGCTGCGTCCCTTATTGTTTGTGATATATATATATATATATATATTACATAGATGAGAATATGGGGCGATGACAAGTATGTTTGTGGATGACCTGATGATTGGCTGGGTGGTTAACAGTGTGGATGAAGGTATTAGGTTAATGGGGGTTATAGGCAGATTGTTCAGATGGGCAGGATAAGAGAGTACTCAGTGAATGGCAGGAAATGAGGAAGCTCAGAGGAGCAGAGGAATCTTGGGATGCTTGTCCACAAATCCCTAGAGATGGCAGGACAGGACATTGAGAAGGCATATGGAACACTTGTCTTTATTGGTCAAGGCATAGATTATAAGAGCAGGTGGTGATGTTGGAGCTTTTGGAAATGCAGGGGATGCAATAAGGAGGAAAAAGTCCATGCAGTACAGAAGGATTCCAGCAGGCATCCTGATTTTAGATTGCTAGAGTCTACAGTTCTTTGTTTTATTTAGATGAGAAAGAGATCACAGCTGGACAAGGCATCTGGAAAATATGGATTAGTGGAGAGCCTTTTCAGACAACATTTAGAAGTAGTATTCCCTACAATATTTGTGGCTACAGTAGAGTGGAAGTTAGGGTGATAAAGGAGGCTAAATGAAGAGTTACAGAATTGGAAGGAATTAGGAGTACATTTCAAAATTGAAGATAGAGGATAACCTGCTTTATCACATGGGTGGATCTGTATGGAAAAGAATTTTCCAGTTAGGATCCATAAGGCAAAGATCAGATTAGTAACTGAAGGCTTCAAGGAATGTTTGAGGCAAAGAGTGATTAAGGTAGACTGTCTTACAGCAGATATGGCCATTTAAGAAACATCTTGAGTCATTTTAACAACCTTTCTTTGGAAATGTGGCTCTATAGATATCAATGCAGTGTTTCTTCAGGACAATCTGCTCATGAGGGAAGTACTCTTACAGCTCCCAGAGGAAACTCTGCAAGTTGCATGAAGGCATTTATAGGATTAGAACTCTTTTTAGGTGATGATCGAGAGTAGACTGATGGGGTGGCATTGACTGGGTTGGATTTATCCTGCTTTTTGTGTACAAAACATACCTGGGCAAATTTTCTCCTTTGTCAGGTAGATGTCAGTGTTGTATCTGTACTGGAAGAGCTTGGCTTGGACAGCAGCAGGTTCTGAACCACAGCCTTCAGTACTATTGCCATAATGTTGTCGGGACTCATAGCCTTTGCAGTATCCAGTGCTTCCAACCATATCTTGCTATCATTTAGAGTGAAACTAATTGGCCTGTAATACTAGGGACTACTAAATAAGGCCAAGATGGATCATCCATCGGCTCTTCTGGCCAAGGCTTGCTCCAAGTGCTTCTCTATTACCTTTGGCACTGATGTGCAAGTATCCCCACCCCGGTCCCACAACACGCTCCCCAACACTCCCCCCCCCCCACCTCCCCCAACCCCACCTCCCCCCACCAATTGAGAATGGCACATTTTGGTAGTACTGCAGAGCTTAGATCATATCTATAGGCTGTGAGATTGCTTAGCTCTGCTTATCACTTGCTGCTTATGCCTCACCAGGGTTGATCCCCTGGCTTAATGATAGTACTGAGTGGAGGAATTTGACAAGCCATGAGGCTGAAAGTTGTGCTGAAGTGCAATTCTGCTGTTGTGGGCGGTGTGGTGGCTCAGTGGTTAGTGGCTCAGGCATCTGTCTATGTGGAGTTTGCATGTTCTCCCTGTGTTTGTGAGGGTTTCTCTGGGTGCTCCGGTTTCCTTCCACAATCCAAAGATGTACAGGTTAGGTGAATTGGCCATACTAAATTGCCCGTAGTGTTAGGTGCATTAGTCAGGGTAAATGTAGGGGAATAGGTCTGGATGCCCAGATCTTGAAATGCATATGCAGCTAGCAGATTGGTGAGGATGAGGGCAAGTATGTTTTTCCCTCGTGTTAGTTCCCTCACCATCTGCAACAAACTCAGTTTTGCAGTTATGATCTTTAGGACCTGATCAATAGTACTACCAAACTACTTTTGGTGGAAGAAAGGAGTGTATCTTGCTACGCTCAGTGCTTCCTCCAAGTGTTGTTCATCATACAGGAACACCAATGCATCAGCCAAGGGAGGACAGTACATGGTAATTAGCAGGAGGTGTTTTTGCCATGCTTAACCTGAAACCATGAAACTTCATGGAGTTCGGAATCAATATTGAGGACTTCCAGGGCAGCTCCCTCCCAACTACATGCCACTGATCCTGGTGGAATGGGCTATATCCAGGAATGGTGACGTTGGTATGTGGAACATTGTCTGTAAGATATGATACTGAAAATGTGTTGCTGGAAAAGCCCTTCTTCCTGAAGAAGGGCTCATGCCAGAAACATCGATTCTCCTGCTCTTTGGATGCTGCCTGACCTGCTGCGCTTTTCCAGCAACACATTTTCAGCTCTGATCTCCAGCATCTGCAGTCCTCACTTTCTCCTGTAAGATATGATACCAAGTGTATAAGTTTCAGGAATAAAAGAATGACTAGGGTAAGAATAGGTCCAGTCAAGGATAGTAGTGGGAAGTTGCGTGTGGAAGCTGAAGAGATTGGGGAGACACTGAATGAATACTTTTCGTCAGTATTCAATCAGGAACAGGACATTGTTGTCAATGTGAGTACTGAGTCACAATTAAGTAGAATGGATGGCTTTGAGGTATGTAGAGAAGAGGTGTTGGAAATTCTGGAAAGGGTGAAAATAGATAAGTCCCCTGGGCCTGATGGCATTTATCCTAGGATTCTCTGGGAAGCAAGGGAGGAGATTGCAGAGCCATTGGCCTTGATTTTTATGTCCTCGTCTACAGGAGTAGTGCCAGAAGATTGGAGGATAGCAAATGTGGTTCCCTTGTTCAAGAAGGGGAGTAGGGATAACCCTAGTAACTATAGGCCGGTGAGTCTCACTTCTGTTGTGGGCAAAATCTTAGAGAGAATTGTAAGGGATAGGATTTATGAACATCTGGGAAGGAATAATGTGATCAAGGATAGTCAGCATGGTTTTGTGAAGGGCAGGTCGTGCCTCACAAACCTTATTGAATTCTTTGAGAAGGTGACTAAGGAGGTGGACGAGGGAAAAGCGGTAGATGTGGTGTATATGGATTTTAGTAAGGCGTTTGATAAGGTTCCCCATGGTAGACTACTGCAAAAAATACGGAGGTATGGCATTGAGGGTGAGTTGGAGGTTTGGATTAGGAGTTGGCTGGCTGGAAGAAGACAGAGGATAGTAGTTGATGGCAAAGGTTCATCTTGGAGTGCAGTTACTAGCGGTGTTCCGCAAGGATCTGTTTTGGGACCATTGCTGTTTGTCATTTTTATAAATGACCTGGAGGAGGGGGAAGAAGGTTGGGTGAGCAAGTTTGCGGATGATACGAAAGTCGGAGGAGTTGTAGACAGTGAGGAAGGATGTGGCAGGTTACAGCGGGATATAGATAAGCTGCAGAACTGGGCAGAAAGGTGGCAAATGGAGTTCAATGTAGGTAAGTGTGAGGTGATTCACTTTGGTAAGTGTAACAAAAAGATGGGGTACTGGGATAATGGTCGGATACTTGGTAGTGTGGATGAGCAGAGGGATCTTGGTGTCCATGTACACAGATCTTTGAAAGTTGCCACCCAGGTAAATAGTGCGGTGAAGAAGGCATATGGCGTACTGGCTTTTATTGGTAGAGGAATTGAGTTCCGGAGTACTGAGGTCATGTTGCAGTTGTATAAGACTCTGGTGCGGCCGCATCTGGAGTATTGTGTGCAGTTATGGTCACCATACTATAGGAAGGATGTGGAGGCACTGGAATGGGTGCAGAGGAGGTTTACCAGGATGTTGCCTGGTATGGTAGAAAGATCGTATGAGGAAAGGCTGAGGCACTTGGGGTTGTTTTCATTGGAGAAAAGAAGGTTTAGGGGGGACTTGATAGAGGTGTATAAGATGATTAGGGGTTTAGATAGGGTCGACAGTGAGAATCTTTTTCCACGTATGGAGTCAGCTATTACAAGGGGGCATAGCTTTAAATTAAGGGGGGGTAGGTATAGGACAGATGTTAGGGGTAGGTTCTTTACTCAGCGAGTCATGAGTTCATGGAATGCCCTGCCAGTAGCAGTGGTGGACTCTCCCTCATTATGGGCATTTAAGCGGGCATTGGATAGGCATATGGAGGATAGTGGGCTAGTGTAGGTTAGGTGGGCTTGGATCAGGGCAACATCGAGGGCCGAAGGGCCTGTACTGCGCTGTATCCTTCTATGTTCTATGTTCTACGACTATTTCAAGCTGTTGCTTGACTAGTCTGTGAGACATCTCTCCGCGTTTTGGCTGTAGCCCCCAGATGTTAGTGAGGAAGACTTGTCAGAGTCAACAGGGCTGTATCTGTCTTTTCTAGTACCTATGCCAACTTGCGAGACATGATTTCCCATGCATAAGGCCACGTTGACGATCCCTAATCAGTCCTTGCCTTTGCAAATCCTGTCCCTCAGGATTTCCTCCAACAACTTGCCCACCATCAATGTCAAGCTCACTGGTCTATAGTTCCCTGGCTTGTCCTTACCACCTTTCTTAAACAGTGGCACCACTTTAGCCAACCTCCAGTCTTCCAGCACCTCATCTGTGACTATCGATGATACAAATATCTCAGTAAGAAGCCCAACAATCACTTCCCTAGCTTCCCACAGAGTCTGAGTGTACACCTGATTAGGTCCTGGGGATTTATTCACTTTTGTGTGTTTCAGGACATCCAGCACTACCTCCTCAGTAATATGGACATTTTTCAAGATGTTTTTCCCTACATTCTATACCTTCCATGTCCTTTTCCACAGTAAACACTGATGCAAAATACTCTTTTAGTATCCCCCCATTTCCTGCGGCTCCACACAAAGGCTGCCTTGCTGATCTTTGAGGGGCCCTATTCACTCCCTAGTTACCCTTTTGTCCTTAATGTATTTGTAAAAACCCTTTGAATTCTCCTTAACTCTATTTGCCAAAGCTATCTCATGTCTCCTTTTTGCCCTCCTGATTTCTCTCTTAAGTATACTCCTACTGCCTTTATACTCTTCTAAGGATTCACTCAATCTATCCTGACTATACCTGACACATGCTTCCTTCTTTTTCTTATCCAAAACCTCAATTTCTTTAGTCATCCAGCATTCCCTATACCTACCAGCCTTTCCTTTCACCGCAACAGGAATATACTTTCTCTGGACTCTTGTTATCTCACTTCAGGAGGCTTCCCATTTTCCAGACATCTCTTTACCTGTGAACATCTATGCCCAATCAGCTTTTGAAAGTTCCAGCCTACTACCATCAAAATTTGCTTCTACCTTAATCTGAAGTTCTCTCGTACTCAATTTCCTAACCCTGGGAAAAAGACATAGTGCATTCACCCTGCCCATGTTTCTCATGATCTTATACAGTTCTACAAGGCTCCCCCCCTCAGTCTCTTACGCTCTAAATGACAGCACAGTTGCACAATGGTTAGCACTGCTGCCTTACAGCGCCAGGGTCCTAGGTTTGATTTCAGCCTCGGGCGACTGTCTGTGTGGAGTTTGCACATTCTCCTCGTGTCTGTGTGGGTTTCCTCCCACAGTCCAGAGATGTGCAGATCAGGTGAATTGGCCATGTTAAATTGCCCATGGTGATAGGTGCATTAGTCAGAAGAAAATAGGTCTGGGTGGGTTACTCTTCGGAGGGTCGGTGTAGACTTGTTGGGCTGAAGGGCCTGTTTCCACGCTGTAGGAAATCTAATCAAAAGGAAAAAGTCCTGGCTTGTATAACCTCTCCCTGTACCTCAGGCCATTGTGTCCAGGCAACATCCTTGTAAATTTCTTCTGCACCCTTTTCCATTTAATAACATGCTTCCTATCACAAGGTGACCAGAACTGAACACTACTCCAAATGCAGTCTCACCAACGTCCTGTAAAACGTCATCATAACTTCCCAACTTCAGTACTCAGTGCCCTGACTGATGAAGGCCAGTGTGCCAAAAATCTTCTTCACTGCCCTATCTACCTTTGACTCCACATTCAAAGAACTGTGAACCTGAATCCCAAAATCACTCTGTTCCATTAAACTACTTAAGGCCCTACCATTTACCATGAAACTCATCCCTTGATTTGACTTTGCAAAATACAAGACCTCACACTTATCTATATTAAACTCCATTTGCCATTTCTGGACCCAATTCCCCACCTGATCAAGGTCCTGCTACAATTTCTGATAACCTTCCTCACTGCCTGTTTTAGTGTCATCAGCAAACTTATTAATCATGCCTTGTACATTCTCATCCAAATCATTGATACAGATAACAAGTAGTAATGGGTCCAGCACTGACCCCTGAGGCACCCCACTAGTCACAGGCCTCCAGTCCGACAAATATCTTTCCACTATTACCCTCTGCTTCCTACCATCAAATCATTTGTGTATCCAGTTTGCCAGCTCACCCTGATTCCATGTAATCTAACCTTAAACAGCAGCCTATCATGATGAACTTTATCAAAGGCCTGACTGAAATCAATATAGCCTATGTCTACCAACCTGTTCTCATCTACCTTCCTGGTCACTTCCTCAAAGAACTCTAACAAATTTGAGAGGCATGATTGGCCACTCACAAAGCCATGTTGACTACTCCTGATCAAACCCTGTCTTTCCAAATGCATGCATATCTTATTTGTCAGAATCTTCTTAAGTAACTTACTCACCAAAGATTTTAAGCTTACTGGTCTCTAGTTGCCAGGCTTTTCTTTGCAGCCCTTCTTGAATAATGGCACAACATTCTGTACCCTCCAGTCTTTCGGGACCACCCCCGTGGCTAATAATGATTCAAAAATATCACCCATGGCCCCCACAATTTCTTCTCTAGCCTCTTGCAGGCTTCCTGGGCAAATCTGGTGAGGACCAGGAGATTTATCCACCTTCCTATGTTCTACCACATCCAATACCTACTCTACTGTGATATGGACTGCCCCCAAGATATCACCACTAACTCCCCCAAGTTCCCAAGTCTTCATGTCTTTCTCCATGGTAAACACTGTGGAAAAATATTAATTGAGAATCTCCCATCGTCTGCGGTTCTACACATATATGCCCACTTTGGTCCTTGAGGGACCCTATTCTGTCTCTAGTTATTCTTTTTCCTTTAATATACATAAAGAACCTCTTTTGATTCACCCTAATCTTCCCAGTCAAAGCTATCTCATGCTTCATTTTCATCCTCCTGATTTCCTTCTTCAGTAAACTCCTGTATTCCCTATATACCTCCAGGGATTCCCTTAATCCCAGCTGCCTGTATCTGAGCCATGTTTCCTTTTTTTCTAGTCAAAGCCTCAATATCTCATGTCATCCAGGGTTCCCTATTCTTGCCAACCTTGTCCTTCATCCTCATAGAAACATTTAGACCTTGAACTCTAGCTATCTTACATTTAAAGGACTCCCACTTCCTGGCGGTCCCTTTGCCTGCAAAAACAAAACTGCTCCAATCAACCCCTGCAAGCTCCTGTCTAATTCCATCAAAACTCACCTTACCCTAATTTAGAAGTTGAACCTGTGGACCAATTTTGTCCCTCTCCATAACTATTTTAAAATTAATAGAACCATGGTCACTGGTCCAAAAGTGCTCCCCCTCTGTACCTCCGTCACCTGTACTGCCCTATTTCCCAAGAATAGGTCGGGTTTTGCCCCTTCCTGAGTAGGAGCCTCTATATGCTACTTGAGGAAACTTTCCTGAACGCACTTAACAAATTCCGCTCCATCTAAGCCCTTAACCCTCTAACAGTCCCAGTCAATATTAGGAAAATTAAATCCCCTACTGTACTATGACAACCCTATTGTTCCTACAAGTCTCCCCAATCTCCCTGCATATTTGTTCCTCTAATTCCCATTGACTATTTGGGGGCCTATAGGACAACCCCAATAATGTCACCATCTCTTGCAGTTTTCTTTTTAATATTACTGACTAGCTTACTCTCATACCTCCTCTTATTCGTCCTTAGTACTTTTTCTGTTATATTATGTTGTTTTTAAAGACTTCACACTAATTTTCACCACATATACATTCATGACAAATGTGTCCACTCATAAGGGAACTAGACAGAATTTTATCAAATAAAGAAATGTGAATCAGGAAATCTGAAAGAAAAACAGAGATTGCTGGAGAAACTCAGCAGGTCTAGGATCTGTGGAGACAGAAAAACAGAGTTGATATTTCAGGTTCGGTGACCCTTCTTCAATACACTTTTAAAGCTTTTTCAAAAAGGAAAAATGTGAGATCAGTAAAAAAGACATCAATCCACTCTGTGTAAAATGAATTTTGCACATTGGGTGAACATGTTATACAATCCCAAAAGTATGGAAGCAGGCCATTTGGCCCATTGAGTCCACACTGACCTCTGAAGTACATCCCACCCAGATCGACCCCCTCCCCTATCCCTGTAACCTGCATTTCCCATGGCTAACCCACCTAGTCTGCACATTCCTGGACACTATCAGCAATTTAGCACAGCCACTCCGCCAAACCTGCACATCTTTGGGAGGAAACTGGAGCACTCAGAAAATGTGCAAACTCCAAACAGTCATGCAAGAATAGAATCAAACTCAGGTCCCTGGTGTTTTGAAGCAGCAGTGCTAACCACTGAGCCACCCAGGATGGTCCATATCAACTCCTATCTTCTATGATAGGTCGGACATGCCTGACAAACTTCATTGAATTTTTTTGACAATGTTATTCAGATAGTGGACAGGGGAATGTCTATGGATGTTGTTTACATGGACGACTAGAAGGCTTTGATATAATCATACACAAGAGATAGTCAGCTAACGTAGAAGCTCACAGAATTGACAGCAAATTACTGACAAGGTGGGAGATTGTTTGAGTGGCAGACAGTAGAAAGGGTGATCAAGAAAGTAGATAAGGGCAGTTCAGTAGATGCTACCAACATGGACTTAATCAAGGTCTTTGTCAAGGTACTTCATGGTGAGTTAAATCTCACAGGATCCAGGGAGAGTTAGCAAATTGATACAAAATTGGCTTGAAGGTAAAAGACCGAGGCATTGGTTGAGAATTGTATTTCAAATTGGAGTCCTATGACCAGCAGTGTGCCACAGGGATAGATGCTGGGTCCACTGTTATCCATCATTCATACAAATAGAGACATAAAGTCATAGAGATGTACAGCATGGAAACAGATTCTTCGGTCCAACTTGTCCATGCTGACCAGGTATCCTAAATTAATCTAGTCCCATTTGCTAGCACTTCGCCCATATCGCTAAAACCCTTCTGATTCATATGCCCATCCTGATGCCTTTTAAATGATACATTTGTACCAACTTCCACCACTTCCTCTGACAGCTCATTCTTTACGAGCACCACCCTCTGCATGAAACAGTTGCCCCATAGGTCCCTTTTATGACTTTACCCTGTCACCCTAAACCTTTGCCCACTAGTTTAGACTTTGTCTATTTATCCTATCCATGCCCCTCATGATTTTAACCTCATTATAAACCTCTATAAAGTCACCCCTCAACCTCCAATACTCCAGGGAAAACAGCCCCAATCTTTTCAGTCCCTCCCTATAGCTCAAATCTTCCACCTCTGGCAACATCCTTGTAAATCTTTTCTGAATCCTTTCAACTTTCATAACATCCTTTCAATAAGAAGGAAACTAGAATTGCATGCAATATTCCAAAAAATGGCTGAACCGACATTCAGTACAGCCGCAACATGACCTCCCAACTCCTATACTCAATCGTCTGACCAATAAAGGAAAGCATACCAACTGCCTTCTTCACTATCCTATCTACCCGTGGCTGTACTTTCAAGAAGCTACTTGAACCTGCACTCCAAGGTCTCTTTGTTCAGCAACACTCCCCAGAACCTTACCATTAAGTGTATAAGTCCTGCTCTGATTGGCTTTTCCAAAATGTAACACTTCGCATTTATCTAAATTACACTCCATCTGCCACTCCCAGCCCATTGGCCCATCTGATCAAGATCCCGTTATACTCTGAGGTAACCTTCGCTGTCCACTGCATGTCCAATTTTGGTGTTACCTGCAAACTTACTAATTATATCTCCTATGTTCACATCAAAATAATTTATATAAATGACAAAAAGTAGTGGATCCAGCACCGATTCTTGTCGCACTCCACTGGTCACAGGTCTCCAGTCTGAAAAGCAAACCTCCACCACCACCCTCTCACTTCTACCTTTAAGCCAGTTCTGTATCCAAATGGCTAGTTCTCTCTGTATTCCATGAGATCTCACCTTGCTAGTCAGTCTCCCTTGGGAACCTTGTTGAATACCTTTGTGAAGTTCATATAGCTCACATCCACTGCTCTGCTCTCATCAATCCTCTTTGTTACTTCAAAAAACTCAATCAATTTTGTGAGACATGATTTCCCATGCACAAAGCCATGCTGACTATCCCAAATGAGTCCTTGCCTTTCCAAATACATATAACTCTTGTCCTTCAGGATTACCTGCTGGCCACAGAACCGTCTGTCTGTGCCTCTGACCAGCGGGTCCTCTATCACAGTTGATCTCTTAGAACCTGACGTACTTCTCATATATTACAGCCTGTCTTGAAACCAGAAACCTGGCTGTTTGTGCTACATTCCCCTGAGAGTCCATCAGCCCCGACATTTTCTAAAACAACATACTTGTTTAAAATGGGGATAGCCACAGAAGAAGGGCTTATGCCCGAAACGTCGATTCTCCTGTTCCCTGGATGCTGCCTGACCTGCTGCGCTTTTCCAGCAACACATTTTCAGCTCTGATCTCCAGCATCTGCAGACCTCCCTTTCTCCTCATAGCCACAGAAGACTCCTGCACTACCTGCCTACCTCTCCTACCTTTCCTGGAGTTAACCCATCTATGTAACTATATCTGCAGCTTTTCTCCCTTCCTGTAATTGCCATCCATCACACCTCCATGCTCTTGTAAATTCCTCATTGCCCCAAATGTCGCTCCATCTGATCCATTTGATCTGATACGATTCACAAGCAAAGTCATTTTCTGTGCAGACATAATCCTCAGTAACATGTAAACTTTCCCTAAACTGCCACATCTAACAAGAAGAGCATATCACTCTACCAAAAGCCATCTTTGCTCCTTCTCAATCTACAGATCCAGAAAATAGCACCATCTTATTGCTCTAAAAAAAAAGACACTGCTTGGCTAACTTAATACTAATGGCTTATATTTTTAATCTTTAATCATATCTCAATAAAACATATAATCAAGAAAGAACCCTCTCTACTCACCACTGTAGATTTACAGCAAGGCTACACTTAAAAGCTAATCACTTACCTGTGTCTGTGCTGTGAGCTCTTCCACACAGGTTCCTCCAAGATCAACTGTGAATTTCACTGTTTGTTAGGTTTTCCTAGATCCACTCCGATGTCTAGAGATACATGAATTCAAACAGCAAAGGTAGTAACTGCACAGAACCACTGCTGTGTCAGTTACCAATGTGGGTTTCTTTCTCTCTCTCTCCTTCACTGACCATGTGCTGCCTATTATCTGTCCTTCTCCCTTTTAAAAGTGCTGTTGTTTTGACTTTTTTTCTCCAAAACTCCAAAACAATGCAATAACATATAAAACATTAATTGTTGCTCCCGGAATTCAAGGGAATCACCTCCAACACCTAAAATACCTCAAAAAAAGGAGTAGCTCTTCCAGCCACAGTTTTTCCTGTCCTCCATCTTGGATTACCCAGAATCCTTGATTTGCATAGGAATTTAGGAGATATACTGAGTAATTTAGAAAATAAATTATTAAACTAGAAAGAGTGCAGAAAAGATTTACTAGGATGTTATCTGGACTGGAAGGTCTGAGTTATAAGGAGAGGCTGCATGGGCTAGGACTTTCTTCCCTGGAACATAGGAGACCGAGGGTGACCTCATAGACATTTATAAATCTTGACAGATGTAGATAAGGTAAATAGCCAACTGATTTTCCCTGTGGTCGGGGAGTCTAAAACTAGGCAGCATAGGTTTAAGGTGAGAGGGGGGAGATGCAAAAGAGCGCATACTTTATTATTCTATGACTCACATGCCTCTGCATTGAACTTTGTCTGCCCCCTGTCCGTCACTCCACTAATTTGATTATATCCTTTTGGAATTCTACACTGCTCCCCATCACAATTTACACTTCTCTCAAGTTCTGTGCCATTTGAAAAGTTTGAACTTGTCTCCTGGCTACCAAGACCTACGTCACTAATATACATCAGGAAAAGCAAAGGTCCCAATCCTGACTCTTAGGGAACTCCAATCTGTTCAGTCCACTACAATCTTCCTTCAAATTTGTCAGCATCTGTTCATCATTTCATTCATCACTTCCTGTCACTCAGCCGATCCCATATTCTTGTTGCTACGGTCCCTTTTCATCCAATAGCCATTGTTTTTATCACCTCTCTGCTGTGAGACATTGCATTATTTGGAAGGGCATGTATATCATATCAACAGCATTGATCTGATCCACCCTCACTGCCATTTTCTGCTTTTTACCTGTTCAGGGAATATATCAGGATATATCAGGAATGTGCCTGACGTACCTTCTCCGCGAATGGAGCCTATTGTTCTGCTGTTTTCTAGTTAATCTTTCAATTGGAATTTCTTCGACACTCATTAATTCTTGCCACATTGGAGGTGGCTTTGTCAATTCATAATTCTAACTCTGCACTGGTCTTTGCTCTTTTCTGCAGTCTAACTAAATCTTGTGATTTTAATTCATTCATGGGATGAGGATGTTGGTAGCTAATTGCCCATCCCTGATTGCCCAGGGGCAATTAACCATATAGTTGTGAGTCTCAAGTTATATTTGGTCAGACTAGGGAAGGAAAGCAGATTTCCTTCCCTGAAGGACATTAGTGAATCAAATTGGTTTTTCCACTAATGGTCATCATTAGACTCTCATTTCCCATATTGTCAGCAGTAATATCCAAAACCGTACACTTATTATTGAGGGGAATGGCCACAGGGGCTCCCTGAACTGTTTACCTATTCCCTTTCCCTGTACTGATGGTCACCCAGCTACCTTTGTCCTATAACTTCGGTGTGACTACCTCCATAAAACACCTCTCTAACACCCTCTCAAGGGTGCAAGAAGTATCAGAAGTAAGGGTGACAAACTCAGAGCATAGGTCAGGAACGGTTGTTGGATGTTCCAGGGTTAGATGTTTCAAAAGGAATGAGGAGAGGTAAAAGAAGTGGAGGATTGGCATTGCTAATCAGGGATAGTATCACAACTGCAGAAAGTGAGGTTGTTGAGGAAGGTTTGGCTACAGAATCAGTATGGGTGGAAGTCAGAAACAGGAAAGGAGAAGTCACTTTCTTGGGAGTATTCAGCAGGCCCCCAATAACAACAGAGACATGGAAGAGCAGATCGGGAGACAATTTTGAAAATGTGTAGAAAAAACAGGGTTGTTGTCATGGGTGACTTTATCTTCCCTAATATTGAGTGAAACTTACTTAGTTCAAATAGTTTGAATGGAGCAGTTTTTGCCAGGTGTATCCAGGAAGGGTTCCTGACTCAATATATAGATAGGCTGACTAGAGGGGAGGCCATATTGGAATTGGTGCTTGGCTACGAACCATGCCAGGTGTCAGATTCTCAGTGGGAAAGCATTTCGATCACAATTCCATGACCTTTACTATGCTCATGGAGAGGCATATGAGCAGATGGTATGGGAAGGTATTTAGTTGTGGGTGGGGGAATTACAATGCTATCAGGCAGGAACTAGTGTGCCTTGATTGGGAATAGGTGTTTTCAGGGAAATGCACAACAGGAATATGGAGGTTGTTTAGGAAGCACCTGCTGATAGTGCTGGACAGGGTTGTCCACTGAAGAAGGAAGGGATGGGTAGGGTGAAAGAACCTTGGGTGAAAAAGGACGTGGAACATCTAGTCAAGAGGAAGAAGGAGGCTTACTTAAGGATGAGGAGCCAAGGATCAGACAGGGCTCTAGAGGGTTACAAGGTAGCCAGGAAGGAACTGAAGAATGGACTTAGGAGAGCTAAAAGGGGGCATAGAAAAACCTGATCAGGTAAGATTAAAGAAAACCCTAAGGCATTCTACATTCGTGCGAAGAACAAGACATCCAGAGTGAGGGTAGGGCCGATCAGGGATAGTGGAGGGAACCTGCGCCTGGAGTTGAAGGAAGTAGGGGAAGTCCTTAATGAATACTTTGCTTCAGAATTCAATACTGAGAGGGACCTTGATGTTTCTGAGGACAGCATGAAACAGACTGATATGTTAGAACAGGTTGATGTTCAGAAGGAGGATGTGCTGAAGATTTTGAAAAACATAAGGATAGGTAAATCCCCTGGGCCAGAGGTATTCCCTAGGTTACTACAGGAAGTGAGGGAAGAGATTGCTGCGCCTTTGGTGATGAACTTTGCGCCCTCACTGTCCACCGGAGTAGTGCCAGATGATTGGTAGGGTGGCAAATGTTATTCCCTTGTTCAAGAAAGGGAATAGAGACAATCCTGGGAATTACAGACCAGTCAGTTTTCATTCTGTGGTGTGCAAAGTATTGGAGAAGATTCTGAGAAACAGGATTTATGATTACTTAGAAAACCACAGCTTGATTAGAAATAGTCAACATGGCTATGTCAGGGGCAGGCCACACCTCACAAACCTTCTTGAATTATTTGAGGATGCTTATGATTTTTGAGAAGATTTATTGTTCAGGTTGAGGTTCAGGTTGCAAGTTTGCATGCTGAGCTGGTAGATTTGTTCTCAGACGTTTCATCACCATGCTAGGTAACATCATCAGTAAGCTTCTGGTGAAGCGCTGGTGTTCTATCTCACATTTTATTTATGTGTCTTGATCTGTTAATGTGGTTGATATCCTTTCTAGTTCTTTTTCTCAGAGGTTGGTAAATGGGATCCAAATCGATGTGTTTATTGAATCTGGTTTGAATGCCCGGCCTCTAGGAATTTCCATGCATGTCTCTGTTTCATAGTCTCACTTCCCACCACACCGACGTACAGACGAGCAAAGGAACTTCACTGTAAATTGAAATACCTAGTGAAAGACCTTGCCCTTGTCTGGTGTTTGTCTGAAATACCTTGAAGAAGTACCTTACCCTTGGGGCAAGGGCAATTATAATGTGATTAGGCAAAACTTAGGATGCATAGAATGAGGAAGCAAAATGCAGGGAATGGGTACAATCGAAATGTGGAGCTGGTTTAAGGAACAGATATTGCGTGTCCTTGATAGGTTTGCCCCTATCAGGCAGGGAGGAAGTGATAAGGTAAGGGAACCATGATATACTACAGAAATTGCATCTCTTGTTAAACAGGAGAAGAAGGCTTATGTGACGATGAGACAAGATGGTTCAGATGAGGTGATGGAATGTTACAGATTAGCGAGAATGGATTTAAAGAGAGAGTTAAAAAGAGCAAAGAGAGGACATGAGCAGTCTTTAACAGTAGAATAAAGGGGAACCCTAAAGCTTTCTACAGGTATGTGAGGAATAAAAGGATGACTACAGTAGGAACAGGGCCAGTCAAAGACAGAAATAGGAAATTGTGTGTGGACCCTGTAGAGATCGGAGGGGTGCTAAACAAACATTTTTCATCAGTTTTCACTCAGGAAAAGGAGAATATTGTAGTGGAGAAGAACAAGATACGAGATATTAGACTAGAAAGGATCGAGGTTAGTTACGAACAGGTGCTATCGATTCTAGAAGGAGTGAAAATAGACAGGTCTGCTGGGCCAGAAGGGATTTATCCAAAAATTCTCTGGGAAGCTAGGGAGGAGATGGTGAAGCCTTTGGCTTTGATATTTGAGTCGTCATTGTCTACAGGTTTAGTACCAGAGGACTGGAGGGTTGCAAATGTTGTGCCCTTGTTCAAGAAGGGTAGTAGAGATAACCCAGGTAATTATAGACCAGTGAGCTTTACGTCTGTTGTAGGAAAAGTTTTGGAAAGGATTATAAGAGATAGGATTTATAATCATCTAGCAAGCAACAATTTGATTTCAGACAGTCAACATGGTTTCGTCAAGAACAGTCGTGTCACACAAACCTCATTGAGTTTTTTGAGAAGGTGGCCAAGCATGTAGATGAGAGTCGGACAGTTGACGTGGTGTACAGGGGCTTCAGTAAAGCCTTTGATAAGGTTCCAGATGGTAGGCTGTTGGAGAAAATGCAGAGGCATGGAATTGAGGGTGATTTTCCAGTTTGGATTAGAAACTGGCTTTCTGAAAGAAGGCAGCGAGTGGCAGTTGATGGAAAATATTCAGCCTAGAGTCTAGTTACTAGTGGTGTGCCACAAGTTTTGTGACCACTGCTGTTTGTCATTTTTATAAATGACTTAGACGCAGGCATAGGTGAATGGGTTAATAGGTTTGCAGATAACACTAAAATCAGCGAGTAGTGGACAGTGTGGAAGAATTTTGCAGCTTGCAGGGGGACTTGGATAAACTGCAGAATTGGGCTGAGAGGTGGCAAATGGAGTTCAATGCAGCTAAATGTGAGGTGATTCACTTTGGGAAGAATAACAGGAAGACAGAATACTGGGTCAGTGGAAAGATTTTTGGTAGTGTGGATGTGCAGAGGGCTCTTGGTGTCCATGTACATAGATCCTTGAAAGTTGCCGTCCAGGTTTATAGTGCTGTTAAGAAGGCATACAGTGTGTTAGGTTTTATTGGAAGAGGGATTGAGTTCCGGAACCACAATATCATGCTGCAACTATACAAAATGCTGGTGCGGCTGCACTTGAAATATTGTGTACAGTTCTGGTCGCCCCATTACAGAAAGGATGTGGAAGCACGGGAAAAGGTGCAGAGGGGATTTACCAGGATGTTGCCTCATCTGGAAGGTAGCTCTTATGAGGAAAGGCTGAGAGACTTGCGTCTGTACCCATTGGAAAGAAGAAAGCGAAGAAGGGATTTGATTGAGACATGCAACATGATGTAGGTTTGCTCGCTGAGCTGTAGGTTTGATATCCTGACGTTTCATTACCTGGCTAGGTAACATCATCAGTGGCGACCTCCAAGTGAAGAGAAGCTGTTGTCTCCTGCTTTCTATTTATATGTCCAAACAGGAAATGACATCCCCAGGAACCCCATCCAAGACAAACGTATAAATAGAAAGCAGGAGACAACAGCTTCGCTTCACTTGAAGGTCGCCACTGATGATGTTACCTAGCCAGGTAATGAAACATCTGGATATCAAACCTACAGCTCAGCGAGCAAACCTACACCATAAACCTCAACCTGAGCTACAAACCTTCACAAACCTTGCACATACAAGATGATCAGAGGATTAGATAGAGTAAACAGTGAAAGTCTTTTTCCTCATATGATGATGATGTCAGCTTGTACGAGGGGACTTAGGTATAAATTGAGGGGTGATAGATTTAAGACAGATGTCAGAGGCAGGTTCTTTACTCAGAGAATGGTAAGGGCATGAAATGCCCTGCCTGCCAATGTAGTTAACTCAGCCACATTAGGGAGATTTAAACAATCCTTGGATAAGCACATGGATGATGATGAGATAGTCTATGGGGATGACCTTAGATTAAAATACTTCACATGTAGGTGCAACATTGAGGGCTGAAGGGCCTGTTCTGCGTTGCATTGTTCTATGTTCTATGTTCTAAGACTCATTCCACTCCATCCACTCCACCAAAGAATTCCTGAACAAGATCAAAGGCACCAAGGTAGAAGACGATGAAGTCATGGTCTCCTTCGACGTAACGGCCCCAGTCTCATCAATTAACATCATTCTGGCCAAAGAAACACCGACCTCACTACTAGACAAACCAAGGACACAAACACCACACAGCACCAACTCCATGAGTAAGAACAATGTCCTCAAGCTGGTAGACCTGTGCCTCACCATCCAGTTCACCTTCAATAACAAGATCAACAATAAATCAACAGGACACTCATGAGATCACTAATATCAGGATTCTTAGTAAAAGCAGTTATGCAGAGACTAGAATGAACAGCCCTCCCCACAATCCAACCAAAGCTTTGGGTCTGTTATGTGGATGACACTTTTGTCATCACGAAATGGAACAAATTAGAAGAAACCTGTAATATTATTAACGATGTCCTTGCTGGCATAACTTTCACCAAAGAGGAAGAGAACAACAACAGACTCCCCTTCCTAGATGTCACAGTGGAACAAATAGTCAATGGAGAACTGCAGACCAGCGTCTACAGGAAAGCAACATCCACATACCGGATATACTCAACTACAGGAGCAATCATCCCAACACCCATAAATAGAGTTACATTAGGACATTATTTCAACACACTGCAGCAACCAGGAACTATGAGCAGTAGAAGAAAAATACCTGTACAGCGTATCCAAGAACAATGGGTACCTGATAAACGCAGTCAGCTGATTCGTAAACAATAAAGCTGAAAATGTGTTGCTGGAAAAGCGCAGCAGGTCAGGCAGCATCCAGGGAACAGGAGAATCGACGTTTCGGGCATAACCCCTTCTTCAGGAATGGGGAAAGTTTGTCCAGCAGGCTAAGATAAAGGGTAGGGAGGAGGGACTTGGGGGAGGGGCGTCGGAAATGTGATAGGTGGAAAGAGGTCAAGGTGAGGGTGATAGGTCAGACTGGGGTGGGGGCGGAGATGTCGGGAAGAAGATCTCAGGTTAGGAAGGCGGTGCTGAATTTGATGGATTTGACTGAGACAGGGTGGGGGGAGGGGAAATGAGGAAACTGGTGAAATCCTCGTAAACAATAAACCCAAACAAGAAGACACAACATGCCCAGAAACTCTAGCCATGCTACCATACATCAAAGACATCTCAAAGATGATGACCAGACTGCTCCCATTCATTGGTATCATGGTGGACCACAAACGTATTAACACACTGACATAGCTACTGATGAACCTAAAGGACCCTGTACCAACAATGAGCAAAACAAAACTCATTTACAAAATACCCTGCAAGGACTGCAACAAACTACATCAGACAAACTGGAAGGAAACTAGCCACCAGGATACACGAGCATCAACTAGCCATCAAAAGACATGACCAGCTACTAATAGTGTCCTTACACACAGATGAAGAAGGACACCACTTCGAATGGGCCAACACATCCATTTTAGGACAGGCTAAACAGAGATATGCATGGGAATTCCTTGAGGCCTAGCATTCAAACAGAACTCTATCAATAAATACATTGATTTGGACCCCATTTACCAACCTTTTAGAAAAAGAATCGGAAATGATATCACCCGCCTTAACAGACCAAGATACATAAATAAAAAGTGGAACAGAACATCAGCGCTTCAACGGAGGCTAACTGATGATGTTACTTAACATGGTAATGAAATATCTGAAAACAAATCTACCAGCTCAGCGAGCAAACTTACAACCATTTTTGAGGATGTGACAAAACACGTTGATGAAGGTAGAACAGTGGATATGGTGCACGTAGATTTTAGTAAGGCATTTGATAAGATTCCCCATGGTCGGCTCATTGAGGAAGTAAGGAGGCATGGGATACAGGGAAACCTGTCAGTCTGGATACGGAATTGGCTGACCCATAGAAGACATAGGGTAGTGGTAGATGGAAAGTATTCAGCCTGGAGCTTGGTGACCAGTGGTTTTCCACAGGGATGTGTTTTGGGTCCTCTGTTTTTTGTGATTTTCATAAATGACTTGGATGAGGAAGCGGAAGAGTGGGTTAGTAAGTTTGTTGATGATGAAAAGTTTGATGGAGTTGTGAATGCTGTAGAGGGCTGTTGTAGCTTGCAATGGGACTGGGCTGAACAGGATGCAGAACTGGGCTGATAAGTCACAGATGGAGTTCAACCTGGATAGTTGTGAAATCATTCACTTTGGATGGTCGAATTTGAATGCAGAATGCAGGGTTAAAAGCAGGATTCTTGGCAGTTTGGAAGAATGGAGGGATCTTGGGGTCCATGTCCATTGATCCCTCAAAGCTGCCATCCAGGTTGATAGGGTTGTTAAGAAAGCATATGGTGTGTTGGCTTTCATTAGTAGGGGGATTGAGCTTAAGAGCTCAAAAGTTATGCTGCAGCTCTTAAAGCCCTAGTTAGAACACATTTGGAATATTGTGTCTAGATCTGGACACCTCATTATACGAAAAATGTCAAAGCTTTAGAGAGGGTGCAGAGGAGATTTACCAGTATGCTGCCTGGACTGGAGGGCATGTCTTAAGAAGAAAAGTTGACAGAGCTAGGACTTTTCTCATTGGAGTGAAAAAGGATGAGAGGTGACTTGATAGAAAGGTACAAGATGTTGAGAGGCATAGATAGAGTAGATAGCCAGAGACTTTTTCCCAGGCTGGAAATGGCTATTACGAAGGGGCATAATTTTAAGGTAATTGGAGGAAGGTTTAGGGGAGATGTCAGGGGTAGGTTCTTTACACAGAGAGTAGTGGGTGCATGGAATGCACTGGAGAGTCAGAGTCAAAAAGTGTGGCACTAGAAAAGCACAGCAGGTTAGGCAGCATCTGAGGAGCAGGAGAGTTGACGTTTAAGGTATAAGCCCATCATCTCTGGATTAATCGGCTAGTAATAATACTACTAGGCCATGGCCTACTCTCATAGTAAACATTCTTCTTACTAACACTTGGTCCACCGCATCTCCCTGCTTCCAAGCCCCAGGTCTGGCAGTGTTTCCTTTCTTGGTGTACGTGACACAAAGTGCTGTCAAATATTCACTTGAACACTCTCTTGGAACTCTTTCCCCTCTTTCCCCTTTAATGTCACTACTATCCTGGTCTATCTTCAGATTAGTAAAGCCCTCATTAGAACTACCCATGTCTGTAATTTTCTTGCAAATTGTTGCTTTTTGATATGCCCAATAGTTGGTGACCTATAGTCTACACCAATCAATGGAACTGCATTGTACTGGTTCCTTAACTTTTGCTGAATCCACTCTGTTTTTGACCCCTCTAGGACATCATCTTTCTCTAGCTCTGTAACATTCTCTTAATCAATATCACCATATTTTTTCTTCTTTTTCCTGTCTTTTCTAAACATCTTGTATCCAGGATTACTTAATTCCTCATACTGCACTTCTTTGAGCATGGTCCCTTGTTACAGCCACATGATCATTTTTCCACGTGGCAACCTCCCAATAAGGTATTGGCCATGCTGTATGCTCTCACGTACATGCACAGTACTCTGATTTAGACTTGATTGCTTTCTTCCTCCTCCCTTACTCTGATCCACCTGTTAAATTACTGCTCCATGTTCCAGTGGCATCTATTCCCTCTCAGCATTGTGTGCTGTGCACATTGCCATTCCTCTCTTAAATTATCACACAGTTGCCACATTCCTGCCAAGTTAGTTTAAGCCATGCCTGGTAACACACCCAGAGCACTCTACAAGAACTCAGTGCCATCTGCATTGAGTACAGCCTTTCTGGTCTGTATGGTTGCATCTTTACCATAGAAGCTATGGTCCTCTCTCCTGTGCCATCTATTCAGCCCTCACTTACTCATCTGCTTTAACTTCCTGTTTCTGTGCTCAGCTATGTATGGCACTTCAAGTAATCTGGTGATTATAATTTGCTTCCTAATTTCCCACCTAGCTTCCTAGGAACATAGGACACAGGAAAATAGGAACAGGAGTAGACCATTCAGCCCATCAAACTGCTCTGTCATTTAATACTATCATGGCCGATCAAACGCTTCCATGCGTTTTACACACACCATCCCCATAAGCCTTTACATCATTGAAAACCAGAAATTTATCAACCTCTAAACATACTCAAAGGCTCAGTTTCCACAGCCAACTTGAATTTTCAAAGATTCACAAATCTCTGACTAAGATCATTTCTCCTCATCTTAGATTTAAGTGGCATCTCTCTTATTTTCAAATTGTGCCCTCTGGGTCTGGACTCCCCAACCAGCAGAAACATTTTTCTTGAATCTACCCTAGTATTCCTTTGAAGTATTTTATACGTTTTAATGAGATCGCCTTTCAGTCATAGAAATTAGAGAATATGGACCCAGTTTACCTAATCCCTCTTCAGAGGAAAGTCTCACCGTACTGGTAAACAACTCTTTCACTGCACTCCCTCTATAGAAATAATATCTTTCCTGTGATAAGGAGAGGAAAACTGTATACTGCACTCCAGGTTCAGTCTAACCAAGCTCCTGTACAATTGAAGCAATACTTCACTACTGTACTCAGATCCTCTTGTATTAAAAGCTAATGCAGCATTACCATTCCTAATAGCTTGCTGCTCCTGCATTTCAGCCTTCGGTGCCTTAATGACTAGGTTACCCAAGTCTCTTTGGAGACAGGAACAAATGAAGGCCATTCAGCCCTTCATAGAGACTCATGGAGTCATATAGGTACATGGTTGTTGCAAGCAGTGAAAAAAGCAAATGGTATGTTTGACTTCATAGTGAGAAGGTTTGACTCCAGGAGCTAGGATGTCTAGTTGTAATTGTCCAGGATTTTAGTGAGACCATACCTGCAGTTTTGGTTTCCTTTTTTGGGTAAGGATGTTCTGGCTATGGAAGGAGTCCAGCGAAGGTTTCCCAGACTGATTCTTGGAATAGCAGTCCTGAGGCATGAACAGAGACTGGGTCAATTAGGACTATATTCCCTGGAGGTTAGAAGAATAAAGGAAGATCTCACAGAAATCTATCAACTTCTAACAGACGTTGGCAGGATAGAGGCATGTTCCCAATAATTGGAGAGTCCAGAACCAGGAATCATAGTTTAAGGATAATGGGTAGGCCTTTTAGAAAAGAGATAATGAGGAAATTCTTTACCCTGAAAATGGTGAACCTGTGGAATTCTTTGCTGGAGGAAACTATTGAGGCCACACATTGAAGACTTTCAAGAAATAGACATAGTTCTTAGAGCTAAAGAGATCAAAGGATATGGGAAGAAATTAGGATCACTTATCTTATTGAATGGCAGAACAGGCTTGAAGAGTCGAATAGCCTCCATCTGTTCCTAATCTCTATGTTTCTATGTGACACTCCTATGATTCTCCAATTCCTTCAACACATAGAGCAAAATGGAACACAATGTACCAGGTGAGGTCTAATCAAGGCTAATTATACTGCAGCAAGACCTCTCTACTCATGGACTGAAATCTCCTTGTGATGGAAGCCAGCATACCATTTACTTCCCTCACTGCTTGCTGCACCTTTATGCTAGCTTTTTGTAGCTCATGGACAAGATCACCAGATCCCTTTGGAAATCAACACCTCCCAACCTCTTCCCATTTAAGGAAGATTTCGCCTTTCCATTTTGTTTAGCAATTTGAATAACTTTCACAATGTGTTCCATCTGCTATATTTACCCAGCCATTTTAAGGTTGCTTTCACCTTCCTCACAAGTCACATTCCCAGTTAGTTTTGTACCATCAGTAAGTTTAGAATATTACATTTGATCCCCATATGCTGATAATTTATATAGATTGTGAACAGCTGTAGCAATCCCAACACTGACTGTACCCTTGTGGTATCCGACTAGTGAAAGCATGCCCTCCTGAGAATGATCCATTTATTCCTGATGTATTCCACGAACTATGCCAGTATATTACACTCAATCCCAAGAGCTCTAATTTTGTTTCTTAACTTTGTCTGTAAGGCCTTATTGATAAATTTGTGAAAATCTAAGTACACCACATTCACTGCTTCACCTTCATCTAAACTAGAACTAAGGTCCTCAAAAAAACGCCAGTAGATTTGCCAAACATGTTTTGCCTTTCATAAATCCATGAGTACAACAATAAAGGTGCTATGGTGATGACATCAGCCACACGATGAGCAACTGAAACCCAGAGTCATAGCGTCATAGACTCATAGAGACGTACAGCACGGAAACATACCCTTCGATCCAACTCATCCATGCTGACCAGATACCCTAACCTAATGTAGTCCCGTTTTCCAGCACTTGGCCCATATTCCTCTAAACCCTTCCTATTCATTTAATCATCCAGATGCCTTTTAAATGTTGTAATTGTAACAGCCTCCACCACTTCCTCTGCTCTTTCCATGCGTGCACCACAGTCAGTGTGAAAAAGTAGCCCCTTAGATCCCTTTTATATCTTTCCCCTCTCACCCTAAACCTATGCCCTCTAGTTCTGGACTCCCTCACCCCAGGAAAAAGACCTTTTCCAATTACCCTATCCATGCCCCTCAGAGCTCCAGAAGCTTTAACTAACAATGTATCCAGGACATGGCAATGACCTGGACTTCTATTAGAATACAAGGTGGATGCTGATTCTTTATTTATTACTTAAACTTGCAACTGGGGATAAACCTTCCTACAATGAGTAAACGTTCCTAATACTGATAAATCCTATGCATACTGAGAACACCTTCATATTAGTAATAAGCCCAAATTAAAACAAAAAGTTATAAATAATTCTCAACAGCTATTCACTCATTATCACTGTTTCCTATTTTATCAACCTGATCTGTGACTTAATTCAGTAAATAGGAAATACTCACCAGCCAATCACTTGCTTCAATTGAATGCCACAGCACCATTTTTGTACCAAATTCCTGTTCTGAATTCAGACTCAAACTTTCCGATCTCCCTGAAGTCTCTCTGCTTCTTATGGAAATTCCCATAAGGAAGATTTCGCCTTTCCATTTTGTTTAGCAATTTGAATAACTTTCACAATGTGTTCCATCTGCTATATTTACCCAGCCATTTTAAGGTTGCTTTCACCTTCCTCACAAGTCACATTCCCAGTTAGTTTTGTACCATCAGTAAGTTTAGAATATTACATTTGATCCCCATATGCTGATAATTTATATAGATTGTGAACAGCTGTAGCAATCCCAACACTGACTGTACCCTTGTGGTATCCGACTAGTGAAAGCATGCCCTCCTGAGAATGATCCATTTATTCCTGATGTATTCCACGAACTATGCCAGTATATTACACTCAATCCCAGGTTGGCGAACAGGTCAATGTCAACTTTTATATTGTTCCAATGTATGCTGCTGGCTGGGAGTAAGAAATGGAGAGACTCCTGGTCAGCTGTGTGATGTAAAGAAATTGTGAGCCTCCTCTGTCACAATTTGTCACACCATGGGGAAGGCTTCATTGCCATCATAGAACTTTTTTGCTAAATAAAGAACAGGGATAATTTTTTTTACTGGTTGGCAATCCGTGACTAGTGATGTGCCTCAGTGATCAGTGTTGGGACCACAATTGTTTAAAATGTACATAAATGGTTGGGAGTTGAGGACCAAGTGTAATGTGTCAAACTTTGCAGATGATACTAAAATGAGTGGTCAAGTGAAATGTGCAGAGGACACTGAAAGTCTGCAGAGGGATATGGATAGATTAATTGAGTGAGCAAGGGTCTAGCAGATGAGTACAATGTTGTAAATGTGAAGTCATCCATTTTGGTAGGAAAAACAGCAACATAGACTATTATTTAAATGGTGAAAAATTGCAGTATTGTGCTGTGTGGAGGGACTTAGGTGTGCTTTTACATAAATCATAAAAAGTTGGCATGCAGCAGATAATTAAGAAGGCAAATGGAATATTGTCCTTCATTGCTACAGGAATGAATTTAAAAGCAGGGAGGTTATGCTGTATAGGATGCTGGTGAAGCCACACCTGTAGTACTGTGTACAGTTGTGGTCTCCTTGATTAGATTCCTTACAGTGTGGAAACAGGCCTTTTGGCCCAACCAGTCCACGCCGACCATCCGAAGAGCAACCCACCCAGATCCACTTCCCTCTGACTAGTACACCTAACACTATGGGCAATTTAGCATGGCCAGTTCACCTGACCTGCACATCTTTGGATTGTGGGAGGAAATTGGAGCACCTGGAGGAAACCCATGCTGACACGGAGAATGTGCAAACTTCACACAGACAGTCCCCAAGGCTGGAATTGAACCTGGGACTCTGGTGCTATGAGGCAGCAATGCTAGCCCTTATTTGCAAAAGGATGTACTGGCACTGAAGGGGGTGCAGAGGAAACTCACGAGGTTTATTCCAGAATTGAGAGGATTGTCTTTTGAGGAAATATTGAGTGGCCTCAGAACTGAACTGAAGAGGAACATCTTCTGCAAAAGGGTTGTGAATCTGTGGAATTCCATGCCCAATGAAGCAGCTGAGGCTACCTCAGTGGGCGGCACGGTGGCACAGTGGTTAGCACTGCTGCCTCACAGCGCCAGAGACCCGGGTTCAATTCCCGCCTCAGGCGACTGACTGTGTGGAGTTTGCACATTCTTCCCGTGTCTGCGTGGGTTTCCTCCGGGTGCTCCGATTTCCTCCCACAGTCCAAAGATGTGCAGGTCAGGTGAATTGGCCATGCTAAATTGCCCGTAGTGTTAGGTAAGCGGTAAATGTAGGGGTATGGGTGGATTGCGCTTCGGCGGGGCTGTGTGGACTTGTTGGACCGAAGGGCCTGTTTCCACACTGTAAGTAATCTAATCTAATCTAATCTAATCTAATGTTTTTAAGGCAAAGAAAGATAGATATTTGAACAGTAAATATATTAAGGTTTATAATGAGCAGGCAGGAGCTGAGTTCACGTAAAGATTGACCATGATTTTATTGAATGGCGGAGCAGGCTCAAGGGGCCAAATGGCTTAACTCTGCTCCTATTTCTGATGTACTTACCACAACATGCTTTAGCAATGTGAATCTGGGAAACTGACGTGAATAATTGAAAGCTCTCCAGTTTGTGATTGAACTTCAAAGTATTTCTGAAATGTCTTGAGATAAACTGGCAACTCCTGACAGATACCGATCCTTGTGGCACTCCACTGGTCACAGGCCTCAAGTCTGAAAAACAACCCTCCACCACCACCCTCTGTCTTCTACCTTTGAGCCAGTTCTGTATCCAAATGGGTAGTTCTCCCTGTATTCCATGAGATTTAACCTTGCTAATCAGTCTCCCATGGGAAACCTTGTCAAACGCCTTACTGAAGTCCATATAGGTCACATCTACTGCTCTGCCCTCATCAATCCTCTTTGTTACCTCTTCAAAAAACTCAATCAAGTTTGTGAGACATGATTTCCCATGCACAAAGCCATGTTGACTATCCCTAATCAGTCCTTGCCTTTCCAAATACATGTACATCCTGTCCCTCAGGATTCCCTCCAACAACTTGCCCACCACCAAGGTCATGCTCAGCGGTCTATCGTTCCCTGGCTTGTCTTTACCGCCCTTCTTAAACAGTTTGCCAACCTCCAGTCTTCCGGCACCTCACCAGTGACTATCGATGATATAAATATCTCAGCAAGAGGCTCAGCAATCACTTCTCTAGCTTCCCACAGAGTTCTCGGGTACACCTGATCAGGTCCTGGGGATTTATCCATATTCTTCACAATAAAATGATGATATACAATGAAGGTGGCCATTCAGCCCATCGAGTCTGCTCTGCCATTCAATGAGATCATGGTGGATAGGATCATCCTCAACTCCACTTTTCTGCCTTTTCCCATAACCTTTGATTCCCTTCCTGATTAAAAATCTGTCTCTCTCAGCCTTGAATATCCTAACCCAGCTTTGAAAGTCCTCTGTGGTAAACAGTTCGACAAATTCACTCCCCATGAAGTGAAGAAATTCCTTCTCATCTCTGTTTCCAAATGGCAACCCGTTATTCTGAGATGATGCCCTCTAGTCTGAGACTCTCCCACAAGGGGAAACAACTTCTGCACATCTGCCCTGTCAAGTCCCCCAAGAATCCTGTATGCTTCAATGAGATCACCTTTCATTCTTCTTAATTCCAATGAGTACAGCCCCAACCTACTCAACCTCTCCTTGTAAGACAGTTCCTCAGTCCACAGGATCAGTCTTGCAAACCTTTCCTATAGTAGTCCAATGACAGGTTATCTCTCCTTAGAGAAAGGGCTCAAAACTGTTCACAGAATTCCATCTGTGGTCGGGCTAGTGCTTTGTACAGTTTTAACAAAACAATCCCTAGATTTAATCTCCACATCACCATCTCAGCAACACATTAGAACTCTTTGAACTGCAATTATCAAGGTATGTTTCAATTGCACTCTCTTCAGTGTTAACGAACATTTTCATTTATCAACATTCAAAATTCTGTTCCAAAAATTAAGAAAAAGTGTTTACGCCTATGTGTCTCTGTGTACCTGTATATATGTTCATTTACATGTATATGTACATGCATGTATGTGTGTATGTTTATGTGTGAGTATCTATATGAGTGCATGTGTCTATGTGCATGTTTGTGTGTGTGTTTATGCCTGTGTGTCTATGTGTGTCGGTCTGTGTCAGCATTTGTATCAGTAGTCATGATTTGGAGTTGCTGGTGTTGGACTGGGGTGTACAAAGTTAAAAATCACAACATCTGGTTACATTCCAGTTGGTTTATTTGGAAGCACGAGCTTTCGCTGCTCCTTCTTTCGGTTGTTGTGGAGTGTAAGATCGTAGGACACAGAATTTAGAGCAAATGTTTACAGTGTGATGTGTCTGAAATTATATATTGAAAAAGACCTGGGTTGTTTGTTAAGATTAGATTACTTACAGTGTGGAAACAGGCCCTTCGGCCCAACAAGTCCACACTGCCCCGCGGAAACGCAACCCACCATACCCCTACATTTACCCCTTACCTAACACTATGGGCAATTTAGCATGGCCAATTCACCTGACCTGCACATCTTTGGACTGTGGGAGGAAACCGGAGCACCCGGAGGAAACCCACGCAGACACGGGGAGAACGTGCAAACTCCACACAGTCAGTCGCCTGAGGCAGGAATTGAACCCGGGTCTCTGGCGCTGTGAGGCAGCAGTGCTAACCGCTGAGAGGCAGCAGTGCTAACCACTGTGCCACCGTGCCGCCCATCTCTCACCTTTAGAATGGGCATGTTGATTTCAGTTCTTTCATACGTAAATCCCAGAACTTTCTTAAAGTTACATTCTCAAGTGAACTTTAACAATAGGTGCCATGTTGGCCCAGATAATGCATTGAAGGTGTGAGGGGCCCTGTGTGAGGCTGTCTGTGCCCCAGTGTTCAGACTGATTCTAATCTAAAAAAGGGATTTACAGAATCTTCCATGGATTCACAGAATCTTATATAGATTAATGCAGTTTTTGAGCAAAATAAAATGTAATTCTGCAAGTACCAATTCACCCCACAAACTTATGTCTGTGTGCATGTAGGTGTATTTGTGTGGAGGGTATGAGTGTCTGGGAGAGAGTGTGTGTATGTGTGTAAGTGTGAGTGTAAAGGAGTATAAGACTGTGAGATGTTGCGTGTGTGCGGGAATTGTGTGTGGGCATATGAGAGAGAACTTGTGTATGAGAGAGGGTCTGCGTGAGTGCATGGGTCTGTAGGTGTGTGGTGTGTTGTGTGTGTGGTGTGTTTTGTGTGTGTGTGTTGTGTGGTGTGTGTGCTGTGTGTATGTGGTCTGTGTGTGTGGTGCATGTGGTGTGTGTGTGGTGTGTGGGTGTGTGTGTCAGTCTGCCTGTGTTGTATATCCCTGTGTGTATGTACGTGTGTCAGCATGTGTATCAGTAAGTGTGTGCTTGTGTGTGTCAGTGCCAGTATATATGTGTGTGTCTGCCTGTGTGTGGGTGTGTGTAGGTGTGTGTATCAGTCTGTTTGTGCATGTCTGTGTGGGTGGGTGTGTGTCTGTTTGTGTGGAAGTTTTAGGAATTAACACTAGCACTCTCAGCCAACCCCACTGGTGCTCTTGTATCATAATCCCAGCCAGCCAAGTGTCTTCATTTATTGGTAATATCTTCTGTCTTTGTTCTTGTTCCTTTAGGTATCGCTGTCATATACCCCCTGCAATCTCACGCAGTCAACATTAACATTGGTGGAGGATGCAAATTAAACTATCCAGGGTGAGGAGTTAAACCAACAAGGCAGTTGCTGTCTGTCCCCAAGTCGTACGATCATGCAAACTGCTGATTCTGGTCTAACTGTATTGCTGAGAACGCAGCTCACTGCCCCGTATCAGCTGCCAGAGGAAATGATAGGGTGGACAAACTGCTAAAATGAGGATTGTCAGGCTGCTGTGGCACAGCAGCTGAGAGTTTGACATATGAGGAGGAACTGAGAAATCCTGTGAAACTAGGGAGTTTCTCTCCTTATTGTGAAGACACAGGTGTCAATATGATTAGAAGAAGTTTGTTGTTCCAGTTTTGTCAATAAAACCATGTCTGTATCTGTATCAAAACATCTGCCAGCAGTGAGCCCATCAATAAGGTTTTGAATCTAATTTAGACAAGCATGTCTGGTTCCAACGTCATTAGGCATGCATATGGGATACTTGAACACCCGGACACCCTCAATACACGAGCAATAGGCTCATTGCACACACACACACACACACACTGCCAGTGGAAATGTCCTCCTTTTTACAAGGCCCACACTGTATTGTCACCAGGGCTAACACCACCTCTCTTGCTTTGGTAATCTTTAATCTTGTGGACCAGAGATGGAGAGAGACTGCAGAAGAGTCTGGGTGTCCGAGCACATGAATCACATAAAGTTAGTACACCAATGAGTGATTAGGAAAGCAAATGCAATGATCCTTATGGCTAGTAGGAAGGTCTTGCTGCAACTGTACAGAGAATTTGTGTGAAAGCATCCAGAATATACAACTCAGGCCTCCTTACTCAAGGGGCATATAATTGAATTGGAAGGGTGTGATGGACTCTCAGGGGAATAAGCACAAAGTGCTACATTTCTGATGTCAAGACTTGCTCAAATGTAGTGAGGGGTCCGTCATTTCCAAGTGATCGATTGTGATGGGGACTGTCTAGTCAGAGGCACACATAGAGGTTTTTGTGGTCAGCAAGTGAAAAATCAGAATGATGTGTTGCCTCCCTGGTGCCAGGATCAAGGGTATTTCAGAGGGGTGCAGAATATTCTCAAAGGGGAGAGTGATCAGCAGGAGGTCATTGTACACATTGGAACTAACGACATAGGAAGGGAAAAGGATGAGATTTTGAAGTGAGAAGACAGAAACTTAGGCAGGTATTTAAAAAGGACGTCCTCAAGGGTAGTAATATCTGGATTATTCCCAGTGCTTTGAGCTAGTGAGGGTAGGAATGGGAGGGTAGAGCAGATGAATGCATGGCTGAGGAGCTGGTGTATGGGAGAAGGGTTCACATTTTTGGATCATTGGAATCTCTTCTGGGGTAGAAGTGACCTGTACAAGAAGGACGGATTGCACCTGAATTGGAAGGGGACTAATAACTGGCAGGGAGATTTCCTAGAGCTGCTTGGGAGGATGTAAACTAATAAGGTGGTGGGGGTGGAACCCAGGGAAATACTGAGGAAAGAGATCAGCCTGAGACTAGTACAGTTAGGAACGGGAACAAGTCAAACAGTTAGGGTAAGCAGGAACAAAACAGAGAACTAGGTAAGACTGGTAAATTAAACTGCATTTACTTCAATGTATTGGGCCAAACAGGAAATGAACTCATCGCATGGGTAGGAGCATGGGACTGGGATACCACAGCAATTACAGAGACATGCCTCAGCGGTGGACAGGACTGGCAGCTTCATGTTACAGGATACAAATGTTGTGGAAGGTTAGAAAAGGGGGCAAGAGAGGAGGGGGAGTTCTGTTTTTGATAAGGGATAGCATTACTGCTGAACTTAGGGAGGATATTCCTGGGAATATATCCAGGGAAGTTATTTGGGTGAAACTGAGAAATAAGAAAGGGATGATCTCGTTATTGGGATTGTGTCAGACACCCCCTTATAGTCAGCAGGAAATTGAGAAACAAATTTGTAAGGAGATTTCAGTTTTCTTAAGAATAATAGGATGTTTATGGTGCGGGATTTAACTTGCCAAACAGACTGGGACTGCCATAGTGTTAAGGGTTTAGATAGAAAGGAATTTGTTAAGTGTGTACAAGAAAATTTTCTGATTCAGTATGTGGATGTACCTACAAGAGAAGGTGCAAAACTTGTCCTACTCTTGGGAAATAAAGCAGGGCAGGTGACTGAGCTGTCAGCGGGAGAATACTTTGGGGCCTGCGACCATAATTCTATTAGTTTTAAAATAGTGATGGAAAAGGATAGACCGGATCTAAAAGTTGAAATTCTAAATCAGAGGAAGGCTAATTTTGACGGTATTAGGCAAGAACTTTAAAAAGCTGATTGGGGCCAGATGTTTGCAGTAAAGGGATGGGTGGAAAATGGGAAGTCTTCAGAAATGAGATAACGAGAGTCCAGAGAAAGTATATTCCTGCTGGGGTGTAAGGAAAGGCTGGTAGGTATAGGGAATACTGGATGACTAAAGAAATTGAGGTTTTAGTTAAGAACAATAAGGAAGCATATGTTAGGTATAGACAGGAGAGATCGAGTGAATCCCTAGAAGAATATCAAGGCAGTAGGAGTATACTGAAGAGGGAAATCAAGAAGGCAAAAAGGGGACATGAGATAGCCTTGGCAAATAGAGTTAAAGATAATCCAAAGAGTTTTTATAAATACTTTAAAGACAAAAGGGTAACGAGGGAGAGAATAGGGTCCTTCAAAGATCAGCAAGGCAGTTAATACGTGGAGCCATCGGAGATAGAGAGATACTAAACAATTATATTGCATCAGTATTTACTGTGGAGAAGGACATGGAAGATATAGAATGTGGGGAATTGGATGATGACATCTTGAAAAATGTTCATATTACTGAGGAGGATGTGCTGGATGTCTTGAAACGCATAAAAGTGGATAAAATCCCCAGGACCTGATCAAGGGTACCCTAGAACTTTGTGTGATGTGATTGCTGGGCGCCATGCTGAGACATTTGTATCACTGACAGTCACAGATGAGATGCCGGAAGACTGGAGGTTGGCTAACGTGGTGCCACGATTTAAGAAGCTGAAAAATGTGTTGCTGGAAAGGCGCAGCAGGTCAGGCAGCATCCAAGGAGCAGGAGAATAGATGTTTTGGGTATAAGCCCTTCTTCAGAAAAGAAGAAGGGCTTATGCCTGAAATGTCGATTCTCCTGCTCCTTGGATGCTGCCTGACCTGCTGCGCTTTTCAGCTCTGATCTCCAGCATCTGCAGTCCTCACTTTCTCCACTATTTAAGAAAGGTGGTAAGGAAAAGCCAGGGAATTATAGACCAGTGAGTCTGACATGGGTGGTTGGTAAGTTGTTGGAGGAAATCCTGAGGGACAGGATTTACCTGTATTTGGAAAGGCAAGGACTCACTAGTGACTCACTAGTGATAGTCAGCATGGCTTTTTGCATGGGAAATCATGTCTCATTAACTTGATTGAGTTTTTTGAAGAAGTTACAAAGAGGATTGATGAGGGCAGAGTAATAGATATGGTCTATGTGGACTTCAGTAAGCCTTCAACAAGGTTCCTCATGGTAGACTGGTTAGCAAGGTTAGATCTCACGGAATACAGGGAGAACTAACCATTTGGATACAGAACTGGCTTTAAGGTAGAAGACAGAGGGTGGTGGTGGTGGGTTGCTTTTCAGACTGGAGCCTGTGACCAGTGGTGTGTCACAAGGATCAGTGCTGGGTCCACTACTTTTTGTCATTTATGTAAATGATTTGGATGTGAACATAGGAGATATAGTTGGTGAGTTTGTAGATGACAGCAAAATTGGAGGTGTTGTGGACAGCAAAGAAGGTTATCTCAGAGTACAATGAGATCTCGATCAGTTGGGCTGAGGAGTGGCAGATGTTGTTTTATTTAGATAAATGTGAGGCGCTGCATTTTGGAAAAGCAAATCAGAGCAAGACTTATACACTTAGTGCTCAGGTTCTGATGAGTGTAGCTGAACAAAGAGACCTTTGAGTGTAGGTTCATAGCTCCTTGAAAGTGGAGTCGCAAGTAGATAAGATAGTGAAGAAGGCATTTGGTATGCTTTCCTTTATTGGTCAGACCACTGAGTATAAGAGTTGGGAGGTCATGTTCCAGCTGTACAGGACATGGGTAAGCCACTTTTGGAAAATTGCATACAATTCTGGTCTCCTACCCATCAGAAGGATGTTGTGAAAGTTGAAAGGGTTCACAAAAAGATTTACAATGATGTTGCCAAGGTTGGAGCATTTAAGCTATAGGGAGAGGATGAATGGGATGGGGCTGTTTTCCCTGCAGCGTCGGAGGCTGAGGGGTGACCTTATAGAGGTTTATAAAATCATGAGGGGCATGGATAGGAGAAGTAGAAAAGGTCTTTTCGCTGGAGTGGGAGAGTCCAGAACTAAAAGGCATATGTTTAGGGTGAGAGGGACCTAAGGGACAACTTTTTCACGCAGAGGGTGGTGCGTGTATGGAATGAGCTGCCAGAGGAAGTGGTGGGGTCTGGTACAATGACAGCATTTAAAAGTCATCTGGATGGGTATATGAATAGATAGAGACGTGGATCAAGTGCTGGTAAATGGGACTGGGTTAGGTTGGGATATCTGGTCAGCATGAATGAGTTGGACCAAAGGGTCTGTTTTCGTGCTGTGCATCACTGTGACTCTATGACTCTAATTGGAGCAGTGTGGAGGTCATTCGATCCATCACTGGGTCTCCACATTAACAGTACAATGATTGGCCCTTCCCTTCATCACAAAGACAGCCTCTCACCTAACTAGCCACTCAGTTCCACCAATTCACAGCATCCTCTCAAAAATAGAATGAAAGCAGAATGGCACATAGCGTCATCCAAAACACCAGAAATGCCTGCGGCAAACCGAGCAGTTAACCTTGTACAATCAGATGGTGGTGTATCCTGGGAATCCTGAGCATTAACTCTAGATCCCATGAAGTTTCATGTCTTCAGGTTAAACATGGGCAAGGAAAGCTCCTGCTGATTATTATCCTCCTTCAGCTGATGAACCAGTAGTCCTCCATGGTAAACAACACATGGAGGAAGCACTGAGGGTGACAAGTCACAAAATGTACTCTGGGTGAGGGATTTCAATATCAACCACCAAGAGTGGCTCAGCAGTAGCACTACTGTTTGAACTGGTCAGGTCCTAAAGGACACAGCTGGTAGATTGGGCCTGCAGTAGGTGATGAAGGAACCAACAAGAGGGAAAACATACTTGACTTCATGCTCAACAATCTGCTGGCTGCAGATGCATCAGTCCATGACACTACCATCCTTGCAGAGATTTCCACAAGAGAACATTGGGTTCAAAGATGCAAAGCTGAGAATCGCCTGGAGAAGCCCCAAATGTGACAGGATGCTCCACTGCAGCCTGTAGACAATGAACAATGTCAAGGGCTTTTCCAACATTTTATCAAAAGCACACATGCATGACAATGCTGTCCAGGAAGCGCACTGCAATGTTATAGATGACAGACCCCAGCTGGAGGGAGCACATGGTCAACTTAACAAACCACACGGACTTTGTCTGAAAATCTGAATCCTTCATTACCATCCAAGTGACATTTTCCAAAGGAAAATGGAGGGACATCATATGATTCCAACTATTCCAGGCAAGGAACAAAGTGTATCTTAGAGGCAGTTCGGTGAGATCATGACATGAGAGAATCCGATAAAAAGGTCTTCATCTAATTTTCAGCAGCAGGAGCAGATGTTGTTTAAAAAATGGGTTCAATCTGGTGTTTTTCTTTGGTTTACAGAGAGTTATAGAGTCCTTCAGCATGGAGACAGGCCCTTCAGCACACAAACTGGTCTGTGCCAACCAAAATGTCCATCCATGCTGACCCCATTTCTCTGCATTTGGCCCATATCCTTCTAATCCACTTCTACTCATGCATGTGCCCAAATTCCTTTTAAATGTTATCAATGTACCCGCCTCAAACACTTCCACTGGCATTCCATATCCATACCTTCTGTGCAGAAAGGTTGCCCCTCAGGTTCCCTTTTATTCTGTCCCGTCTTGCCTTAAACTGACACCTTTGAATCCTCAGTTCCCCAACTCTGGGAAAAAGATTATCCATGCCTCTCACGACCTTATACACTTCCATAAGATCACCCCTCGGTCTCCTTTTTCTGAGTCAAAGCCTCAATATCTCATGTCATCCAGGGTTCCCTATTCCTGACAACCTTGCCCTTCTCCCTCACAGGAACATATAGACCTTGAACTCTAGCTATCACGCTTTTAAAGGTCTTTAACTTGCCGAGGCTCCTTTTGCCTGCAAAAAAAATACTCCAATCAACCCCTGCAAGCTCCTGTGTAATTCCTTCAAAATCCGCCTTGCCCTAATTTAGAACTTGAACCTATGAGCCAGTTTTGTCCCTCTCCGTAACTATTTTAAAATTAATAAAACTATGGTCACTGGTCCCAAAGTGCTCCGCCACTGTCACCTCCATCACCTGTCCTGCCCTATTTCCTAAGAGTAGGTTGGGCTTTGCCCCTTCCCGAGTAGGACCCTCTACATACTGCTTGAGGAAACTTTTGCTCATGTTGTCCCCCTGTACAAGAAGGGTAGTAGGGATATTCTGGGTAACGACAGACCAGTGAGCCTGACGTCAGTGGTGGGGAAGTTGCTGGAGAGGGTACTGAGAGAGAGGATCTATTTATATTTAGAAAAGAATGAGCTTAGCAGTGATAGGCAACATGGTTTTGTGTGGGGGAGGTCATGCCTTACCAACTTAATAGAGTTCTTCGAGGAAGTGACCAAGTTGTTAGATGAAGGAAGTGCTGTTGATGTCATATACATGGATTTTAGTAAGGCATTTGATAAGGTTCCCCATTGTAGACTAATGGAGAAAGTGAAGTCACATGGTGTGCAGGGTATTCTAGCTAGGTGGATAAAGAACTGGTTGAGCAACAGGAGACAGAGTAGTAGTTGAAGGGACTTTCTCAAAATGGAGAAAGGTGACCAGTGGTGTTCCACAGGGGTCAGTGCTGGGGCCACAGTTGTTTGTAATATACATAAATGATCTAGAAGAGGGCACTGTTGGTAAGATCAGCAAGTTTGCAGATGACACAAAGACTGGTGGAGTAGCAGAAAGCATAAGGGACTGTCAGAGAATACAGGAGGTTATAGATAGACTGGAGAGTTGGCGGAAAAGTGGCAGATGGCTTTCAATCCAGACAAATGTGTGGTGATGTATTTAGGCAAGTCTAATTCCAGAGTGAATTATACAATGAATGGAAGAGCCTTGGGAAAAGTTAATGGGCAGAGAGATCTGGGAGTGCAGGTCCATTGTACCCTGAAGGTTCCAGCACAGGTGGATAGAGTGGTCAAGAAGGCATATAGTATGCTTGCCTTCATCGGACGGGGTATTGAGTATAAGAGCTGGCAAGTCATGTTAAAATTGTACAAGACATTGGTTCAGCTACATTTAGAATACTGTGTACAGTTCTGGTTGCCACATTATCAAAAGGATGTGGATGCTTTGGAGAGGGTGCAGAGAAGGTTTATGAGGATGTTGCCTGGTTTGGAAGGTGCTAGCTTTGAAGAGAGGTTGAGTTCACTAGAAAAAAGGAGATTGAGGGGGGACCTGATTGAAATTTACAAAATCATGAAGGGTATAGACAGGGTGGATAGAGACAAGCTTATTCCCAGGGTGAAGGATTCAACTAGAGGTCGTGCTTTCAAGGTGAGAGGTGGCAAGTTTAAGAGGGATACACGCGGTAAGTACTTCACACAGAGGGTAGTAGGCATTTGGAACACGTTGCCAGCAGAGGTGGTCGAGGCAGACATGGTAATTTCATTTAAAAAGCATCTGGACAGATGCATGAGTAGGTGGGGAGCAGAGGGATATAGATGCTTAGGAATTGACCGACAGGTTTAGACAGTACATTTGGATCAGCTCAGGCTTGGAGGGCTGAAGGGCCTGTTCCTGGTCTGTAAATTTTCTTTGTTCTTTGTTCTGAACATACACAACAAATTCCATCTCAGCCCTTAACATTCTGGCAATCCCAGTCTATGTTAGGAAAATTAAAATCTCCTACTATGACAACCCTATTGCTCCTGCAAGAATCCCCAGTCTCCTTGCATCTTTGTTCCTCTAATTTCCATTGAGTATTTGGGGGCCTATAGTTCAATCCCAATAACGTCATCCCTTCTTATTTCTTAGCTCCACTCACAAAGCCTCACTGGATGATCCCTGAGTTAGTCCATATCTGACTACTGCTGTGATACTCCCTTTCATCAAAATTGCAACTCCCTTTCTCTTTCCTCCGCCTCTGTTCTGCCTAAAGCACCTATGCCCTGACACATTAAGCTGCCAGTCCTGTCCCTCCCTTCTTTGAGAGTGTGGTGCTGGAAAAGCACAGCAGGTCAGGCAGCATCCAAAGAGCAGGAGAATCGATGGTTCAGGCATAAGCCCTTCATCAGGAATGAGGTTTGTGGGACAGGGGCTGAGAGATAAATGGGAGGAGTGTGGGGCTGGGGGAAAGGTAGCTGGCAATGTGATAGGTAGATGAAAGTGGAGGAGAAGGTGATAGGTCGGAGAGAAGGGTGGAGTGGATAGATGGGAAAGATCAGGAGAATGGTGCCAAATTGGAGGCTTGGGACCAGGATAATGTGGGGGGAGGGGAAATGAGTGTTCCAGCCTAACCTGTCTCTTTAACGTGCTATTTTTGATCACTGGATGTCTGTCCAGCCCCACTGCTGAGGATCCCACCTCCAATACCCCCACCATCCCCCGCAATGCCCCCCCAACCCCTCCCCCCACCCCACGGCAATCTAGTTTAAACCCTTCCTTGTAACACAAGCAAATCTGCCCACCAGAATATTGGTCTCCCTCCAGTTCAGGTGCAACCCTTCCCTGTTGACAGGTCACCTCTGCCAAACAAAAGATCCCAATAATCGGAGAATCCAAATCCTTGTTCAATATGGATTATACCATGAAATAATAAAAGATAGGAGCAGATTTAGGCCATTCAGCCCATTGGGTATGTGCTACCATTTAATGAAATCATAGCTGGTGTGATCATTGAGAGCTCCACTTTCCCCATAACACTTTGGTGCCAAACAACAACTGGGGAAACTCAGGAGATCTGGCAGCATCTGTGGGGAGAGAAAACAGACTTAATGTTTCCAGTCCAGTCTGACTCTTCTGAAGAAGAAGCACTGGACTGAAAACATTAACATTAACAGACAATTCCAGACCTCTTGAGTTTCTCCAGCAATTCCTGTTTTTGCTTTGGATTTCCAACAGCCGTACTTGGAACTGATTGACCCTCATATTGAAATTCTGTTTGTCTTGGCCTTCAATGTACTTAATGACACAGTCTCGATAACCTTCACCAGAGATTCATTCCCCTTGGAGAGACGCAATTCCTCCTCATCTCTATTTAAATGAGAGACCCCTTATTCTGAGATGATGCCCCTCTAATCCTCGACTCTCCCACATGAAAAACAACCACTCCACACCTCCTCTGTCAAGTCCACCTTAACAGAACAGTCCCAACTTCTTCAATCTATTCTCATAAGACATTAGAACATTACAGCGCAGTACAGGCCTTTTGGCCCTCGATGTTGCACCAACCTGTGAAACCAGTCTGAAGCCCATCTAACCTACACTATTCCATTTTCGTCCATATGCCTATCCATTGACTGTTTGAATGCCCATAAAGTTGGTGAGTCTACTACAGTTGCAGGCAGTGCATTCCACGCCCCCACTATGCTCTGAGTAAAGAAACCTGTGCTCCTGTGATATCTGTCCTATATCTATCGCCCCTCAATTTAAAGCTATGCCCCTGTTATGACACAGGGTAAACCCTCCTGCTTAATTTAAACCAGCAACACAGCAGCAGTTTATCCCGTGCGGTAATCTGTGAAAATTCGCGAGGCCAAGAACCATTTAAAGTTAACAGTAAGAGTGATGGAAACACAGACACAGAGAGAGAGATACAGAGACAGACAGAGAGTGTGTGAGAGAGAGAGAGACAGAGAGGGTGAGATAGACGAGAGAGAGGATGTTAAGATGCATCCTTTGGTGAAAGACCCAGGACTGTTTCAGGTAAAACAAGAAGTCTGTTCCCTTTCTCTCTGACCGTCTATACCTGGTGCCCTGACATTCCACTCTGTACTCTGTGTTCAATCCCACATCATGGTAACCCCTGGCAATGTATACCTCAGTAAAAATACCAGCTTGGATCAGTGATGAAAGAAGTAGGTGGTACCTTAGTGCCAAAGGAAGCTCTGTTCTCAACATGGAGTGATGTTACGGATCGGAATTATCTTGCAATTCCATTTTTTGGGAGCAACAAGGTGAGAGGGAAACAGGAGCAGGGGCTGCCGGGAAGCACGTTTCTGCTTTAAAAACTTACTTCATGAAGAGGTGGAGCGCACGCTGTGCAGGAGTGATACGGGACTGCTGAGGGAATGAAGTAATATATTTGGGCAGTTGCGTTACCCGAAACACTACTCCCACCCATCCTCCTCTTCTAACCAAACAAAAGGTTCTGTGTGCCAGACTGGTAAAATAACTAGTTCTTTTTTAATTATTTATTTTTCAATAGTCTACTTGGGATTTTAGAATAGTGGGAATGGAGATTAGGGCAGTTGAATGTTCCTCCTGCAAAATGTGAGGTAAGGGACACCACTTGTGTCCTTGCTGACTGTATCTGCGGGAAGTGCAACCAACTCCAGCTCCTTGAAAACCGCATTAGGGAAATGGAACTGGAGCTGGATGTACTTCAGATCATTCAGTAAGCAGAGGTGGTTATTGAGAGAGTTACATGGAGGTAGTCACACCTCACATACAAGAAGAAAGCAGATGGTTACAGTCAGGGGATGGAAATGGAACCAGCAGACAGTGCAGGGATCCCCTGTGGCCATTCCCCTCAATAACAAGTTTACTGTTTTGGATACTCTTCGGGGGGGGGGGGGGGGGGGGGGGTGGGGGGGGGAAGGACTTACCAGGAGTAAGCCACGGGGTACAGGTCTCTGGCATAGAGTCTGCCCAATTACTCGGGAAGGGGAGAGAAGCAGAGCATTAATCACTGGGGACTCCATATTTAGGGGAACAGACAGAAGGTTCTGTGGGAATGAGAGAGACTCACAGTTAATGTGTTGCCTCCCAAGTCTCAAGGTTCATAATGTCTCGGATCGTGCTTTTGGGATCCTTAAGGAGGAGGGGGAGCAGCCCCAAGTTGTGGTCCACATAGGCACTAATGAAATAGGTAGGGAGAGGGATAGAGATTTAAGGCAGAAGTTCAGAGAGCTAGGGTGGAAGCTTGGAGCCAGAACTAACAGAATTGTTATCTCTGGTTTATTGCCCATGCCATGTGCGACCAAGGCAAGGAACAGGGAGAGAAAGGAGTTAAACATGTGACTACAGGGATGGTGCAGGAGGGAGGGTTTCAGATACTTGGATATTTGGGGCTAATTCTGGAATAGGTGGAACCTCTACAAACTGGATGGTCTACACCTGGATGGTACCGATATCCTGGGGGGAATATTTGCTAATGGTCTTTGGGAGGTTTTAAACTAATTCAACGGGAGGATGGGAACCTAAATTGCAGTTCCAGTTTCCAGGAGGTTGAGAGCAGTGAGGTCAGAAATATGTTTCAAGGTCGTAAGAATGCACCGGCAATCAGGAAGGTAGTTTGAAGTGTGCCTACTTCAATGCCAAGTGCATACAGAATAAGGTGGGTAAACTTGCAGCATGGGTTGGTTCCTGGGCCTTGAATGCTGTGGCCATTTCACAGATATGGACAGAGCAGGGACAGGAATTCTGGAAATTAGATGTTTCAGTAAGAAAAGAGAATATGGGAAAAGAGGGGGAGGTGTGGCATTGTTAGTTAAGGACAGTATTATGGTGGCAGAAAGGACATTTGAGGACTTGTCTACTGAGGTAGTATGGGCTGAGGTTAGAAACAGGAAAGGAGAGATAATCTTGTTTGGAGTTTTCTATAGGCCTCCGAATAGTTCCAGAAGGGTAGAGGAAAGGAGTGCAAAGATGATTCTGGATAGGAGCGAGAATGACAGAGTAGTTATTGTGGGAGCATTTATCTTTCGAAATATTGACTGGAAATACGATAGTTCAAGTACTTTAGATGGGTCAGTTTTTGTCCAATGTGTGCAGGAGGGTGTCCTGATACAGTATGCAGACAGACCAACAAGGGACAAGGCCATATTGGATTTGGTACTGGGTAATGAACCCAGCCAGGTGTTAGTGAGCACTTTGGTGATAGTGACCACAATTCAGTTATGTTTACTTTAGCGATGGAAAGGGATAGGTATATACCACAGGGCAAGAGTTATAACTGGGGGAAAGGCAATTACAATGTGATTAGGCAAGATTCAGGATGCATAAAATGGGAAAGGAAACTGCAGGAGATGGGCACAATAGAAATGTGGAGCTTATTGAAGGAACAGCTACTTCGTGTCCTTGATAAGTATGTACCTGTCAGGCAGGGAGGAAGTGGTCGAGTGAGGGAACTGCGGTTTAATAAGGAAGTTTAAGCTCTTGTCGAGAGGAAGAAGAAGGCTTATGTTCGGATGAGATGTGAAGGCTCAGGTAAGGCGCTCGAGTTACAAGCTAGCCAGGAAAAATCTAAAGAGAGAACTAAGAAGAGCCAGCAGGGACCATGAAAAATTGTTGGTAGATAGGATCAAGGAAAACCTTAAAGCTTTCTGGAGGTATATCAGGAATAAAAGAATGACTAGAGTAAGATTAGGGCCAATCAAGGACAGTAGTGGGAAGTTGTGCGTGGAGTCTGAGGAGATAGGAAAAGTGCTAAATGAATATTTTTCGCTGGTATTTACACTGAATAAAGACAGCGTTGTTGAGGAGAATACTGAGATACTGGTTACTAGACTAGACAGGATTGAGGTTCACAAGGAGGAGGTGTTAGCAATTCTGGAAAGTGTGAAAATAGGTAAGTCCCCTGGGCTGGATGGGATTTATCCTGGAGTTCTCGGGGAAGCCAGGGAGGAGATTGCTGAGCCTTTGGCTTTGATCTTTATGTCTTCATTGTCTAGAGGAATAATGCTAGAAGATTGAAGGATAGCAAATGTTGTTCCCTTGTTCAAGAAGGGGAGTAGAGATAACCCTGATAATTATAAACCAGTGAGCCTTACTTCGGTTGTAGGTAAAATATTGGAAAGGGTTATAAGAGATAGGATTTCTAATCACTTAGTAAGGAATAATTTGATTAGGGATAGCCAACACGATTTTGTGCAGGGTAGATCGTGTCTCACAAAACGTATTTGATGAGGGTAAAGTGGTTGATGTGTTGGATATGGATTTCAGTAAAGCATTTGATAAGGTTCCACACGGTAGGCTATTGCACAAAGTATGGAGGCATGGGATTGAAGGTGATTTAGCAGTTTGGATCAGAAAGAAAAAAGACAGAGGGTGGTGGTTGATGGGAAATGTTCATCCTGGAGTTCAGTTGTGGTGTATTGCAAGGATCTGTTTTGAGTCCATTGCTGTTTGTCATTTTCATGCATGACCTGGAAGAGGGTGTAGAAAGATGGGTTAGTAAATTTGTTGATGATGCTAAGGTCGGTAAAGTTGTGGACAGTGCTGGAGGATGTTGCAGGTTACAGAGGGACATAGATAAGCTGCAGAGCTGGGCTGAGAGGTGGCAAATTGAGTTTAATGTGGAAAAGTGTGAGGTAGGAAGGAGCAATAGGAATGCAGAGTATTGGGCTAATGGTAAGATTCTTGGTAGTGTAGCTGAGCAAAGAGATCTCGTTGTCCATGTACATAGATCCCTGATGACAGGTTGACAGGGTTGTTAAGAAGGCATACAGTATATTAGCTTATATTGGTAGAGGGATTGATTTTTGGAGCCATGAGGTCATGTTGCAGCTGTACAAAACTCTGGTGTGGCCACACTTGGAATATTGCGTACAGTTTTGGTCACTGCATTATAGGAGGGATGTGGAAGCTTTGGAAAGGGTTCAAAGGTGATTTATTCGGATTTTGCCTGGTGTGGAGGGAAGGTCTTATGAGGAAAGACTGAGGGAATTGAAGCAGTTCTCATTAGAGAGAAGAAGGTTGAGAGGTGGCTTTATTGAGACGTTGAGATTATCAGTGGATTTGGTAGGGTTGACAGTGAGAGCCTCTTTCCTCAGATGGTAATGGCTAGCACGAGGGGACATAACTTTAAATTGAGGGTGATAGATATAGGACAGATGTCAGAGGTAGATTCTTTACCCAGAGAGTAGTAGGGGCATGGAACATACTGCCTGCAACGGTAGTAGACTTGCCAACTTTAAGAGCATTTTAAATAGTCATTGGATAGACATATGAATGAAAATGGAATAGTGTAGGATAGATAGATTTCAGATTGGTTCCTCAGGTCATTGCAATATCGACGGCCAATGGGCCTGTACTGCTCTGTAAAGTTCTATGTTCTATAATGTTTCTGTCCCGAGACTATGACATAATATCAGTGATTAAGGTCATCAGAAAATATTTGAATGTTTTGCCCATGATGCTGGGTGTGAGCTGATGAATTCCTCCCTGTTCTGCCTTTTCGTTTAAATATTCCCAAGGCACAGGGAACAAAGCAGAGTGTTTTAACATCGAGGTAAGTCTCTGTCTCCCATCATCCACATCTCACAATCTTCCCTCCTGCACATACTCAGCTGGATGGTCTGGTCTGGAAGGTTGGGTTTGTAACTGAGTACACAGTCACAGACAGTAGGTACTGTTTTGTCCTAACTCTCCTCATGTTCTGTCCCTATCTCGCACTCTCACTCTCTGTCCATATCTCTCATATACTCTCTCTTTCCTAATTTTCACACTTTCTCTCTCTGTCCCTGTCTCTTACACTCTCTCTCCTATCTCTCACTCACTCTCTGTCCCTGTCTCTCATACTCTCTATCCCCCTCTCTCTGTCCCCACCTCTCACAATCTCTCTCTGTCCCTGTCTCACACACACTGTCTTTCTCTCACAGTCTCTATCTCTCTCTGTCCCGATCACTCACACACGTTCTCTTTTTTCCTATCTCTCCAACTCTCTCTCTCCCTATCTCTCACATGCTTTCAATCTGTTCCTGTCTCTCACACAGACTGTCTGTCCCAGTTTTTCACTCTGTCTCTCTCTGTCCCTTTCACTCACCCACTTTCTCTCTCTCTCGTTCTCTCTCTCTGTTCTCATGAAGAGTGAGATTATGTTACTGCATTTTTGGGATGTTTAGGCAAATAGCTGTTTATATTTGTATACTTCTCCAGTGGATGCTGTCTGACCTGCTGTGATCTCCAATATTTGTTGTTTTCTGTGGTTGTGCATTATTTGATGATGTGTTAACCAATTATTGCATCTTTAATTAATATTTTATTTTGGTGAGAAGCTATGGTCAATTCATTCAGTGTCAGAGTTTGAAGGTCATATTGCGGCTGTACAGGACATTGGTGAGACCACTTTTGGAACACTGTGCTCAGTTCTGGTCTCCCTGCTTCAGGAAGGATGTTGTGAAACTTGAGCAGGTTCAGGAGAGATTTACCAGGATGTTGCCAGAGTTCGAGGATTTGGGCTATAAGGAGAGGCTAAATAGGCTAGGGCTATTTTCCCTCAAGCACTGGGGGGGCTGAGGGGTGACCTTATAGAGATTTATAAAACTATTAGGGGCGTGGATATGGTGAATAGACAAGGTCTTTTTCCTGGGGCAGGGGAATCCAGAAGTAGAAGGTATAGGTTAAGGTGAGGGGAAAGATTTAAAAGGGACGTGAGGGGCAACGTTTTCACACAGAGGGTGGTGCGTGTATGGAATGAGCTGCCAGAATAGGTGGAGGAGACTGGTACAGTTACAACACTTAAAGGTGTCCTGATGGGTAAATGATAAGGAAAGGTTTTGAGGGATATGGGCCAAATATTGGCAAATGGGGCTAGATTAATTTTGAATACTTGGAGTGCATGCACTGGTTTGACCAAAGGGTCTGTTTCCATGCTGTAAACCTCTATGACTCTACAGTAAGTATGTTTATTTAGAAATCTGGTTTAAAGCTCTTTTTAGAAGATATTGGATCGGAGATTCTGGTCACTGGGGTAAAGTAAGGATTTTGATTTTTGAGGGAGAGACAGAGAAAGAGAGAGAGAGAGAGCGAGTGAATCCCCCAGCCCCAGTCCTGACAATCTACTCCATTTCTTTTCAATAATTGACTTGGGAGAATGTAGCTGTCACTGTGTGGGTTTAGCTTTAATTTCATGTTCCTCACTGCCCCTGGAGAAGGTGGTGGGGAGCGGCAGTATTCCATGTGGTGTCTGAACACGGGATAGTCACAGTGACATTACAGAGGGAGCTCCGGGATTTGGTGTAGTTGGAATTACACAGGGGCTTTTCCAAGAATCAGATTTAATCAGCTGGTTGTCTTCCAGGGTGAAGGCTTGTCCTCCTTAAAGCAGGAAGATTGGGAAGTGGAGGGAACACAGCAAATCACAGAATCACAACGTTATCGTGGTGCAACGGTGGCTGTTCAGCTCATCCTGCCAGGAGAACACAAATGTGAGGGGACTTCTGGTTAAATGGAGAGTTCTGGTTAAATGGGGAGTCAGCAGGAGGATATCTCTGATCGATCTGAGGAATGACCTCGTGTGAGACTCTGGGGAAGGGACTCACTGGAAATGCAGTACAAAGAGTCAGCACAGGTACGATGGAATGAACAAACTCCTTTAATTACTGCAATGACTACAGGGCAGAGCCAGACAGAAATAACCACATGGAGCTTTCCTGGCAGACATGTCTACTGTTAAGGAACATAGCAGAGCCCCTCAGAATATATTAAGAAGGTAGTCTAGACTGTAACTTTTTCTGACTTTGAAAGTAAATGTACGGTGTTGCATTCCAAATGCAATTCAATTGATCACACTACCTGAAATTATGCAAAACACATTTATTTAAACACAATAGTTAAAATACAATAAAAAAAGGAAGTTATAACTTAAACTTCACTGGAAAACTTAACCGAATAAAAGATACAGTAACAATTACTAATTAACTATTCTACTATAGTAACATCCTGACATCAGGACATTATTTAAATGAGCCACAACACACTGCAGCACCCAGGAACTATGAGAAGCTGAGGAGAAACACCTAAACAATGTATTCAGAAATAACTGGTACCCAATAAGTACAGTCTGCTGATTCCTGCACAACAGACACAAACAGGAAGACACAACACACACAGAAACTCTAGCCACACTACCATACATTAATGACATCTCAGAGATAGCAACCAGGCTACTCTGGCCCCTAGGCATCATGGTAGCCCACAAGCCTACCAACACACTGAAACAACTCCTGATGAATTTAAAGGACCCAGTGCCAACCCCCAATATAATGAACGTCATGTAAAAATGCCTTGCAAAGATTGCAACAAATAGTACATTGGACAAACAGGCATGAAATTAGCCACGAGGATACATGAGCACAAACTAGCCACCAAAAGGCATGACCAATTATCACTAGTATCCATACACACAGATAAAGAGGGACACAGTTTGACTGGGACAACACATCCATCCTGGGACAGGCTAAACAAAGACACGCATTCCCAGAAGCCTGGCATTCAAACCTGCACTCCATTATCAAGCATAATGTATTTGGACCCCATTTAGCCAACTCCCAGACACAGAACCAGAAATGATGTCACCTTCCACAACAAACCAAGACATATTAATAGCACTCATGCCACATTGTAAGAAGGTCAGCGCTGAAGGAGTGCTGCACTGTCAGAGGGTCAGGACGAGGGGATTGCCATAATGTCAGACTTAGTGATGAGGGAGTGGGCACTGTCAGAGGGTCAGTGCTGAGACAATGCCGCACAGTCAGAGGGTTAGCACTGTTGGAAGGTCAGTGTTGAGGGAGTGCCGCACTGTCGGAGGGTGATCGCTGAGGGAGTGCCGCACTGTCGGAGGGTCAGTGCTAAAGGAGCACCATACTGTCAGATAGTCAGTGCTGAGGAACTGCCGCATTGTCGGCTGGTCCTGCTGAGGGAGTCCACACTGTTGGAGGGTCAATACAGAGGGAGTGCCGCACTGTCGAAGGGTTAGTGCTGAGAGAGTGCTGCACTGTCAGATGGTCTGTGCTGAGGAAGTGCTGCATTGTCAGAGGGTCAATGCTGAGGGATTGCCGCTCTGTCAGAGGGTCAGTGCTGAGGGAGTGCTGCACTGTCGGAGGGTGAGTGCTGAGGGAGTCCTGCACTGTCAGAGGGTCTGTATTGAGGGAATGCCACACTGTGGCATCACAAAAAGCTGCTCCAAAATGATATCTCACTGACATTCCACACATCTTTTTTATCTTCTGGTGTATCTTGTGCCTCAGCTCCTGACCACAGTTTGGAGGTCTGTACATAACTATCACTATGATTTGTTTCAACCTTTTGCTGTCCCTCAGTTCCACCAGAGGGGTACTAATATCCTGGGTGGGAAATTTGCTGGTGCTATTCAGGTGGGTTTAAACTTGCTTAGTAGGGGGATGGGAACCAGAGGTGTATAACGTAGAACATAGAACAATACAGCACAGGACAGGCCCTTCAACCCTCGATGTTGTGCCGACCTGTGAAATATTCTCAGCTCCTCCCCCCACATTATCCCAAAATCATCCATGTGCTTATCTAAGGATTGTTTAAATCTCCTTAATGTGACTGAGTTGACTACATTAGCAGGTAGGGCATTCCACACCCTTACCACTCTCTGAGTAAAGAACCTGCCTCTGACATCTGTCTTAAATCTATCACCCCTCAATTTGTGGCTATGCCCCCTCGTACACGTTGACGTCATCATCCTCGGAAAAAGATTTTCACTGTCTGCCCTATCTAATCCCCTGATCATCTTGTATGTCTCTATCAAATCCCCTCTTAGCCTTCTTCTTTCCAATGAGAACAGGTTCAAGTCTCTCAGCCTTTCCTCATAAAACCTTTCCTCCAGACCAGGCAACATCCTGGTAAATCTCCTCTGCACCTTTTCCAATGCTTCCTGTAATGGGGCGACCAGAACTGTACACAATATTCCAAGTGTGGCCGCACCAGCGTTTTGTATAATTTCAGCATGATATTGCGGTTCTGGATCTCAATCCCTCTACAATGAAACCTAACACACCAAATGCCTTCTTAACAGCACTATCCACCTGGATGGCAACTTTCAGGGATCTATGTACATGGACACCAAGAGCCCTCTGCACATCCACACTACCGAGAATCTTTCCATTGACCCAGTATTCTGCCTTCCTGTTATTCTTCCCAAAGTGCATCACCTCACATTTATCTGCATTGAACTCCATTTGCCACCTCTCAGCCCATTCTGCAGTTTATCCAAGTCCCCCCGCAACCTGTAACACTCTTCCAAACTGTCCACTACTCCACCGACTTTAGTGTTGTCTGCAAATTTACTAATCCATCCACCTCTGCCTGTGTCTAAGTCATTTAGAAAAATGACAAACAGCAGCGATCCTTGTGGCACACCACGAGTAACCCGACTCCAGACTGGATGTTTTCTATCAACCACCACTCGCTGCCTTCTTTCAGAAAGCCAGTTTCTAAACCAAACTGCTAAATCACCCTCAATTCCATGCCTCTGCATTTTCTCCAACATGGATCTTACCTACCACCCCACCAATCTCCATGTACAGCGCATCATCCGCCGTCATTTCCGCTACCTCCAAACGGACCCCACCACCAAGGATATATTTCCCTCCCCTCCCCTATCAGCATTCCGTAAAGACCACTCCCTCCATGACTCCCTCGTCAGATCCACACCCCCCACCAACTCAACCTCCACTCCCAGCACCTTCCCCTGCAACCGCAGGAGGTGCAAGACTTGCGCCCACACCTCCCCCCTCACCTCCCTCCAAGGCCCCAAAGGAAACTTCCATATCCGCCACAGATTCACCTGCACCTCCACACACATCATCTATTGCATCCTCTGCACCCGATGTGGCCTCCTCTATATTGGGGAGACAGGCCGGCTACTTGCAGAGCGTTTCAGAGAACACCTCTGGGACACCCGGACCAACCAACCCAACCACCCTGTAGCTCAACATTTCAATTCCCCCTCCCACTCCACCAAGGATATGCAGGTCTTTGGACTCCTCCATCGTCAGACCACAACAAAACGACGGTTGGAGGAAGAACGCCTCATCTTCCGGCTAGGAACCCTCCAACCACAAGGGATGAATTCGGATTTCACCAGTTTCCTCATTTCCCCTCCCCCCACCCTGTCTCAGTCAAATCCATCAAATTCAGCACCGCCTTCCTAACCTGAGATCTTCTTCCCGACCTCTCCGCCCCCACCCCAGTCTGACCTATCACCCTCACCTTGACCTCTTTCCACCTATCACATTTCCGACGCCCCTCGCCAAAGTCCCTCCTCCCTACCTTTTATCTTAGCCTGCTGGACAAACTTTCCTCATTCCTGAAGAAGGGCTTATGCCCGAAACGTCGATTCTCCTGTTCCCTGGGTGCTGCCTGACCTGCTGCGCTTTTCCAGCAACACATTTCCAGCTCTGATCTCCAGCATCTGCAGACCTCACTTTCTCCTCATTTTCTCCAACAGCCTACCATGTGGAACTTTATCAAAGGCTTTGCTGAAGTCCATGTACACCACGTCAACTGCCCTACCTTCATCTACATGCTTGGTCACCCTCTCAAAAAACTCAATGAGGTTTGTGAGACAAGACCTGCCCTTGGCAAAACCATGTTGACTATCTGAAATCAAATTGTTGTTTGCGAGATGATTATAAATCTTATCTCTTATAATCCTTTCCAAAACCTTTCCTACAACAGAGGTAAGGCTCACTGGTCTATAATTACCTGGGTCATCACTACTACCCTTCTTGAACAAGGACACAACATTTGCAATCCTCCAGTCCTCTGGTACCAAACCTGTAGACAATGATGACTCAAATATCAAAGCCAAAGGCTCTGCTATCTCCTCCCTAGCTTCCCAGAGAATCCTCAGCTAAATCCCATCCGGCCCAGGGGACTTGTCTACTTTCACTCCTTCTAGAATTGATAACACCTGTGCATAACTAACCTCGATCCTTTCTAATCTTATATCTTGTATCTTGTTCTTCTCCTCTACAATATTCTCCTCTTGCTGAGTGAAAACTCCTCTTGATGAGAAATGTTCATTTAGCATCTCTCCGATCTCCACACTCAACTTCCCACTTCAGTCTTTGACTGGCCCTATTCCTACCCTAATCATCCTTTTATTCCTCACATACTTATAGAAAGCTTTAAGGTTCTCCTTTATTCTATTTGCTTAAGATTGCCCGTGTCCTCTCTTTGATCTTTTTAACTCTCTCTTTAAATCCTTCCTAGCTGATCTGTAACTTTCCATTGCCTCATGAACACATAAGCCTCCTTCTTCCGCTTAACAAGAGATGCAATTTCTGTAGTAAACCATGGTTCCCTTACCTTGTCACTTCCTCCATGCCTGACAGGGACATACCTATCAAAAACACGCAAAATCTGTTCCTTAAACCAGCTCCTCATTTCCATTGTCTGCATCCCCTGCATTTTATTACCCCATTCTATGCATCCTAATTCTTGCCTAATCGCATTATAATTGCCCTCGCCCCATCGATAACACTTGACCTGTGACATTTACCTGTCCCTTTTCACTGCCAAACTAAACATATCTGAATTATGGTCATTCTCTCCAAAGTGCTCACCTACAACTAAATCAAACACCTGGCCTGGTTCATTACCAAATACCAGATCCAGTGTGGCCTCCCCGCTTATTGGCCCTTCAACATACTGTGTCAGGAAACCCTCCTGTACACATTGGACAAAAACTGATCCATCCTACGTACTAGAGCTATGACATTTCCAGTCAATGTTGGGGAAGTTAAAGTCCCTCATAATGACCACCCTGTTCCTTTCACACCTACCCAGAATAATGTTGCTAATTCTCTCTTCCACCTCCCTGGAACTCTGCGGAGGTCTAAAAACTCCAAGAAGTGTGACCTCTCCTGTTTTTAACCTCAGCTCACACTACCTCAGTAAACGAGTCCTCATCAAAAGTTCTCTCAGCCACCATTATACTATGTTTGACTAACAAGGCCACGCCTCCTCCTCTTTTACTGACTTGCCTGTTTTTAATGAAAGATGTAAACGCTAGAACCTGCAATCTCACCCTGCTCTATCCATGTCTCCGAAATGGTCACAACATTGTAGTCCCAGGTACCTTTCCATGCTGCAAGCTCACCTACCTTATTTTAGATACTTCTGGCGTTGAAGTAGACACACTTCAAACCAGTTTGCTGTCTGCCAGCACATTCCTGTGACCCTGAAATCCTGTCCCTGTCCTTCCTACTCTCATCCTCCTGTGCACTGCAACTATACCTCCGGTTCCCATCCCCCTGCTGAGCAAGTTTAAACCCACCCGAATAGCACCAGTAAATTTCCCACCCAGGATATTAGAACCCCTCTGGTTCAAGTGAAGACCGTCCTGTTTGTACAAGTTCCACCTTCCCCAGAATGAGCCCCAATTATCCAAAAACCTGAAACCCTCCCTCTTGCACCATCCTTGCAACCATGTGTTCAGCTGATATCTCTCGCTGTTCTTTGCCTCACTATCACGTGGCACAGGTAACAAACCAGAGATAACGACTCTGTTTGTTCTTGCTCTCAGCTTCTACCCTAGCTCCTGAAATCCTGCCTTCTATCCCCTATCCCTCTTTCTACCGATGTCATTGGTACCTACATGGACAACGACTTGGGGCTGGTCACCCTCTCCCTTCAGAACCCCAAAGATATGATCCGAGACATCACGGACCCTAGCACCTGGGAGGCAACACACCAACCGTGAGTCTATTTCACACCCACCAAACCTTCTATCTGACCCTCTCACTATTGAGACCCCAATGACTAACACTCTCCTCCTTTCCCTGCTTCCCTTCTGTACAACAGGGACAGACTCTGTGCCAGAGACTGCACCCCACAGCATACCCCTGGTACGTCGTCCTCCCGAACAGTATCCAAAGCAGTATACATGTTTTTCAGGGGAACTACCACAGGGGATCCTCCACTGACTGTTTCCTCTCCCTTCGAATAGTCACCCAGCTTTCTTTGTGCCTCAGAGTAACTACTTCCCTGGAACTCTTATCCATCACAGACTCTGCCTCACAAATGATCTGAAGTTCATCCAGCTCCCGCTCCAGTTCCCTAACATGGTCTTGGAGGAGCGAGAGTTGGGTGCATTTCCTGCCGATGTACTTGGATGGGACACTAATGGCGTCCCTCACCTCAAACATCATGCAGGAGGGACATTGCTCTCCCTGCACTGTCATCCCTGCTAGATCCCTTATCACTTAGCTGATATGTCCCTGGTCTTTAAGGTTAGAGGAGGTGGTTGGTTGAGAGGCCCTACAAGTCAGGGTCTCGGGTTGAGAATACACTGACTTATATAGCAGGACGGAAATAAAAATAAGAAGTCCCTCCTTTCCCAGAAACCTCTGCCCTCTGATGTCAAATTTAAATGCACAATCAGTGACTCACCGCTCCCGGGAGGCCCCTGGTGCAAGCTTCCACCCTTCGAGTTCCTGCTGCCGCTGAAAACAGAAATGTAATTGCAGTGGACAGGAGGATGTGAGTGGTGAGGACAGGGACAGGATTTCATGGTCACAAGAATGTGCTGGCAGACAGCAAGCTGGTTTGAAGTGTGTCTACTTCAACGCCAGAAATATCCGAAATAAGGTAGGTGAGCTTACAGCATTGTTAGGTACCTGGGACTTTGATGTTGTGGCCATTTCGGAGACATGGATAGGAGTAATAGATATTGCAGGTTCCAGGGTTTAGATCTTTCATTAAAACAAGCAAGGCGGTAAAAGAGGGGGGAGGTGTGGCCTTGTTAGTCAATGACAGTATAACGGTGGCGGAGAGAACTTTTGACAAGGACTCGTCGACTGAGGTAGTATGGGCTGAGGTTAGAAACAGGAGAGGTGAGGTCACACGGCTTGGAGTTTTTTATAGGCCTCCGCAGAGTTCCAGGGATGTGGAAGAGAGGATCGGCAAAAGGATTCTGAGTAGGAGTGAAAGGAACAGGGTGGTCATTATGGGGGACTTTAACTTCCCCAACATTGACTGGAAATGTTATAGCTCGAGTACATCGGATGGATCAGTTTTTGTCCAATGTGTACAAGAGGGTTTCCTGACACAGTATGTCGAAGGGCCAACAAGAGGGGAGGCCAGACTGGATCTGGTGCTTGGTAATAAACCAGGCCAGGTGTTTGATTTAGTTGTAGGTGAGCACTTTGGAGAGAGTGACCATAATTCAGTTATGTTTAGCGATGAAAAGGGATAGGTACATGCCACTGGTCAAGAGTTATCGATGGGGCAAGGGCAATTATAATGCGATTAGGCAAGAATTAGGATGCATAGAATGGGGTAGCAAAATGCAGGGGATGTTGACAATGGAAATGTGGAGCTGGTTTAAGGAACAGATATTGCGTGTCCTTGATAGTATGTCCTTGTCAGGCAGGGAGGAAGTGATAAGGTGGGGCCATGGGGCGGTGTTGAGTTTATTGAGAAGGTGAGTTTTTTGAGAAGGTGACCAATCATGTAGATGAGGGTAGGATGGTTGACGTGGTATACATGGGCTTCAGTAAAGCCTTTGATAAAGTTCCAAATGGTAGGCTGTTGAAGAAAATGCAGAGACATGGAATTGGGGGTGATTTAGCAGTTTGGATTAGAAACTAACTTTCTGAAAGAAGGCAGCAAATGGTGGTTGATGGAAAATATTCAGCCTGGAGTCGGGTTACTAGTGGTGTTCCACAAAGATCTGTTTTGAGACCACTGCTGTTTGTCATTTTTCTAAATAACTAAGATGCAGGCACAGGTGGATTAGTAAATTTGCAGATGACAGTAAAGTCAGTGGAGTAGTGGACAGTGTGGAAGAATGTTACAGGTTGCAGTTGGACTTGGATAAACTGCTGAGAGGTGGGAAATGAAGTTCAATGCAGATAAATGTGAGGTGATTCTCTCTGGGAAGAATAACAGGAAGGCAGAGTACTGGGTCAATGGAAAGATTCTTGGTCATGTGGATGTGCAGAGAGATTTTGGAGTCTATGTACATAGATCCTTGAAAGTTGCCACCCAGGTTGATAGTTAAGAAGGCATGCAATGTTTTATTGGTAGAGGGATTGGGTTCCAGAGCCGCAATATCATGCTGCAACTATACAAAACGCTAGTGTGGCCGCACTTGGAATATTGCGTACAGTTCTGGTTGCCCCAATTCGGGAAGGACATGGAAGCATTGGAAAAGGTGCAGAGGAGATTTACCAGGATGTTGCCTGTTCTGGAGGGAAGCTCTTATAAGGAAAGGCTGAGAGACTTGGGTCTGTTGTCATTGGAAAGAAGAAGGCTAAGGGGGGATTTGATAGAGGTTTTCAAGATGATCAGAGGATTAGATAGAGTAGACAGTGAAAGTCTTTTTCCTAGGATGATGACTTCAGCTTGTACGAGGAGGCATAACCACAAATTGAGGGGTGATAGATTTAAGACAGATGTCAGAGGCAGGTTCTTTACTCAGAGAGTGGTAAGGAATGTTCTGCCTGCCAATGTCGTTAACTCAGCCACATTAGGGGCATTTAAACAATCCTTAGTTATGCACATGGATGATTTTGGGATAGTGTAGGGGGACGAGCTGAGAATAGTTCACAGGTTGGCACAACATCGAGGGTTGAAGGGCCTGTTCTGCGTTGTATTGTTCTATGTTCTATGTACCCAGACAGATCCTACACCATCTGACCCTACTTTGTTCCGGGAGGGGGAGAGTTACCTGGATGCTTTGTTTCAGGAGGCAGTCACACCTGGGAGATTAAGTAATTCACATTCAGCTAGTGATCAGGCACAAAAGAGTGTGACTGTAAGTGAGGCAGGTAGGGGGAACCGGAGTTCAGGAGTAGAGGAGCCTCAGCCCTTGACCTTGTCCAACAGGTACGAGATTCTTGCTCCCTGTTCGGATGAGGAAAAGGGCTCTGGACAGGATGAGCCAACTGACCAAGGCACCATGGTCCAGAAGGCCATTCAAGAGGGGGGAGCTAATAGACAAGTAGTTGTTATAGGGGATTCTATAATTAGGGGGACAGATAGTATCCTTTGCAAGCCGGATCGGGAGTCTCGCATGGTGTGTTGCCTGCCCGGTGCCAGGGTGCGAGACATCTCCGACCGTCTTGAAAGGATATTGGAGCGGGAGGGGGAGGATCCAGTTGTTGTGGTCCACGTTGGTACCAACAACATAGGCAAGACTAGGGTGGAGGACCTGTTTGGGCATTATGAAGCACTAGGCAGGAAATTGAAGCACAGGTCCTCAAGGGTCATAATCTCCGGATTACTGCCCGAGCCACGTGCCAATTGGCATAGGGACAAGAAAATTAGGCAAGTAAACACGTGGCTAAGGGATTGGTGTGGGAAAGAGGGATTCCACTTCATGGGGCATTGGCATCAGTTTTGGAACAGGGGGGATCTGTACCGTTGGGACGGTCTCCACCTGAACCGATCAGGTACCAATGTTCTAGCGAAGAGGATAAATAGGGTGGTCAGTAGGACTTTAAACTTCTGAGTTGGGGGGAAGGGAAAGTGAAAGCAACAGGGAGTATGGAGGTAAATGGCAAGATTAGCAGCAGGATAGAATGTTTCCAGGCAGATTTAAAATTGAGGCAGACTGAGAATGCAGTAAAAAGCAAGGATAACTTAGGACATATGACTTCCAACATCTCTAATGATAAGGAAGTTAGCATTAAGGCACTTTACCTGAATGCTCGTAGCATACATAACAAAGCCGATGAACTAATGGCACAGATAATAGTGAATGATTATGATGTAGTAGGCATCACAGAGACTTGGTTACAGGGGGGTCAGGACTGGCAGTTAAACCTCCATGGTTTTTCAACTTATCGAAAAGACAGAGAGGTGGGCAGAGGGGGTGGGGTTGCCTTGTTAGTTAAGAACAAAATTAAATCTATGGTATTGAATGACATAGCGTCGGATGATGTGGAGTCTGTGTGGGTGGAATTGAGGAACCACAAAGGCAAAAAAAACATAATTGGAGTTGTGTATAGACCTCCTAACAGTGGTCAGGACCAGGGACGCAACATGTACCGGGAAATAGAGAAGGCATGTCAGAAAGGCAAGGTTACATTGATCATGGGAGACTTCAATATGCAGGTGGACTGGGTAAATAATGTTGTTAGTGGATCTAAAGAAAGGGAATTCATGGAATGCTTACAGGATGGCTTTTTGGAACAGCTTGTCATGGAGCCCACAAGAGAGCAGGCTATTCTGGACCTAGTGCTTTGCAATGAACCAGACTCTATAAAAGATCTTAAAGTAAGGGAACCCTTAGGAAGTAGCGACCATAATATGATAGAGTTCAGTCTGGAGTTTGAAAGGGAGAAGGCAAAATCGGATGTAATGGTGTTACAGTTGAATAAAGGTAATTATGAGGGCATGAGAGAGGAACTGACTAAAATAGACTGGAAGCAGAGGCTAACCGGGAAGACAGTAGAGCAAAAATGGCAGGAGTTTGTAGGTATAATTGAGGACACTGTACAGAGGTTCATTCCCAAGAAAAGAAAGATTAACCGGGGAGGGATTAGACAACCTTGGCTGACAAAGGAAGTCAGGAAATGTATTAAAGAAAAAGAGAGATCCTATAAAGTGGCTAAGAACAGTGGGAAATCAGAAGATTGGGAGGGATACAAAAGCAAACAGAGGATAACAAAGAGTGTAATAAGAAAGGAGAGGATCAAATATGAAGGTAGGCTAGCCAGTAATATTAGAAATAATAGTAAAAGTTTCTTTCAGTACATAAGAAACAAACGACAGGCAAAAGTAGACATTGGGCCACTTCAAACTGATGCAGGAAGCCTAGTGATGGGAGATAAGGAAATAGCAGGAGAACTTAACAAGTACTTTGCGTCAGTCTTCACAGTGGAAGACATGAGTAATATCCCAAAAATTAAAGGGTGTCACGGGGCTGAGTTGAGTATGGTTGCCATTACGAAAGAGATAGTGCTAGAAAAGTTAAAAAGTCTTAAAATTGATAAATCTCCTGGCCCCGATGGAATACACCCTAGAGTTCTGAGAGAGGTGGCTGAGGAAATAGCAGAGGCATTGGTTGAGATCTTTCAAGAGTCACTGGAGTCAGGAAAGGTCCCGGATGATTGGAAGATGGCTGTTGTAACCCCCTTGTTCAAGAAAGGATCAAGGCAAAAGATGGAAAATTATAGGCTAATCAGCTTAACCTCGGTTGTTGGTAAAATTCTAGAATCCATCATTAAGGATGAGGTTTCTAAATTCTTGGAAGAGCAGAGTCTGATTAGAACAAGTCAACATGGATTTAGTAAAGGGAGGTCATGCCTGACAAACCTGTTGGAATTTTTTGAAGAGGTAACAAGTAGGTTAGACCAGGGAAACCCAGTGGATGTGGTCTATCTAGACTTTCAAAAGGCCTTTGATAAGGTGCCACACGGGAGGCTGCTGAGCAAGGTGAGGGCCCATGGTGTTCGAGGTGAGCTGCTGGGATGGATTGAGGATTGGCTGTCTAACAGAAGGCAGAGAGTTTGGATAAAAGGTTCTTTTTCAGAATGGCAGCCGGTGACGAGCGGTGTCCCGCAGGGTTCGGTGCTGGGGCCACAGCTGTTCGCATTATATATTAACGATTTGGATGAGGGAACCGGGGGCATTCTCGCGAAGTTTGCCGATGATACGAAGTTAGGTGGACAGGCAGGTAGTACTGAGGAAGTGGGGAGGCTGCAGAAGGATCTTGACAGGTTGGGAGAGTGGTCCAGGAAATGGCTGATGGAATTTAACGTGAGCAAGTGCGAGGTCTTGCACTTTGGCAAAAAGAATAAAAGCATAGACTACTTTCTAAATGGTGGGAAAATTAATAAAGCCAAAGCACAAAGGGATCTGGGAGTGCTAGTCCAGGATTCTCTAAAGGTAAACATGCAGGTTGAGTCCGTGATTAAGAAAGCTAATGCAATGTTGTCTCTTATCTCAAGAGGGTTGGAATATAAAAGCAGAGATGTACTACTAAGACTTTATAAAGCTCTGGTTAGGCCCCATTTGGAGTACTGTGTCCAGTTTTGGTCCCCACACCTCAGGAAGGACATACTGGCACTGGAACGTGTCCAGCGGAGACTCACACGGATGATCCCTGGAATGACAGGTCTAACATATGAGGAACGGCTGAGGATACTGGGATTGTATTCGTTGGAGTTTAGAAGATTAAGGGGAGACTTAATAGAGACGTACAAAATAATACATGGCTTGGAAAAGGTGGATGCTAGGAAATTGTTTCAGTTAAACGAGGAGACTAGGACCCATGGACACAGCCTTAGAATTAGAGGGGGTCATTTCAGAACAGAAATGCGGAGGCATTTCTTCAGCCAGAGAGTGGTGGGCCTGTGGAATTCATTGCCACGGAGTGCAGTGGAAGCCGGGACGCTAAATGTCTTCAAGGCCGAGATTGATAGATTCTTGTTGTCTCGAGGAATTAAGGGCTACGGGGAGAACGCTGGTAAGTGGAGCTGAAATGCGCATCAGCCATGATTGAATGGCGGAGTGGACTTGATGGGCCGAATGGCCTTACTTCCACTCCTATGTCTTATGGTCTTATGGTCTTATGGACACTCTCTGTGGGGAATGGGACAGTCTCAGTGTGAGGAGAGATGATGTCTTTGTGTGGGGAGGACAGATTCTCTGTGCGAAGTGAGACTGTCGTGTGGGGAGTAATTTTGTTTGAGCAGTGTGCTGCCGGCTGGATGTAACTCCTCTCCTCATGTCTCCTCATGCTGCCTTAAATATTCAATAGCTTGTGTTGTACAATGATGTATTGTCACTCAGCCATGTCTCTCTTTGTCCAGAGATGCTCGAATGTGATCATTCACAGTCACTATCAACCAAATACTGCATTCCATTTTGTAAATAAGTTCTGAACAAAAACTAACTTTCACAGTACATTGGCGAGACTAAGCAGATGCTATGACAACACATGACTGGACACTGCGCAACAATTGCCAGACAGGGATGTTCCCTCCCAGTCGAGGAACACATCAGCAGTCAGAGTCATTTGGCCTCGGATCTTCGGGTGACCATCCTCCTAATTTAAACCTGCAACACAGAAATGATTTAACCCATGCCGCAATCTGTCAAAATTTGAGAGGTCAAGTACTATCCCAAAGGTCACTATTTAAAGTAAAAATTAACAACTTTTTTTTAAAAGTCTAACAGAATAATTAACTAACAATGATTTACAACTCCTTTTGCTAACCTATCTTTTACTTCCCCCTCTATAACACAGGTCCGATAAAACCCCAAATTAAGATTTACCCAAAAAATGCAAATTTCAAAACCAGTCAGCCATCGAATCTTCACTTTGTATCTTCCTCAGTCTTCTTTTCTTCTTCTTAAGGTCATTGGTATATAAAAGTATCTTTAAAAGAGCTATCCTGCGGGCAGTCTGCATGCTTTGGTGGCTTGGCAGTTCTCCCCCAACTGTTCACTTTGTCTAATATTTATACCCCAAAGCATCAGATCATTTCACTGGTTTTAAAATTGTAAAAATACCAAATTCAAACTTGTTTGGAGTTTAGTATCTTGGGGCATAATTTAAACTGATTGACCGAATTTGAATTTCTTTTTGTCTCATAACAACCCAGGTACTGTTAACTGCTGGACCACATGTTACACTGTAAATACTCCAGCACTCTATGTGCTTGCTGAGTCTTTGCTAGCTTCCAACTTTCTTAAAGGCACAGTATCCCTTACACCTTCATAACATCTCCCCCCCCAAGAAAAAAATGAACCATCATAATGAAAAGATGGCTTCATTTTTTTCTCTTTATTCTTTAAACACAATACCAAAACATATAGATAACTTTAATCTAACTTCACCTTAACTTCTTCCCAGAAAAATACAAATATCATCTAAACTTTATCAGTTAAATTCATGATAATGCATCTGCAATTCTTTTGACCTGCAACAGTACGATTTTTAAATTAAAAGTCTGTAACATAAGACTCCAATGAAATAGTCTCATATTCATGTCTTTAAAACATTCTAAGAAGGTAAGAGGATTGTGATCTGTGTACACAAGTGTCTCTGAAACATTGTTCATGACATGCACATTAAAATGTTATAAGTCGAGAGTGTAGTGCTGGTAAAACACAGCATGGCAGGCAGTATCCGAGGAACAGGAGAATCGACATTTCAGGCATAAGCCTTTCATTAGGAATGAGGCTTGTGGGTCGGGACTGAGAGATAAATGGGAGTAGGGTGGGGTTGGGGGAAAGGTAGCTGAGAAAGCGATAGGTGGATGAAGGTGAGAGAGAAGGTGATAGGTCAGACGGGGGGAGTGATGGACTGGTCCAGAGTGCGGTGCTGAGTTGGAGGCTTGGGACTGGGATAATGTGGGGGGAGGGGAAATGAAGAAGCTGTTGAAATCCAGTTAATCATGTATGGCTGCTGAGTCCCAAGGCTGAATATGAGGCGTTCTTCCTCCAGGCATTGGGTGGTAACAGTTTGGCAGTGGAGGAGGCCCAGGACCTGCATGTCCTTGACAGAGTGGGAAGGGCAGTTGATGTGTTCAGCCACGGTGCAGTTGAGTTGGTGGGTGTGAGTGTCCCAGAAACGATCCGCAGGAAGGCATCCTGTCTTCCTGATGTAGAGGAGACCACACCGTGTGCAACGGGATGCAGCACAGTCTCCCTGTCCACAGCGTCCAACGTCATTGTCCATGAACCTTGCACTGCCCGATTCCACCTCCTACCAATGATTCACAAATCTGACTGCCCTGGTCAACCCATTGTCTCAGCCTGCGCCTGTCCCAATGACCTCATCTCTTCCTATCTCGACACCGTCCCGTCCCCCTTAGTCCAGGAACTCCCCATCTATGTTTGTGAGACTATCCATGCCTTTCACCTCCTTCAAGATTTCCCTGGGCCCCAAAGCCTCATCTTCACCATGGACATCCAGTCCCTGTACACATCGATCTGCCACAACGAAGGTCTCCAAGCCCTCAATTTCTTCCTCTCACACTGTCCCAACCAGTACCCTTCCACCGACACCTTCATCCACCTGGCTGACCTGGTCTGCACCCTCAATGTCTCCTTCCAATCCTCCCACTTCCTCCACAAGAGACTCAACTATGCCTGCCTGCTTGTCGGACATATGGAACAGTCCATATTCTGCAGTTACACTGGCACCACTCCCCACCTGTTTCTCTGCTACATCGATGACTGTATCAGCGCTGCCTTGTGCTCCCACGAGGAGGTTGAACAGTTCATCAACTTTACCAACACCTTCCACCATGATCTCAAAATCAGCTGGACCATCTCGGAAATCTCCCTCCCCTTCCTGGACTTCTCCATCACCGTCTCTGGCGACTGACTAACCACAGTCAGTGGTTACAAGCCCACTGACTCCCACAGTTACCTAGACTACACCTCCTCCCACCCTACCTCCTGTAAAAACGCCATCCCTTATTCCCAATTCCTCTGCCTCCACTATATCTGTTACCAGAATAACCAATTCCACCTCAGAAAGTCCCAGATAGCCTCCTTCTTCCCCACGGTCACAATTTCCCTTCTCATGTGGTTGACGATGCCCTCCAGTGCATCTCCTCCACTTCACGCACCACCAACCTTGAACCCCACCCCCAATGCAACAAGGACAGAACCCCCCCAGTCCTCACCTTCTACCCCACCAACCTCCGGATACATCGCATAATCCTCCGCCACTTCCACCACCTCAAAACAGACCCCACCACCAGGGATATATTTCCCTCCCCACCCGAAAGAGCCTTCCGAAAAGACTATTCCCTCCGCGACTCCCTTGTCAGGTCCACACCCCCTACCAGCCCACACCCCACTCTTGGCACCTTTCCCTGCCACTGCAGAAAGTGCAAAGCTTGCGCCCACACCACCCCCTCACGTCTATCCAAGGCCCCAAGGGATCCTTCCACATCCATCAGAAATTTACCTGTACCTCTACCAAAGTCATCTACTGCATCCATTGCACCCAGTGTGATCACCTCTACATTGGGGAGACAGGATGCCTTTTTGCAGATCGTTTCAGAGAATATCTCTGGGATACCTGAACCCACTAACCCCACCACCCCTTGACTGAACACTTCAACTCCCCTCCCACTCCAACAAGGACATGCAGTTCGCAGGCCTTCTCCACCATTACCACCCGATGCCTGGAGGCGGAATGCCGCATATTCGGCCTTGGGACCCTGCAACCATATGGGATAAATGTGGATTTCAACAGCTTCCTCATTTCCCCTCCCCCCACATTATCCCAGTCCCAAGCTTCCAACTCTGCACTGCTTTCTGGACCTGTCCATCACTCCCCCCCTCCCCCACAGCCTCCCCCCCCTCCCCCCAATGACCTATCATATTCTCTCTCACCATCAGCAACCTATCGCTTTCTCAGCTACCTTTTCCCAAACCGCACCCCCTCCCATTTATCTCTCAGCCCTGACCCACTGTAGCAGTGCTTCCCGTAGCACTACAGCTCCAATTCCTATGTCAGTAGCACTGATGGTGACTTTAGAAGGTTTTGAAGTTTGGTGTAGCTAAAACTAGTTTGGTGGTCAATATTGCTTTCAAATGGTCAAATGCCTCCTGCATTGTTTTGTCCACTGAAACTTTGTGTTCTTCTTCAGCAAATTGGTTTACAGTACCACTACACTGCTGAGGTTTGGTACAAACTTCCGATAGAATTCATTGAGTCCTAACGAATCTTTCTTCGAGGTTGGTCGTGGAAATTCTTGATGACCTTTGGTTTGTTTTCTGTGGGGTCAACCTTCCATGACTGATATTATGTCCCAAGAACGTCACCTCTGCTTTCACAAATTCAGTTTTCTTTAAGTTTATTACCAGTTTTGCTTCTCATAGTCATTCAAAGAGCTCTGCCAACAGTACCATGTGATCTTTCCAGGATTTACTAAAGATCATTACATTGTCCAAATAGACCTTGCAGTTTGTTAACTCCCCCACAACTCTGTTCATGAGTCTTCGGAATGTGGTGGGTGTGTTCTTCATTCCAAAGGGCATCACTTTGAATTGATAGAGCCCATTTGGGGTTACAAACGCAGAAATTTATTTCACCGTCTCTGATAAAGGTACCTGTCAGTAACCACACAGAAAGTCCAACTTGGTGATATAACTGGCTTTACAACTTTCTCAATACAGTCCTCCAATTTTGGTATAGAATATGAGCCCAATTTTATAACAGTGTTGACCTTCTGATTATCCACAAAATCGTTGACTCCTGTCAGGTTTGGGAACTAAGATGATCGGCGAAGTCCACTTGCTCTGACTCAATTTGATGATATCCGCATCAAGCATAGCCTTCACCTCCTTCTGGACCTAGAACATAGAACAAAGAGCAACACAGCACAGAACAGACCCTTCGGCCCTTGATGTTGTTCCGACCTGTGGACTAATCTAAGCCCATCACCCTACATGATCCAATCAGCATCCATATGCTTATCCAAGGACCGTTTAAATGCCTCTAATGTGGCTGAGTTAACTACATTGGGAGGCAGGGCATTCTACGCCTTCACCACTCTCTGAGTAAAGAACCTGCCCCTAACATCTGTCTTAAATCTATCACCCCTCAATTTGCAGCTATGCTTTCTCGTACAAGCAGATGGCATCATCCATGGAAAAAGACTCTTACTGTCCACCCTATCTAATCCTCTGATCATCTTGTATGTCTCTATTAAATCCCCTCTTGCATTCTTCTCTCCAATGAGAACAGACCCAGGTCCCTCAGTCTTTCCTCATAAGACCTTCCCTCCAGACCAGGCTACATCGTGGTAAATTTCCTTTACACTTTTTCCAATGCTTCCTTCCAGTAATGGGGCAACCAGAACTGCACACAATATTCCAAGTGAGGCCGCACTAGCATTTGTACAGTTGTAACATGACATCACAGCTCTGGAACTCAACCCTCCAAAACATAACACAATATGCCTTCTTAACAGCACAATCAACCTGGGTGACAACTTTCAGGGATATATGTACATGGACTCCAAGATCCCCCTGCACAGGGCTCCGCCCCATAAAATGCCACTTACCTGCACACTGCCAGCACACTCCCCCACAGATCCCACTGTCACAATCCCCATCACCCCTCCCAGAACCGAAGGAACTTTACCTCTGAAAATGACTCCATCCCCATTACCCCCACCACCACGCCCACTCCAGTCACAGTCTCTGCCCCCACTCCCAGCTCTACACCTATACCAGGTCCTAGCTCCCAGCCCTGCCAAGCTTTCACTATTCTCCCCAGACCTCCCCATCACTGAGGACAAATGATCAGTCCTCAGTAAAAGCCTTATCTTTATCACTCTCAATCTTACCTTCATCAATCAAAAATCCCGCCCACCCTCCGAGGACCCCTTCACCTTCCTCCAACACACTCCAACCACCTGGACACCCCATGCTGGTATATTACCTGCCCTCGATCTCTTCATTTCCAACTGCCGCTGGGACATTAACCGCCTCAACCTTTCTGCCCCCAACCCCCCTCAAACCTCTCACCCTTACAATGTGCATTCCTTAATTGCCTCTGCTTCAATCCCAACCTCCCCATCAAACCAACGGACAAAGGGGATGCAGTGGTAGTTTGGCGCACTGACCTCGATACCGCTGAAGTCAGGTGCCAACTCGAAGACACTTCCTCCTACTGCTCCTTCGACCCTGACCCCACCCCCAACACCAAACCATCATCTCCCAAACCATACACAACCACAACTTCTAACCTCATAGTCCGGGAACCCTGCACCACCCGATTCTACCTCCTTCCCAAGATCCACAAGCCTGACTACCCCGGCCGACCCATCATCTCATCCTGCTCCTGCCCCACTGAACTCATCTCCACCTATCTCGAAACTGTCTATTCCCTTTAGTCCAGGAACTCCCCACTTATGTTCGGGACACCACCCAGGCCCTCCACCTCCTCCAAGACTTCCAATTCCATGGTCCTGATTGCCTCATCTTCACAATGGACCTCCAATCCCTCTACACTTCTATCCTCGATGACCAGGGCCTCCAAGCCCTCCGTTTCTTCTTCTCCCAATGTCCCCACCAGTACTCTTCCACTGACACTCCCATTCATTTTCACTGAACTGGTCCATCACCCTCAACAATTTCTCTTTCGAATCCACCAGATGAAAGACAATAGACAATAGGTGCAGGAGTAGGCCATTCAGCCCTTCGAGCCTGCACCGCCATTCAATATGATCATGGCTGATCATTCCTAATCAGTATCCTCTTCCTGCCTTATCTCCATAACCCGTGATTCCACTATCTTTGAGAGCTCTATCCAACTCTTTCTTAAATGAATCCAGAGACTGGGCCTCCACTGCCCTCTGGGGCAGAGCATTCCACACAGCCACCACTCTCTGGGTGAAGAAGTTTCTCCTCATCTCTGTCCTAAATGGTCTACCCCGTATTTTTAAGCTGTGTCCCCTGGTTCGGCACTCACCCATCAGTGGAAACATGTTTCCTGCTGCCAGAGTGTCCAATCCTTTCATAATCTTATATGTCTCAATCAGATCCCCTCTCAATCTTCTAAACTCAAGGGTATACCAGCCCAGTTGCTTCAGTCTTTCAGTGTAAGGTAATCCTGCCATTCCAGGAATTGACCTCGTGAACCCACGCTGCACTCCCTCAATAGCCAGAATGTCTTTCCTCAAATTTGGAGACCAGAACTGCACACAGTACTCCAGGTGTGGTCTCACCAGGGCCCTGTACAGCTGCAGAAGCACCTCTTTGCTTCTATACTCAATCCCTCTTGTTATGAAGGCCAGCATGCTATTAGCCTTCTTCACTAGCTGCTGTACCTGCATGCTTGCCTTCATTGACTGGTGTACAAGAACACCCAGATCTCTCAGTACTGCCCCTTTGCCTAAATTGATTCCATTGAGGTAGTAATCTGCCTTCCTGTTCTTGCCACCAAAGTGGATAACCATATATTTATGGTTAGGCATTGACACTTGCATGGGCCCCAGCTATGCCTATCTCTTTGTCGGCTATGTAGAACAGTGCATCTTCCTTAATTACACCGGCACCACTCCCCACCTTTTCCTCCGCTACATTGATGACTGCATCAGTGCCACCTTGTGCTCCCGCAAGGAGGTTGAGCAATTCATCAACTTCACCAACACATTCCACCCTGACCTTAAATTTACCTGGACCATCTCTGACACCTCCCTCCCCTTCCTGGACCTCTCCATTTCCATTAGTGATGACCGACTTGACACCGACAATTTTTACAAACCCACCAACTCCCACAGCTACCTCCTGCAAAAATTCCATCCCATATTCCCAATTCCTCTGCCTCCACCATAATCTGCTCCCAGGAGGACCAGTTCCACCACAGAACACACCAGATGGCCTCCTTCTTTAAAGACTGTAATTCCCCCTCTCACATGGTTGAAGATGCTCTCCAATGCATCTCATCGTGATCCCACACCTCCATCCTCAAACCCCACCCCTCCAATCGCAAAAAGGACTGAACACCCCTCCTACACTCCATAACCTCCGCATAAACAGTATCATCTGCTGACATTTCCACCACCTCCAAACGGACTCCACCACCAGGGATATATTTCCCTCCCCACCCTATTCGCTTTCCGCAAAGACCATTCCTTCTGTAACTACCTGGTGAGGTCCACACCCCCCCAACAACCCACCCTCCTATCCTGGCACCTTCCCCCGCCACCGCAGGAATTGCAAAACCTGTGGCCACACCTCCTCCCTCCTCCATCCAAGGCCCCAAAAGAGCTTTCCACATCCATCAAAAATTTGCCTGCACATCCACCAATATCATTTATTGTATCCGTTGATCCTGATGCGGTCTCCTCTACAGTGGGGAGACTGGACGCCTCCGAGCAGAGAGCTTTAGGGAAGATCTCTGGGACACCCAGACCAATCAACCCCACCACCCTGTGGCCCAACATTTCAACTCCCCCTCCCACTCTGCCGAGGACATGCAGGTCCTGGCCCTCGTCCACCACCTCTACCTCACCACCCGACGCCTGGAGGAAGAACACCACATCTTCACCTTGGGACCCTTCAACCCCAGGGCATCAATGTGGACTCCACCAGTTTCCTCATTTCTCTTCCCTCCCACCTTACCCCAGTTCCAAACTTACAGCTCAGCACCATCCTCATGACCTGTCCCACCTATCAATCTCCCTTCCCACCTATCCATTCCATCCTCCTCTCTGACCTAGAACAAAGAACATAGAAGTTTGTGAGAAGATTTGTAGCTTGGGTGCTTGTTGTTGTGGTTCTGTTCGCCGAGCTGGGAATTTGTGTTGCAGACGTTTCGTCCCCTGTCTAGGTGACATCCTCAGTGCTTGGGAGTCTCCTGTGAAGCGCTTCTGTGATCTTTCCTCCAGCATTTATAGTGGTTTGTATCTGTCGTTTCCGGTTGTCAGTTCCAGCTGTCCGTTGCAGTGGTCGGTATATTGGGTCCAGGTCGATGTGCTTATTGATTGAATCTGTGGATGAGTGCCATGCCTCTAGGAATTCCCTGGCTGTTCTCTGTTTGGCTTGTCCTATAATAGTAGTGTTGTCCCAGTCGAACTCATGTTGCTTGTCATCTGAGTGTGTGGCTACTAAGGATAACTGGTCATGTCATTTTGTGGCTAGTTGGTGTTCATGGATGCGGATCGTTAGCTGTCTTCCTGTTTGTCCTATGTAGTGTTTTGAGCAGTCCTTGCATGGGATTTTGTACACTACGTTGGTTTTATTCATGCTGGGTATTGGGTCCTTTGTCCTGGTGAGTTGTTGTCTGAGAGTAGCTGTTGGTTTGTGTGCTGCTATGAATCCTAGTGGTCGTAGTAGTCTGGCTGTCAGTTCAGAAATGTTCTTGATGTATGGTAGCGTGGCTAGTCCTTTGGGTTGTGGTATGCCCTCATTCCGTTGTCTTTCCCTTAGGCATCTGTTGATGAAATTGCGGGGGTATCCGTTTTTGGCGAATACATTGTAGAGGTGTTCTTCTTCCTCTTTTTGCAGTTCTGGTGTACTGCAGTGTGTTGTGGCCCTTTTGAATAGTGTCTTGATGCAACTTATTTTGTGTGTGTTGGGGTGGTTGCTTTCATAGTTCAGGACTTGGTCTGTGTGTGTGTGTGTGGCTTTCCTGGATACCTTTGTGGTGAATTCTCCGTTCGGTGTTCTCTGTACCATCACGTCTAGGAATGGGAGTTGGTTTGTCCTTTTCTTCCTCTCTCGTGAATCGGATTCCTGTGAGTGTGGCGTTGATGATCCACTGTGTGTTTTCTATTTCTGTGTTTTTAATGATTACATAGGTGTCATCTACATATCTGACCCAGAGTTTGGGTTGAATTTGCGGTATGACTGTTTGTTCTAATCTTTGCATTATCACTTCTGCTACGAGTCCAGAGATGGGTGTAAGAGTCCAAAGATGTAACAGCACTGTTCACCTCTATCGACAAAGCCCTAGCCAGAGAAACAATAGCCAACCTGCTGGACATACAGAACAGACAACAAGACGATGAACCTATCAACAAAGACGGCATACTCAAACTACTGGGCCTCACAACACACTTCACATTCAACAACCAGATATATGAACAAATCAACGGCACACCCATGGGCTCACCCATCTCCTTTCCTGTTTCTAACCTCAGCCCATATGACCTCAGTTAACGAGTCCCCAAACATCCTATTTGCTGACATTGAATTCCATCAGCCATTTCCTGGACCACTCCTCTAACCTGTCTAGATCCTTCTGCAGCCTTCCCACTTCCTCAGTACTACCTGCCTGTCCACCTAACTTCGTATTATCGGCAAACTTTGCTAGAATGCCCCCAGTCCCTTCATCCAGATCATTAATATATAACGTGAACAGCTGCGGCCCCAACACTGAACCCTGCGGGACACCGCTTGTCACCGGCTGCCATTCTGAAAAAGAACCTTTAATCCCAACTCTCTGCCTTCGGTCAGACAGCCAATCCTCAACCCATGCCAGTAGCTCACCTCAAACACCATGGGCCCTCACCTTGCTCAGCAGCCTCCTGTGTGGCACCATATCAAAGGCCTTTTGGAAGTCTAGATAGACCACATCCACTGGGTCTCCCTGGTCTAACCTACTTGTCACCTCTTCAAAGAATTCCAACAGGTTTGTCAGGCACGACCTCCCCTTACAAAATTCATGCTTACTTGTTCTAATCCGACCCTGCTCTTCCAAGAATTTAGAAACCTCAACCTTAATCCTCTCTGTAAGTCCTGTCAATAACCCCCTCTGCCTCCCGAATGATCCGACGTTCATCCAACTCCTGCTCCAGTTCCCTAACGTGGTCTTCGAGGAGCTGGTGTTGGGAGCACTTCCCACAGATGTAGTCAGCAGGGACACTTACTTCCCACATTCTGCAAGAGGAACATTCCACTGCCCTAAACTCCATTCCCACTATTCTAACTCCCGAAGTGACTACTAAAAAAAAAGGATTAGGAAATAAACTAGTTACCTTACCTATCACCTTTACCCCTTCCTCCATCCATCTATTGCATTCCTAGCTACCTTCTCCCCAGCCTCACCTCCTCCCATTTATCTCTCCACCCCCGAGGCTTTCAGCCTCTTTCCAGATGAAGGGCTCCTGCCCGAAATGTCAATGTTCCTGCTCCTTGGATAATGCCTGACCTGCTGCGCTTTGCCAGCACCATTCTAATCTTTACTTTCTTCTCTCTTCCCTCTGCACATTCACACTACCAAGAATCTTTCCATTAACCCAGTTATTCTGCCCAAAGTGAATCACCTCACATTTATCTGCATCGAACTCCATTTGCCACTTCTCAGCCCAATTCTGCAGTTTATCCAAGTTACCCTGCAGCCTGCAACATTCTTCCACACTGTCCACCACTCCATCGACTTTAGTATCATCTGCAAATTTACTAATCCATCCACTTCGGCCTGCATCCAAGTCGTTTATAAAAATGACAAACACCAGTGGTCCCAAATCAGATCCTTGTGGCACACCACTAATAACTGGACTCCGGTTGAATATTTTCCATCAACCACTACTTATTGCTTTCTTACAGAAAGCCAGTTGCTAATCCAAACTGTTAAATCACCTTCCTTATTCCGGATACTTCTGGTATTGAAATAGACACATTTCAAACCAGCTTGCTGTCTGCCAGCACTCTCTTGTGACCGTAAACTCCTGTCCATGTCCTCCTTACTTTCATCCTCCTGTGCACTGGAACTTCACCACAGGTTTCCATCCCCGTGCTGAGCTGGTTTAAACCCACCCGAATAGCATTAGCAGGTTTCCCATCCAGGATACTAGTACCCTTCTGGTTCAAGCGAAGACCTTCCTGTTTGTAGAGGTCCCACCTTCCCCAGAATGAACTCCAATTATTGATATACCTGAAACCCTCCCTCCTGCACCATCCCCGCAGCCACATGTTCAGCTGATATCTCTCGCTGTTCTTCACCTCACTATCACGTGGCACAGGTGACAAACCAGAGATAAAAACTATGTTTGTTCTAGCTTTCAGCTTCCACCCTAGCTCCCTGAAATCCTGCCTTCCATCCCTATCCCTCTTTCTACCGATGTCTTTGGTACCTATATGGACCACAACTTGGGGTTGGTCACCCTCTCCCTTCAGGACCCCAAAGACATGATCTGAGACATCACGGTCCCTGGCACCTGGGAGGCAACACACAAACCGCGAGTCTCTTTCACACCCACCAAACCTTCTATCTGACCCTCTAACTACTGAGTCCCCAATGGGTACAGGGAATACTGGATGACTAGAGAAATTAAGGTTTTGGTTCAGAAAAGGAAGGAAGCATATGTCAGGTATAGACAGCTGATATTGAGAAAATCCTTAGAAGAATATAACGGCAGTAGGAGTATACTTAAGAGGGAAATCAGAAAGACAAAAAGGAGACATGAGATAGCTCTGTCAAAAATGGTTCAGGAGAATCCAAAGGGATTAAGGACAAAAAGGTAGTATAACTGTGGAGAGTAAAATGGAAAATATGGAATGTGGGGAAATAGATGGTAGCATCTTGAAAAATGTTCATGTTACAGAGGAGGAGGTGCTATATGTCTTGAAATGCATAAAAGTGGATAAATCCTAGAACCATTCAGGTGTACCCTAGAATTCTGTGGGAAGCTAGAAAAGTGATTGCCGAGCCCCTTGCTGAGCTATTTGTATCACAGTTAGTCACAGGAGAGGTGCTGGAAGGCTGGAAGTTGGCTAAGATGATACTATTATTTAAGAAAGATAGTAAGGAAAAGCCAGGGAACTATAGATCGGTGATCCTGATGTTGATGGTGGGCAAGTTGTTGGAGGGAATCCTGAGGGATAGGATTTCCAGGCATTTGGAAGGGCAAGGACTGATTAGAGATAGTCAGCCTAGCTTTGTGCATGGGAAATCATGTCTCACAAACTTGAATGAGTATTTTGAAGATGTAACAAAGAGGATTAATGAAAGTAGAGCGGCAGACATGATCTGTATTGACTTCAGTGAGGCATTTGACAGGGTTCCCCATGGGAGGCTGGTTAGCAAGATTAGTTCTAATGGAATACAGGGACATCTAGCCATTTGAATACAGAACTAACTTGAAGGTAGAAGATAGAGGGTGGTGGTGGAGGGTTGCTTTGCAGACTGGAGGCCTGTGACTATTGGAGTGCCACAAAGATTGGTGCTGGGTCCACTACTTTTCATCATTTAAATAAATGATTTGGATGTGAACATAGGAGGTATAGTTAGTAAGTTTGCAGATGACACCAAACTTGGAGGTGAAGTGAAGAGCGAAGAAAGTTACCTCAGAGTGCAAAAGGATCTTGATCAGATGGGCCATTGTGGTGAGGAGTGGCAGATGGAGTTTAAATAAATGCGAGGTGCTGCATTTTGAAAAAGCAAATCATAGCAGGACTTATACACTTAATGGTAAGGTCTGAGGGAGTGATGCTGAACAAATAGACCTTGGAGAGCAGGTTCATTATTCCTTCAAAGTAAAGTTGCAGGTAGATAGGATAGTGAAGAAGGCATTTGGTATGCTTTCCTTTATTGGTCAGAGTTTTGAGTATTAGATTTGGGAAGTCATGTTGCTGCCATACAGGACGTTGGTTAGGCCACTTTGATAATATTGCATGCACTTCTATTCTCCTTCCTATTGTAAAGATGTTGTGAAACTTGACAGGGTTCAAAAAAGATTTACAAAGATGTTGCCAGGGTTGGAGGATTTGAGCTATAGGGAGAGGCAAAATAGGTTGGGGCTATTTTCCCTGGAGTGTCAGAGGCTGAGGGGTGACCTGATGGAGGTTTATAAAATCATGAGGGACATGGACATGACAAATAAACAAAGTCTTTTCCCTGGGGTGGGAGAGTGCAGAATGAGATGTCATAGGTTAGGCTGAGAGGGGAAAGATATAAAAGGGACCTGAGGAGCAATTGTTTTACACAGAGGGTGGTACACATATGGAATGATTTGCCAGAGGAAGTGTTGGAGTTTGATATAATTGCAGCATTTAAAAAGGCATCTGGATGGAAAAATGAATAGGAAGGGTTTAGAGAGAAATGGGCCAAGTGCTGGCAAATGGGACTAACTTAGATTAGGATATCTGGTCGGCATGGATGAGTTGGACCGAATGGTCTGTTTCCATGCTGTACATCTCCGTGACTCTATGACTTTGTGACCTGTGGATTAACACCTGGGCAAACATTGTCCGGTCAAACAGGAATAACAGAGAGTTCCTGAAGTGTTCAACACTGCTGACCCCCTGACAGTGTGGCACTCTATCACTACTGACCTCACAGTACAGCATTCCCTTAGTACTGACCATTCAACAGTGCAGCACTTCCTTAGCACTGTCCCTCTAAAAATATAACAATCCCACAGCACTGATCCTCTGAAAATGTGGCACACCCTCAGCACTGATCATCCGACAGTGTGCAGCACTCCCTTAGTACTGACCCTCTGAAAGTGTCTGCACCCTCAGCACACACCCTCTGAAAGTGCAGCACTCACTCAGCACACACCCTCTGACAGTGCAGCACTCGCTCAGCACTGACCCTCCTACAGTGCAGCACTCCCACACACAAAAGACTAAAAATGGCTGACACCTAACAGCTAACTGAATGCTAATCCATCCAGATCCCAAGATTCAATCTGAAAAAGGAGGATTTATAGAGTGAGAGACTGGGAAAGACAGTTTTGTTTTGTGTGTGAGAGGATATTTTTTTCAAAAATATACTTCATTCATAAAAAATGCCTTAATATACACTGTATATGTCTGTGTACAGTTACTGAAACATTTCTGTTCAGTCTTTGCATGTGAAACAAAGATTGGAAATTGTAAGAAAAAAAGTCAAAGTCTTCCTGAGTGATCCAGGAGAATATTCACACCAGAACAGTTTGTTACACACAGACACAGTTAGTGACACATTCCTGTGTCATTAACAACAAATGCTGGAGATCCCAGTGGGTCAGACAGTGCCCATGGAGAGGGAGCAAGCTAACGTTTCCAGTTTAGATGGTTCTTATCAGAGCTGACGTGAAGTGTGGAAGGGACAGGATTTATGTCATAGCTTGGTGGGGGTGTGGGGGTGGATAATGGGTGCAGACTGCTAGTGGAGAAAAGATGTTGATAATTCGGATAAAGTGATGGAAATGTAAGAATGGCAGAACAGTGGTGTGTCTCCTGCCAGACTGTAAAGGACAGACACTTGGATGGGGGGAGGGGAGAGAGGACATGGTAACAAGCTCAAACAAAGGAAAGAAATGGTTCACAGTTTGAATGTTTTGAATTCAATATTAACATTTGGGGCAGCATGATGGCTCAGTGGTTAGCACTGCTGTCTCACAGCACCAAGGGTCCACGTTCAATCCCTGCCTCAGGTGACTGTCTATGTGGAGTTTGCACATTCTGCGTGGGTTTCCTCTGGATGCTCCAGTTTTCTCCCACAGTCCAAAGATGTGCAGGTCGGGTGAATTGGCCATGCTAAATTGCCCGTAGTGTTAGGTGCAATAGTCAGAGGGAAATGGGTCTGGGTGGGTTGTTCTTCAGAGGGTCGGTGTGGACTGGTTGAGCCAAAGGGCCTGTTTCCACACTGTAGGGATTCAAATCTTAACTCCAGAAGGCTGTAAAGTGCCTCGTCTGAAGATGAGATATTGTCCGTCCAGTTTGCGCTGGGATCACTGGAATACTGCAGTGTGCTGAGGACAGACATGTTGGCATGTGAGCAGGATACTGTGGTAAAATGATCGGCTACAGGAAGATTTGGGTCTTGCTTGTAAACAGACCCGAGGTGTTCTGCAAAGCAGTCACCCAGGATGCATTTGGTGAAAAGTCATCTCAACTCAAAAACTTAGCTTGGTCTCTTTGCATGGATGCTGTCTGACCCAGTGTGAGCTCCAGCATTTGTTGTTATCAGTACAAGTTCCAGCATCTGCAATAATTAGCTCTGACATTCCTGTATCCTCTTTGTGTGTGAAACAAACAAACATTGGGAATTCGTAAAACCAAACCAAGGCATCTCTTGCATTTACATATATCTGAGGCACTGGGAGGATCGATGACTGAACAGACCCCAGTTAACTTCAGCAGAGAGAGCTCAGACAGTAATGTCCCCTCCCAGTCAGGGAACACTTCAGCGGTCAGGGATACTCGGCCTTGGATCGTCAGGTGACCATCGTTCAAGGCGCTGCTGTCAATAAATGATGCAGAGTGGTCGGGCAGAGGCTGATAGCATCAATTGGGGTGGCCTCATGTCACACTACATGTGACCCCACTACACTATACACTTTCACAGACACACTCATACACACACAAGCAGATATATGCACACTCTCTTACACACTCTCTCAGACACACACACTCACGTGCACACCCTCTTACACTAATGCACACACTCTCTCTCTCACATACACACAGACAGACACAGACACAGAAATATTGATGCCGAAGCCTCCCGTTTCAGCCGCCCCTTGTGACCATGTGGTGTCCGAGCAGCTCCGCGCAAGCGCACTGTTCCTTACAGCTCAGGTAATAGAAAGGGTTCCTCAGCCCGATGCATGCTGGGTACAAAGGCTGCCATTGCAATTCTCATAATGGCTGTGATTACACATGTGTTATGACATTTTAAGGATAGGTAGTTGGGGATCAATGGCGAACCGGAGTTTCAGAGATAGAAACAAATATACCTGAGTACCGCACATAACAGCAATTTTAGCTGGAAGAGAAATAACAGGAGTGTCTGGATGTAAACTTCAGGGTAAATCAGGCCATAGCCGAATCTAGCCAAGGAAGCTCGAAAATTAAATCAGAATCCTCAAGGGAAGGAAAGTAAACATCACTGTGAGGAACAGCAGCAAGAACGGAAGGTATTTTGTAAAACTGACAAGAAATTAATGTGTGAGAATTGTGTAGAATCGCAGGGACACAGAAAGGACTGCTTTATCCACGTTCTCATCACTGCCTCAATAAACCCCCTTCACCTGAACTCCCCATTTCATTTATTTGTCACCAAATGTTCACAGATCCAAATGTTCAGCCTTCTTAGAAGGGGGAACTCTTCACCAAATCTATTGATTGACACCATTCATAATTTTAAGCACCTATATCAGATTCCTTACTTGAGAAGGTATATAGTTGTATTGCCAGTAGTTCAGAGCAGATTCATAAGATTGACTCCAGAGCTGAGGGGTTTGTCTTTACGAGGAGAGATTGACCTGTTTCCGCCCATACTCTCAAGAGTTTAGAAAAATGAGACAAGATGACATTGAGGTCTACAAGATGCAAAAGGGGATTGATGTAGTAGATGGTGAGAGAGTGATTCCTTTTTTGGGTTTGTCTAGAATGAAAGGTCATCAGATGAGGAGCAAATACTTCTCTCAAAGGATGGCGAATTTGTGGAATTCTCTATCATACCATTCAGTGAATTAATTTAAAGAGGAGATAGACATATTTTTAATTAGTAATAGGATGGCAGATTATGGAGAGTGAGAGGAAAGTGGAAACGATGAAATCGGCCATGACTGTATTGAATGGTGGAGCAGGCTCAAGAGGTTGAATTGCCTTCTCTTGCTTCTAGGTCTTACGTTATTATGTTGCAATCTGAACTGGCAGACTCCTACAATGTGATTGTAACTGCTGTTTTCTGGATAGAGGTTGTCAATCATATTCACGGTTTGTTTATTCCAGAAGGAAACATCTTGGAAGAGAAGGTAGAACAAGCAGTTTCCTGAAACTCGGTGCAAATTGGTGAAATGACTCGGGAAAGTCTTCTGGTGAAATTTATGATCAGCTCTTTATTATTAACAGGGTTAGCAATGAAACGTTTAAGCTGCTGTCAATAAATGATGGTGTCCTGTCGACTGAAAAATTGAACATCCTTTTACCATTTCCAGTCTGGAGAGGAATGATGGAGGCCATTAAACCTGGTAGAACACAGGTAAGTCTCTTCGTCCAAACTTATATTTTATAATTTGGATACTTATGTACACAAACATCAAAGACAGGATAATTAAGCAATGACAGAAATAAATCTGGATGTAATGGTTCTGATAGTTCTTGACATCAGTATAGCATTTGACATGGTACAGCATAACAGAGCGCCAGAAAAGCCAGAGTCAATGGGAATTTGGAAAAACACTTCACTGGTTTGAGTCATACTGCACACAAGGGGTGATGGTTATGATTATTGGAAGCCAATCCTTTCAGCTCCAGAACATTTCTGTAGTTCTCACATGCAGTTAGCCAGGTTACTTTGTTTCATTAATATATTTTTCCAATCAACTTGTTCAGAAATGTTATTCCATCCCTGTGGGGCAGATGGAACTAGAACCTTAGTCTCTTGGATGAGAGATAGGGATACTATCACAGAACCAAAAGAGCAATCCTGCAGTTAGTCACGGAGCACATTGGCAAAACTATCTATAGCTGTTTAATGAAACAACTTCCCTCCATCAAAGTTAGTTTTGAGGAGGGGAGGTGACTGAATATTCAGTGGTGGTTTTAAGGTATTAAGCACCATTTGTGTCTCCCGAAATACACAAATATATCCTATATGAAAGCAGCAAGACCTGGAAAACATACAGGTTTGTTCTGACAAGTGGCAAATAGCATTCATGTCACACACTTGCCACACAATGAACAAGGGGGCATAGCTTTAAATTAAGGGGGGGGGGGTAGGTATAGGACAGATGTTAGGGGTAGGTTCTTTACTCAGCGAGTCGTGAGTTCATGGAATGCCCTGCCAGTAGCAGTGGTGGACTCTCCCTCATTATGGGCATTTAAGCGGGCATTGGATAGGCATATGGAGGATAGTGGGCTAGTGTAGGTTAGGTGGGCTTGGATCGGCGCAACATCGAGGGCCGAAGGGCCTGTACTGCGCTGTATTCTTCTATGTTCTATGTTCTATGTTCTATCTCCAACAAGTGAGAATGCAGCCATCACCCTCGACATTCAATAGAAATTCCATTCATTAGCATTGGTGCAATCCCTACTCTCAGTATCCTGGAGGTTATCATTGACCAGAAACTGAAGTGACCAGCCATACACATACTGTAGCTACAAAAGCAGGTCAAAGGCTGGAAATTTTCCTGCCAGTAATTCACCTCCTGACTCTCCAGAGCCTGTCCTTCATCTCCAAGTCATAAATCAGGGATGTGATAGCAGACTCTTCACTTGCCTGGATGAGTTCAACACCAATAAAACACAAGGTGATCAACACAATTCAGGAGAAAACGCGTTTCTGTAATGGCACCCCTTCCATCAGCTCGAACTTAACTCCCGCCACCAGAGACAAACTGTTAGATATATGTACCATTTAAAAGATGCATTGCAGAACTTCACGAAGGCTCCTTATACACTACCTTCCACATATGCAACTTCAACCACCTCGAAGGGTAAGGACAGCACGTACATGGGAACATCACCATCTGCAAGTTCTACCCTAACTCATATACCATCGGGAAATTACAAATATATGACTGTTCCTTCCCGGTTACTGTGTCAAAAAGTTAGAATAGAATCCCTATAGTGTGGAAACTGACCCTTCTGCCCAACAAGTCCACACTAACCCTCCGAAGAGTAACCCCCCTCCAGGACCCATTCCTCTACCCTATGTTTACCACTGACTAATGCACCTAACCAACACATCCCTGAAAACAATGGGCAATTTAGCATGGCCAATCCACCTAACCTGTACAACTTGTAGGAGGAAACCGGAGCACCCGAAGGAAATCCACGCGGACGCAAGAAGATAGTCGCCCGAGGCTGAAATCGAACCCAGACCCTTGGCCCTGTGAGGCAGCAGTGCTAACTACTGAGCCATCATGCAGCCCCGAATGGTGAAAGCTCCAATTCCATGTTTTGGAATCTCAACTGCTCTTATATCATCAGCTACTGATAAATGTAAGAAGGTTCTGCAAGTTGATCTTGAACATTTTGAATGAAATATCAGCACAACTTCGTTAACCAACAATTCCACAAGTGCAACTTGAACCAGGGACAAGGACACTTCCAATAACCCACAGGGCACTCACTTCCCTGGGAGAGTTTCAGCGAGTCCCAATTCTACTTCAACAGTTTAATCTGTGCGACATTACCACCTTGTGGCGGTGAGCGGTAGTGCAGGGAACTGGAGGCATGGAAATTTCTGAACGGCGATGTTATACGAGGTGCAGGACCGCCACCATGTGGCGGCAAATGATACTGCGACCAAATATAATTCAGGGATCATCAAAGCGAATGAACAGTTCTGCTACAAAACTAAAAATCCAACAGGTTTAATTGGAAGAACTAGCTTTCGGAGCACCTAAACTTGTTGGACTATAACGTGGTGTTGCGTGATTTTTTAACTTTGTACGCTCCAGTCCAACACCGGCATCTCCAAATCATGGCTACAAAACTCAACACTGTACTGCGGATTCTGGATCAGTGGTGCTGGAAGAGCACAGTAATTCAGGCAGAATCCGACGAGCAGCAAAATCGACGTTTCGGGCAAAAGCCCCCTGATGAAGGGCTTTTGCCCGAAACGTCGATTTTGCTGCTCGTCGGATGCTGCCTGAATTGCTGTGCTCTTCCAGCACCACTGATCCAGAATCTGGTTTCCAGCATCTGCAGTCATTGTTTTTACCACTGTACTGCGGATGCCAGACATCGGAAGTAAAATCATAAAAAGGCTGCAAATTCTCAGCAAATCAGATTACATCTTTGGCGACAGAAATAGAATGAACATTTCGAGTCCTTTTGAGGGTCAATGGAAAAGGTGTCCGGAACCAGTAATACAAGGGGAATAATATATGGAGTCCCAATCAGAACCACCAGGTGGCGGTGAAGGTACACGGAAAATAGCCATGAACATTGACACACGATTCTCCAGAGACAGACCATCCATGAAACGGTGAACAAAGTCTTGAGATCGCCTTTGAGGTAACAAGTAAACTTAAACGCATAATGAATAGCAAGGCAAGCAGTCAGCGGTGTGGATTGGGAGTGCAAAGAGTTTAAAATCCGAAAGAAAAGCAGAAAGGATCTGGCAGCATCAGTTCTGAGGAAGCCTCACTGGAACCAAATCGTTCATTCTGATTTCTCTCCACAGTTGTTACCAGACCTGCTAAATTTTACCAGCAACTCCTGCTTCTCTTTCAGATTTCGAGAATCCGCAAATCTCTCAGGGTTTGAAAGCCTCCTATTCTGACTAAATGGCATCAGGACTTTTTGGTTTAAATGAAATCACTGGGCAACTTGTGGTTTGAGAGTTACTCATGTTTTTGCACCATGTTTGAGAAACTTCAGTTTCATTGGCCTCTGGTTTTCTGTTTTCATTCTACCTTCCTCCTGGAACAGAGGTGTTATAATAACGATGTGCCAACTACTGGAACCTTTCCCAACCCTGGGAAGGTTTGGGAAAATACACAACCATTACATCTGCTATCCCTGCAGCCACTGCATTGAAGACCCTGGGGGGGCAGGCCATGTGGTCCAGGGCACTTGTCCAACTTCTGTCCTCATGGTTTTCCTGGTACCTTTTCCCAGTGATTGACAAAGCGATGAAGGTAGGCGAGGACCTGGAAACAATCATTATTAGGAAAGAGATAGTTTTTTGCAAGGTTTGTGAAGGTTTGTAGCTCAGGTTGAGGTTTAGGGTGTAGGTTTGCTCGCTGAGCTGTAGGTTTGATATCCAGACGTTTCACTACCTGGCTAGGTAACATCATCAGTGGCGACCTCCAAGTGAAGCGAAGCTGTTGTCTCCTGCTTTCTATTTATATCTTTCTCCTGGATGGGGTTCCTTGGGTTTGTGGTGATGTCATTTCCTGTTCGTTTTCTGAGGGTTTGATAGATGGGTATCTAGATCTATGTGTTTGTTTATGGCATTGTGGTTGGAGTGCCAGGTCTCTGTTATCAACGAAAACATCATGAGGCTAGTGGACCTGTGCCTCACCACCCACTTCACCTTCAACAACATAATCTACAAACAACGGCACGCCCATGGGATCTCCACTATCAGGATTCACAGCAGTAATGCAAAGACTAGAACAAACAGCCCTACCAGCCATCAAACCAAAAATCTGGGTCTGCTACATAGATGACACCTTTGTCATCACAAAACAAAACAAGACAGAAGAGAAATTTAACATCATCAACAACACCCTCACAGGCATAAAGTTCACCAAGGAGGAAGAAACCGACAACAATCTCGCATTCCTGGATGTCACAGTCGAAAGAACGGACAACGGAGAACTACAAACCTGCGTATACAGAAAACCGACAAACACTGACCAAATACTTAACTACACCAGCAACCATCCCAACACATACAAACAAAGCTGTATCAGAACACTATTCCAATGAGCCACCACACACTGCAGCACAGATGAACTTCGGAAAACAGAGGAGAACCACCTATACAACGTATTCAAGAAGAGCAGATGCACAAAAAATACAGTCCAAACACAGCCAGAAACCCTAACCACCTTACCATACATCAAAGAAGTTTCAGAAATGACAGCCAGACTACTAAGACCCCTCGGAATCCTTGTAACACACAAACCCACCAACACTCTCAAACAAAACTAACAAACTTAAAAGACCCAGTACAACCCATAGACAAAACCAACATCGTCTACAAAATTCCATGCAAGGACTGCCACAAACACTACATAGGACAAACAGGAAGAAAGTTAGCCACCAGGATACACGAACACCAGCTAGCCACAAAAAGACATGACCCTCTCTCCCTCGTAGCCCTACACACGGAGGAAAAAAAACACCATTTTGATGGACAACACATCTATCCTGGGACAGGCTAAGCAAAGACATGCCAGAGAATTCCTAGAGGCCTGGCACTCCAACCACAACGCTATAAACAAACACACAGATCTAGATACCATCTATCAACCCCTCAGAAAATGAACAGGAAATGACATCACCACAAACCCCATCCAGGACAAACATATAAATAGAAAGCAGGAGACAACAGCTTCGCTTCACTTGGAGGTCACCACTGATGATGTTACCTAGCCAGGTAATGAAACGTCCGGATATCAAACCTACAGCTCAGCGAGCAAACCTACACCCTAAAGAGATAATGTTGGGCAAGCTAATAGAGCTCAGGGTAAACAAATCTCCTGGCCCTAATGGAATGCATCCCAGGATGCTAAAAGCAATGGTGGGAGAAATAACAAAAACATTTGTGGTATTTTTCCAAAATTCACTAGACTCTAGTGGAATTCCAGCAGATTGGAAACAGCAAATGTGATGCCACTGTTTGAAAAAGGGGGTAGACAAAAGATGGGGAATTATAGACCGTGAGCTTAATCTCTGCAGTGGGGAAGATGCTTGAGTCTATTATTAAGGAAGAAATAGCAAGACAGACATCTAGATATAAATTAGCCCATTGGGCAGATGCAGCATGGGTTCACAAAGGACAGGTCAAGTTAAACTAATTTACTGGAATTCTATGGGCACATTGCGAGCATGTGGTATGTCTTGATTTCCAAAAGGTATTCGACAAGGTGCCGGACAAAGGGCTGCTGCAGAAGATAAAGATGCACTGCACTGTGGGCAATGTATTAGCATGGACAGAGGATTGGTTAACAAATAGGAAGCAAAGAGTGGGGATAAACGAGTGTTTTTCTAGTTGACAATCAGGAACTAGTGGTGTGCCTCAGGGATCAGTATTGGGGCTGCAATTAATCACAGTTTGCATCGATGGTTTAGAGTTGGGGACCATGTGTAGCGTGTCAAAGTTTGCGGATGACACTGAGATGAGTAGTTGGGCAAAGTGTGCAGAGGACTGTGAAACTTTGCAAAGGGACATAACTACTTTAAGTGAGGGGGAAAAGGTCTGGCAGATGGAGAACAATGTTAATGAATGTGAAGTCAACCATTTTGGTCAGAATAACAGTAAAAAGGACTGTTACTAAAATGGTAAAAAGATGCAGCATGCTGCTGTGCAGAGGGACCAGGGTGTCCTTGTGCATGAATCACTGAAGGTTGGTCTGCAGGGACAACAGGTAATTAGGAAGGCAAATGGAAGTTTGTCCTTCATTGCTAAAGGGATAGAGTTTAAAAGCAGGGAGGTTATGTTGCAGCTGTATAGGGTGTAGGTAAGGCCACACCTGGAGAACTGTGTGCAGTTTCGGTCTCCTATCTTGAGAAAGGATGTACTGACACGAGAGGGGGTGCCGAGGGGGTTCACTAAGTTGATTCTGGAGTTGATGAGTTTGGTTTATGAGGAGAGACTGAGCAGACTGGAATTATATTCATTTGAATTTGGGAAGAATGAGGGGAGGATTTTTAAGAAATTTATAAAATTCTGAAGGGAATAGATGAGATGGAAGTAGAGAGGGTGTTTCCACTGGTGGGTGAAACTAGGACAAGAGGGAACAGCCTTGGGGTCGGGGTCGGTTCCTGAGGATTGGAGGGTGGCTAATGTTATACCACTTTTTAAGAAAGGTGGGCGAGAGAAAGCAGGAAATTATAGACCAGTTAGTCTGACCTCAGTGGTGGGAAAGATGCTGGAGTCTATTATAAAGGATGAAATTACGGCACATCTGGATAGTAGTAACAGGATAGGACAGAGTCAGCATGGATTTATGAAGGGGAAATCATGCTTGACTAAACTTCTTGAATTTTTTGAGGATGTAACTCTGAAGTTGGACGAGGGAGATCCAGTAGATGTATTGTACCTGGACTTTCAGAAAGCTTTTGATAAAGTCCCACACAGGAGGTTAGTGAGCAAAATTAGGACGCATGGTATTGGGGGCAAAGTACTAGATTGGATTGAAAATTGGTTGGCTAATAGGAAACAAAGGGTAGTGATGAACGGCTCCATTTCGGAATGGCAGGCAGTGACCAGTGGGGTACCGCAGGGATCCGTGCTGGGACCGCAGCTTTTTACAATATATGTTAATGATATAGAAGATGGTATCAGCAATAACATTAGCAAATTTGCTGATGATACAAAGCTGGGTGGCAGGGTGAAATGTGATAGAACATAGAACATAGAAGAATACAGCGCAGTACAGGCCCTTCGGCCCTCGATGTTGCGCCGATCCAAGCCCACCTAACCTACACTAGCCCACTATCCTCCATATGCCTATCCAATGCCCGCTTAAATGCCCATAATGAGGGAGAGTCCACCACTGCTACTGGCAGGGCATTCCATGAACTCACGACTCGCTGAGTAAAGAACCTACCCCTAACATCTGTCCTATACCTACCCCCCTTAATTTAAAGCTATGCCCCCTTGTAATAGCTGACTCCATACGAGGAAAAAGATTCTCACTGTCGACCCTATCTAAACCCCTAATCATCTTATACACCTCTATCAAATCACCCCTAAACCTTCTTTTCTCCAATGAAAACAACCCCAAGTGCCTCAGCCTTTCCTCATACGATCTTTCTACCATACCAGGCAACATCCTGGTAAACCTTCTCTGCACCCGTTCCAGTGCCTCCACATCCTTCCTATAGTATGGTGACCAAAACTGCACACAATACTCCAGATGTGGCCGCACCAGAGTCTTATACAACTGCAACATGACCTCAGTACTCCGGAACTCAATTCCTCTACCAATAAAAGCCAGTACGCCATATGCCTTCTTCACCGCACTATTTACCTGGGTGGCAACTTTCAAAGATTTGTGTACATGGACACCAAGATCCCTCTGCTCATCCACACTACCAAGTATCCGACCATTATCCCAGTACCCCATCTTTTTATTACTCTTACCAAAGTGAATCACCTCACACTTAGCGACATTGAACTCCATTTGCCACCTTTCTGCCCAGTTCTGCAGCTTATCTATATCCCGCTGTAACCTGCCACATCCTTCCTCACTGTCTACAACTCCTCCGACTTTCGTATCATCTGCAAACTTGCTCACCCAACTTTCTAACCCCTCCTCCAGGTCATTTATAAAAATGACAAACAGCAATGGTCCCAAAACAGATCCTTGCGGAACACCGCTAGTGACGGCACTCCAAGATGAACCTTTGCCATCAACTACTACCCTCTGTCTTCTTCCAGCCAGCCAACTCCTAATCCAAACCTCCAACTCACCCTCAATGCCATACCTCCGTATTTTTTGCAGTAGTCTACCATGGGGAACCTTATCAAACGCCTTACTAAAATCCATATACACCACATCTACTGCTTTCCCCTCGTCCACCTCCTTAGTCACCTTCTCAAAGAATTCAATAAGGTTTGTGAGGCACGACCTGCCCTTCACAAAACCATGCTGACTATCCTTGATCACATTATTCCTATCCAGATGTTCATAAATCCTATCCCTTACAATTCTCTCTAAGATTTTGCCCACAACAGAAGTGAGACTCACTGGCCTATAGTTACTAGGGTCATCCCTACTCCCCTTCTTGAACAAGGGAACCACATTTGCTAGCCTCCAATCTTCTGGCACTACTCCTGTAGACAACGAGGACATAAAAATCAAGGCCAATGGCTCTGCAATCTCCTTGCTTCCCAGAGAATCCTAGGATAAATGCCATCAGGCCCAGGGGACTTATCTATTTTCACCCTTTCCAGGATTTCCAACACCTCTTCTCTACATACCTCAAAGCCATCCATTCTACTTAATTGTGACTCAGTACTCACATTGACAACAATGTCCTGTTCCTGATTGAATACTGACAAAAAGTATTCATTCAGTGTCTCCCCAATCTCTTCAGCCTCCACACGCAACTTCCCACTACTGTCCTTGACTGGACCTATTCCTACCCTAGTCATTCTTTTATTCCTGGCATACCTATAGAAAGCCTTAGGGTTTTCCCTAATCCTACCAACTAAGGACCTTTCATGTCCCCTCCTTGCTGCTCTTAGCTCTCTCTTCAGGTCCTTCCTGGCTACCTTATAACTCTCAATCGCCCCAATTGAACCTTCACGCCTCATCTTTACATAGGCCGCCCTCTTCCATTTAACAAGGGATTCCAATTCCTTATTAAACCACGGCTCCCTCACACGACCCTTTCCTCCCTGCCTGACGGGCACATACTTATCAAGGACACTCAATAGTTGCTCCTTGAACAAGCTCCACATATCAATTACACCCTTGCCTTGAAGCTTACTTTTCCAGGCCACACATCCTAAGTCATGCCTCACAGCATCATAATTTCCCTGACCCCATCTATAACTCTTGCCCTGTAGTGCACACTTATCCCTCTCCATCACTAGAGTAAAGGTCACCGAATTGTGGTCACTGTCCCCAAAGTGCTCACCTATCTCTAATTCTAACACCTGGCCTGGTTCATTACCCAGAACCAAATCCAGTATGGCCTCACCTCTTGTTGGCCTATCTACATATTGTGTCAGGAAACCCTCCTGCACATATTGGACAAACACTGACCCATCTAACGAACTTGAGCTATAGCTTTCCCAATTAATATCAGGAAAGTTAAAGTCCCCCATAACAACCACCCTATTACTTTCACTCTTCTCTTGAATCATCCTCGCAATCCTTTCTTCTACGTTTCTAGGACTATTAGGAGGCCTGTAAAAAACTCCTAACAGGGTGACCTCACCTTTCCTATTCCTAACCTCAGCCCAAACTACCTCAGATGGCGAGTCCTCATCCATCGTCCTTTCCACAGCTGTAATACTATCTTTGACAAGCAATGCCACACCTCCCCCTCTTTTACCCCCACCTCTGACCCTACTAAAACATTTAAACCCTGGAACCTGCAACAGCCAATCCTGTCCCTGTTCTACCCATGTCTCCGTAATAGCCACAACATCGAAGTCCCAGGTACCAACCCACGCTGCAAGTTCACCTACTTTATTTCGTATACTTCTTGCATTGAAGTATACACACTTCAAACCACTTTCCTGTTTACAGGCACCCTCCTTTGAAATTGATGCCATGTTCCTAACCTCCCTACACTCCAGGTCCTGCACCCTAAAGCTACAGTCTGGGTTTCCATGCCCCTGCAGAGTTAGTTTAAACCCCCCCCAAGAGCACTAGCAAACCTCCCACCAAGGATACTGGTGCCCCTCAGGTTCAGGTGTAGACCATCCTGTTTATAGAGGTCCCACCTTCCCCAGAAAGAACCCCAGTTATCCAAATACCGGAATCCCTCCCTCCTGCACCATCCCTGTAGCCACGCATTTAGCTGTTCTCTCTCCCTATTCCTCGACTCTCTATCACGTGGCACGGGTAACAAACCAGAGACAACAACTCTGTTCGTTCTAACTCTGAGCTTCCAACCTAGCTCCCTGAAAGCCTGCCTAACATCCTCAGCGCTCCTCCTACCTATGTCATTGGTGCCAATGTGGAACACGACTTTGGGCTGCTCCCCCTCCCCCTTAAGGACCCGGAAAACACGATCAGAGACATCACGTACCCTTGCACTTGGGAGGCAACATACCAAACGTGAGTCTCTCTCGTTCCCACAAAACCTCCTATCTGTGCCCCGAACTATCGAGTCCCCAATTAGTATTGCTCTGCTCTTCTCCACCCTTCCCTTCTGAGTAACGGGGACAGGCTCCGTGCCAGAGGCCTGAGCCCCGTTACTTGCCCCTGGTAAGTCGTCCCCCCCACAAGTATCCAAAACGGTATACTTGTTCTTGAGGGGAACGGCCGCAGGGGGTCCCTGCACTGGCTGCTTCCTCCCAGTCCCCCTCACTGTCACCCATCTATCTGCCATCTTTGGAGTTACTACTTCCCTAAAGCTCCGATCTATGACCCCCTCTGCCTCCCGAATTATCCTAAGTTCATCCAACTCCAGCTCCAGTTCCCTAACACGGTCTTGGAGGAGCTGGAGATGGGTGCACTTCCTGCAAGTGTTTTCAGCAGGGACGTCCATGGCATCCCTCACCTCAAACATGTTGCAAGAGGAACATTGCACTGCCTTCACTGCCATCCCTCTGAAAGTAACCTTTTGTAAAAAAAAACTGGGTCTAAAGAATTCAACAAGCAAAATGCAGCACTTACTTACTTACCACAACGGGTCTTATTATTTAGGTTAGAGGAGGAGGGCGGGTGGGAGACACTACCTCTGTAGTGCCTCGGGTTCTTCTCCTGCTCGCTTTTAAAGGGAAAAAAACCTACCCGGCTGCCCCTCCGGTCTTCGTCACTTCCCCCGCTGCTCCCGCTCTTTCTGTAAAAGAGAGAAAAAAAAAACACCGCTGCCCGCTACCGGTAAGTAATTTTAAAACAAACTGTCTTACCTTAGCTGCTGCTCGCACTCAAAGTGACTGTTGGCGTCGAAGGGGATGTTAGATTACAGGGTGATGAGGATGTTAGGAGATTACAGGGTGACCTGGACAAGTTAGGTGAGTGGGCAGATGCATGGCAGTTTAATGTGGATAAATGTATGGTTATCCACTTCGGTGGCAAGAACAGGAAGGCAGATTACTACCTCAATGAAATCAATTTATGTAAAGGGGCAGTACAGAGAGATCTGGGTGTTCTTGTACACCAGTCAATGAAGGCAAGCATGCAGGTACAGCAGGTAGTGAAGAAGGCTAATAGCATGCTGGCCTTCATAACAAGAGGAATTGATATAGAAGCAAAGAGGTGCTTCTGCAGCTGTACAGGGCCCTGGTGAGACCACACCTGGAGTACTGTGTGCAGTTTTGGTCTCCAAACTTGAGAAAAGACATTCTGGCTATTGAGGGAGTGCAGCGTGGGTTCACGAGGTCAATTCCTGGAATGGCAGGATTACCTTACACTGAAAGACTGAAGCGACTGGGCTGGTATACCCTTGAGTTTAGAAGGCTGAGAGGGGATCTGATTGAGACATATAAGATTATGAAAAGATTGGACACTCTGGCAGTAGGAAACATATTTCCACTGATGGGTGAGTGCCGAACCAGAGGACACAGCTTAAAAATACGGGGTAGACCATTTAGGACAGAGATGAGGAGAAACTTCTTCATCCAGAGAGTGGTGGCTGTGTGCAATGCTCTGTCCCAGAGGACAGTGGAGGCCCAGTCTCTGGATTCATTTAAGAAAGAGTTGGATAGAGCTCTCAAAGATAGTGGAATCAAGGGTTATGGAGATAAGGCAGGAACAGGATACTGATTAGGAATGATCAGCCATGATTATATTGAATGGCGGTGCAGGCTCGAGGGGCTGAATGGCCTACTCCTGCACCTATTGTCTATTGTCTATTGTCTATTGTCTATTGCCTCAAAGTTAGGAAGAGCAGATTTAGGACTGAATTGAGAAGGAACTTCTTCACCCAGAGGGATGTGAATCTGTGGAATTCCCTGCTCAGGGATGTAGTTGAGGCTTTCTCAGTGAATGTTTTTAAAGCTAAGATAGATAATTTTCTGAACAGTCAAGGAATTAAGGGTTACGGTGAGAGGGTGGGTAAGTTGAGCTGAGGCCATGAAAAGATCAGCCATGATGTTATGGAATGGCAGAGCAGGCTCGAAGGGTCAGATGGCCTCCTCCTGATCCTAGTTCTTATGTTCTTATGATTGGGATTGTTATAAGTCCCTCTCTCCCAGAAACCCATTTCCAGGTTCCCAAATATTCTGCAGAATTCATTTTGCATTTTCTCTGGTGGAAACAGACACACGTGTTCTCTGCCCCCACCAGTTACTTGTCGCTGATGATCAATCCACCAGACTCACCCTCTGAGGGACTTTAATTCCTCTCACGGAACAGAGAGCGGTTACTGGTTGGGCTTTAGACTGGAGAAAGTAAACAGGGATATTCCACAGCTGGCGATATAAGAGACATTGTTTTTATCTCTTCCCTGTGTAATATATTGCTGTATAGTTACAGCATTTGCAGGCGGCACAAACTTAGAAATATTGTGAACTGTGAGAGAAACAGCGAGAGACTTCAAGAGGATAGCAGTCTGTGGTGGAGGCAACGGAAACGTGGTGATTGTAAGTGAATGCAGAGAGGTGTGAAGTGATACAATTTGATGGAAAGATCCGGAGAGGCGATATGGAATAAAAGGTACAAAAGAGGGTGTGGGGGCCCTGGGGATGTATGTGCAGAATCTGTTGATGGTGGCAGGACAGATTGAGAGAGTGTCTACAAAGGTTTCCAGGAACCTGCGTTTAACAAATAGAGAGAGGGGACAAAACAGGGAGGTGATGATGTAGCTTCATAAAACACTGGCTCGACCACAACTCGAGTGTCAGTTCTGGAGCCCGCACTGTAGGGAGGTTGTGGAGGCTTCAGAAAGTGACAGAAAAGATTGACAGGAATGTTCCAGAGGTGACAGCCTTCAGTTCTGTCGAGAGATTGGAGAAGCTGGGGTTGTTCTCCCGAGAGGGGAGACAGGAGACAGGAAATTAGATTGAGCTGTTCAACACCAGGAGGGATCAGTTCCAGTTTTAGATTCAAAGAGTGTTACAGCACAGAAGAAGGCCATTTAGTTTAACATGCCTGAGCCCCAGCTCTTTGAAAGAACTGTCCATTTATCTCACTGTACATTCCCCTGTCACTTCACAAGGATTTCTCCCCTTTCCCAGTGAAAGTTCCTGTTGGATCGGCTGGATCTCAGATTGATCAATACAACCCCAAACCAACACAAGGAGGGGGGTAGAGAGAGAGAGAGAGAGGGGGGGGGGGGGAGAGAGAGAGAGAGAGAGGAGAGACAGAGAGACGGAGAGGGGGAGAGAGAGAGGGAGAGGGAGAGAGAGAGAGAGGGAGAGAGAGAGAGAGGGGGGAGAGAGAGAGGGAGAGAGAGAGAGAGAGAGGGGGGAGAGAGAGAGAGGAGAGAGAGAGGGGAGAGAGAGAGAGAGAGAGAGAGCAGGGACCAGGGTCAAAGGGAGGTCACATCAAACAGAGGAGCAGAACTTCCTGGAGGTGGATCTTCCTGAAGAAGTGACAGTGAATTAAACAACCACCAACACGGAGGAAAAAAAACACCATTTCGACTGGGACAACACATTTATCCTGGGACAGTCTTCGCAAAGACATGCCAGAGAATTCCGAGAGGCCTGGCACTCCAACCACAATGCCATAAACAAACACATAGATCGAGATACCATCTATCAACCCCTCAGAAAATGAACAGGAAATGACATCACCACAAACCCCATCCAGGACAAACATATAAATAGAAAGCAGGAGACAACAGCTTCACTTCACTTGGAGGTCGCCACTGATGATGTTACCTAGCCAGGTAATGAAATGTCCGGATATCAAACCTACAGCTCAGCGAGCAAACCTACACCCTAAACCACCAACACACAGCAAGATCTGATGGTGCTGTGACAAAGGTCCCACTGTTCCTCCTGTTCAGGTATCAAGCTGCTTGGTCTCTCCACAGTTACTGTCTGAGCTGCTGTGTGTTCCCAGGATTTCCTGATGTGGTTTGTGATCTGTTCTTGTTGCTTTGTCTGCTGATGTCTCCTGTCTCATAAGAATCCAGGGAAACCTCTCCAGAACTTGGTGTCTGGAATAGTTTGTCACATTCCTGGCTGGATCAATGTGTGATCAGTATCTGCTGGACACGTTCTCTCTGCAGGTTTATAAAGCAGCTCTACTGTCTGTGGGCAACATTGAGAAGTAGATCCTGATGAGTTTGTGAAATGTGATACACATTTCGAAATAACTATGATTGATCATTTTGATCATGGTATCTGACAGCATAGAAGGAGGCTATTCAATCCATCACACCTTTCCCAGTTCCCTGACAGATCCATCCAATCAGGGACAAGGAGGGATGGACAAAAAAACTGTCCTTGTCAGGAGCACTCCCTATCACAAGAATGAATTTGGAAACGGGACAAGTTGGACAGGATCAATATTGTAAATTATAGCCTCAATTGGAGGGGTCTGTGTATCTTCTTTATACAGAGTGTGAGAGGGTGCACCCCCTCTGTCAGTATCTGAGTGGTGGGGAGATCGAGCTGGGTATCATCAGTGGGTATGAGTGGAACTTAACATGTTTTCTAATGATGTGAGCGAGAGTTAACGTGTGGCTGTGAAATAGGAAGGGGCCAAGGACAGATCTTTGCGGGATTCTCGAGGGAACACTGTGGGAGCAAGAAGGAAATCCACTGCAGATGAACCTCTGACTCTGACTGGATGGGTCAGAATGGAACCAGGTAAGAGGAGCTTATAGCAGCTGGTGGTGAAATGATTAACTGAGTTCCTGAATATAATCTGAGTTCACGTGTATTAAACCGGACACGACCACACAGTGTCAGTCAAATCATTTTAACTTTATTTGTGATACATTGCAAACATAGCAGCAAAGCAGCAACATGTCACAGCAGTAAGAGGACATTGTACACACTCTCTCCCTGAGACAGTCTTATCTAACAGGGCACAGTGATCACACAATGGCTGTCTCTGTACTGGGAACTATACCAACCAAGACTTCTTCTGTACAGGATCCACGGTAATCTTTGAAGTGTTAAATTTCAGAGAGTCACTTGGTGAATGATACAACTGGAACCAATATTCCCACATGTTTATAACTACTTAATTGCAAAATTACACACACACTTCCTGAACCAAATGTCCCAGTGTCAGTTTGTATCTATTTATATCTTTTGTGAAGGAACAGTAAACAATGCAATCTCGATTTAAAAGGAGCAGGACTGACCCACTGTGAGAAAACCCAAAATAGGAATTGGATGGAAATTTAAATCTCATTAAAATGGTATTTCCAGGATTAATGACACAGCTCAGTGCTCCCTGTGCCCATCAGTCACTGAAGGCCTGAACTGTTCCCATGGACACCACGTGCTCACTCTCCAGGTACACCCGGGTACTGACCCAGCCGAGGAAGAGGGTCAGACAGTCAGGACAAACATCCCCCTCGACTGCCCACTGCCTGGACCCTGCTGAGGGCCACTTTGACCAGGCCCAGGAACAGGCCAATGAGGAGGTCTCCCGATCTGCCTGGTCCCCTCTGCACCGGGTGTTCAAAGATCAGGAGCGTGGGGCTGAAGTGGATCCAGAAATGGAGCAGCATCCCCTTCAGATCATGGAAGAGGAGGGGCAAACCCAGGAAAGCCCCTCAGTGCAGAGTGGATTGGCACGAGGGGCATTTCCGAGAGAGAGGGGCTCAGGTTGGGGAGCAAGCTCCCGTGGGAGGTTTCGGGGCCTGGCACCGATGGGGAACTCCATCTGAACAGGGCACAGCTCGGACGGGAGAGCTTCACCCGTCTGAGCCCCATCGACACCGTGACCACAGCCGGGCACTACATGAAGCTTCTCGATGGCTTTGCCCGTGAGCTGGAGCTTCTCCAAGGAGACATGTGGGACTTGTTCTCCCAGAGCCATCCAACCCACTCCCTCCACCATCACTGATACTGGTTGCCATGGCAACACAAGGCCCTCCCCTCAGCCAGCGACAGGAGCCCCTATTGGTGGAAGCACAGACTCAATTCCCACCCCACCACCCCCGTCCTTGCTCAGATCCCCACCCTCTTTCTAGCAGAGGGGATGGAGCTGACGACAACTCCAAGTATCGGTCAGAGCCCCGCTGGTTCTGGACCCCGCTCCACCTCAGGCACCTGAGACAGACAGCTCCCTTCTCCTCATTATTGGGAGAACTGTTGAATAGCTGGTGTCAGGAAGCTCACACCCACCTGAATTAATCTGCATCAGCATCTTTGTCCACACTCAGTACTGCACGGAGCCAATATACTTGTTGTGGTTCTGTTCGCTGAGCTGGGAATTTGTGTTGCAGACGTTTTGTCCCCTGTCAAGGTGACATCCTCAGTGCTTGGGAGCCTCCTGTGAAGTGCTTCTGTGATCTTTCCTCCGGCATTTATAGTGGTTTGTCTCTGCCGCTTCCGGTTGTCAGTTCCAGCTGTCCACTGCACTGGCCGGTATATTGGGCCACATGAGTTTGACTGGGACAACACTACTATTATAGGACAAGCCAAACAGAGAACAGCCAGGGAATTCCTAGAGGCATGGCACTCATCCACAGATTCAATCAACAAGCACATCGACCTGGACCCAATATACCGGCCACTGCAGCGGACAGCTGGAACTGACAACCGGAAGCAGCAGATTGAAACCACTACAAATGCCGGAGGAAAGATCACAGAAGCACTTCACAGGAGGCTCCCAAGCACTGAGGATGTCACCTAGACAGGGGACGAAACGTCTGCAACACAAATTCCCAGCTCGGCGAACAGAACCACAACAACGAGCACCCGAGCTACAAATCTTCTCCCAAACTTTAACCAATGTACTTGCACACATTTATTAAAGGGGAAACTTGCAGTGGATCTGGGAGAGTTTGACTCAGAAACAGGAGATAAATGTCAATGTTGGATCATTCCAGGGTGGGGAATGGATAGGTTAGAAATAAAACTCAAGCCAAGGATGGAAGCTTTCCCTTCTCAGTGCATCCGGAAATTTCTGCAGAAAAAAGAACAATCTTTACGGTTTGTGTTCAGAGAACGCTATCGCAAAAACGTAAAGTCCCAGACTGGATTCCCAACACATGAACATTGATAATTTAGGAAATTATTAGACTGCCTTTTCCTGTCCTTATTGGACTGAGTTATTCCACAATATTACAAATAGCTCAATCTTCCTGCACAGAACAACTCACAGAGATACAATCCAATAGGAAAATGCTCATGGGATTCCAATTGTTTGGCTTAGTTTATTATTTGCAGAGAATTCCTTTAATTCTTCCATTATATAATATGTTTGTCCTAGAGACAGATATTTATGGGAATTTACACCAGGATTGTCCAATAGGAATCTCTGACTCTCCGGTAAAGAGGGTAAGCCTGCAATGTTAGTTTAATGGTCAGCAACAGGACTCATCAAACTGCCTCCAAAGTGTGTCACTGGAAAAGTACAGCAAGTCAGGCAGCATCCGAGGAGCAGGAGAATTGATGTATCAGGCATAAACCCTTCATCAGGAAGGTCTGATGAATCACTAATGAGAGAAATATCAATTCCCCTGCTGTTTGGACGCTGCCTGACCTGCTGTACTTCACCAGTGCCACACTTTTCGACTCTGACTCTCCAGCATCTGCAGTCCTCACTTTCTGCCTCTGAATGTTTGTCTTCAGTTATACTTCAGATCGAGTGTCAGCCCACTCTGTGTAACCTGAAACCCTGAACCAGACAGAATGAATGATAATGTCAGGGAGACTCAATGTGAGTCACTCTGAGCTCAATGACCAAGCAGCTGAGTGACAGCCCCATTGTCAGAGGGACAGGGTTTCAGCTGAGACCTATCTCAGGTCACGGAGAGCCTCACATTCCTCAGGGATACGATCACCTATGTGCAGGTCAGGGGGATGGACGCCTGCCTCATCAGCCTGGATCAGGAGAAGGTCTTGGACAGGATATCACACACTTGTATGTGGGACGTGCTCCCCAAAATGGGCTTTGGGGAGGGAACCTGCAACTGGATCTGTCTGCTCTACACCAACATCGTTAGCGCAGTCTCAATCAATGGGTGGGAATCAGAAAGCTTCCCGATCAGATCCAGAGTCAGGCAGGGCTGCCCACTCCCTCGTGCCTTGTTTGTGTGTTGTATTGAGCCCCTTCGCTGAATCCAGACCTTTCCAACAAGCCCCAAGATATCGCTCGGCAGGTGCAGGGGCACAGAGGCTGTCACACATCTCCTCCTGAAATGTGCCTTTGCAAAGTAACTCTGGAGAAAGATGCAGTGGTTTTTGTCGCGGTTCATTGCGAGCAGCTCCGTGATGTGGGACGGTGTGCTCCCCAGAACACACACCGAGACAAACACCTGGACGACCATCAATTCAGTGACAGACGCTCTTTGGTCTGCCCGAAGCTTGCTGGTCTTCCAGAGGAAGGAGTTGACCCTGACCGAGTGTTCCAGACTGGCACATTCCAAGCTCCAGGACGACATGCCGAGGGATGCATTAACACCTGGGGCAGCTGCTGCCAAGGTGCTGTGGGGAAAGACCACCATCTGAGCTCTTTCTGCTGAAGGGAAATGGGGGTCTGTCCAGTTATTGGACCTTCCTAGTGTCTCAACCAAAGTCTTGTATGTGTAAGAGAGGTCTCTGGTTTGTTGGATAGAGTCAATGTTTGGTTGTTTATTTGACATTCTTCTGCACAAAACCAAATTGCATTTGTCACCATGTTTGGATACAAAGAGATTTCTTATGAATAAAGTATTTTTTTAAATTAATAGAAGGAAGTCATCGAGTAATGTATCTGTCTTTGAGAGTTGTTGAATTGTTTTTCTGCATCATTTTACAACTCCCACTGCCTGAGGACACGTTCAGTCTTACAACATCATTCCAATTAGTTACCGATGGGAACAAACAGCTTCAGACCTGCCCATACCTGTGACAGGAACTGTTTCACTGCTGTGAACTCCCAGGACTTTTACAAACTGGGACACCCTCTGGATGGAAGTGGAACAAAGATTGGGTTAGATTTATGAGGCCATTCTACCCATTGTGACTCTGATGGCTCTGTACACCATCAAATTAGTCCCATACCTCACCCCCTTCTTTTTTCCCTGACCCTGGAAACCTTTTCCCTGTAAACACCTTCTCAATTCCAAATACCAGCTCACGGTGGAACTGAGGAATATGAAGCAATAAATTAGATAGCTATTAGGCTGATGTGATCTGGATCATTGACAATAAAATAAAGATCTGGGGTGTTAGGAGACGTGAAACTATCAGAACCTGCTGGAGAAACTCAATAGGTCTCGTACGGATTACAGAGAGAGACAGAGTTAACGTTTCGGGTCTAGTGACCCTTTTTCATGATGACCATCTCAAGTCATACTGGGGAAGTTGACACCCCCTACTATAATTAACCACATTGGTGTTTTCATGCTAATTATGCTCACAATGTTAGTAAATACATAAATCACACATGTTTTATCACAGGCTCCACAGTCGAGACCAAGAGAAATAGTGAGTCTGGCTTTGTACAAACAATGATGATTCAATGTCCATCTCCCACTGAGTTCCAATGGGAACCACCTATTCCCACAGCCGTGACCTCTCACAAACTATTCAGGAGATAGCAGCACCTAATCCCCAGCCACTCACTGCATTCACAGCCAGCGGGTTGTGTTCATGTTTTGACAGAGATATACCCAGTACATCTGACAGGGGGTGGAGGTTCTAAAAACCAGCCCCTACCTCCAACCTCATTGTTTACCTCAATCTTTACTCCGAGGCTGTGAGTGACGGAGCAACCACTATAGGACAGGAAGAGGAACAGCACAGGGGTACAGATAGACCATACTGTGGGAGGTCAGTGCTGAGGGAATGCCACCCTCTCAGTGCGGAGGGAATGTTGCACTCTTGGAGGGTGAGTATTGAGGGGGCACTGCCCTGTTGGAGGGTCAGTGAAGGAGGGATGCTGCACTGTCAGAGAGTCAGTGCTGAGGGAGTGCCACACTGTCAGAGGGTCAGTGCTGAGGGAGTGCAGCACTGTCAGTGGGTCAGTGCTGAGGGAGTGCCGCACTGTCAGAGGGTCAGTGCTGAGGGAGTGCCACACTGTCAGAGGGTTAGTGCTGAGGGAGTGCAGCACTGTCAGAGGGTCAGTGCTGAGGGAGTGCTGCACTGTCGGAGGGTCAGTGCTGAGGGAGTGCCACACTGTCAGAGAGTCAGTACTGAGGGAGTGCCACACTGTCAGAGGGTCAGAGCTGAGATAGTTCTGCACTGTTGGAGAGTCTGTGTTGAGGGAGTGCAGCACTGTCAGTGGGTCCGTGCTAAGGGAGTGCCATACTGTCAGAGGGTCAGTGCTGAGGGAGTGCCGCATTGTCGGTGGGTCAGTGCTGAGGGAGTGCCGCACTGTCAGAGGGTCAGTGCCGAGGGAGTGCCACACTGTCAGAGGGTCAGTACTGAGGGAGTGCAGCACTGTCAGTGGGTCCGTGCTGAGGAATTACCACTCTCTGTCAGAGGGTCTGTTCTGTGGATACTGTTTCAGAGCCATGCAGAGATCTCACTTGTTTGTTTGTGAAGTTATTTAAGTGCATTCTGAGCTGGTGAAATGGTATAGATGTGTGTCTCTGTACTCTCAGTGCTCCGGATGAAACAATGACTTCCAGCAACTATTGCAATAGGGAGATGTGTTTGAATGGTGAACATTTCTGAAATTCTCTGTGGCTCCTGTTTAATGAGATATTTTTTGCCCGAGGATTAATTTGCCAGATATCGGGAAGAACGATTACCCAGAGCAATGTTGTGCCTATTTATAACAACAGAGAATGAGTCACGTTGTCACACTGAGATAAAGGTGGTACAGTCGTCCCTTCCCACAGAGACCAGTTGAACCAGCTGGGCAGCATGGTCTCAGGGTTTGAGGTTGTACAATCTGTTTGCTCGATAGCAGGAAGCTCACATTAATTGTGTCCTGATGGTGTGGGAAGTAATTAATATTCAACCACAAATATCTTGCTCTTATCTTACCCACACAGAATCCACCTGATCCTCAAGGGTGTGTGCTCCTGTCCTTCCAGAGATGGTATTGTACAGTGAAGGGATTGAATTGGGCTCGTGTGGTGCCCGGTGTGACTCGAAACTGCAGAACAGTTCCCCACTGCACACACACGCACCCCTCTCAACTCCGCACCCCATCACCTCCCACACGCTTCCCAGGAGTCAGTGTTAGGCATTTTGCTTTGCTGGATATTTATTTATGATTGGGATCTTGCTGTGCAGGGGACAATTTCAAAGTTTGGAGTTGGCACCAAATCAGGAAGAATTGCAAACTGTGTTGGGTACAGTGCGGGACTTTGACAATTTGCGGGAGTAGGGGGAGAGCGGGGGCAGATGGAGTTCAGTGCAGAGAAGTGGGAGGTGATGCTCTTTGGTGGGAAGGACATTGAGAGACAACATGAAATGGAGGGGGGCAAATCTAAAGGGGGTGTGCCGGGGTAGGGGGAGTTGGGCAATACATGTGCACAGATAATTAAAGGTGTCAAAACAGGTAGAGAGAGCAGTGGATAATGCACACATTGTCCTCAGCTTTATTAACTGGAGCAGTGAGAGGGACAGACTCAGAAAGGGAGGGGCTGAAACAGTGAGACTGACTGAGACACAGACAGAAATAGACAGAGGGAAACTGACATGGACAGAGAGAGAATGTAACAGAAAGAGAGAGAGAAACAGGGGCAGACAGAGACAGACAGAGAGACAGAGAGAGAGAGAGTGGAACAGAGAGAGAGAGAAACAGGGGCAGACAGAGACAGACAGAGTGACAGAGAGAGAGATGGAGTGGAATAGACAGAGAGAGACAAAATACTACAATCTGTGATTCCACAGGAATCAGTGACTGCTGTGGGAAATTGGTGATATTTTTCAGAGAAATTGTTAAGATGCATCCTTTGTTGAAAAAGTCAGGAGTGTTTCAGGTAAACCAGGAAATCTAATCTTGACTCTGGTTTCCAGCATCTGCAGGCCTCACTTTTGTCTCATTGATTTTAACCTTACTGAGAATCCTCTTGTAAGGATGCCTACCTTGAAGAAGTTCTCCTCCTCTCTCCACAAGAATCTCAGTGAGTCTCTCTCTCTCTCACTGCAAACCCCAGGTCATCTCCTCTGCCCTGAAGCTCTTCAACCATGTACTGATGATTTTCCTGCTCCTCGGATGTTTCCTGACCTGCTGTGCTTTTCCAGCACCACTCTGATCTAAACTCTGGTTTCCATCATCTGCAGTCTTCACTTTTGCCAGGAGCTCTGACTGTCTACACCTGGTGCCCTGACATTCCACACTGTACTTGGTGTTCAATCCCACATCATGGTAACCCTGGCAATGTTTACCACAGTAACTATACCAGCTCGGGTCTGTGAAGCTGGTACTTTAGTTCCAAGGGAAGCTCTGATCTCAGCACGGAATGATGTGCTGGATCGGAATTATCTCTCAATTATCATAGTGGGCGGCACGGTGGCACAGCGGTTAGCACTGCTGCCTCACAGCGCCGGAGACCCGGGTTCAATTCCTGCCTCAGGCGACTAACTGTGTGGAGTTTGAACATTCTCCCCGTGTCTGCGTGGGTTTCCTCCGGGTGCTCCGGTTTCCTCCCACAGTCACAAAGATGTGCAGGTCAGGTGAATTGACCATGCTAAATTGCCCGTAGTGTTAGGTAAGGGGTAAATGTAGGGGTATGGGTGGGTGGCGCTTTGGCGGGTCGGTGTGGACTTGTTGGGCCGAAGGGCCTGTTTCCACACTGTAATGTAATCTAATCTATAATGTTTCTGTCTTGAGACTGTGACACAATATCAATGGTTAAGGTCATCAGAAAATATTTGAAAATGTTGCCCATGATGCTGTGTGTGAGCTGATGAACTTCTCCCTGTTCTGCCTTTCCACTTAAATATTCCCAAGGCACAGGGATCAAAGCAGAGTGTTTTAACATCGAGGTAAGTCTCTGTCTCTCATCATCCACATCTCACAATCTTCCCTACTGCACAGACTCAGCTCGATGGTATAGTCTGGAAGGTTGGGTGTGTAACTGAGTACACAGTCACAGACAGCACTGACTGGGTACTCTTTTATCCAAACTCTCCTCATGTTTCACTGGGGCATTTGGACAGGAACGGCCTGACACTCTGTAAGCTTTCATGGATTCTCTCCATCTCTATCTCTCGCACTCTTTCTCCATCAACCTGTCTCTCTCTCTCTCTCTCTCTCTCTGTCCTGGTCTCTCAAATACTCTGTCTCTGTCCATTCTCTCACTCCCACTCTCTGTCCCTATCTCTCTCACACACTGTCTCTGCCCTTTCTTTCATACTCTCTCCCTCTCTCTCTGTCCCTGTCTCTCACACTCTCTCTCTGTCCCTCTTTCACACTGGAGAGGGTGACTCAGTGGTTTGCACTGCTGCCTCACAGCACCAGGGACTCAGGCGACTGTCTATATGGAGTTTACACATTCTGTGTCTGCATAAGTTTCCTCTGGGTGCTCCGGTTTCCTCCCACAATCCAAAGATGTGCAGGTTGAGGTGGATTGGCCATGCTAAATAGACCATAGCTTCCAGGGATGTGCAGGCTCAATGATAAGATGTGGAATTGCCTGGTTGGAGGTTGGGTCTCAGAGGATTAGATTAGATTACTTACAGTGTGGAAACAGGCCCTTCGGCCCAACAAGTCCACACCGACCTGCCGAAGTCCGCCCACCCAGCACCTAACACTACAGGCAGTGTAGCATGGCCAATTCACCTCACCTGTACATTTTTAGACTGTGGGAGGAAACCGGAGCACCCAGAGGAAACCCACGCAGACACAGGGAGAACTTGGAAACTCCACACAGTCAGTCACCTGAGGTGGGAATTGAACCCAGGTCACTGGTACTGTGCCACCTTGCTGCCCAAGGATGTATTTCAAGAGGTCAGTGTGGGCTGAATGGCCTGTTTCCACACAGTGCAGACACTGTCTCTCTCCATTATGGTTTTTGGATCACACTTCGTAAGTTATTATTGTCACTCAGATTAAGTAATTCCCAGGATCAGAGGCTCAGCACAAACGGAAAAGGTGACCTCACAGAAAAACTGTAAGTTCATTGGTTGCTAACTGCTACTAATTTAACTGTTTTATAAATTTCAAATTTCAGGTAAATTGGGGAAATATTTACATGTTACAATGTAAAAGACGAGAAGAAAACTTTGAAAAAACAAATGAAGAGCTGAGTAAATGAAAGGGAGTTGCAGGGCCAGGGGATGTATTATACCTGGATGGTGGAGAAACTGGTACAGCCCATTGTGCTTCAAAGGGACCACATCTGGAGCAAGTGTTGGTTGTTTGAGGAATTCTGGCTCATAGTTGATGAGCTGGAGTCTAAGCCCCAATCACTGTGACTCATCAGGGATGGGGAGAGTTACCTGAATGCTGTGTTTCAGGAGGCAGTCACACATCTTCGATTAACTGCCTCGTATTCGGTCAGTGATCAGGGACAGGAGGGTGTGACTATGACTATGAGGTAGTGCTGAGGGAGTTAGTCGATCAGATTTGGGATTCTTGCTCCCTCTGTGGATGAGAGTGTGGGCTGGAGGGAGAGTGAGCAAACTGACCATAATCCTGTGGGATAGGATGATGGTCCTGATGGAGGGGAGAAAAGAGAAATGTAAATGTAATCGGGGATAGTATTGTCAGGGGAACGGACACTGCTCTTTGTGGGAAGGATTGAGAATTCTGAAGGTTGTGTTGCCTGGTGCCAGCGTTCAGGAGATCTAATCTGGGATACAGGGGAATTAGAATGAAAGGGGAAAGATCCACTTGCTGTGGTCCATGTCAGTTCCAATGATATTCGGAGAATGAGGAAAACGTTTCTCCTGAGGAAATGTGAAATTAAAAATCAGAACCAAAAAGGGAATAATTTCTGGATTACTACCCACAGGTTAATTGGTACAGGATCAATAAAATTAAAGAGGTTAACGTGAGGCACAAAGATTGATTTTGGAGAAATGGGTTTGAATTCACAGGACATTGGCATCTGTACTGGGAAAGGAGGGAGCTGCTCCAGGGTAGTTGTTATGGGGGTCTTTAACTTCCCCAATTTTGACTGGAAATACTATAGTTCAAATAGTTTAGATGATTCAGTTTTTTTTCAATGTGTGCAAGAGAGTTTTCTGACACAGTGGGTAGCTGGAAATGTGTTGCTGGAAAAGCGCAGCAGGTCAGGCAGCATCCAGGGAACAGGAGAATCGACGTTTCGGGCATAAGCCCTTCTTCAGGAAGTGGGTAGACAAGTCAACAAGAGACGATGCCAGATTGGATTTGGTACTGGGGAATGAACCTGGCCAGTATTAGATTTGGAGGTAGGTGAGCACTTTGATGATAGTGACCACAATTTGGTTATGTTTACAATAACATTGGGCAGGGATAGGTATATATCGCAGGGCAAGAGTTACAGCTGTGAGAAAGGCAATTACAATATGTTTAAGCAAGATTTCAGATGCTTAAGATGGGGAAGGAAACTGCAGGGATTGACACACTTGAAATGTGAAGCTTATTCAAGGAACAGCTGCTGCGGGCCCTTGATAAGTAAATGTCTATCAGGCAGGGAGGTAGTTCTCGAGAGAGGCAGCCACGGTTTATGAAAGAAGTTGAAGCTCTCGTCAAGAGGAAGAAGAAGGTTTGTGTGAGGATGAGGCATGAAGGCTCAGTTAGGGGGCTTGAGAGTTATAAGTTAGCCAGAAAAGATCTGAAGAGAGGGCTAAAAAGAGCCAGATTAGGGCCAATCAAAGGCAGTATTAGGAAATTGTGTGTGGAATCTGAGGACATAAGGGAAGTGCTTAATGAATACACTTCGTCAGTATTCACAATGGAAAGTGTAATGTTAATGAGAATATGGAGATACAGGCTACTAGATTAGATGGGATTGAGGTTGACAAAGGGGAGGTTTTATGAATTTTGGTCGATCTGAAAACAGATAAGCCCCCTGGGCTGGATGGGATTTATCCTCGGATTCTCTGGGAAGCCAGGGAGGAGATTGCAGAGTCTTTGGCTTTGATCTTTATGTCGTCATTGTCGACAGGAGTAGTGCCAGAAGACTGGAGGATAGCAAATGTTGTTCCCTTGTTTAAGAAGGGGAGTCGGGACAACCCTGATAATTATAGACCAGTGAGCCTTACTTCAGTTGTGGGTAAGGTATTGGAAAGGTTATGCGAGATAAGATTTATAATCATCAGGAAAGGAATAATTTAATTAGGGATAGTCTACACACTTTTGTGAAGGGTAGGTCATGAGTTCTTTGAGTAAGTGACAAAACAGGTGGATGAAGGTAAATCGGTTGATGTGGTGGAAATGGACTTCAGTAAGATGTCGATCAGGTTCCACATGGTAGGCTGTTGCACAAAATAGGGAGGCATGGGGTTGAGGGTGATATAGCGGTTTGGATCAGACGTTGACTCGCTGAAAGAAGACAGAGGGTGGTAGTTGATGGGAAATGTTCATCCTGGAGCTTGGTTACCAGTGGTGTGCCACAAAGATCTGTTTGGGGGGCACTGCTCTTCGTCATCTTTATAAATGATCTGGAGGTGGGTGTGGAAGGATGGGTTAGTAAATTTGCAGATGACACTAAGGTAGGCAGAGTTGTGGACAGTGCTGAGGGATGTTGTGGATTACGTGTGTGGATACTAAGGATAGCTGGTCATGTCGTTTCGTGGCTAGTTGGTGTTCATGGACGCGGATCGTTAGCTGTCTTCCTGTTTGTTCTATGTAGTGTTTTGTGCAGACCTTGCATGGGATTTTGTACACTACATTGGTTTTGCTCATGCTGGGTATCGGGTCCTTTGTCCTGGTGAGTTGTTGTCTGAGTGTGGCTATTGGTTTGTGTGCTGTTATGGGTCCTAGTGGTCGCAGTAGTCTGGCTGTCAATTCGGAAATGCTCTTGATGTATGGTAGTGTGGCTAGACCTTTGGGTTGTGGCTTGTCCTCATTCCATTGTCTTTCCTTTAGGCATCTGTTGATGAAATTGCGGGGGTATCCGTTTTTTGGCGGATCAGCTATCCTTAGTATCCACACACGCAGAGGACAAGCACGCAGAGGACAGTTTGACTGGGACAACACTACTATTATAGGCCAAGCCAAACAGAGAACAGCCAGGGAATTCCTAGAGGCTTGGCACTCATCGACAGATTCAATCAATAAGCACATCGACCTGGACCCAATATACCGACCACTGCAGCAGACAACTGGAACTGACAACCGGAAGCGGCAGATTCAAACCACTACAAATGCCGGAGGAAAGATCACAGAAGCGCTTCACAGGAGGCTCCCAAGCACTGAGGATGTCACCGAGACAGGGGACGAAACATCTGCACCAGAAATTCCCAGCTCGGCGAACTGAACCACAACAATCACAAAGGAGAAAAAAACCCAGATGGGTGCTATGTAAAAGGCTCCACGCAGTGGTGAGTATGGAGAGCAGAAACTAAATGAGGAGAGAGGAAAGGAAGATTTTTAGGTTAGATTCCCTACAGCGTGGAAACAGGCCCTTCAGCCCAAACCGACCCTCCAAAGAGAAACTCACCCAGACCCATTCCCCTACATTCATGCCTGACAAATGCAGCTAACGCTACAGGCAATTTAGCATGGCCAATTCACCTAATCTGACCATTTTTGGACTGTGGGAGGAAACCCACGCAGACATGGGGAGAATGTACAAACTCCACACAGACAGTTGCCTGAGGGGGGATTTGAACCCAGGTCTCTGGCGCTGTGCGGCTGCAGTGCTAACCACTGAGCTACCGACACACACACGCACCTTTAGAGTGAGAGATTTCATTTTGGAGAGGGGAGGGTCGAAGTGACATCGAACAACATAATTATGCTTCAGCAGCAGACATTGTTGGACCTGAACGTTTGAAACTGTCAGGATATCTTTAGAGGAATTACTGTGAACATACTTCTTTCAAATTCTTAATTTGTGATGTGGGCATTCCTGGTTGGGCCCATCGTTTATTGCCACATCACTGGAGCCCCTTGAGAAGGTGGGAGTGAGCTGCCTTCTTGAACCACTGCAGTCTATGTGCTGTCGGTAGATCCACAATGTTCCTTAGGGAGAGAATTCCAGGATTTCAACCCAGTGACACTGAAGGAACGATGATATATTTACAATACAGAATGAGGAGTGATTTCAAAGAGATCTTGCCGGGATGGTATTCCCATTTAATATATGGACACTATTGATTTATTGTTTATTTTAAAACTTATATTTTAGAGGATTGTGGAAAATATTTTACATTTTGTGATAACACCTGGAGTGATTTCTTTAAAGGTCACCACTTGTGAACTTCTCGATTGTATTTCCCTGAACAAGCTGATAGATACCGGGGACAGCCCTGTGTGTGTGTGATTAGTGATGGCCACACGTGTGAGAACACGGAGGTGATAGACTTTGAAAGGTTTTATGCCTCAGACATTCTGTCTTCAACAATGACCTATTGGCTGAAGTGTCCTTACTTTCACAAATACAGTCCCTGCAGAGAATATTCGCTTTTCTGTTTTCATGAAGAGTGAGATTGTGTGAGAGAGAAAAACAGACAATTGCTGGAAAAGCTCAGCAGTTCGAGCAGCATCTGTGGAAAGAAATCAGAGTTAGCGTTTTGGGTCCAGTGACCCTTCCTCAGAGGCTCTAACTCTTTTTATTTCTCTCCACAGATGCTGTCAGACCTGCTGAGCTTTCCCAGCAACTCCTGTTTTTGTTTCTGATTTACAGCATCTGCAGTTCTTCTGGTTTTGACTGAGATTATGTTGGTGTGTTTTGGGGATGTTTAGAGGGATCGCTATTTATATGTGTACGTTACTTGACTTTGTTTTAAACAGTGATTACATCTTCAATTAATGTTTGCTTTTGATAATGAGCTTTGGTCAGTGCCTTGAGTATAGGAGTTGGGAGATCATGGTGAGGCTGTACAGGGCATTGAGAAGGCCATGTTTGGAATAATGTGTTCACTTCTGGTCTCCCTGCTGTAGGAAGGATGTTGTGAAATTTAAAATAATTCAGTGAAGATTTAAAAGGATGGTGCCAGGGTTGGATGGTTAGAGCTATAGGGAGAGGCTGAATAAGCTGGGGCTATTTTCCCTGGAACATCAGAGGCTGTGGGGGTGACCTTATAGAAGTTTATAAAATCCTGAGAGGCATGGATAGGGTGAACAGCGAAGGTCATTTCCCTGGGGTGGGGCATCCAGAACTAGAGGGCATAGCTTTACGGTGAGTGGGGAAAGCTTGATAAGGGATCTGAGGGGCAACTTTTTCACACAGAGGGTGGTGTGCATATGGAACAAGCTGCCAGAGGAGATGGTGGAGGCTGGTACAATGACAACACTTCAAAAGCATCCTGTTGGGTAAATGTATAAGAAGCGTTTAGAGGGATGTGGGCCATGTGTTGTCAAATGGGACGAGGTTAATTTTGAATATCTGGACTGAATGTACTAGTTTGACCAAAGGATCTGTTTGAGCTGAAAATGTGTTGCTGGAAAAACGCAGCAGGTCAGGCAGCATCCAGGGAACAGGAGAATCGACGTTTCGGGCATAAGCCCTTCTTCAGCCATTCCTGAAGAAGGGCTTATGCCCTAAACGTTGATTCTCCTGTTCCCTGGATGCTGCCTGACCTGCTGCGCTTTTCCAGCAACACATTTTCAGCTCGGATCTCCAGCATCTGCAGACCTCACTTTCTCCTCAAAGGATCTGTTTCCATGCTTTACAATTCTATGACTCGACAGTAAGTGTGTTTTTAAGAAACCTCATTGATAGATCTTTTTAGAAGGTATTTGATTGGAGATTCTGGTCACTGGGGTAAAATAAGTGTTTTGATTTGTTACAGGGTAGAGAGAGACAGTGAATCCCCCAGCCCAGTCCATTTCTTTTCAATAGTTGACTGTGGGAGGGGGATGTAGCTGTTGGTGTGTTAGTTCAGCTTTAATCCCACATTCCTCACTGCCCCGGGGAACAGCAGCATTCCATGTGGTCTCTTAACACGGGATAGTCTCGGTGACACTGAGGAGAGAGCTCCAGGATTTGGGGCATTCGGAATTACATGTGGGATTTTCCCAGGATTAGATTTAATCAGCAGGTTTTTTCCAGAGACAAGGTTTGTCCTCTTTAAAGCAGGAAGGTTGGAGAATGAGGGGAAATACACCAAATCACTGAATCACAGAGTTATCATGGTGCAATGGTGGCTGTTCAGCCCATCCCGCTTATACTGACTGTCTGAGCATTTGATATCATTTTGTTGAAGTTGTGCAACTTTGGTGAACAAATCACACAGCACCAGGTTATAGTCCAACAGGTTTATTTGGATGTGCAAGCTTTCTGAGTGCTGTTCCTTCATCAGGTAGCTAGTGAGGCAGGATCATAGGACACAGAGTTATAGTAAAAGATCAAAGTGTCATACAACTGAGATGATGTATTGAATAGACCTAGATTGCTGTAAGTCTTTAATCACTTGGAATGTTTTTGTGTCTGTGTGAGAGAGACTGTGTGTGAGAGACTGTATATGTGTGTGTGTGTGAGAGAGACTGTGTATGCGTGTGTCTGTATTGTGTGTGTGTGCATGTGAGTGAGAGAATATGTGTGTGTATGTCTGAGAGAGTATGTGTATGAGAGTGTGCATATGTATGCTTGTGTGTGTACGAGTGTGTGTGTGTGAGAGTGTGTAATGTAGTGGGGTCACAAGTAGTGTGACATAAACCCAATGTCCCGGTTGAGGCCATTCCAGTTGAGGCTATCAGCCTCTGCTCGGCCACTCTGTGTTGTTTCATATACCAAAGTGCGCCTTGGATGACGGTCACCTGAAGATCCAACGCCGAATGTCCCTGACCGCTGAAGTGTTCCCTGACTAGGAGGGAACATCCCTGTCTGAGGTGCTTCTGCTGAAGTTAACTAGGGGTCCATTCAGTTATCCTCCCAGTGCCTCAGATATATGTAAATGCAAGAGATGCCTTGGTTTGGTTTTATGAATTCCCAATGTTTGTTTGTTTCATGTACAAAGAGGATACAGGAATGTCGGAGCTAATTATGGCAGATGCTGGAACCTGTAATGATAAAAATAAATGTTGATGTTCACATTGGGTCAGACAGCATCCATGCAGAGAGACCAAGCTAACGTTTTGAGTCCAAATGACTTTTCACCAAATGCATCCTGGGTGACTGCTTTGTAGAACACCTCGGGTCTGTTTACAAGCAAGACCCTAATCTTCCTGCAGCCGGTCATTTTACCACAGCATCCTGCTCACTTGCTGACATGTCTGTCCTCAGCACGCTGCAGTAGTATAGAGTCATAAAGATGTACAGCACAGAAATAGACCCTTCGGTCCAACTCTTCCATGCCAACCAGATATCACAACCTGATCGAGACCCATTTGCCAGCACTTAGCCTATATCCCTCTTAACACTTCCTATTCGTATACCCATCCAGATGCCTTTTAATTCATACAATTGTACCAGCCTCCACCACTTCCTCTGGCAGCTCACTCCATCCACGCACCAACTTCTGTGTGAAAAAGTTGCCCCTTAGGTCCCTTTCATATCTTCCCCTTATCACCCTAAGCTATGCCCTCTAGTTCTGGACTCCCCCACCCCAAGGAAAAGACTTTGTCTACAGTATTTATATTATCCATGCCCCTCATGCTTTTCTAAATGTCTCTGAGCTCACCCCTCAGCCTCCGACACTGCAGGAAAAACAGTCCCAGCTTATTCAGCCTCTCCCTATAGCTCAAATCCTCTAACCCTGGTAACATCCTTGTAAATATTTTCTGAACCCTTTCAAGTTTCACAAAATCCTTCACTCCCGTGTATGAGAAGCTAAGTAGCCTTTGCAGATTTGTATTTGCAGATACATTTTATTTTGTTCAAAAAGCACACAATTTGTAGACAGTCAGTCAATGTGGCATTTTATAAATTCCTACTTTGGAAATAAGGCTAGTCTGATTCCAGGTTAAGATATAGCCACTCGAAACAAGGTCTTACACCTAAAATGTATTGTCTGAGTGGACATGTCACCTCCTTTATACTGATAAAACCTCCATTTATCTCGAGGCAGTGATTTGAATGAAATTCTGGGATTTGCATATTCATCAATTGAAACCTGCATATCCATTTTAACTGATTGAAAATTTAAGCGAGTCATAGAGTCATAGAGATGTACAGCATGGAAATAGACCCTTCAGTCCAACCTGTCCATGCAGACCAGATATCCCAACACAATCTAGTCCCACCTGCCAGCACCTGACCCATATCCCTCCAAACCCTTCGTATTCATAAACCCATCCAAATGCCTCTTAAATGTTGCAATTGTACCAGCCTCCACCACTTCCTCTGGCATCTCATTCCATACACACACCACCCTCTGCGTGAAAAGGTTGCCCCTTAGGTCTCTTTTATATCTTTCCCCTCTCACCCTAAACCTATGCCCTCTAGTTCTGGACTCCCCGACTCCAGGAAAAAGACTTTGTCTATTTACCCTATCCATGCCCCTCATAATGTTGTAAACCTCTATAAGGTCACCCCTCAGCCTCCAACGCTCCAGGGAAACAGTCCCAGCCTATTCAGCCTCTTCCTGTAGCTCAAATCCTCCAATCCTGGCAACATCCTTGTAAATCTTTTCTGAACCCTTTCAAGTTTCAAAACATCTTTCCGATAGGAAGGAGACCAGAATTGCACGCAATATTCCAACAGTGGCCTAACCAATGTCCTGTACAGCCACAACATGACCTCCCAACTCCTGTACTCAATACTCTGACCAATAAAGGAAAGCATACCAAACGCCTTCTTCACTATCCTATCTACCTGCAACTCCACTTTCAAGGAGCTATGAACCTGCACTCCAAGGTCTCTTTGTTCAGCAACACTCCCTAGGACCTTACCATTAAGTGTATAAGTCCTGCTAAGATTTGCTTTCCCAAAATGCAGCACCTCACATTTATCTGAATTAAACTCCATCTGCCACTTCTCAGCCTATTGGCCTATCTGGTCCAGATCCTGTTGTAATCTGAGGTAACCCACTTTCCTGTCCACTACACCTCCAATTTTGGTGTCATCTCCAAACTTACTAACTGTACCTCTTATGCTCGCATCCAAATCATTTATGTAAATGACAAAAAGTAGAGGACCCAGCACTGATCTTTGTGGCACTCCACTGGTCACAGGCCTCCAAGCTGAAAAACAACCCTCCACCACCACCCTCTGTCTTCTACCTTTGAGCCAGTTTTGTATCCAAATGGCTAGTTCTCCCTGTATTCCATGAGATTTAACCTTGCTAGTCAGTCTCCCATGGGGAACCTTGTTGAATGCCTTACTGAAGTCCATATAGATCACATCTATTGCTCTGCCCTCATCAATCGTCTTTGTTACTTCTTCAAAAAACTCAATCAAGTTTGTGAGACATGATTTCCCACGCACAAAACCATGTTAATTATCCCTAATCAGTCCTTGCCTTTCCAAATACATGAGGTAAAAACAATAACTGCAGATGCTGGAAACCAGATTCTGGATCAGTGGTGCTGGAAGAGCACAGCAATTCAGGCAGCATCCAACGAGCAGCGAAATCGACGTTTCGGGCAAAAGCCCTTCATCAGGAATAAAGGCAGCGAGCTTGAAGCGTGGAGAGATAAGCTAGGGGAGGGTGGGGGTGGGGAGAGAGTAGCATAGAGTACAATGGGTGAGTGGGGGAGGAGATGAAGGTGATAGGTCAGGATACATGTACATCCTGTTCCTCAGGATTCCCTCCAACAACTTGCACACCACCGACGTCCGGCTCACTGGTCTATAGTTCCCTGACTTGTCTTTACCGCCCTTCTTAAACAGTGGCAGCACGTTTGCCAACCTCCAGTCTTCCAGCACCTCACCTTTTGATGATACAAATATCTCAGCAAGAGACCCAGCAATCACTTTTCTAGCTTCCCACAAAGTTCTCGGGTACACCTGATCAGGTTCTGGGGATTTTTCCACCTTTAACCATTTCAAGAGATCCAGCACTTCCTCTTCTGTAATCTGAACATTTTGCAAGTTGTCACCATCTATTTCCATACAGTCTATATCTTCCACATCACAGTCACCTGCCCTGTCTTATTTCCCAAGAGTAGGTCAATTTTGCACATTCTCTAGTAGGTACATCCACAGACTGAATTAGAAAATTGTCTTGTACACTCTTAAGAAATTCCTCTCCATCTAAACCTTTAACACTAGGGCAGTCCCAGTGGATGTTTGGAAAGTTAAAATCCCATACCATAACTACCCTATTATTCTTACAGATCTCAATAGACAATAGACAATAGACAATATGTGCAGGAGTAGGCCATTCAGCCCCTCGAGCCTGCACCGCCATTCAATATAATCATGGTTGATCATTCCTAATCAGTATCATGTTCCTGCCTTATCTCCATAACCCTTGATTCCACTATCTTTGAGAGCTCTATCCAACTCTTTCTTAAATGAATCCAGAGAGTGGGCTCCACTGCCCTCTGGGGCAGAGCATTCCACACAGCCACCACTCTCTGGGTGAAGACGTTTCTCCTGAGCTCTGTCCTAAATGGTCTACCCCGTATTTTAAGCTGTGTCCTCTGGTTCAGCACTCACCCATCAAATATGTTTCCTACTGCCAGAGTGTCCAATCCTTTCATAATCTTATATGTCTCAATCAGATCCCCTCTCAGCCTTCTAAACTCAAGCGTATACAAGCCCAGTCGCTCCAATCTTTCAGTGTAAGGTAATCCTGCCATTCCAGGAATTGACCTCGTGAATCTACGCTGCACTCCCTCAATAGCCAGAATGTCTTTTCTCAAATTTGGAGACCAGAACTGCACACAGTACTCCAGGTATGGTCTCACCAGGGCCCTGTACAACTGCAGAAGCACCTCTTTGCTTCTATACTCAATTCCTCTTGTTATGAAAGCCAGCATGCTATTAGCCTTCTTCACTACCTGCTGTACCTGCATGCTTGCCTTCATTGACTGGTGTACAAGAACACCCAGATCTCTCTGTACTGCCCCTTTACATAAATTGATTCCGTTGAGGTAGTAGTCTGCCTTCCTGTTCTTGCCACCAAAGTGGATAACCATACATTTATCCACATTAAACTGCATCTGCCATGCATCTGCCCACTCTCCTAACTTGTTCAGGTCACCCTGTAATCTCCTAACATCCTCATCACATTTCACCCTGCCACCCAGCTTTGTATCATCAGCAAATTTGCTAATGTTATTACTGATACCATCTTCTATATCATTAACATATATTGTAAAAAGCTGCGGTCCCAGCACGGATCCCTGCGGTACCCCACTGGTCACTGCCTGCATTCCAAAATGGAGCCGTTCATCACTACCCTTTGTTTCCTATCAGCCAATCAATTTTCAATCCAATCTAGTACTTTGCCCCCAATACCATGCGCCCTAATTTTACTCACTAACCTCCTTTGTGGGACTTTATCAAAAGCTTTCTGAAAGCCCACGTACACTACATCTACTGGATTTTCCTCGTCCAACTTCAGAGTTACATCCTGAAAAAATTCAAGTAGATTAGTCAAGCATGATTTCCCCTTCATAAATCCATGCTGACTCTGTCCTATCCTGTTACTACTATCCAGATGTGCCGTAATTTCATCCTTTATAATAGACTCCAGCATCTTTCCCACCACTGAGGTCAGACTAACTGGTCTATAATTTCCTGCTTTCTCTCGCCCACCTTTCTTAAAAAGTGGTATAACATTAGCCACCCTCCAATCCTCAGGAACTGACCCCGAATCTATCGAACTCTGGAAAATAATCACCAACGCATCCACGATTTCCCGAGCCACCTCCTTCAGTACCCTGGGATGCAGATCATCAGGCCCCGGAGACTTATCAACCTTCAGACCTAACAGTCTCTCCAACACCAAATCCTGGCAAATATAAATTCCCTTAAGTTCAGGTCCTTCAGCCACTGTTACCTCGGGGAGATTGCTTGTGTCTTCCCCAGTGAACACAGATCTGAAGTACCCATTTAATTCCTCTGCCATTTCTTTGTTCCTAGTAATATATTCCCCGGTTTCTGTCTTCAAGGGCCCAATTTTTGTCCTAAACAATTTTTTGCCTTGCACATACCTAAAAAAAGCTTTTACTATCCTCCTTAATATTCTTGGCCAGTTTATCTTCGTACCTCATTTTTCCTCTGCGCATTTCCTTCTTAGTAATCCTCTTAAAAGCTTCCCAGTCCTCAGTTTTCCCACTTATCTTAGCTATGTTATACTTTTTCTCTTTTAACTTTATATGTTTCTTTACTTCCCTCGTCAGCCACGGCCACCCATGCCTCCTCCTGGGATCTTTCTTCCTTTTAGGAATGAACTGATCCTACAACTTCTGCATTATACACAGAAGTATCCGCCATTGTTCCTCCACAGTCATCCCTACTAAGGTATTGCACCATTGAACTTTGGCCAGCTCCTCCCTCATAGCTCCATAGTTCCCTTTATTCAACAGAAGTACTGTACCCTCTCCCTCTCAAATTGCAGATTGAAGCTTATTGTATTATGGTCACTACTTCCCAATGGCTCCTTCACTTCGAGGTCTCTGACCAATTCTGGTTCATCACACAATACCAGATCCAGAATTGCCTTCTCCCTGGTCGGCTCCAGCACCAGCTGCTCTAAGAATCCATCTCTGAGGCACTCCACAAAGTCTCTTTCTTGAGGTCCAATACCATCCTGATTCTCCCAGTCTACCTGCATGTTAAAATCCCCCATAACAACTGTAGTGACATCTTTGCGACAGGCCAATTTCAGCTCCTGATTCAACTTACATCCGACATCCAGACTACTGTTTGGGGCCTGTAGATGACTCCCAAGAGGGTCTTTTTACCCTTAGGTATTTCGAAGCTCTATCCACACTGACTCTACATCCCCTGACTCTAGGTCCCCCCGTGCAAGGGACTGAATATCCTCCCTTACCAACAAGGCCACCCCATCCCCTCTGCCCGTCAGTCTGTCCTTACGATAGCATATGTAGCCTTGAATATTCATTTCCCAGGCCCTGTCCACTTGAAGCCACGTCTCAGTTATCCCCACAATATCGTATCTGCCAATTTCCAAAAGAGCCTCAAGCTCATCCATCTTTTGTCTAATGCTTCGTGCATTGATGTATAGGATTTTTAATTTGTTACTGCTCTCACCCTTCCCATCAACCCCTATTTCACTCAACTTTATAGCATGATGCCTTTCCGAGTTTTCTGCCTCATTGATACAGCTGTCTTTCTTGACTTCTCTTGTTCTAACTTTCCCTTCAATTTCCTTTTAAAACATCCAGCTTGTCCCCTCCCCCCCCGATACTTAGTTTAAATGTAGCGGTGTTGCAGAAGAAAACCTGCCTGCCAGAATGCTGGTCCCTAACCTATTAAGATGCAAGCCGTCTCTCTTGTAGAATTTATGCTTACCACAAAATATACCCCAGTGATCCAAGAACTTAAATCCTTGCTTCCTGCACCAGTTCCCCAACCACACGTTCAAGTCCATTATCTCCCTATTTCTGGCCACGCTAGCCCGAGGAACTGGAAGCAAACCGGAGATACAGTTTCCACACTGTAAGTAATCTAATCTAATCTAAAAAACCACCTTGGACGTCCTGCTTTTCAGCCTTCTTCCTAGTTCTCCGAAGTCTCGCTGTAGTATGTTCCTCCTCTTCTTCCCGACATCATTTATGCTGACATGTACCACCACCTCTGGCTTTTCACCCTCATCCTTGAGGATTTCCTGCACTCTGTCCGCAATGTCTTTCACTCTAGCACCAGGAAGGCAACACACCATCCTTAAATCCCGTCTGCTGCAACAAAAACCCCGGTCAGTTCCTCTCACGATGGAGTCCCCTATTACCACGACTCTGTGCGATGTCTGACTCTTCCGCTCTGCCTCTGCACCAACTTTTGATTGACAGACCTGGCCGCCTCGCGGACTGGCAGTGTCATCAGTCTCTGTTTCCAAAAGCTTCAACTTGTTCCTGACAGGTACTTCCCCCGGGGTCTCTTGCACCTGTCTCCTCTCTGCCTTCCTCATCGTCTCCTCTCTTCTGCTCTCTTCTGTCATGATTGGTGTAATAACATCGCTGAAGGTCTTGTCCAGAAAGATCTCGTTCTCTCGGATGAGCCTAACGTCTTCGAGTTCTTTCGTCAGCGCTGCAATATGCTCGGTCAATTGCTGAATGTGCACACATTTTCCACACATATACGAGCCAGACACACCAGAGTCGTTGACCTCCCACATCAAGCACGTAGCGCACTGAACCAGCTGGGCAGTCATGTCTTCACCCTTTTCAACTGTGGTGTAATCACTTCACTCAACCTCCTTGTCAAAGATTCCTGAGCTGAAGCCTCACTCTTCGATCTAAACTTCCTTAGACCCTCTTTTTGTGGCACATCTGTGGACTCTTAATTAAGGTTAGAGGAGGAGGGAGGGAGGGAGACCCTACTTTGTAGGACCAGGGGTTTAGAACACACCCACTCTAATAGCAATCACTTACCTTCCCAACCGGCTTTGCGCTCCGTCTGAACTTCCGCCCAGCTCCCGCCACTCTCTGCTGCGAAGGACGGATTGCACCTAAATTCCTTATAAGTTTGTTTCTCAATTTCCCTCTGACTATTAGGGGGTCTATACAACAATTCCAATGAGGTGATCATCCCTTTCTTATTTCTCAGTTCCACCCAAATAACTTCCCTGGATGTATTTCCAGGAATATCCTCCCTCAGTACAGCTGTAATGCTATCCCTTGTGAAAAATGCCACTCCCCCTCCTCTCTTGCCTCCCTTTCTATCCTTCCTGAAGCATTTGTATCCTGGAATATTAAGCTGCCAGTCCTGCCCATCCCTGAGCCATGTTTCTGTAATTGCTATGATATCCCAGTCCCATGTTCCTAACCATGCTCTGAGTTCATCTGCCTCCCCTGTTAGGCCCCTTGCATTGAAATAAATGCAGTTTAATTTATTAATCTTACCTTGTCCCTGCGTTCCGTGACGGTTTGACTCACTTCTGTTCTCAACTGTACCAGTCTCAGATTGATCTCTTACCTCACTCTCGCCCTGGGTTCCCCCCTACCCACCTTACTAGTTTAAATCCCCCCAAGCAGTTTGAGCAAATTTCCCTGCCAGTATATTAGTCCCCTTGCAATTTAGGTGCACTCCGTCCTTCTTGTACAGGTCACTTCTACCCCAAAAGAGATTCCAATGATTAGCCATCCTGGGTTTGTTCAATGCATTTAATCAGTTGTATGACCCTTTGATCTTTTACTTATAAATTGTGTGTCTGATGTCCCCCTCTCTCCCAGCACCTGAAGGAGGAGGGAGGTTCCGAATGCTTGTGTTTTCAAATAAAGGTGTTGGACTATAACCTGGTGTCGTACAATGATTGACCTTATTGCAAAGACTGATCAGAAATATTTTAGGAACTGTGTATGTCGACATATTAAAGTTTTTTATGAATGAAGCATATTTTGTAACAAAAGATGGTCTCACACACAAAACAAAACTGTCCTTCTCAGTCTCTAGCTCTGTAAATCCTCATTTTTCAGATTGGATCCTGGGGTTGGAATGGCTCAGCATTTATTTAGCTGTTAGCAGTCAGCCTTTTTTAGTCTTTTGTGTGTGGAAGTGCTGCACTGTTCAAGGGTCAGTGCTGAGGGAATGCTGCACTATTCGAGGGTCAGTGCGGAGGGAGTGCTGCACTGTTCAAGGGTCAGTCCTGAGGGAGTGCCCCACTGTCGGAAGATCAGTGCTGATGGAGTGCTGCACTGTTGGAGATCAGCACTGATGGGTACTGCACTGTCAGAGGGTTAGTGCTGATGGAGTGAACATAGAACACAGAACAGTGCAGACCATTCAGCCCTCAATGCTGTGCCAGCCTTTCATCCTACCCTAAGATCAGACTAACCTGCATACCCTTCATTGTACTATCTTCCATGTACCTATGCAAGAGTCGCTGAAGTATCCCTGATGTATGTGACTCTACGACCACTGCCGACAGTGCATTCCACACACCCACCAATCTCTGAGTAAAGAATCTAACTCTGGCATCTCCCCTAAACTTTCCTCCAATTACCTTAACATTATGCCCCTTCATGATAGACATTTCCGCCAAGGGGAAAATGTCTTTGGCTATCCACTCTATCTATGTCTCTCAATATCTTGTACACCTCTATCAAGTCACCTCTCATCCCTCTTCGCTCCAATGAGAAAAGCCCTAGATTCCTCAACCTTTCTTCATAAAACATGCCCTGCAATCCAGGCAGCATTCTGATAAATCTCCCTGCACCCTCTCGAAAGTTTCCACATAATCCCTCTAATGAGGCGATCAGAACTGAACACACTATTCCAAGTGCGGTCTAACCAGGATTCTATAGAGCTGCAGCATAACCTTGCAGCTCTTAAACTGAATTCCCCTGCAAATAAAAGCTAACACACCATATGCCTTCTTGACAACCCTATCAACCTTGGTGGCAACTTTGAGGGATCTATCGACATGGACCCCAAGATCCCTTTACTCCTCCACGCTGCCAAGAACCCTGCATTTAACCCCGTATTCTGCATTCAAATTTGACCTTCCAAAATGTATCACTCCACACTTTTACAGGTTGAACTCCATCTGCCACTTATCAGCCCAGTTCTGCATCCTGTCAATGTCTCGTTGCAACTTACAACTGCCCTCTCTATTATCCATGACTCAACCAACCTTTGCGTCATCGGCAAACTTACTAACTCACTTAAAAATCACAAAGACCAGAGGTCCCAGAACCTATCCCTGTGGAACACCACTGGTCACTGACTCCAGCTGAAGATTCCACATCTACCACCACCTGTCTTCTATGGGTCAGCCAATTCCGTATCCAGACAGGCAGGTTTCTCTGTATCCCATGTCTCCTTACTTTCTGAATGGGCCTATCATAGGGAACTTGATCAAATGCCTTGATAAAATCCATGTACGCCACATCCATTGCCTGACCTTATCAATAAGTTTTGTCACATCCTCAAAGACTTCAATCAGATTCGTGAGACATGACCTACCCCTCAAAAATGGTATGCTGTCAATCTCTAATCAAACTATGGTTCTCCAAGTAATCATAAATCCTGTCTCTCAGAGTCCTGTCCAATACTTTGCCCACCACTGATGTAAAACTGACTGGTCTGTAATTCCCAGGATTCTCCCTATTCCCTTTCTTGAACAAGGGAGTAACATTTGCAACCCTCCAATTATCTGGCACGACTCCAGTGGACAGTGAGGATGCAAAGATTATCGTCAAAAATGCAGCAAACTCTTCCCTCACTTCCTGCAGTAATCTAGGATATACGAGGTAAAAATAATGACTGCAGATGCTGGAAACCAGATTCTGGATTAGTGGTGCTGGAAGAGCACAGCAGTTCAGGCAGCATCCAAGGAGCTTCGAAATTGACGTTTCGGGCAAAAGCCCTTCATCAGGAATAAAGGCAGTGAGCCTGAAGCGTGGAGAGAATCCTCTTGCAAGGATGCCTGCCTTGAAGAAGTTTTCCTCCTCTCTCTACAAGAATCTCAGGGAGTCCCTCTCCCACTGCAACTCCCAGGTCATTTCCTCTGCCCCCTCCTCTAGCTTATCCTTCCACGCTTCAGGCTCACTGCCTTTATTCCTGATGAAGGGCTTTTGCCCGAAACGTCGATTTCGAAGCTCCTTGGATGCTGCCTGAACTGCTGTGCTCTTCCAACACCACTAATCCAGAACCGAGAATATATCCCATCTGGCCCAGGGGATCTATCTATCTTTATGTTTTTCAAAATTTTCAGCACATCCTCCTTCCTTACATCAACCTGTCCTAACACAACGGCATGCAACACTGTCAGTGGGTCAATATTAAAGGAGTGCTGCACTGTCAGAGGTTCAGTGCCGACAGAGTGCTGCACTGTCAGAGGTTCAGTGTTGATGAAGTGTCTCACTGTTGGAGGGTCAGTGCTGAGGGAGTGCTGCATTGTCAGAGGATCACTACTGAGGTAGTGGTGAAATGTCAGAGAGTCAGGACTGAAGGAGTGCCCCACTGTTAGAGGGTCAGTACTGAGGTAATGCTGCAATATTGGAGGATTAGATTGATGGAGTGCTGCCCTATTGGAGGGTCAGTACTGAGGGAGTGCTGCACTGTCAGAGGGTCAGCACTGATGGAGTGCTGTACTTTCAGAATGTCAGTACTGAGGGAGTGCTGCACTGTCAGAGGGTCAGCACTGATGGAGTGCTGTACTTTCAGAATGTCAGTACTGAGGGAGTGCTGCACTGTCAGAGGGTCAGCACTGAAGGAATGCCGCATTTTCGGAAGGTCAGTGCGGAGGGAGTGCTGCACCTTCAGTGGGTAAGTGCAAAGTGCATGTGACACTGTCAGAGGGTCAATACTAAAGGACCCCTGCACTGTCAGATGATCAGTTCTGATGGAGTGCTGCCCCATTGGGAGGGTCAGTACTGAGGGAGAGTCGCACTGTCAGATGATCAGTTCTGATGGAGTGCTGCCCCATTGGGAGGGTCAGTACTGAGGGAGAGCCGCATTGTCAGGTGATCAGTTCTGATGGAGTGCTGCCCCATTGGGAGGGTCAGTACTGAGGGAGAGCCGCACTGTCAAGTGATCAGTTCTGATGGAGTGCTGTCCCATTGGGAGGGTCAGTACTGAGGGAGAGCCGCACTGTCAGGTGATCAGTTCTGATGGAGTGCTGCAGGTTTAGAGGGTCAGTGTGGAGGGAGTAGCAGAAGGCTGATCCTCACAGCTGGGGGTTTGAGGGGGTGGGGGATTATCAAGATCCTGGGAGGATATTAAACCTTCCCCCTCATAACCCCTCCCTCTGGGTCTGACAGCCTCACACCTCCTTGTCTGTGGTCAGGTTATCAGTTCTCCCTTGAAGTTAACATCTTCTTACTCTTCGATGGATGGGTTGGTCCTTGGATCTGCAGTGAGCAGCTGAAGGGAGCTGATCTTCTGATCAAGCACTCCCAGTTTCTCATGCTCTCCCTCCTCCAATATCTTGTGGTTGCTGTGTAGTTGTTGCCAATGTAAACCACCCAGGGGTTCCTCTTCACCTTCAGGGAGTGAGCAATATCACTGAAGAACTTATCACTGGCGGCACGGTGGCACAGTGGTTAGCACTGCTGCCTCACAGCGCCAGAGACCCGGGTTCAATTCCCGCCTCAGGCGACTGACTGTGTGGAGTTTGCACATTCTCCCCGTGTCTGTGTGGATTTCCTCCGGGTGCTCCGGTTTCCTCCCACAGTCCAAAGATGTGCAGGGTCAGGTGAATTGGACATACTAAATTGCCCGTAGTGTCAGGTAAGGGGTAAATGTAGGGGTATGGGTGGGTTTCGCTTCGGCGGGTCGGTGTGGACTTGTTGGGCCGAAGGGCCTGTATCCACACTGTAATCTAATCTAATCTAATCTAATCTAATCTAAACTTCAATCCGAGGTTCAGGGTACAACTGTAAAAGGTTTCATTGTTCCCCGTGCAGCCCTCATGTTCATACAGATTAATCTCACTCATCGCTGCGGTGATCTCCCAGAGAGTCTGGGAGGGAGGGTAACAATCTCTGTGTCTGAGAGGAGCACCCTTTATATCTGTGTCAGATCCCTGACAGCTCAGTAATTGTGACCAGGAGGTGGGATCTCAGTGTCCTCCTCCTCCTGGAACAGTTCCCATCGCAGCTTCTCAGAAACCAGCATCACTGAGGGACAGGAAGGCACTGTGTTATCACACTGTGGTTTTTGGGGAGGTTCACCCTGAGCAGCTCTTTGGGTCAGTTTCCCGGGACACACACTGAGACAAACATTGACTGTGCCTGAAGGGCCATCAACCCGGTATCCTTCATATAGTCGGGTGACCAGAACTACACACAATAATCCAAATGTGGTCTCACTAAGTTCCAACTTCCACCCTGCTCTCACCTTCAACTTGGTCCATCTCTGACTCCTCACTTCCCTTCCTCAACATGTGTTTTCATTTCTGGGGATAGGCTAGCTACCAATTCCAACGGGAACAGGAAACCATTCTGTCTGACTCTCAGTTCTTATTGTCAGTCATTCACTTAAATCTCTGTCCGTGCATCCTTTCAATAATCCCCTCATCTGCAAACCCCTTTCCTATCTCTCTCTCTCTCTCTCTCGATTCCACTTCCACCATTCCACACACCTTTCCCCTACACCCCCACCCCAACATCACCTTCTGTATAAATACTACGTTTTCTGAACTGCAACCAGTTCTGATTAAAAGTCACCAACCTTGAAATGCTAATTCTGCTTTCTCTCTGCAGCTACTGTATTTTCTCAGCAATTTCTGTTTTTCTTTCAGAATATTATGCCAATATTTCATGGAAATAGCGCAAACTTCAGATTTGAAGTGGGGAAAAGGTATCATGGAACACCAGTTATCATTGGGGACCTCACCTTCTTACATCAGTCTCATCATTGGATACTGATCAGGATAATGAAACCTCCAGCAGCTTTGGTCGTCTTTAACCCAAGGAAAACTGAGGCCAATGACAGTGTCCCTCCTGCAGCCTTGAGGTGGGATCAGTGAATGAAGCACAAACTCAGTGTTAGCCCCAAGTCATTCAAACCAAAAACTATTTTGTGTCAGATTTTCCTAACGGCAATTCTTGTTTTGTGGAACATAAACATATAATGTCTCACACACATGACTGAGGTCAACTCTTAAGCATCATGGTCTAAGACCTATTAAGTCAAAGTTCTGCCTGTTTCCATGAAAGAAAAGATCCCAAATCACCATATTAGGATCAGAAAGTTCTCTTGCCTTCCTGATCAATATTCCTCTCTGCCACTGGATGCAATGTGGCTGTCTGCTTTGTGGATAGAAGTGACTCAGTTGTAAGTTCACTCCTGAGCAGAGAAGTTTTTAGCCCTTGCAAAGTCAAGATTAAATGTTATCAAGGTCATGTTTGACACTTAAAGTTTTTGGGGAAGCTCATTCCTTCTCAAATTATAAAGGTTACAAAAACAAGAAACACATGCAACTCACATTTCAATAGAATGAAGCTTCTTTCACAAAGCAGACGCAAATATCACTTGTAGATCTGATAAAGCTCAACCATAAAGCTGAGCAATTATCATGTCACCTTCTTCTTGGAGCCTGTGATGAAATGTGCGTACTTTATATATTTAATAACATTATCAGCATAATTAACATTCAAACACTAATCTAGTAGTTATGGCAGACAATTTCAAATCCTCCAGCATTAATTGGGATGGTCATCATGGAAGAAGAGTCACAAGACTCAAAACGTTGCCTCTGTCTCTCTCTCTCTTTCTGTCTGTGTCTCTACAGTTGCTACCAGATCTGTTGAGTTTCTCCAGCACTCTCAGATTGTTTTAGATCTCCTAACTCCCCAGGTTTTAATTTTGTTTTGTAGGCTATCCAGATCACATCAGCCCATTAATGGTGTAATTTATTTCTTCACATTGTTCAGTCACATCATGAACTGGTGTTGGGATAGACCAATGACTGTAACTCATCACCTGATCTCATTCAGAGACACACAATCCCCACAGAATTGCCACAGTGCCAAATGAGACCATTCAGCCCCCATCCTGCCAGCACTACTTTATCTCCCCACAGCCAATCTCCTGCCTGTTCCCCACATCCCTGTTCCCCATTTATATGCATATACCCATCCAATATCCTTCTAGAATGCCTCAGTTGAACCTGCCTCCCCCACAGTAGGAACAGCTTCTCTCTCTCTACTCTATCCAGGCTCCATTCAGGATTTTGAAAATGGAGAAAGAGCGAATCCCTGAGGGAGGAGAGAAATGAGGAGACTGGGAGGCATCTGACAGAGTGCGAGCTGATCACACACCAACTTTCCAATGGAATTGAGAAAGTGTTTAAAGGGAGAGGCATGACAGATAGAATGGCCTTTATAAATCCAATCCAATCCAATCTTTGTTCCACTCCCATTCAGTGGGTTTCTCAGTTTGTAAAAGGCCTGGGAGTTCACAACTGTGAGATGGTTATTGTGACAGGTATGGGCAGGTCTGAAGCTGGTTGTTCCCATCGGTAATTAATTGGAATGATGTTGTAAGACTGAGCATGTCCTCAGGCAGTGGGAGTTGCAGAATGATGCAGGAAAACAATTGATCAACTCTCAAAGACAGATACATTACTCAATGACTTACAGAATAAGGAACTCTAAATGAACCAATACAGTCTGGAACAAAATTACTGTACACTCCGGATTAACATTGTGAAGGCGTTTTCCAACTCACATTGACTGTAAGTTCACTGTCAGCCATCAGTCACATCCAGGTCACCTCCAATCTGTTCTGACTGGGGTTTGAAAAACTGCATATTGACGAGTCACTTTTGTACAAAGAAGAGAGCAGTGGAAATGTAGGTCCAAACATTCCTTAACAGGGGAGGAACCAACATCCTCAGCTGGTCAAAAAATCTCCCCATCTGCAATTCATGATGGAGGTGTGAAATGGATACTGTCAATCTGTCTTTACTGAAGAGGAGGATTCAGCCCAGACCATGGGATAGAGGAGAAAGCTCTGTCACTGGGAAAGTTCAGAATTAATATAAAAGTCTTGGATCGATTGTTAGCTCCTTAGATAGCACCTTCCAAACCCATGGCCACTTCCATGTAGAAAGACAAAGACAGCAGATACATGGGAACATTATCACTGCAAGCTCCCCTCCAGGTCACTCACTGCCCTCAATTGGAAATATCTCACTGTGACCCACCAGTCCTTCAAGAAGTCGTCAGCACAGAGCGTCCTCAAGACCCTGAGGGCAAAGGAGAGTCATAGAATTATAGAGCTGTACAGCACGGATTCAGACCCTGCAGTCCAGCTTGTCCATGCCAACCATGTATCTGAAATTAAACCAGTTCCATTTGCCAGCACTTGGTTTATATCTGTCCAAATACTTCCTATTTGTATACCCATCCAGATGCCTTTTAAATGTTGTAATTATACAACCTCCACCATTTCCTCTAGCAGCTCATCCCATGCATGCTCCAGTCCCTGCGTGAAAAAATTACCCCTCAGCTCCCTTTTAAATCTTTCCTCTCTCACCTTCAACTTATGACCTCTAGTTTGAGATTCCGCTACCTCAGGGAAAAGACCTGATCTATTTACCCCGTTATGAAGTTGTAGGTGTGTACTGTATCTTTGAGAGAGAATGAATGCTAATCGAAACTGAGAGCTTACATCTCCTGCGTGATATAACTAGATGGCAATCCCAGAGTGCACTGGACAACTGAAAATATGTAACATTTGGCTGTGAAATAGATACCTGAGTTGGTTGCTGTTTTGACACCAATTTGTATTTATTCAATCAGTTGAAATTATGACTCAGAAAAATAAAATCCAATCCAGTTTGAATTTATTGTTTTGCAAAAATTGAACCAATGATCAAAATTGAAAAATTGAACCTGCACAGCAGGTTAGTGCAGAGGAGAAATGGGTAGAGGTGCACCAGATTGTGTTTCCGGGAGCATACAGACAGGAAGTGTTACAGGTAGCACATGAATTACCAGTAGGAGGTCACCTAGGTGTGAGGAAGACACAGGCTGAGGTAGAAAAACACTTCTATTGTCCTGAACTGCACAAGGATGTGGTTAAACGTTGCTGTCCATGCCATCTCTGCCAAATGGTAGGTAGGCCACAGACGGTAATAAAACCAGCACTTTTGTTGCCAATTCCTGCATTCGAAGAAGCTTTCACACGGGTCATGGCAGATTGTGTAGGTCCCCTCCCAAAAACTAAAAGTTGGAACCAGTACTTGCTAACCATAATGGATGTGTCTACCAGATTTCTGGAAGCAATTCCATGATGGAGTATTAGGCAAAAGGTGTGGTGGAAGAGTTAGCAGCTTTCTTTACGCAGTATGGGCTACCCAGAGAGATTCAGTCAGACCAAGGGGCTAGTTTCACTGCTAACATGTTTCAGAAAGTCATGGATAGCTGAGGCATACAGCACTTTAAATCAAGTGTGCACTTTCCTGAATCCTAAAGAGCCATGGAAAGGTGGCATCAGACACTGAAGACCATGTTAAGAGCTTAATGTCAGGCCTACCTGAATGATTAGGATAAATGGATCCCATTCACATTGTTTGCCATTAGAAATACCCCAAACAAATCTACTCAGTTTACTCCCTTTGAGTTAATATTCGGACATAAAGTGAGAGGGAGTTTGAAATTAATTAAAGAAAAATTGACAGGATCAAAGTCAGAGATCTCACACTTGGATTATGTGTCTGAGGTGTGGGAGAGATGAAATCGGGTCGGTGAGTTAGTTAAACAGCACCTGAAAAGGGCACAGCATAGAATGAAACAGGTGGCAGATAAAAACACTAATACTTGAATGTTTTCCCAAGAGGATGGCATATTAGTATTGTAACTAGTGATAGGCGATCCCTTCAAAGCCAGGTTTAGTGCTCGCTATCAAATTGAGAAAAAGCTGAATTAGGTAAACTATCTGGTAAAGATGCAGGATAGAAAAATCTGTGTCGGGTATGTCATGTGTTTATGTTGAAACCTTATTAAAATAGAGACAGAGAACAGGAGAAACTGGTGTTAGTTACTGCCCCACAGAATGAGGAATCAAATCCAGATGTCATGGAGATCAATATGTCTCAAAATATGTGAAGTAATGAGGAAGCCCTTGAGGAGTGGGATAGGTTAGTGGACTATCTGTCTCAGGAGCACAGAACTCAGTTGAAAGGTTGGTTGCAGCAGTATGAGGACATATGCAGGAATAAGATGGGGAGGATTATTGCTATTGTGCATGAGGTGGAAGTAAGGAATCTAGATTAGAGTAGTGCTGGAAAAGCACAGCAGGCCAGGCACCATCCGAAGAGCAGGAAAATCTACATTTCAGACAAAAGCCCTTCATTAGCAACGAGGAGAAAGTGAGGTCTGCAGATGCTGGAGATCAAAGTTGAAACTTTATTGCTGGAACAGCACAGCAGGTTAGGCAGCATCCAGGGAACAGGAGATTCGACGTTTCGGGCACAGGCCCTTCTTCAGGAATGAGCAGAGAGTGTTCAGCAGGAGAAGATAAAAGGTAGGGAGGAGGGACTTGGAGGAGGGCGTTGGAAATGTGATAGGTGGAAAGAGGTCAAGGTGAGGGTGATAGGTCGGAGTAGGATGGAGGCGGAGAGGTCAAGAAGAAGATTGCAGGTCAGGAAGGCGGTGCCGGGCTGGAGGGATCCGGCTGAGACAAGGTGGGGGGAGGGGGGATGAAGAAACTGGTGAAGTCCAAGTTCATCCCCTGCGGTTGGAGGGTTCCCAGTCGGAAGATAAGACGCTCCTCCTCCGACCGTCGGGTTGTTGTGGTTTGGCGGTGGATGAGTCCAATGACCTGCATATCCTTGGTGGAGTGGGAGGGGGAGTTGAAATGCTGTGCTACAGGTTGGTTGGGTTGGTTCGTCCGGGTGGCCCAGAGGTGCTCTCTGAATCGCTCCGCAAGTAGGCGGCCTGTCTCCCCAATATAGAGGAGGCCACACCGGCTGCAGCGGATGCAGTAGATGATGTGGGTGGAGGTGCAGGTGAATCTGTGGCGGATATGGAAGTTTCCTTTGGGGCCTTGGAGAGAAGTGAGGGGGGAGGTGTGGGCGCAAGTGTTGCACCTCCTGCGGTTGCAAGGGAAGGTGCCGGGAGTGGAGGTTGGGTCGGTGGGGGGTGTGGATCTGACAAGGGAGTCGCGGAGGCAGTGGTCTCTACGGAAAGCTGATAGGGGAGGGGAGGGAAATATATCCTTGGTGCTGGGGTCTGTTTGGAGGTGGCGGAAGTGACGGCGGATGATGCGCTGTACATGGAGATTGGTGGGGTGGTAGGTGAGGACCAGTGGGGTTCTGTCCTGGTGGCGGTTGGAGGGGCGGGGCTCAAGGGCGGAGGAGCGGGAAGTGGAGGAGATGCGGTGGAGGGCACCGTCGACCACGTCGGGGGGGGAAATTGCGGTCCTTGAAGAAGGAGGCCATCTGTGTTGTACGTATTTTGAACTGGTCCTCCTGGGAGCAGATGCGGCGGAGACGAAGGAATTGGGAGAATGGGATGGCGTTTTTACAGGGGGCAGGATGGGAGGAGGTGTAGTCCAGGTAGCTGTGGGAGTCGGTTGGTTTGTAGTAGATGTCCGTGTTGATTCGGTCACCTGAGATAGAAACAGAAAGGTCTAGGAAGGGGAGGGAGGAGTCCGAGACTGTCCAGGTGAATTTGAGGTTGGGGTGGAAGGTGTTAGTGTAGTGGACCGCAATTTCCCCCCCGACGTGGTCGACGGTGCCCTCCACCGCATCTCCTCCACTTCCCGCTCCTCCGCCCTTGAGCCCCGCCCCTCCAACCGCCACCAGGACAGAACCCCACTGGTCCTCACCTACCACCCCACCAATCTCCATGTACAGCGCATCATCCGCCGTCACTTCCGCCACCTCCAAACAGACCCCAGCACCAAGGATATATTTCCCTCCCCTCCCCTATCAGCTTTCCGTAGAGACCACTCCCTCCGCGACTCCCTTGTCAGATCCACACCCCCCACCGACCCAAGCTCCACTCCCGGCACCTTCCCTTGCAACCGCAGGAGGTGCAACACTTGCGCCCACACCTCCCCCCTCACTTCTCTCCAAGGCCCCAAAGGAAACTTCCATATCCGCCACAGATTCACCTGCACCTCCACCCACATCATCTACTGCATCCGCTGCAGCCGGTGTGGCCTCCTCTATATTGGGGAGACAGGCCGCCTACTTGCGGAGCGATTCAGAGAGCACCTCTGGGCCACCCGGACGAACCAACCCAACCAACCTGTAGCACAGCATTTTAACTCCCCCTCCCACTCCACCAAGGATATGCAGGTCATTGGACTCATCCACCGCCAAACCACAACAACCCGACGGTCGGAGGAGGAGCGTCTTATCTTCCGACTGGGAACCCTCCAACCGCAGGGGATGAACTTGGACTTCACCAGTTTCTTCATCCCCCCTCTCCCCACCTTGTCTCAGCCGGATTCCTCCAGCCCGGCACCGCCTTCCTGACCTGCAGTCTTCTTCTTGACCTCTCCGCCTCCATCCTACTCCGACCTATCACCCTCACCTTGACCTCTTTCCACCTATCACATTTCCAACGCCCCTCCTCCAAGTCCCTCCTCCCTACCTTTTATCTTCTCCTGCTGAACACTCTCTGCTCATTCCTGAAGAAGGGCCTGTGCCCGAAACGTCGAATCTCCTGTTCCCTGGATGCTGCCTGACCTGCTGTGCTGTTCCAGCAATAAAGTTTCAACTTCATTAGCAATGAGGCAGGGAGCCTTCGGGGTGGAGAGATTAATGGGAAAAGGGTGGGGCTGGAGAGAAGGTAGCAAAGAGTATAATAGGTGGATGGAGGAAGGAGTAAAGGTGATAGGTCAGAGAGGAGGAGGATGCGGATAGGTGGGCAGGAAGATTAGTGGGTAGGACAGGTCATGAGAATAGCGCTGAGATGGAAGGTTGGAACTGATGTAAGATGGGGGCGCAGGGAAATGAGGAAACTGGTGAAATCCACATTGATGCCCTGGGGTTGAAATGTTTCGAGGCAGAAGGTGAGGCATTCTTCCTCCAGGTGTCGGGGGGTGGGGGAGCGGTGGTGGAGGAGGCACAGGACCTGCATGTCCTTGGCAGAGTAGGAGGGGGAGTCGAAATGTTTGGCCACGGGGTTGATTGGTGCGGGTGTCCCAGAGATATTCCCTAAAGCACTCTGTGAGGAGGCATCCAGTCTCCCCAATGTAAAGGACACCACATTGGGAGCAACGGATACAATAAATGATATCGGTGGATGTGCAGGTGAAACTGATGGATGTGGAAGGCTCCTTTGGGGCCTTGGATGGAGGTGAGGCGGGAGGTGTAGCGCAGGTTTTGCAATACCTAAAGTGGCAGGGGAGGATGACAGGATGGGAGGGTGGATTGTAGGGGTGTGGACCTGACCAGGTAGTCTCAGAGGGAACAATCTTTGCAGAAAGCGGAAAGTGGTGGGAAAGGAAATACATCCCTAGTGGTGGGGCCTACCCCTCCAACCGCAACAAGGACACAACGTCCTGGTCCTCACTTTTCACCCCATCAACCTCAGCATAAACAGCATCATCCACTGACATTTCCTCCACCTCCAAACAGACCCCACCACCAGAGATATAAAAATTACGAACAGCAGAGGACCCAGAACTGATCCCTGCGGAACTCCACTTGTAACTGGGCTCCAGGCTGAATATTTGCCATCTACCATCACTCTCTGACTTTGACCGGTTAGCCAGTTTTCTATCCAACTGGCCAAATTTCCCTCTATCCCATGCCTCCTGACTTTCCGCATAAGCCTACCATGGGGAACCTTATCAAATGCCTTACTAAAATCCATGTATACTACATCCACTGCTCTACCCTCATCCACATGCTTGGTCACCTCCTCAAAGAATTCAATCAGACTTGTAAGGCAAGACCTACCCTTCACAAATCCGTGCTGGCTGTCCCTAATCAAGCAATGTCTTTCCAGATACTCAAATCCTATCCCTCAGTACCCTTTCCATTACTTTGCCTACCACCGAAGTAAGACTAACTGGCCTGTAATTCCCGGGGTTATCCCTATTCCCTTTTTTGAACAGGGGCACAACATTCGCCACTCTCCAGTCCCCTGGTACCACCCCCGTTAACAGTGAAGACGAAAAGATCATTGCCAACAGCTCTGCAATTTCCTCTCTTGCTTCCCACATAATCCTGGGATATATCCCGTCAGGCCCGGGGGACTTGTCTATCCTCAAGTTATTCAAAATGTCCAACACATCTTCCTTCCTAACAAGTATCTCCTCTAGCTTACCAGTCCATTTCACACTCTCCTCTTCAACAATACGGTCCCTCTCATTTGTAAATACTGAAGAAAAGTACTTATTCAAGAACTCACTTATCTCTTCCGACTCAATACACAGTCTCCCACTACTGTCCTTGATCGGACCTACCCTCGTTCTCGTCATTCTCATGTTTCTCACATTCGCATAAAATCCGTCAAAGATTTTTCATGCCCTCTCTTAGCTCTCCTAATCCCTTTCTTCAGCTCCCTTCTGGCTATCCTGTATCCCTCCAATGCTATGTCTGAACCTTGTTTCCTCAACTTATGAAAGCCCCCTTCTTCCTCTTTACAAGACATTCAACCTCCCTCGTCAACCAAGGATCCCACACGACCATCTCTTTCCTGCCTGACAGGTACATACATATCAAGGACACGTCGTATCTGTTCCTTGAAAAAGTTCCACATTTCTACGACAGCCTATGCTCCCAATTTATGCTCCTCAGATCCTGTCTTACAGCATCGTATTTACCCTTTCCCCAATTGTAAAACTTACCCTGTTGCACAAACCTATCTCTCTCCATAACCAAGGTGAAAGTCACAGAATTGTGGTCATCATCACCAAAATGTTCCCCCACTAACAAGCCCATCACTTGTCCCGGTTCGGACCAAGTACCAAATCCAATATGGCCTCCCCTCTGGTCGGGCAATCTACATACTGAGTTAGAAAGGCTTCCTGGACACACTGCACAAACACCGCCCCATCCAATCTATGTGATCTAAAGAGCTTCCAATCAATATTTGGGAAGTTGAAATTGCCGTTGACTACTACCCTGTGGCTTCTGCACCTTTCCAAAATCTGTTTCCCAATCTGTTTCTCCACATCTCTGCTGCTATTGGGGGGCCTATAGTAAACACCCACAAGGTGACTGCACCTTTCCTATTTCTGACTTCAGCCCATACTACCTTCAAAGGCAGATCCCCCTCGAACTGCTTTTCTGCAGCCGTTATACCATTTCTAATTAGCAACGCCAGCCCCCCTCCTCTTTTACCACCCTCCCTAATCTTACACCCTCCCTAATTGAATGCAGTATTCCAAACGTGGCCTCGTCAATGTTCCATACAGCCTCACCATGACCTCCCAACTCCTATACTCAAGGCACTGACCAAAGCTTATCATCAAAATCTAACATTAATTGAAGATGCAATCACTGTTTAACACAAAGCCAAGTAACGTACACATATAAATAGCGATCCATCTCAACATCCCCAAAACACACCAACATAATCTCAGTCAAAACCAGAAGAACTGCAGATGCTGTAAATCAGAAACAAAAACAGAAGTTACTGGGAAAACTCAGCAGGTCTGACAGCATCTGTGGAGAGAAATAAAAAGAGTTGGCGCTTCTGAGGAAGGGTCACTGGACCTGAACTGTTAGTTCTGATTTCTCTCCACAGTGTTGCCAGACCTGCTGAGCTTTTCCAACAGTTTTCTGTGGAAAAAGTGAGGACTGCAGATGCTGGAGGTCAGAGCTGAAAAATGTGTTGCTGGAAAAGTGCAGCAGGTCAGGCAGCATCCAAGGAGCAGGAGAATCGACGTTTCGGGCATGATTCCTGAAGAAGGGCTTATGCCCAAAACGTCGATTCTCCTGCTCCTTGGATGCTGCCTGACCTGCTGCGCTTTTCCAGCAACACATTTTTCAGCAACAATGTTCTGTTTTTCTCTCTCACACAATCTCACTCTTCATGAAAACAGAAAAACGACTATTCTCTGCAGGGACTGTACTTGTGGAAGTAAGAACACTCCAGCCAATAGGTCATTGTTGAAGACAGAAGGATGAAGCATAAAATCTTTCAACGTCTATCACCTCTGTGTTCTTACACGTGTGGCCATCACTAATCACACACACACACAGGGCTGTCCCCGGTATCTATCAGTTTGTTCAAGGAAATACAATCAAGAAGTTCATTCGATCATTCTTTCAGAAGGAAGGGAAAGGTTTCATCCCGAACTCAACAAGTGGGTTGTTTCTTTCACCAACCATGGGAGTGATCAGATGGGGAGCCCTTCCTCACAGGCTTTATGTCCCTCAGATAATTACAGACACAAAGCACTCTCTCCATCCAGTTACTGTGCAAACAGCCACAGCACGGTGGGCAGCACAGCGAGCAGTGAGCACAAGTCATGTCATTTCATGGAAGTTTGGGTTTTAGAAAAGCAGTGCCCGTGACCTTGAAAGAAACCACTCGAGGTGTTTCCACAAAACATGAAATATTTTCCACAATCCTCCAAAATGCAAGTTTTCAAATAGCTATTAAATCAACAGTGTCCACATATTAAATGGGAACACCATTCCTGCAATATCTCTACGAAACCATTCTTCATTCTGATTTGGAAATATATCGCTGTTCCTTCAGTGTCGTTGTGTTGAAATCCTGTGTGTGTGCATGTGTGTGTGCATGTGTGTGTGTGTTACTGTGTAGGTGGCCACATTTGTACATGTATATCTGTGAAAATGCAGACATTTACGTTCCATGTTGATGTTTGTCTCAGTACACATCTAAATTTGTACCTAAAGCAAACAGAAAGTGAAAATTATTGGGAAGCCACAGGATTGGGAAGCTTTTGAAAACCAGCAGAGGATAACTAAAAAAGCAATAAGGAAAGAGATGAAATCTGAGAGTAAGCTAGCTCGTTATGTTAAAGGAGATTGGAACAAGTTTTTTGTAAATATATACAGTGTATAAAGTAAGAGACACAGAAGAGTGGACATTGGATTGTTGGAAAATGACGATGGAGAAGTCATAATGGGGAACAAATAAACAGAGAGGGAACTGAACAGATGCTTTGCGTCAGTTTTCATGGTGGAAGATACCAACAGCATTTTCGATTATTTACGGTCACTGTTCCCCAAGGGTTCCTTCACCTTAATCTCCCTAATCCAGTCTGCCTCATGACACATCACTGAATCCAGAACTGTCTGTTCCCTTTCAGGATCTGCCACAGTTTGCTAAAAAAGAAATCCTAGACTTTCCACGAATTCCTTTTCTTTGGATCTGTGACTAATCTGAATCTCCCAATCTGCTTGCCTTTTGAAGACCTCCATGATTATTAGAATAATGCCTTTCTTACATGCCTTTTCTCTCTCCTGATGTATTTTGTGCCCTCCACACTGACTACTGCTCGGAGCCCTTTGCATAGCACCCATCTGGGTTATTTTTCCTTTGTGAATCCTCAACTATCCTCACAAAGATTCTACGTATTCTGAATCTGCATCACGTTTTGCTATCAATTTAGTTTCATTTCTTATTAATAAGGCAAAGCAACCCCCTGCACCCATCTCCCTGTCCTTTCAATCTGATGTGTATCCTTAGATATTTAGCTGTCAGACCTGATCACCTTGCAGCCACCTCTCTGTGATACCCACAACATCATACCTGCCAATTTCAATCTGTGCCACAAGCTCATTTACCCTGTTTTGTATCCTGTTTGTATTTAAGTACAACACCCTCAGCCCTGCATTGACTGCACCCCTTCTCACAGTTGTTCCTTTATGTGCTGTGTCTGAATTTAGATTCCTGGCCCTTTCTCGACACTCTGACCTAATACTTCTTCTGTTAACTTTAATAACCTCTGCTTAGCCCTCCCCTCTGCTTTAACATTTTCCACAATTTTCTGTGTGACTGAAACTCCCCTCATTCTGCTTAAAGCCCTACGGACAGCCTCAGTTATGTAATTTACCAGGTCTTTGGTCCCTGTGTGATCCACACAGAGCCAATCCCATTGGAGCATAGAACATAGATATTTACAGCCCAGTACAGGCCTTTCGGCCCTCGATGTTGCGCCGACCTGTAAAATTAATCTGATGCTCATCTAACCTACACTGTTCCATTATTATCCATATGTCCAATGTCCATTTAAATGCCTTTAACATCGACGAGTCTACTAGTGTTGCAGTCAGGCCATTCCACATCCCTATTGCTCTCTGAGTGAAGAAACTACCCCCGAATATCTATCCTAAATCTATCACCCCTCAATTTAAAAGCCAGGTCCCTCACATTATCCTTCACCATCCGAAGAAAAAGGCACTCACTGTCCACCCTCTCTAACCTTTTGATTATCTTATATATCTCAATTAAGTCAGCTCTCAACCTTCTTCTCTCCAATGAAAACAGCTTTAGTTCCTTCAGCCTTTCCTCGTAAGACCTTCCTTCTGTACCAGGCAAAATCTGAGTAAATCTCCTCTGAACCCTTTGCAAAGCTTCCACATCCTTCCTATAATGCGGTGACCAGAACTACACGCAATACTCCATGTGCGGACTTACCAGTGTCTTGTACAGCTGAAGCATGACCTCATGCCTCTGAAACTCAATCCCCCTACCAATAAATGCCAAAGCAGCATATACCTTCTTAACAACCCTGTCAACCTGGTGGAAACTTCCAGGGATTTATGTACCTGGACACCATGTTCTCTCTGTTCATCTAAACTACCAAGATTTCTACAATTAGCCCGTTACTTCTTCTAAAGTGAACTACGTTACACTTTTCCACATTAAACTCCATTTGCCACTTCTCAGCCCAGCTCTGCATCTTATCTATGTTCCTCTGTAACGCACAACATCCCACGGCACTATCCACAACTCTGCCTACCTTGGTGTCATCTGCAAATTTGCTAACGCATCCTTCCACACCCACCTCCAGATCATTTATAAAAATGACAAACAGCAGTGGCCCCCAAACAGATCCTTGTGGCACACCACTGGTGACCGAGCTCCAGGATGAACATTTTCCGTCAAAGAAGAACAAAGAAAATTTACAGCCCTTTGACCCTCCAAGCCTGAGCCAATCCAAATCCGCTGTCTAACCCTGTCGCCCAATTCCTTAGTATTTGTATCCCTCTGCTCCCCCCCTCCTCATGCATCTGTCCAGACGCACCTTAAATGAATCTACCGGGCCTGCCTCTACTACCTCTGCTGGCAACACGTTCCAGGCACCTACCACCCTCTGTTTACCATACTTGCCACGTGTATCCCCCATAAATATTCCACCTCTCACCTTGAAAACGTGACTTCTTGTTATTGAATCCTTCACCCTGGGAAAAAGCTTATCTCTATCTATCCTGTCGATATCCTTCATGATTTTGTAGACTTCAATCAAGTCCCCCCTCAATTTCCTTTTTTCTAATGAAAACAATCCTCATGTACTCAACCTCTTTTCATAGCTAGCAACTTCCATACCAGGCAAGGTCCTTGTAAACCTTCTCTGAACCCTCTCCAAAGTGTCCATATTCTTTTGGTAATGTGGCACCCAGAAATCAACCACCAGATATCAACTACTCCTCTCTGTCTTCTTTCAGTGAGCCAACTTCTGATCCAAACCACTATATCACGTTCAATCCCGAAACTTGGTATTTACTGCAATGGCCTACCGTGTGGAACCTTATCAAAAACCTTACTGAAATCCATATACACCATGTCAACTGCTTTATCTTCATCCACCTGTTTTGTCAGCTTCTCAAAGAACTCAATAAGTTTAGTGACGTACTCTTCACAAAACTGTGTTGACTATCCCCAATTAAACTATCCCTTTCCAGATGATTATAAATCCCACCTCATTTTACCTTTTCCAACACTTTACCCACAACCGAAGTAAGACTTTCAGGCCTATAGTCATTAGGGTTGTCCTGAGTCCCCTTCTTAAACAAGGGAACAGCATTTGCTATCCTCCAGTCTTCTGGCACTACTCCTGTCGACAATGACAACATAAAGATCAAAGCTGAAGGTTCTGCAATCTCCTCCCTGGCTTCCCAGAGAATCCGAGGATAAATCCCATCCAGCCGAGGGTTTTATCTGTTTTCATATCCAAACTTGCTAAAACGTCCTCTTTGTCAACCTCAATCCCATCTAATCTAGTCGCCTGTATCTCCATATTGTCATGAACATTGCCCTTTTCCAATGTGAATACTGTCGAAAAGTATTCATTAAGCACTTCCCCTATTTCCTCAGATTCCACACACAACTTCCCAATACTGTCTTTGATTGGCCCTAATCTTACTCTAGTCATTCTTTTATTCCTGACATACCTACAGAAGGCCTTAGAGTTTTCCTTGATCCTATCTGCTAACAACTTCTCATGTCGCCTCCTGGTTTTTCTTAGCCCTCTCTTTCAAACTTTTCTGGCTAACTTATAACTCTCAAGCCCCCCTATATAAGCTTTCACGCCTCATCCTCGCATAAGCCTTCTCTTCCTCCTGACAACAGCTTCATCTTCTTTAGTAAACCATGGCTCCCCCTCTCGACCCCTTCCTCCTTGCCTGACAGACATATGCATATCAAGGACCCGCAGTAGCTGTTCTTTGAATAAGCTCCACATTTCAAGTGTGTCCATCCCCTGCAGTTTCCTTCCCCATCCTCTGCATCCTAAATCTTGCCTAATCGCCTTTCCGCCAGCTACAACTCACGCTCTGCGGTATATACTTATCCCTGCCCATTGCTATTGCAAACATAAGCAAATTATGGTCACTATTGGCAAAGCGCTCACCTACCTCCAAATCTAATATCCTGCCGGTTCATTCCCCAGTACCAAATCCAATATGGCATCACCCCTTGTTGGCCTGTCTACACACTGTCAGAAAACTCTCCTGCAGGCATTGAACAACAACTGACTCATCTAAACTACTTGAATATAATATTCCCAGTCAATATTGGGAGGTTAAAGACCCCCATAACTACTACCCTGGAGCTGCACCCTCCTTTCCCAGTACAGATACCAATGTCCCGTAAATTCAAACCCATTTCTCACACACCAATCTTCACACGTGTTAACCTCTTTAATCTTATTGACCTTGTGCCAATTACGTCATGGGTAGTAATCCAGAGATTATTCCCTTTTTGGTTCTGATTTTTAATTCAGACCCTAGCTGTTCACATTCCCTCAGTAGGAACATTTTCCTCATTCTCCCAATATCATTGGAAATGATATGGACCACAACAACTGGATCTTTCCCCTCCCATTCCAAATTCCCCTGTATCTAGATCTCCTGAACGCTGGCACCAGGCAACACAGCCTTCAGAATTCTCAATCCTGCCCACAGAGAGCAGTGTCCATTCCCCTAACAATACTCTCCCCAATTACAACCACATTTCTCTTTTTTCCCCTCCGTCTTGGATGGCTGTGTAGGACCTTCATCCTGTCCCACAGGTTTATGGTCAGTTTGCTCACCCTCCCTCCAGCCCACACTCACATCCATACAGGGAGCAAGAATCCCAAATCTGATCGACAAGCTCCCTCAGCACTACCTCCTCTATCCCTGAACCTGCCTTGTTCATAGTCACACCTTCCTGTCCCTGACCACTGACCAACTACAAGGCAGTTAATCGAAAATATGTGTCTGCCTCCTGAAACATAGCATTCAAGTAACTCTCCCTGTCCCCGATGTGTCAGTGTTTTGGAGCTCAGACTCCAGCTCATCAACTGTGAGCCAGAGTTCCTCAAACAACCAACACTTGCTCCAGATGTGGTCCCTTTGAAGCACAATGGGCTGTACCAGTTTCTCCACCATCCAGGTATAACACATCCCCTGGCCCTGCAACTCCATTTCATTTGCTCAGCTCTTAATTTGGTTTTTAAATGTTTCCTACTCACCTTTTACTTTGTGACCTGTAAATATTTCCGCAATATACCTGAGATTTGAAATTTATGAAACAGTTAAAATTATAGCAGTTGGCAACCAATGAACTTACAGTGTTTCTATGAGGTCACATTTTCATTTGTGCTGTGTCCCTGATCCTGGGAATTAATGTATTCTGGTTCCTCCGGGTGCTCCGTTTTCCCCCCCACAGTCCAAAAGTGTGCAGGTTAGGTGAATTGGCCATGCTAAATTGCCCGTAGTGTTAGGTGAAGGGGTAAATGTAGGGGAATGGGTTTGGGTGGGTTGCGCATCGGCGGGTCGGTGTGGACTTGTTGGGCCGAAGGGCCTGTTTCCACATTGTAAGTAATCTAATCTAAGTTATCTAATCTAATCTACAAAAAAACCTTACAAAGCATGATCGAAATATTATAATGGAGAGAGACAGACCTGGAGAGGGGCAGAGTATCCTCCAGTGTGGAAACAAGCCATTCTGCCCACACTGACCTCCTGAAGAGTGAGAGCGCGAACGAGAGAGAGCGAGAGAGAGCGAGAGAGAGAGCGAGAGAGAGAGCGAGAGAGAGCGAGAGAGAGAGAGAGAGAGAGAGAGAGAGAGAATGGGAGATAGGGACAGAGAGAGGGAGTGAGACATATGCGAGAAGAGAGAGGGAGTGAGAGATAAGGGACAGAGAGAGTTTGTGAAAGATAGGGACAGAGAAAGAGTATGTGAAAGGTATGGACAGAGGGAGAGGGAGTGAGAGATAGGGACAGAGAGAGAAGGAGTGAGAGATAGGGACAGATAGAGAGGGAGTGAGAGATAGGGATACAGAGAGAGAGGGAGAGAGAGATAGGGACAGAGAGAGAGTATGTGAAAGATAGGGACAGAGAGAGAGAGGGAGTGAGAGAAGGGATAGAACATAGAACATAGAACAATACAGCACAGAACTGGCCCTTCGGCCCACAATGTTGTGCCGAACATTTGTCCTAGCTTAAGCACCCATCCATGTACCTATCCAATTGCCGCTTAAAGGTCACCAAAGATTGACTCTACCACTCCCACAGGCAGCGCATTCCCTGCCCCCACCACTCTCTGGGTAAAGAACCCACCCCTGACATCTCCCCTATACCTTCCACCCTTTACCTTAAATTTATGTCCCCTTGTAACACTCTGTTGCACCCGGGGAAAAAGTTTCTGACTGTCTACTCTATCTATTCCTCTGATCATCTTATAAACCTCTATCAAGTCACCCCTCATCCTTCGCTGTTACAATGAGAAAAGGCCTAGCACTCTCAACCTATCCTCGTACGACCTATTCTCCATTCCAGGCAACATCCTGGTAAATCTTCTCTGCACCCTCTCCAAAGCTTCCACATCTTTCCTATAGTGAGGCGACCAGAACTGCACACAGTACTCCAAATGTGGCCTAACCAAAGTCCTGTACAGCTGCAACATGACTTCACGACTCTTGAATTCAAGCCCTCTGCTAATGAACACTAAAACACCATAGGCCTTCTTACAAGCTCTATCCACCTGAGTGGCAACTTTCAAAGATCTATGAACATAGACTCCAAGATCCCTCTGTTCCTCCACCTCACTAAGAACCCTACCGTTAACCCTGTATTCCGCATTCTTATTTGTCTTTCCAAAATGGACAACCTCACACTTGGCAGGGTTGAACTCCATCTGCCACTCCTCAGCCCAGCTCTGCATCATATCTAAGTCTCTTTGCAGCTGACAACAGCCCTCCTCACTATCCACAACTCCACCAATCTTCGTATCATCTGCAAATTTACTGAACCACCCTTTGACTCCCTCATCCAAGTCATTAATAAAAATTACAAACAGCAGAGGACCCAGAACTGATCCCTGTGGAACTCCACTTGTAACTGGGCTCCAGGCTGAATATTTGCCATCTACAACCACTCTCTAACTTCGACCGGTTAGCCAGTTTTCTATCCAATTGGCCAAATTTCCCTCTATCCCATGCCTCCTGACATTCCGCATAAGCCTACCATGGGGAACCTTATCAAATGCCTTACTAAAATCCATGTATACTACATCCACTGCTCTACCCTCATCCACATGCTTGGTCACCTCCTCAAAGAATTCCATAAGATTTGTAAGACAAGACCTACCCTTCACAAATCCGTGCTGGCTGTCCCTAATCAAGCAGTGCCTTTCCAGATACTCATAAATCCTATCCCTCAGTACCCTTTCCATTACTTTGCCCACCATTGAAGTAAGACTGACTGGCCTGTAATTCCCGGGGTTATCCCTATTCCCTTTTTTGAACAGGGGCACAACATTCGCCACTCTCCAGTCCCCTGGTACCACCCCTGTTGACAGTGAAGACGAAAAGATCATTGCCAACGGCTCGGCAATTTCCTCTCTTGCTTCCCACATAATCCTAGGATATATCCCGTCAGGCCCGGGGGACTTGTCTATCCTCAAGTTATTCAAAATGTCCAACACATCTTCCTTCCTAACAAGTATCTCCTCTAGCTTACCAGTCCATTTCACACTCTCCTCTTCAACAATACGGTCCCTCTCGTTTGTAAATACTGAAGAAATGTACTCATTCAAGACCTCTCCTAACTCTTCCGACACAATACACAGTCTCCCACTACTGTCCCTGATTGGACCTACCCTCGTTCTCGTCATTCTCATGTTTCTCACATACGCAGAAAAGGCCTTGGGGTTATCCTTGATCCTATCCGCCAAAGATTTTTCATGCCCTCTCTCAGCTCTCCTAATCCCTTTCTTCAGGTCCCTTCTGGCTATCCTGTATCCCTCCACTGCTCTGTCTGAACCCTGTCTCCTCAACCTTATGTAAGCCTCCTTCTTCCTCTTTACAAGACATTCAACCTCCCTCGTCAACCAAGGTTCCCTCACACAACCATTTCTTTCCTGCCTGACAGGTGTATACATATCAAGGACATGTCGTATCTGTTCCTTGAAAAAGTTCCACATTTCAACGTCATCCTTCCCTGACAGTCTATGCTCCCAATTTATGCTCCTCAGATCCTGTCTTACAGCATCGTAATTACCCTTCCCCCAATTGTAAAACCTACCCTGTTGCACAAACCTATCTCTCTCCATAACCAAGGTGAAAGTCACAGAATTGTGGTCACCATCACCAAAATGTTCATCCACTAACAAGCCCATCACATGTCCCGGTTCATAACCGAGTACCAAATCCAATATGGCCTCCCCTCTAGTCGGACAATCTACAGACTGGGTTAGAAAAGCTTCCTGGACACACTGCACAAACACCGCCCCATCCAATCTATGTGATCTAAAGAGCTTCCAATCAATATTTGGGAAGTTGAAATCGCCCATGACTACTACCCTGTGGCTTCTGCACCTTTCCAAAATTTGTTTCCCAATCTGTTTCTCCACATCTCTGCTGCTATTGGGGGGCCTATAGTAAACACCCAACAAGGTGACTGCACCTTTCCTATTTCTGACTTCAGCCCATACTACCTCCAAAGGCAGATCCCCCTCGAACTGCCTTTCTGCAACCGTTATACCATTTCTAATTAGCAACGCACCCCCCCTCCTTTTTTACCACCCTCCCTAACCTTACTGAAACATCTGTAACCAGGAACCTCCAACAACCATTCCTGTCCCTCTTCTATCCACGTTTCCGTGATGGCCACAACATCGTAGCCCCAGGTACCGATCCACGCCTTAAGTTCACCCACCTTATTTCTGATACTCCTTGCGTTGAAGTATACGCACTTGAACCCCTCTGTGTCTGCAAGTATTCCCTGTTAGTGCTACCGTCTTCACAGCCGCGCTACATTCTTGGACATCCTGACAAACAGCTAGCCTACTTGCTGGACTACAAGTCCGGATCCCATCCCCCTGCCAAATTAGTTTAAACCCCCCCCAAAGAGTGCTAGCAAACCTACCCCCCAGGATATTGGTGCCCTTCTGGTTCAGGTGCAACCCGTCCTGCTTGTACAGGTCCCACCTTCCCCAGAATGCAGTCCAATTGTCCAAATACCTGAAGCCCTCCCTCGTACACCATCCTTGCAGCCACGTGTTCAACTGCACTCTCTCCCTATTCCTTGCCTCACTGTCACGTGGCACCGGCAACAACCCAGACATGACGATTCTGTCTGTCCTAGCTTTTAGCTTCCAGCCTAACTCCCTGAGCTCTTGAATGACCTCCCCACCCCTCTTCCTACCTATGTCATTGGTGCCAATGTGCACCATGACTTCTGGCTGCACACCCTCCCCTTTAAGGATTCTGAAGACACGGTCCGCGACGTCTCGGACCCTGGCACCCGGGAGGCAACAAACCAACCGAGAGTCTCGCCCATGTCCACAGAATCGCCTGTCCGTCCCTCTAACTAGAGAGTCCCCTATAACTAGCCCTCTCCTCCTCTCCCCCTTTCCCTTCTGAGTCTCAGAGCCAGACCTCGCGCCACAGACCCGGTCACTGCAGCTTACCCCTGCTAGGCCATCCCCCCCAACAGTATCCAAAGCGGTATACTTATTGTTTAGGGGAACGACCACAGGGGATCCCTGCACTGCCTGCTTCCTCCCCTTCCCGCCTCTAACTGTTACCCAGCTACCTCTGTTCTCTGGCGTAACTATGTCCCTGTAGCTTCTATCTATCACCCTCTCAGCCTCTCGAATAATCCGACCAGCTCTGTGCTCCAACCTCACTTCCGCCCAGCTTGTGCCGCTCTCCGCGAGAGAGAGTGTGTGAGAGATAGGGAGAGAGGGAGAATGTGTGAGAGATGGGAACAGAGTGTTTGACAGATAAGGACAGAGAGAGAAAGAGAAAGAGAGATATAGTAATGGAGAAAGAGTGCGAGAGACAGGGATGGAGAGAATCCATGAGAGTTTACAGAGTGTCAGGCTGTTCCTGTCCAAATGCCCCAGTGAAAGATGAGGAGAGTTTGGATAAAAGAGTGTCCGTCAGTGCTGTCTGTAACTGTGTGCTCAGTTACACACCCAACTTTCCAGACCAGACCATCTAGCTGAGTCTGTGCAGGAGGGAAGATTGTAAGACGTGGATGATGGGAGACAGAGACTGACCTCGATGTTAAAACACTCTGCTTTGTTCCCTGTGCCTTGGGAATATTTAAGTGGAAAGGCAGAACAGGGAGGAATTCATCAGCTCACACACTGCATCATGGGGATCACACTCCAATGTTTTCTGATGATCTTAACCATTGATATTGTGTCAAAGTCTTGCAACAGAAACATTAAAATTGAGAGATAATTCTGACCCAGCACATCACTCCATGTTGAGATCAGAGCTCCCCTTGGCACTAAGGCACCACCTGCTAATTACTTCACAGACCCGAGCTGGTATTGTTACTGTGGGAAACATTGCCAGGGTTACCATGATATGGGATTGAACACCGAGTATAGTGTGGAATGTCAGGGCACCAGGTGTAGACAGTCAGAGTTCCTGTTTTACCTGAAACACTTATGGCTTTTTCATCAAAGTATGCATCTTAACAATTTCCCTGAAAAATATCACCAATTTCCCTCATCATTCACTGATTCCTGTGGAATCACAGATTGTAGTATTTTGTCTCTCTGTCTATTCCACTCCACCTCTCTCTCAGTCTCTCAGTCTCTCTGTCTGTCTGTCTGTCTCTCTCTCTCTCACTGTCTCTCTGTCACTCTCTCTCTGGCCCTGTCAGTCTCCCTCTGTCTATTTCTGCCTGTGTCTCTGTATCTCTCTCACTGTCTGTGTCTCTGTCACCCTCACTGTTTCAGCCTCTCCCTTTCTGGGTCTGTCCCTCTCTCTGTGCCCCTGTTAATAAAACTGGGGACATCATGTGCTTTATTCACTGCTCTCTCTACCTGTCGTACTCGCTTCAATTATCTGTGCACATATAACCCCCAACTTCCGCTGCCCCTGCTGCACCCCCTTTAGAATTGCTCCCCTACCATTTTATGTTGTCTCTCAATGTCCTTCCCACCAAAGTGCATCACGTCCCACTTTTCTGCACTGAACCCCATCTTCCCCCTCGCTCACCCTACTCCCCCAGATTGTCAAAGTCCTTTTACAGTCCCGCACTGTACCCATCACAGTTTGCAATTCTTCCTGGTTTGGTGCCAACTCCACATCTCCAAACTTTGAAGTTGTCCCCTGCAGGAGATGGGCACAATTGAAATGTGGAGCTTATTCAAGGACCAGATACTGTGGGCCCTTGGTAAGTATATACCTATCAGGCAGGGATGAAGTTGTCGAGTGCAGGAGCCATGGTTTACAAAGAAAGTCAAATCTCTCTTCAAGGTGAAGAAAAAGGCTTTAGTTAGGATGAGATGTGATGGCTCAGTTAGGGCACTTGAGAGTTACAAGTTAGCCAGAAAGACCTAAAGACAGAGTTAAGAAGAGCCAGGAGGGGACATGAGAAATCATTGGCAGATACGATCAAGGAAAACCCGAAAGGCTTTCTATAGCTATATCAGGACTTAAAGAATGACAGTAAGATTAAGCCATTCAAGCATAGCAGTGGGAAGTTATGCTTGGAGTCAGAGGAGATAGGGGAACAACTAAATTAACACTTTTAATCAGTATTCACACTTGAAAAGACAATGTTATCGAGGAGAGTACTGAGATACAAGCTATTAGATTAGATGGGATTGAAGTGCATAATGAGGAGGTGTTAGAAATTCGGGAAAGTGTAGAAATAGGTAAGTCTCCTGGGCCGGAATGGATTTATCCTAGGATTCTCTGGGAAGCCAGGGAGGAGATTGCCAAGTCTTTGACTTTGATCTTTATGTCACCATTGTCAAGAGGAATAGTGCCAGTAGACTGGAGGATAGTAAATGTTGTTCCCTTGTTTAAGAAGGGGAGTAGAGACAACCCTGGAAATTATAGACCAGTGAGCCTTACTTCGGTTATAAGAGATAGGATTTATAATCATCTAGAAAGGAATAAGTTGATTACAGATAGACAACTTGGTTTGGTGAAGGGTAGGTCGTGCCTCACAAACCTCATTGATTCCTTGAGAATGTGACAAAACATGTGGATGAGGGTAAAGTGGTTGACGTGGTGTATATGGATTTCAGTAAGGCATTTGATAAGGTTCTCCATGGTAGGCTATTGCACAAATTACGGAGCCATGGGATTGAGGGTGATTTACTGGTTTGGATCAGAAATTGGTTAGCTGAAAGAGTCCAAGGGTGGTGGCTGATGGGAAATATTCATCCTGGAGTTCAGTTACTCGTGGGGTACCGCAAGGATCTGTTTTGGGTCCACTGTTGTTTACCATTTATACAAATGACCTGGATGAGGGCATAGAAGGATGGGTTAGTAAATTTGTGGATGACACTAAGGTCGGTGGAGTAGAAGATAGTGACAAAGAAGGTTCAAGGTTACAGAGAGACATAGATAAGCTGCAGAGCTGGGCTGAGAGGTGGCAAATGGAGTTTAATGTGGAAAAGTGTGAGGTGATTCACTTCAGAAAGCGTAACAGGAATACAGAGTACTAGGCTAATAGTAACATTCTTGGTAGTGTACTTGAGCAGAGAGATCTCTGTGTCTAGGTCATACATCCTTGAAAGTTGCCACCCAGGTTGATAAAGTTGGTAAGAAGACGTACGGTGTGTTAGCTTTTATTGTAGAAGGCTTGCATTTTGGAACCATTAGGTTATGTTGCAGCTGTACAAAACTCTGGTGCGGCCACATTTGGAGTATTGTGTACAGTTCTGGTCACCGCATTATAGGAGGGATATGGAAGCTTTGGAAAGGGTTCAGAGGAGATTTGCTAAGATGTTGTCTGGTATGGAAGAAAGATCTTATGAGGAAAGGCTGCGGGATTTGAGGCTGTTTTCGTTAGAGAGAAGGTTAAGAGGTGACTTAATTGAGACATATCAGATAATCAGAGGATTAGATAGGGTGGAGATTGAGAGCCTTTTTCCTCAGATGGTGATGGCTAGCACGAGGGGATATAGTTTTAAATTGAGGGGTGATAGATATAGGACAGATGTCAGAGGTAGTTTCTTTACTCAGAGTGTAGCAGGGGCACAGAATGCACTGCCTGCAACAGTAGTGGACTCGGCAACTTTAAGGGTGTTCACATGGTCATTGGTTAGACATATGGACGAGAATGGAATAGTGTCGGTTTGACGGGCTTCAGATTGGTTCCACAGGTCGGTGCAACATCGAGGGCCGAAGGGCCTGTCCTGTGCTGTCCTGTTCTATGTTCTATGAATTCACTGTTCAAAAGTGACTTTCTGACGTCTTTTAAATAAAAAATGCAGAACTGAGAACTCAAATTTATTTCCTTCTGCTTTAGAGTACAAATTCACAAACTGTGTCACAAAGTTTCACCAGGGTTAACCAGGCAGAGCCTTGTGTTTCAACACTGGTCCAAGACCATTGATGATGTGGGCAATGTGTGACAATAAAATTGATGAAGTCTGGAAGATTTGTAGGGATGGTGTTAAACAGTGAGTGAGGGGATTCTGTCAGGGGGTTGATGGGATGAACTGAGTTTACCCACTCACTCTGCACTTCCCTGGAGGCTGCCAGCCTCTGTCTATTCCATGGGAACTGGTGAAGGCCATTCAACCCCTCAATTCTGTTCGAGATTCAAAGAGTCATAGAGTCATACAACATGGAAACAGACCCTTCAGCCCAACCCGTCCATGCCGAACATAATCCCAAACTAAACTAGTCCCACCTACTTGTTCCTGGATCATATCCCTCCAAATCTTTTCTATTCACATACTTATCCAAATGTCTTTTAAACATTGTTGCTGTGCCCACATCCACTACTTCCTCAGGAAGTTCATTCCACAGCCGAACCACCCTCTGTGTAAAAATGCTGCCCCTCCTGTCTGTTTAAAATCTCTTTCCTGTCACTTTAAAAATGTGCACCCAGTATTGAACCTCCCATCCGTGGGAAAAGGCACTTACCATTCATTATCATATAAACTTCTATTCTGCCATTCAGTAAGATCAAGGTCTAACTCCATCTATCTGCCTTTGGTCCATATCCCTTCATCCCTTTGCTTAACAAACATATATCCATTAACAACTGATCCAGCATCCGCTGCCATTTGTGGAAGAGAGTTCCAAACTTCTCCCATCCTTTGTGTGCGGGAGTGCTTCCTAACAATTCTCCTGAACACTCTGTACCTCATTCTCAGACTCCATTTTCCCCAACCAGTGGGAATATTATATCATAGAATCCTTACAGTGTGGGAGCAGGCCATTCAGCGCCTTTAGCCCTCACTGACTCTCTGAAAATCATTTCTCCTAGACCAACCCTATTACACAATTCTTGTGTTTCCCAAAGCTAATCCACATAACCTGCACATTCCTGCTCACTATGGCCAATTTGCCTAACCTGCACATCTTTGGATTGTGGGAGGAAGCCGGAGCAGCCAAAGGAAACCCACGCAGACATGGGGAGAATGTGCAATCTCCACATAAACAGTCACCCGAGGGTAGAATTGAACCTGGGTCCCTGGCACTGTGCGGCAGCAGTGCTAACCACTGAGCCATGTACCTTTAACTACCCTGTCTTTTGCTGTTATTATCTTGAAGATTGCAATCAGATCATGCCTTAACCTTTTAAATTCTAAACAAAACTTGCCTCATTTGTGAAATCCCTTCTCTTCATATCACTCATGCAGTTTAGGTGTTGTTCTGAGACACATACACTGAACTCCCTCTGAGGCCAACCTCTCCTTCTGAAGGTGTGGTGCCCAGATTTGCTCATTTTGTCCATTTCCCTTAAGCTCTCTGTGAATAACGGGGGCTGGGGAGGTCGGCTTCCAGCGAAATACTCCTGTGAGGGGGTGGGAATGTTATACAGGAAGCTCAGGCCTGAAAATCAGCCACACGCACACAAACGCGCACATCATTACCTCCGCCCCACACACACACATACTCTCTTCATCTCTCACACTCATGTACAAACAGGCATATACTCACACACACACATGCACAAACACACAGAAACAGTCTCTCACACACTGTCACACGTACACGCACTCACACACGCTGTCTCTCACACACACCCTCAAACACACACTCTCTCTCACACACACTCTCACACATACGAACACACACTCTCTCACAAACTCTCTCTCACACACACACCCTCACACAGACGCTCACAAACACGCACACACACTCTCTCACAAACTCTCTCACATGCATACACTCACACACATTCTCTTGCACACACGCTTAAACATACATTATCTCTCACACACACATTCCTTCAGTATTTCATGTTAAAGTGAAACTTGAGCCTGTGGTAATGATGAAAACGATGATCTACCATGTGTGATGGTGGGACTTGGTGAAGTCTGAATCAAACACAGTGACAGGAACTCCATCCTCAGTTCTAGCTGCCTGTGCCACGACCTCTGGCATCCTGTTCCACATACACACCACCCTCTGTGTGAAAGAAATTTTATATCGCTGCCTCTCACCTTAAACCTTTTCTCTCGAGTTTTAGACTACCCTACCATGGGGAAAATCTGTCAGCTATCTATCTTCTGGATGTAAGTTTGCTCGCTGAGCTGGAAGGTTCATTTTCAGACGTTTCGTCACCATACTAGGTAACATCTTCAGTGAGCCTCCGGATGAAGGACTGCTAGTGTTTCCTGTTTTTGATTTATATGTTTGGGTTTCCTTGGCATGGTGATTTCATTTCCTGTGGTGACGTCATTTCCAATGCTGATGTCATTTCATGTTATTCTTCTCAGGGGGTGGTAAATGGGGTCCAAGTCAATGTGTTTGTTGATGGAGTTCCAGTTGGAATGCCATGCTTCTAGGAATTCTCATGCGTGCCTCTGTTTGGCTTGTTCTGGGATGGATGCGTTGTCCCAGTCCTTCCTTATCTGTATCCAAGGATGCTAGTGAGAGAGGGTCATGTCTTTTTGTGGCTAGTTAATGTTCATGAATCTGGTGGCTAGTTTTCTGCCTGTTTGTCCAATGGTAGTGTTCTTGTACAGGGATTTGTAAATGACATTAGTTTTCTTGTTGCCTGTATAGGGCCTTTCAAGTTCATTAGCTGCTGTTTTTGTGTGTTGGTGGGTTTATGGGCTACCATGAAGCCAAGGGATCTGAGTAGTCTGTCAGTCATTTCTGAGTTGTCTTTGATGTAGGGGAGAGTGGCGATGGTTTCTGGGCACGTTTTGTCTACTTGCTTGGGTTTGTGCTGAGAAATCGGTGGACTATGTTCATTGGGTATCCATTCTTTTTGAATGCGCTGTATAGGTGTAGACTCCACCCAAGAATTCCTGAAGACTATCAAAGACACCCAAGATAGAAGAGGATGAAATAATGGTCTCCTTTGATGTAACAGCCCTGTTCACATCAATCAACATCAACCTGGCCAAAGAAACACTGACTACACTATTAGAAGACCCAAAGATACATACATTAAACACTACCAACTTCATCAGCAAGGACAGTATCATCAAGCTAGTGGACCTAAGCCTTACCACACACTTCACCTTCAACAACAAAACCTACAGACAAACCAACGGAACACCCATGGGATCTCCGATATCAGGATTCTTAGCAGAAGCAGTAATGCAGAGACTTGAACAAACAGCTCCACCAACCATCCAACCTAAACTTTGGGTCCGCTACATGGATGATACCTTTGTCATCACTAAAAGAAGCAAATGAGAAGAAACCTTCAAGATCATCAATAATACCTTCACTGGCATAAAATTCACTAAAGAGGAGGAAAACAACAACAAACTGCCATTCCTAGATGTCACAGTAAAGCGAACAGCCAATGGGCAACTTCAAACCAGCATCTACAGGAAAACAACACATACGGACCAAATATTGAACTACAGAAGCAATCATCCCAACACCCACAAACAAAGCTGCATCAGGGCATTATTTCAATGAGTCACCACACACTATAGCACAGAGGAACTACGCAGAGCAGAGGAAAACCACCTATACAGCACATTCAAAATGAATGGGTACCCAATGAACACAGTCCGCCGATTTCTCAGCAGCAAACCTAAACAAGCAGGCAAAACATGTCCAGAAACCCTAACCACTCTCCCCTACATCAAAGACATCTCAGAAATGACTGCCAGACTACTCAGACCCCTTGGCATCATGGTAGCCCACAAACCCACCAACACACTAAAACAGCAGCTAATGACCTTGAAAGACCCTATACAGACAACAAGCAAAACTAATGTCATTTACAAAATACTCTGCAAGGACTGTAACAAACACTACATTGGACAAACAGGCAAAAAACTAGCCAACAGGATACATGAACATCAGCTAGCTACAAAACAACATGACCCTCTCTCACTAGTATCCTTACTTCGAATAGGACAACACATCCATCCTAGGACAACCCAAACAGAGACACGCTCAAGAATTCCCAGAAGCCTGGCATTCCAACTGGAACTCTATCAAAAAACACATTGACTTGGACCCCATTTACCACCCCCTGAGAAAAAGAACAGGAAATGACATCACCAACCCAAGGAACCCAAATGTATAAATAGAAAGCAGGAAACACCTGCTTCGTCTGGAGGCTCACTGAGGATGTCACATAGTATGCTGACAAAACGTCTGAAAAGAAACCTTCCAGCTCAGTGAGCAAACCTATATCAAGAACCACAATCTGAGGGACAAATCTACTCAAAACTGGCTATCTACCTTATTGATGTCTCTCATGATATAATAAACATCTGTAAGGTCATCCCTCAGTCTCCTACACTCCAGGGAAAAAAGTCTCAGTCTATCCAATCTCTCCTTATAACACAAAACTTCAAGTCCAGTTAGCATCCTCATAAATCCTTTGTGCACTCTTTCTAGTTTAACACTATCCTTTCTACAGTAGGGTGACCAGAACTGCACACAGTTCTCCAAATGTGGCCTCACTCCGTCTTGTTCAACTGCAACAGGACATCCCAACTCCTAAACTCAATGTTCTGACTGATGAAAGCTTGCTTGCCAAAAGCCTTTGTCACCATTCTGTCTACCTGTGAATCCACATTCAAGGAGCTTTGAACCTGTACCAGTAGACTGCTTTGTTCTATACAACTCCCCAGGGCCTTCCCACTAACTGTGTAAGTCCTGCCCTGCTTTGACCCAACAAAATGCAACACCTTGCATTTATCAAATTTAAACTCCATTTGCCATTCCTCAGCTTACTGGCCTAGTTTATCAAGACCTCGCTATATTCCCAGATAACCTTCTTCACTGTCCACTACACCATCAATCTTGATATCATCCACAAACATACGAAACATACCTCTGCAACTCTCATCTAAATCATTTATAAAAATAACAAATAACATCATTTGTTGCTCGACTCTTGCCCAGATCTGTTCAGGAGATGCTGCGAGGATCACAGAAGATTCCATGGCAGCACAAATAGGAATCCGCAAAATACAGGAATCAATAAGCAAGCATTTGCATGGGCAAGACTTCAGAACACTGAGGTACAGTTCTGGATTACAAGGCGTACATGTCAGGAGTTTGAAAAACCCTCAATTTCTGTTTTTGGCAGCAGGAAGAGTGGGAGCTTGGTCCCAGGTCCTGCCAGGAAAGGGCAGTCACTGATTTAAAACTTTAAAAGCCTATCTCGAGCTTCGGCAGTGACAGCATCTCGGAGAGCAGAGGTTTCTGGGAAAGGAGGGACTCTTTTTTCCCCCTCAGCTATATAAGTCAGTGTTTTCTAAACCCGAGTCCTAACCTTGTAGGGCCTCCCACCCAACAATCCCACTCCTCGAGCCTTAAACACCAGGGACACATCAGATAAGCTTCTATTTCTTTTTACTTTGTGATAAGGGATCTAGCAGGGATGGCAGTGCAGGGAGAGCAATGTTCCTCCTGCATGATGTTTGGGGTGAGGGACGCCATTAGTGTCCCATCCAAGTACATCGGCAGGAAATGCACTCAACTCTCTCTCCTACAAGACTGTGTTAGGGAACTGGAGCGGGAGCTGGATGAACTTCAGATCATTCGTGAGGCAGAGTCTGTGATGGATAAGAGTTCCAGGGAAGTAGTTACTCCTTGGCATGAAGAACGCTGGGTGACTGTTCGAAGGGGGGAAATGTCAGTCATATGTCAAATGTCAGGAAATATCTCCTGTGTTCGTTCCCCTGAAAAACAAATATACCATTTTGGATACTGTTCGGGAGGATGACTTACCAGGAGTATGCAGTGGGGTGCAGTCTCTAGCATAGAGTCTGTCCCTGTTGTACAGAAGGGAAGCAGGGAAAGGAGGATAGTGTTAGTCATTGGGGACTCAATAGTGAGAGGGTCAGATAGAAGGTTTGTTGGGAAAGAACAAGACTCATGGTTTGTGTGTTGCCTCCCAGGTGCTAGGGTCTGTGATGTCTCGGATTGTGCCTTTGGGGTCATGAAGGGAGAGGGTGACCAACCCCAGGTCATAGTCCATATCGGTACCAATGACATAGATAGAAAGATGGATAGGGATGTAATGCAGGATTTCAGGGAGCTAGGGTGGAAGCTGAGAGCAAGAAGAAACAGAGTTGTCATCTCTGGTTTGTTAGCTGAAAATGTGTTGCTGGAAAAGCGCAGCAGGTCAGGCAGCATCCAAGGAACAGGAGAATCGACGTTTCGGGCATAAGCCCTTCTTCAGGAATCTATGGTTTGTTACCCGTGCCATGTGAGAGTGAGGCGAAGAACAGGGAGAGGTATCAGCTGAACACGTGGCTGCAGGATGGTGCAGGAGGGAGGGTTTCAGGTATACAGATAATTGGGCTTCATTCTGGGGAAGCTGGGACCTGTACAAACAGGACGGTCTTCACTTGAACCAGAGGGGTATTAATATCCTGAGTGGGAAATCTGCTGGTGCTATTTGGGTGAGATTAAACTAGCTCACCGGGGGTGCGGGTGTGTGTGTGTTCCAATACACAGGTGGATAAGAGTAGGGAGGACATGGACAAGATTTCATGGTCACAGGAGCATGCTGGCAGACAGCAAACTGGTTTGAAGTGTGTCTACTTCAACACCAGGAGTATCCGGAAACAGGTAGGTGAGCTTGCAGAATGGATAGGTACCTAGGACTTCAATGTTGTGATCATGACTGAGACATGCATAAAGCAAGGTCAGGAATGGGTGTTACAAGTTCCAGTGTTTAGATCTTTCAAAGACATCAGGGAAGGTGGTAACAGAGAGGGTGGTGTGGCTTTGTTAGTCAAGGACGGTATAATGATGGATGGAAGAACTTTTGACGAGGTCTAATCGACATGGGTGGCATGGGCTGAGGATAGAAACAGGAAAGGAGAGGTCACATCGCTGGGAGTTTTTTTATAGTCCTCTGCAAAGTTCCTGGAATGTGGAGGAGAGGATTGGCAAATCGATTCTGGGCAGAAGTGAAAGGTACAAGGTGGTCATTATGGGGGAATTTAACTTCCCCAACATTGACTGGAAATGCCACAACTCTATTACGTCGGATGGATCAGCTTTTGTCCAATGTGTGCAGGAGGGTTTTCTGACATAGTATATCGAAGGGCCGACAAGTCGGGAGGCCACATTAGATCTGGTGCTTGGTAATGAACAGGCCAGGTGTTTGATTTAGAAATAGGTAAGCACATTAGAGAGAGTGACTACAATTCAAAGTTAAAAATCACATAGCACCAGGTTATACTCCAACAGATTTAATTGGAAGCACTAGTTTTCGTAATGCTGCTCCTTCATCAGCTGGTGTGATGTTTAACTTTGTACACCCCAGTCCAACACCGGCATCTCCAAATCATGACCATAATTCAGCTATATTTAGTTTAGTGATGGAAAAGAATACGTACATGCCACAGGGCAAGAGTTATAGATGGGGAGAGGGCAATTATAAGGCGATTAGGCAGGACTAAGGAGGTTACGAATGGGGCAGCAAAATGCAGGGGATGGAGACAATCGAAATGTGGAGCTGGCTTAAGGAACAGATATTGAGTGTCTTTGATAGATATGTCCCTGTCAGGCAAGGAGGAGGTGGTAAGAGAACTGAAAAGATGGTAAGGGAACCGTGGTTTACTCAAAAACTGGTATCTCTCGTTCAGCAGAAGAGAGAGGCTAATGTGATGTTGGGATGAGATGGTTCAGATGAGGCGATGGTGAGTTACAGAAAAGCTAGATAGGATTTAAAGGTAGAGTTAAGAAGAGCAAGGAGGGGACATGAGCAGTCTTTAGCAGGTAGAATAAAGGAGAACACTAAAACTTTCTCTAGATATGTGAAGAATAAAATGATGACTAATGTAGGAAAAGGGCCTGTCAAAGACAGAAGTGGGAAGTTGAGTGTGGACCCTGTGGAGATTGAAGAGGTGCTGAATGAATATTTCCCATCTGTTCTCACTAAGGAAAAGGAGAATATTGTAGAGGAGAAGACTAAGATACACATTATGAGACTTGAAAGGCTTGAGGTTAGTAAGGAGAAGGTGTTATTATTTCTAGAAGGAGTGAAAGTAGGTAAGTCCCTGGGCCAGATGGGATTTTTCTGAGGGTTCACTGGGAATCTAGGAAAGAGATGGCAGAGCCTTTGACCTTGATCTTTGAGTCGTCATTGTCTACAGGTTTAGTACCAGAGGACTGGAGGATTGCAAATGTTGTGCCCACGTTCAAGAGGGGCAGTAGAGCTGACCTAGGTAATTGTAGACAGGTGAGCCCTTATGTCTGTTGTAGGAAAAGTTTTAGAAAGGATTATAAGAGATAGGATTTATAATCATCTCACAAGCAACAATTTTATTGGAAATAGTAGGTATGGATTTTTCAAGAGCAGGTTGTGTCTCACAAACCTCATTGAATTTTTTGGGACGGTGACCAAGCGTATTGATGATGGTAGGACAGTTGACATGGTGTACATAGACTTCAGTAAAGCTTTAATCGGGTTCCACATGGTAGGCTACTGGATAAAATGCAGAGGCATGTGATCGAAGGTGAGTTAGCTTTTGGATTAGAAACTGGCTTTCTGTAAAAAGGCAACGAGTGGATGGTTGATGGAAAATATTCAGCCTGGAATCCGGTTACTAGTAGTGTGCCACAGGATCTGTTTTGGGACCATTGCTGTTTGCTATTTTTAGAAACGACTTGGACGCTGGCAGAGGTAAGTTTGCAGATTATACTAAGTCGGTGGAATGTTGGACAGTGTGGAAGAATGTTGCAGTTTGCAGAGAGACTTCAGAACTGGGCTGAAAGGTGGCAACTGGAATTCAATGCAGATAAATGTGAGGTTATTCACTTTGGGAAGAATAACAGGAAGGCAGAATACTGGGTCAATGGAAAGGTTCTTGGGAGTGTGGATTTGCAGACGAAATTTGGTGTCCACATATTTAGATCCCTAAAAGTTGCCGCCCGGGTTGATAGTGCTGTTAAGAAGGCATACAATATGTTAGGTTTTATTGGTAGAGGGATTGAGTTCAGCAGCTGTGTTTTCATGTTGCAACTGTACAAAATACTAATACTGACTCGGAATGCTGTGTATAGTTCTGGTCACCCCATTACAGGAGCGATGAGGAAGCATCAGAAAAGACGCAGAGGAGATTTACCAGACTGTTGCCGGGTCTGAAGCGAAGGTCTTATGAGGAATGGCTGAGGGACTCGGGTCTACAAAGTTAATTTCCAATTAAACCTGTTGGACTATAACCTGGTGCTGTGTGATTTTTAATTTTATACACCCCAGTCCAACACCGGCATCTCCAAATCAGGACTTGGGTCTGTTCTCATTGGAGAGGAGAAGGCTAAGAGGTGATTTACTAGAAACACACAAGATGGTCAGAGGATTAGATAGTGTGGACAATGAGAGTCTATTTCCGAGGATGATGACTTGGGCTTTTACGAGGGGATGTCACTGCAAATTGAGGGGTGATAGATTCAAGACAGATGTTAGAGGCAGAAAAGATTAGTTTAATTTGGTGACATGTCAGACAACATAATGGGTCTAAGGGCCCGTTCCTGCGCTATACTGTTCTATGTTTTATACACAAAATGTCACATAAACTCACACTCACTCACAAACAGAATGAACACAGACACAAAGGTTCTCTCACTCACACACACATTGAGAAACATGCACAGCCACAAACACGTACACACAGGCACACACTCAGACACACTTACATATACACACTCAAACACAGACACATACTCACACAGACACAGAAACTCATGCACTCACACACAGGTACACATGCACACAACACATTCACACACATACACATAAATACACCAACCCAGACACATACACATTGAGACGCACACGGGCAAGGACAATTACACACTCACACACACACACACAGCTATATGATCTCAGACACACACACATGCACTCAGATATATGTTCTCACACACATACACTCAGATACACACACGCACACGTACACACGCTTACACAAAGAATAACAAAGAACAAAGAAAATTTACAGCCCAGGAACAGGCCCTTCGGGCCTCCAAGCCTGAGCCGATCCAAATCTATTGTCTAAACCTGCCGCCCAATTCCGAAGCAACTGTATCCCTCTGCTCCCCACCTACTCATGCATCTATGCAGATGCATCTGAAATGAATCCACCGAGCCTGCCTTTACCACCTGTGCTGGCAACGCATTCCAGATGCCCACTGCCCTCTATGTAAAGTACTTGCTGCTTATATCCCCTTTAAACGGTTCACCTCTCACCTTGAATGCTTGACCTCTCGTTATTGAGTCCCTCACACTGGGGAAAAGCTTGTCTCTATCCACCCTGTCTATACCTTCATGATTTTGTAAACCTCAATCAAGTTCCCCCTCAATTTCCTTTTTTCTAGTGAAAACAAACCTAACCTACTCAACTCTCTTCATAGCTAGCACCTTCCACACCAGGTAACATCGCGTAAACCTTCTCTGCACCCTCTCCAAAGTGTCCACATCCTTTTGGTAACGTGGCGCCCAGAACTGTACACAGTATTCTAACTGTGGCCAAACCAATGTCTTGTACAATTTGTGATAGATTTAAGACAGATGTCAGACGCAGGTTCTTTACTCAGAGAGTGATAAGGGCGTGGAATGCCCTGCCTGCCAATGTAATTAACTCAGCCACATTAGGGGCATTTAAACAGTCTTTGCATAAGCACGTGGATGATAATGGGATAGTGCTGGGGGAGGTGTGTAGATTAGTTCATAGTCGGCGCAACATCGAGGGCCGAAGGGCCTGTTCTGCCCCGTATTGTTCTATGTTCTACGTTCAACAAAGCTACTTGCAAACATCTGTGTTGGTCCTCATCAGAAACACTCTTTTGTCAGAAACATTGCTTACCTCCTGCTCCCTGAGTATCTCTGATTTGTCGATGAGATGTTTGTGATATTTGAATCGATAGCAGTGTCACAGAATTTCTTGACCCAGTATCACAACCTCCATCGAATGCAGCAAACAAGTCAGCTGCCCTTCCACGGAGTGTCAGCTGAGAAATCTCACAAAGGGTTCTCAGATACTACTCTGCTGACATCCCATGTTCACGGTCAACTTACACATCAGCTTCCCCAGAGTCCCATGTGTTACACCATCTCTTATTGACAACTCATGAAATCTTCCAGCAAACTCCAGACTTGTGCCTTGTTGATGATGGACAGGCTTTGGGGAGTCAGGAGGTGAGTTCCTTAATGCAGTATTCCCAGTCTCTGGCCTGATATTGTAGCGACTGTGTTTCTGTGGTGAGTCCAGTTAAGTTTCTCATCAATGGTGAATCTCAGGATGTTGGTATTGAGGGACAATCTAAAGGTAGCACTATTGAATGTCAAGGGATGATTTTTCTTATCGGAGATGGTCATTTCCTGGCACGTGTCTGTGGCAAATATTACTTGCCACATGTCAGCCCAAGCCTGGATATTGTCCAGGGCTTGCTGCCTTTGAACATGGACTCCATCAGTATCTGAGGTGTAGCGAATGGTGCTGAACATTGAACAATCATCAGTGAGCATTCCCACTTCTGACCTTAAGTTGGGGGGAATGTCATTGATGAAGCAGCTGAAGATGATTGGGCCCTGGAGAACTCAGAGATACAACCTCTAGAAAGTCCTGAACTCAGACTCATAAGATCCTTTTTGCTTCTTGTTTCTAAAGCTTTTCCCCTTTTAGAATATCGTCTATACCTCTATTCTTCCAAAGTGCATAACTTCACACTTTCCCACAGTGTATTCCATCTGCCACTTCTTTGCCCACTCTCCCAGTCTGTCCAAGTCCTTCTGCAGCCTCCCCACATCCTCGATAGCATCTGTCCCTCCACCTATCTCTGTGTCATCCACAAACTTAGTGACAATACCCTTTCGCCCAGATTGTTAATGCATAATGTGAACAGTTGTGGTCCCGACACTGACCCCTATAGGACTTCACTAGTCACTCCATGCCTTCCTGAAAAAAGACTCCTTTATCCCCACTCTCTACCACCTTCCAGCAGCCAATCCTCTATCCATGCCAGTACATTGCCCCTAACACCATGGGCTCTTATCTGATTTAGCAGCCTCCTATATGGCACCCTGTCAAATATCTTCTGGAAATTCAAATAGATAACACCGACTGGCTCTCCTTTGCCTCACTTACTTGTTCCCTCCTCAAAGTATTAAAACAGACTTGTCAGGCATGTCCCCCTCACCCCGATGAAGCCATGCTGACTCAGTCCGATTTTACCATGCACTCTGCAATCTCATCTTTAATAATGCACTCGGAAATCTTACCAATGACCGAGGTCAGGCTAACCGAACTATAGTTTCCTGGCTTCTGTCTCCCACCTTGCTTCAACAGGAATGTTACATTAGCCATTTTCCAGATCCCTGGGACCCTCCCTGATCTCAGTGATTCCTGAAAGATCACCATCAATAGCTCCACAATCTCCTCAGCTATCCCCTGGTGTAATCCGTGTGGTCTGGGTGATCTATCCACCTTCAGACGTTTTAGATTCCCCAGGACATTCTCCTTAGTGTTGGCCACCACCCTCACCTCTGCCACTAGCATGGCATGCTGTTGGTATCTTCCACCATGAAAACTGATGCAAAGCATCTGCTCAATTCCCTCTCTGTTTCTTTGTTCCCCATTTCTACTTCCCCAGTCTCAGTTTCCACTGATCCAATGTCCACTCTTGCCTGTTCCTTCTTTTGTAAATATCTACAAAAAGCTCTTTCCAATCTGCTTTTGTATAACGAGCTAGCTGACTCTCAGATTTCATCTTCTTCACCCTTATTGATTTTTTAGTGATGCTCTGCCGTTTTCAAAGGATTCACAATCCTGTGGCTTCCCAATAATCTTCACTTTCTGTGTGCTTTACCTATAAATATAGACATGTTCACTGAGTCAAACATCAGCATGGAACGTAATGGTGTGCATTTTCAAAAACATATGTCTACAAATGTGGACATCTACATGGCAACACGCACACACAGACACACAGATACACACACACACACACAGACACATACACACACACACATATATATGCTCTCTAACACACATATACACATATTGGTTGGTAAAGAAGGCTTATGGCATCTTGCCTTTATTGTTCGGAGAATTGAGTTCAACAGTCAGGATGTCATGTTGCAGTTTTATCCCACTTTGGTTCAGCCACATGTAGAGTATTGTGTTCATTTCTGTTTGCCACATTACAGGAAGGACATGGAGGCGTTGGAGAGGGTGCAGAAGAGGTTTACCAGGATGCCTCAGTGAGAATGTATGAACTACACAGAGAGACGAGAAAAAGCTTTGGGTTGTGTTCCCTGTAACGGTGGAGGGTGAGGGGAGTCTTGATCGAAGTTTATCAAGTTATGAGCGGCATACGTAGTGCTGATGGTCAGAATCTTTTTCCCAGATTTGAAATGTCTAATGCTAAGGGTCATGCATTTAACAGTAGAGGGGAAAGTTTTTTGCACAGAGAGAGGTAGGAGTGTGAGTGGTACTGCTGGGGTGGTGGTGGAGGCAGATAAGATAAGGGCATTTAAGGGACTTTTAGATAGGCACATGAGTACGCAAGCAATGGAGGGATATGGACCATCTGCAGGCAGAAAAGATTAGTTTAATTTGGTGACATGTCAGACAACATAGTGGGTCTAAGGGCCCGTTCCTGCGCTATACTGTTCTATGTTTTATACACAAAATGTCACATAAACTCACACTCACACACAGAATGAACACAGACACAAAGGTTCTCTCACTCACACACACATTGAGAAACATGCACAGCCACAAACACGTACACACAGGCACACACTCAGACACACTTACATATACACACTCAAACACAGACACATTCTCACACAGACACAGAAACCCATGCACTCACACACAGGTACACATGCACACAACACATTCACACACATACACATAAATACACCAACCCAGACACATACACATTGAGACGCACACGGGCAAGGACAATTACACACTCACACACAGAGATATATGATCTCAGACACACACATGCACTCAGATATATGTTCTCACACACATACACTCAGATACACACACGCACACGTACACACGCTTACACAAAGAATAACAAAGAACAAAGAAAATGTACAGCCCAGGAACAGGCCCTTCGGGCCTCCAAGCCTGAGCCGATCCAAATCTATTGTCTAAACCTGCCGCCCAATTCCGAAGCAACTGTATCCCTCTGCTCCCCACCTACTCATGCATTTATGCAGATGCATCTGAACTGAATCCACCAAGCCTGCCTTTATGTAAAGTACTTGCTGGCAACTCGTTCCAGACGCCCACTGCCCTCTATGTAAAGTACTTGCCGCTTATATCCCTTTAAACGGTTCACCTCTCACCTTGAATGCTTGACCTCTCGTTATTGAGTCTCTCACACTGGGGAAAAGCTTGTCTCTATTCACCCTGTCTATACCTTCATGATTTTGTAAACCTCAATCAAGTTCCCCCTCAATTTCCTTTTTTCTAGTGAAAACAAACCTAACCTACTCAACCGCTCTTCATAGCTAGCACCTTCCACACCAGGTAACATCCGCGTAAACCTTCTCTGCACCCTCTCCAAAGTGTCCACATCCTTTTGGTAATGTGGCACCCAGAACTGTACACAGTATTCTAACTGTGGCCAAACCAATGTCTTGTACAATTTTAACATGACCTGCTAACTCTTATACTCAATACCCTACCCAATGAAGGCAAGCAGACCATATGACTTCTTGACCACACTGTCCACTGTGCAGCAACCTTCAGGGTACAATGGACCTGAACTCCCAGATTTCTCTGCCCATCAACTTTTCCCAAGGCTCTTCCGTTCATTGTATAATTCGCTCTAGAAGTAGTCTTGCCTAAATGCATCATCTCACATTTGTCTGGATTGAAATCTGTCTGCCACTTTTCCACCCAACTCTATCTATATTCTCCTGTATCCTTTGACAGTCCCTTATGCTTTCTGCTACTCCACCAATCTTCGTGTCATCTGCAAACTTACTGATCATACCAACAGTGCCCTCTTCCAGATCATTTATGTAAATCACAAACATTAGTGGCCCCAGCACTGATCCCTGCGGAACACCACTGGTCACCTTTCTCCATTTTGAGAAACTCCCTTCAACTACTACTCTCTGTCTCCTGTTGCTCAACCAGTTCTTTATCGACCTGGCTAGAACATCCTGCACACCATGTGACTTCACTTTCTCTATTAGTTTACCATGGGGAACCTTATCAAACACCTTACTAAAGTCCAAGTATATGACATCCACAGACCTTCCTTCATCTATTGACTTGGTCATTTCCTCAAAAAACTCTATTAAGTTGGTAAGGCACGCTCTCCCCTGCACAAAACCATGTTGCCTATCACTGATAAGCCCATTCTTTTCTAACTACAAATAGATCCTATCCCTCTGTACCTTCTCCAGAAACTTTCCCACCACCGATGTCAGGCTCACTGGTCTGTAGTTACCCGGAATATCCCTAGTACCCTTCTTGTACAGGGGGACAACATGAGCAACCTTCCAGCCCTCTAGCACATCACCTGTGTTTAAGAATGCCAAAAAGATATCTGTCAGGGGCCCAAGCTATTTTCTCTTTTGCCTCCCTCAGCAACCTGGGATAGATCCCATCCTGTCCTGGGGATTTATCCATCTTAATAACCTCTAGCCAGCCCAGCACATCTTACCAATTATGTCAACATGATCCATACTAATAAAACGTCTATCTCTCATCTCAAGATTCATCATGTTCCTCTCCTCAGTGAACACTGATGCAAAGTAATCATTCAGAATCTCACCCATTCTATTAGGTTCGACACACAGCCTTCCTTCATTATCCTTTGGTGGACCAATCCTTTCTCTAGTTACCCACTTACTTCTTCTATAAGAATAAAATGCTTTGGGATTATCCTCAACTCTCCTCACTAAAGTTATTTCATGACCCTTTTTCGCCCGCTTGATTCCTCATTTAAGACTTGTCCTACACTTCCGATATTCCCGTTCTGTTCTTAGCTGCCTAGACCTTATGTATGCTTCTCTTTTTCTCTTGGCTAATCGTACAACTTTTTGTGTCACCCTTGGTTCACGAATCTTGCCTTTCCTATCCTTTGCCTTCAACGGGACATGCCTATCCTGCACTATCTTTAACCTATCTTTGAAAGCCTCCCAGATATCAAATGTGGACTTCCCTTCAAATAGCTGTGTCCAATCCACATTTCTGAGCTCCTATCTAATTTTGATATAATTGGCTTTGGCCCAGTTTTTTACTCTTCCATTTGGATCACTCTCATCTTTATCTACGAATATTCTAAAACTTACAGAATTGTGGTCACTGTTGCCAAAGAAATCCCCCATCACAACTTCTACCACCTGTCCTGGCTCATTCCCCAGTTAAAAACCAATATTGCCCCTTCCCTCATCAAACTATTGGCATACTGCTCTAGAAAACTCTCCTGGACTTTTCTGACAAATTCTACCCTAACCAGACCTCTGATGCTAAGTGTATCCCAGTCAATGTTGGGAAAATTAAAATCTCCCATCACCACTACGGTATTGCCTCTAGATCTTTCCATAATCTGTTTACCTATTTGTTCTTCTACCTCTTGCTCACTGTTGCGAGGCCTGGAATACAGCCCAAACAATGTAACTGCACCCTTCTTATTTCTCAGCTCCACCCATAATGCCTCACTACCCAAGACCTCCATAGTGTCCTCCTTTAGCACAGCTGTGGTATCGTCCCTGACCAGCAATGCAACTCCTTCCCTACCTTTCACTTCCCTCCCTGTCCTTACTGAAGCGTCTATATCCTGGAACATTTAGTTGCCAATCATCCCTTCCTTCAAACAAGTCTCTGTGATCACAATAAAGCCATTCTCCCAGGCACCAATCCAAGCCCTAAATTCATCTGCCTTACACACTATATCCTTGCATTAAAGTAGATGCATTTCAGGCGACCATTTCTTTTGCGTTCATCTGCTCTCTGCCTACTCTTCCCTTTATTAATGCTGTCTTCACGATTCTTACAGTTTCCAGTTTCCACCTCGCTGCCTATTTGATTTTTCTTCTGGTTCCCAGCCCCCTGCCACATTAGTTTAAAACCTCCAAAACAGCAGTAGCAAAAACTCCCCCAAGGACATTGGTTCCAGTCTGGTTCAGATGTAGACCATTCAATTTGTAATAGTCCCACCTTCCCCAGAACCGGTCTCACTGTCCAACAAATTTGAACCCCTCTCTCCTACACCATCCCTTCAGCCACATGTTCATCCTGCCTATTTTTTCATTTCCACACTGGCTAGCAGATGGCACTGGTAGAAATCCTGAGATCACTACCTTTTAATTGGAAGCACACTAGCTTTCGGAGCGACGCTCCTTCATCAGGTGATAGTGAAGGGCTCTATCGTAATACAGAATTTATAGCAAAAATTTGCAGTGTGATGTAACTGAAATTATACATCGAAAAATTGATTGTCTGTTAAGCCTTTCATCTGTTAGAATACAGTGATAGTTTCACTTCTTTCATGTGTAAATCACAAAACCTTTTTTTTAAAGTTGCACTCTCGGGTTAGCTGTTAACAATGGTGATTGCTAGACAATATGTTGAAGGTGTTAGCCCCCTGTGTTCTCTGTCTATGACCTGATGTTTAGATTGATTCTAATCTAAAAAGTGAGATAACAGAGTTTTACATAAATTCATGCAGTTTTTGAGCTCAGAGTTCTACATGAATGTATGCAGTTTTTGAGCAAAGTGCAATGGAACTCTGCAAGTACAAATTCACTCCACAAAATATATGTGTGCATGTGGGTCTTTGTCTGTTTGCGTGTGTGTGTGTCTGTCTGGGGTGGGGGTTGCGAGTGTGAGAAAGTGGTGTGTGCGTGTAGTGAGTGCAAAGTGTCTTAAGTCTGTGAGGGGGTGCATGTGTGAGTGTGGGAGTGTGTGTGTCTATAAGGGTGTGTATGGGTGTCTGTGTGTGCGTCTGTGATAAAAGGTAGGGAAGAGGGACTTGGGGAGGAGCGTTGGACTTACGATAATTGGAGGGAGGTCAAGGTGAGGGTGATAGGCCGGAGTGAGGTGGTGGCAGAGAGGTCAGGAAGAAGATTGCAGGTTAGGAAGGTGGTGCTGAGTTCAAGGGATTTGACTGAGACAAGTTGGGGTGAGGGGAAATGAGGAAACTGGAGAAATCTGAGTTCATCCCTTGTGGTTTGAGGGTTCCCAGGCAGAAGATGAGGCGCTCTTCCTCCAACCGTCGTGTTGCCATGATCTGGCAATGGAGGTGTCCAAGGACCTGCATGTCCTTGGTGGAGTGGGAGGGGGAGTTAAAGTGTTGGGCTACGGGGTGGTTGGGTTGGTTGGTCCGGGTGTCCCAGAGGTGTTCTCTGAAACGTTCCGCAAGTAGGCGGCCTGTCTCCCCAATATAGAGGAGGCCACATCGGGTGCAATAGATTATGTGTGTGGAGGTGCAGGTGAATTTGTGGCAGATATGGGAGTGTCCCTTGGGGCCTTGGAGGGAAGTAAGGGGGGAGGTGTGGGCGCAAGTTTTGCATTTCTTGTGGTTGCAGGGGAAGGTGCCGGGAGTGGAGGTTGGGTTAGTGGGGTGTGTGGACCTGACGAGGGAGTCACGGAGGGAGTGGTCTTTTCGGAACACTGATAGGGGAGGGGAGGGAAATATATCCGTGGTGGTGGGGTCCGTTTGGAGGTGGCGGAAATGACGGTGGATGATACGTTGTATGTGGAGGTTGGTGGGGTGGTAGGTGAGGACCAGTGGGGTTCTGTCCTGGTGGCGGTTGGAGGGGCGGGGCTCAAGGGTGGAGGAGCGGGAAGTGGAAGAGATGCAGTGGAGGGCATCGTCGACTACGTCTGGTGGGAAATTGCGGTCCTTGAAGATGGAGGCCATCTGGGTTGTATGGTTTTGGAACTGGTCCTCCTGGGAGCAGATGCGGCGGAGATGAAGGAATTGGAAATATGGGATGGCGTTTTTACAGGGGGCAGGGTGGGAGGAGGTGTATCCCACCACCAGGGATATATTCAATCCAATCTTTGTTTCACTGCTGTGAACTCCCTGGAATTTCACAAACTGAGACACCACTGGATTGGTGTGGAACAAAGATTGGATTGGATTAGATTTATAAAGGCTATTCTACCATCCTGCCTCTGATGGCTCTTTACAACAATGAATTAGTCCTGTACCGCACACTGTTCCTTTTCCACAAGCCCTGCAAACCTTTTCCCAGTAAACACCTTCTCAATTCCCAATACCAGTTCATGGTGGAACTGAGGAATGTGAAGCAATAAATTAGACAGCTCTTTGGCTGATATGATCTGGATCGTCTGCAATAAAATAAAGATCTGGAGAGTTAGGAGATCTGAAACAATCAGAAGGTGCTGGAGAAACTCGGCAGTTCTGGTAGCTACTACAGAGAGAGACAGAGTTAACATTTCGGGTCTAGTGACCCTTGTTCCATGATGACCATCTCAAGTCATGCTGTGGAAATTGACACCCCTTACTCTAATTAATCACATTGGTGTTTTCATGCTAATTATGCTCACAATGTTAGTAAATACGGAAAGCACACACATTTTATTACCCGTTCCATGATTGAGAGCAAGAGAAATAGTGAGTCTTGGCTTTATAGAAACAATGATGATTCAATGTCAATCTCCCACTGAGTTCCAAGGGGAACCATCTATTCCCACCTCTCACAAACTGTTCAGGAGATAGCAGCAACCAATCCCCAAACACTCATTGCATTCAGAGGCAGCAGGTTGTGTTCATGTTTTGACAGAGATATACCCGGTACATCTGACAGGGGGTGGAGGTTCTAAAAACCAGCCTCTACCTCCAGCCTCATTGTTTACCTCAATTTTTAATCCGAGGCTATGAGTGATGGAGCAACCACAATAGGCCTGGAAGAGGAGCAGCACTGGGATACAGATAGACCATACTGTGGGAGGGCCAGTGCCGAGGGAGTGCCAAACTGTCAGAGGGTCAGAATTGAGTGCACGCCTCACTGTCAGAGGGTGAGTGCTGAGGGAGTACTGCAGTCTCGGAGAGTCAGTGCTGAGGGAGTGCCATATTGTCAGAGGGTCAGTGCTGAGGGATTGCCGCACTTTCAGAGGGTCAGCACTGTGCGAGTGCCACACTGCCAGGGGAGTCAGCGCTGAGCGAGTACCGCACTATCGGGGGTCAGTGCTGAGGGAGTGCCGCACTGTCAGAGGGTCTGTGCTGTCGATACTGGTTCAGAGCTGTGCAGGTATATTGCTAATTTGTTTGTGAAGGTTTTTTTGGTGTATTCTGAGCTGGTGAAATAGTATAGACGTTACAAATCACACAACACCAGTTCTCGTCCAACAGGTTTAATTGGAAGCACTAGCTTTATGAGTGCTGCTCCTTCATCAAATGGCTGTCCAAATCATGTTATAGACGTGTGTGAGTCTCTGTACTGTCAGAGTACTGAGTGCTCAGGGTAAAACAAAGATTTCCAGCAGCTATTGCAATAGGGAGATGTGTTTGAATGGTGAACATTTCAGAAATTCTCTGTGGCTCCTGTTTAATTTTTTGCCCGAGGATTAATTTGCCAAATATCAGGAAGAGCGATTACCCAGAGCAATGTTGTGTTTATTTATAACAACAGAGAATGAGTTATGGTGTCGCACTGAGGTAAAGGTGCCTTTCCTCAGAGACCAGTTGAACCAGCTGGGCAGCATGGTCTCAGGGTTTGAGCTTGTACAATCTGTTTGCTCAATAGCAGGAAGCTCACGTTAATTCTGTCCTGATGGTGTGGGAAATAATTAATATTCAACCACAAATATGTTGCTTCTTATCTCACCCACCCAGAATCCACCTGATCCTCAAGGGCGTGTGCTCCTGTCCTTCCAGAGATGGTATTGTACAGCGAAGGAATTGAATTGGGTTCGGTTGGTGCCCAGTGTGACTCGAAACTGCGGAGAGGATCCCCCCATATTGTCAGGGGTCAATGTTGGGATATTTGATTTACTTGATATTTATTTAATGATCGGGATCTTGCTGTGCAGGGGGACAAGTTCAAAGTTTGTACATGGCATCTTCTGAAAACTCTATTGTCCTCTTATCTTTGAACTGCAATTTAATTATGTAAATCAGCAGTATGTTCAACAGTATGGTTCACAGACCATTTTATAGTATTCTTTTTAATTGAGAAACCATTTCGTTACAAAAAAAAACAAAATATTTTTGTTGCCTAAAGTTAAAGTTTAGATCCTCACCTTCCCCCCACCCCCCTCCTTCTTTGGTCATTCTATGACCACACCATAAAGGAGGCATGGATCAAATTAATCCAATTCAATGGCAGCAAAAGACTGCAATACTTCATCTTCCTCCGAAGGGGAACCAAGGGCAGCCAATGATGTTTCCTCATCATGATTTAAGGAAAGAAGAAGCAATTTTCTGGATGGAACCAATATTGTCAATAGAATATTAATATTAATAATATATTATTAATATTAATAAAAATATTTTAGCAGTAATACGCTTAACTATTGCAATATCAACAAAAGACCATTTTAAACAATAGCACCATACAATATCATATTAATTAATCTGTTGTACCATGAGCCAAAACCCCAATCTTCCCATCTCGCACCTTCATTCATTTGGGTGACAAAAGTGCGAATATTATCAATATGTCTGGTAATGTATTCGAAAAGATCAGTGACACTCAAAATGCATTTTCCTTCAACAATAGCGCAAAATCCACCCTCCTTCGAAAATATATAATCGGTTTTGTTGGGCAAATAGGCGCAATTGTGAAAGCATGTCCCTATTTTCTAATAAGGCAGCAATTCCCCAGAATTGTGAGTCCACCAATGAGATAATTATGGTCTTGAAGACTAATAATTCTTAAGGACTCTCCTAATGAAAGCACACTGAGAGCTGCATTTGCCAATGAGTGTGTTTTACCTCTTGATATGGTCTTTGGATTCTTCCATTCTGCACAGAAGCCAGGAGAAGCTGTCTGTTTAAAAGGGAAATTATGATGTCATTGCCAGGTAATTGGACCGGGAACAGGAGTTGGAAGTAGTGTTCCTACAGCTACGGCATGAGGACTACTTGCTCTATTCAGGACAGGGTAGTTAGATGCCTTATTATAACTGAAAAAAATAATCTAGGTTTAGCATAGGCAATAGAGGGTCCTTCCCAGTAAGAAGCGGGCCTATCTTGGTGACTTCGTGGGGTATGTGGATAATCCATGATTACATAATTTGGCCCTGGGTGCTGACGGTGAAAATCATTCACTACTCATGAGGTGGTTTCTTGATAAGAAACATGGTCAACATCTCAAAATGGTTCTACCCCTCCCAAAACTGGGAAAATATTAGTGCCATTAGGGGTATCATAATGAAGGTGGGTATTGTTACCCTCTCCACATAGAGTTTGAACTCCAGTGATATTAGTGATTCATTTTTCATTAAGGCATACAAATGAGATGCAAGGTCCTTCAGAAAATCAGTGGTGACTAATACGTTTAATCATAGCACAGAAAAAAAAATTAGGCACTCTTACATAAACGCACCCCCATTCCTTACCCTTGTCGTAATTTGAATAGGATATTGTGGATTTATTGGAGGAAGTCCATAAACAAGTAGCAGGTGGGGTTAGGTAATAACTAAAAAGATTGTGAATTTGCACTGAACAGACAGTAGCATTCCCTTACGTCCTGTAAATACTTTGGTACTATTCCATACCCCCATGTTAGGATTTGGAAGGATAAAAGAGGTCGGGGGTCTCTTACTGAAATAAGGGCATAACAAATTATTTCATCCTCTCCAAAAATGTTATTATGGGTTTCTAGAAACATCCCCCCTTTGTCTCTTTCTCGACGTGATCTATCTGAAAGGGGAAATGGCTTATCAGGGATGCCCATGGTACAAATGTAATCAAACTGGCACACAACACCTTTACATAGTAAAGACCATTTAGACTTGTTCTGTAAATGAACTGTTAATTTTTTAAGCCGTTGACCACTGCAAAAGTCATTCTTGGCAACATTTAGTCTTTCAACACACAAGGACATCTTCCTGTCATAGTTGGTACACAGTCTGTGTTTGCTCAGGATCACGCAGGTAAACTGTCCCTCCTTGTGCACCAATGCTGGCAAGTGTAATACTCTTTGAAGTTTTGCTACTAAAAAAATCTATATTATCTAAAATTTAGATTAGTTCTGCAATATATTGTATTCTCTCTTTTTTTAAAAAAATTAACATTGTGCCCAATTAAATGGCCCGATCTACAGCTTTTGTAAAAAGTAATTAGAATTAAATGTAGAAATCTGGTGATGATTTTGAGCAGAAAAGTTGGTAATAAATATTGGCTGAAGGGCAATGCTGTCCCCAAATTATGGAACATGATACAAAGTTTTCAAACTACACTGAAATCTTTCAAATATTGAGCTAACCCGAGAATTTAGATATCGGTGCAATCTTAAAATTATAAACCATCACTGTTCAGTATTAAATATCTACATGAAGATAATAACTCAGCCAGACACTCCTTCGTGGATCTAACAACCCAATCCAAAAGTAAATCAAATCAACCAGTGTGTTTTCTTACAAGCTCCATTCACAAAGCAAAGATATTAAGGGTTAACGTCCACATATTAAATCAAATCACTTGATAATTCAGTCAGTAGTATATTGTAGTATAAAGCACCTGTAATTATTTCAGAAGTGGAAATTTACAAATTACTTTCAAATTTCAAAACAATATTGAAAACAACCCAAACACTAAACCCGTATGAGAACAGTCAATCAGCAATGGAGAAATCAACTTCTACATTGTGAATTGGCACTGAACAGACAGTATCATTCCCCTGTGATTTTTGCACTGACCCAGGTCTGGCATACCCGTCCTTATACTGTGTCTAAACAGGTTTTGCTGACGACCCAATGGGATCAGAAGTTTGGGGTTTATGGCTGTCTGCTTGGCAGCTGTGTATACTTGCCCATTACTTTAGAAACTGTATCAGTTTCATCAGCATGAGCCAGATATCTTGATGACTGTCAAGATTGATTGGACAAAATAGCATCATTGTAACGCTGCCACCCCCCCCCCCCCCCCCCCCCTCCCCCCACCCCCCCTCCACCCCGACTTAGGGGTTAAAAATCTTCAATGTTCCCACAAGGCTCCAAAATCATGGATCATACTAAAAGTATAATGAAGAGTCAATGTATATTAGTAGATTTTCCTTTTGATAGGATGAAAACTTGTCGATTCCCAACGTCAGCTCCGAGCTACCATTAAAGACACATTACTTCCCATTGACCACATTTCAACAGTTAAAGTAAGGGCCAGGCATTTGCCCCTGGATTTTTTATTTTTATGTCTTGTTGCCACTCTCAAAGGTGATATGCTGGGGCCTGCCTGTCCCCATTTTCAGGATCCCCTCGGGAAAAGGTTATCTAGCAGTGGTCATCGGGTAGATACATGAGGTACGTTCTGCCCACAGTGGATATCCTGGTTCCAATTAACCCTCTCAGGACTGGGCATACAGCATTTGGGATTGCGGGGATGCTGAATTTAATTTCTTTTACCTGTAACTTGCATCATGGTTCAGTCCGGTTCTGACCTTCCCAATAGAAAACCACTGCTCACCTCATTTGGGACTGGAAATTCCAGGATTGGTTTGTACTGTTGGTCTGGATCATGTCAGTGATTCCTGCCAGAAAACATTGCAAAAGTATAGGGTTAAATAAAGGCAATTCAGCTTCTTGATTATTGTTCAGTTATTTGTCACTTCTATCAGACAGATAAGCGCATCTTTCAGTCTTGTAACACATGCCATTCGTATTCAGGCTACTCCTAGAATTTTACTGCATTTGCATTCGTATCACACTTGGACATATTGAACAAATCTGGCCGGTTTGATCTTGCAGTCAGGGGCATGCTTCATTAACATAACTCTCGTCCCCGGGATGGGACCCGGTTTAGGATGGCGCAAGTCATTCATTCCCATGAAATCGGCTATGATGTCTGGATGCTTCATTTTCAAAAGAAGGAAAAGTTTCAACAAGTAGATGGTTTAAATTAAAGCTGGGAAAAATCAGGAGATGATTAGATTCTCTACAGTGTGGTAAAAGGCCCAACAAGTCCACATCAATCCTCCGAAGAATAACCCACCCAGACCCATTTTACTCTGACTAATTGACCTAACACTATGGGTAATTTAGCATGGCCAATTCACCTGACCTTCACATCTTTGGATTGTGGGAAGAAACCGGAGCACCCAGATGAAACCCATACAGACACAGGGAGAATGTGCAAACTCCACACAGACAGCCATCCAAGGCTGGTATTAAACCCAGGACCCTAGCACCGCAAAGCAGCAGTGCCAACTACATAGCCACAGGGCTCAGCATGTATACAGGAACAAAATCCCAATTCTCAAAAAGGTTCGGTATGCCAGACATAGATTCTACTCAGAATCCCTAGCCTAAGTTTTTTTTATTTTACGGTATTGTTGCTTTAACCTTGTTTATATATTCCTCAACCTTAGTGGCCTTACATTGTTTTCTCATGTCATTTCTAATTTTTTATACATATATACACCCATTCACAGTCACCTCCCCAGCCTTTGGGAGTGTCATCTGACATAAATATATATCTATCCCTATTCGCAATCATATGCCCCATTTCGTCAACTGGCCAGAAGTGCAGCTTTTCATCCTAAATTAACAACGAATTAATGCACGGTAAAAGCAGGAAAATTGACGTTTGGGGCAATAGCACTTAATCAGGAATGAATTAATGCAGTCATATTTTAAAAAACCATGAATCAATATGACAGGTCACTAACAATGTGTGAAGGAAACCTACCAATTAATTCTGATTTGGGTTATTACAATAATAAATATTTATAATAATAAATATAACAATTTTCTGTAATTCAGGGTGGAAACCCAACAAGTGACTAATACATTTAAAAACTGTACTCTGCTGTTTTATCCTTCTTATTGCATCATTCTCTTCCCTTCTGTAGTTGATCTCCTTGCCCCTTTTTTTTTCATTTTAACCTCACTTAACGCATTTATCAAGTTTTGCTTGTATAACTTTAAAGCCTGTTCCGAACTACACATTTTGGAATCTTGATTGTCAGAATCTGAAAGCTCGTTTTAAGATTTGGATTTTCAGCTCATCAAACCTGCAAGAGGATAATTAAATAGGTGATTTGTCTCATTCACTTGTCCTGGTCACTGTATCACATGGCTGTGACATTATGGAGCTTTCCAACTCCATGACAATTGGGCAGTGATGCTACAAAATAAAGTGATTGATATACCATCCTATTCCTCGATATGTTTGGCGGTCCCTATTTTCCAAAGGTTGGAATGCTGGGTGACAGCAGTGCCTGCTTAAGTCAGGCAGTAGTCCTTTTTCATCCATTTGGGACACCTAATGATATGGATAGAATTCAGTCTGAATTTTGGAGAGAGCACTGGATGGAGTGGTACCAAGCATACTTTATGCATTACTGAGTGGGGATCCAGTTGAAGAAGATTATGGAAAATAAGTTTTCAATTACTTTTGTGGACATTGGAGGATCAGCAGAGCTTAGTTCTCATTGTCTTTTTTGAGATCAGATCTCCTCTGTGGTAATATATCAATAGTCATTATTTTTTACAATATACATCTGAGTAACATACAACATTTTATTTTCTTATATAATTTATAAATATATATTTATATATTATACATCAATTGGAAATTCATTTATTTGGTATGTAATATTTAAAATGTAAAATGCATACAGGTCCCAACTTTGAAATCCACTATAATTACCCAGTTTAATCCTTAATTTAAATCCAAAATTATATTTCTTAAGTAGTCCTGACCAGTCATCGCTCAATTTTAATGCTATGGGTCGTGAAATAACCAGAGCTGCTTTAAGGATTTGTCTATTCAAGTTAAAAAAAATCTAATGCATGAATAATGGCCGAATCCAAGGACACAGATATTAACCATGAGATTTCTTTGATTATTTATTACAATCTAATGTTGGACTGAAACTTCAACTGTTATTGAGGGAGTGGACTTCCTGAATAAAGCTGCGGCTAGAACATCATAATCACCAATGAAACACATCAGTCTGAAAATTAAGTGGATACAAATGAGTCTGAATCACAAAAAAAGTTTATAATGTTGTTTTCCTTCAGATTAACCTGCCTTGAAATCAAATAAGGTTTGCTTTTATGTAAGGATAAAAGAGATTAGTTACAAACTGTCAGTAAGGCAGTCATGATCTGTAAAAAGAACAGGAGTTAATATTTTATTTCATAATCACTGAAAAATCCTTAACCTTAAAATAAATCATGTTAAATTTCCATAATAGAAATCAGATTCAAAACAGTCCCAGATGTCAAGCTCCAGGGAACAAAGTACAAACATTCAATCACTAACAAACAAATGTATATTCAAACCGAATCACAAAAGGTTCAACTTTCTATTAGCTGTACAGTTCTTTTTCTCTCTCTCTCCGGCTCACACACACATACACCATATCTCAGTTTTTAGCTTGGGAGTTTAGTCTGATAAATCCTGGCTGTGGCATCATTGCTTAAACAAGTGTGGAAGAATTGTTACCGCTGGCCAGCCTTATCTTTTAACAGATCAAGAAAGAACAACGGCCACCCTCTATATTCCATAAACAAAGAACAGTGACCAAAATGAACAAAAAAGCCACAAAGCAAGACAAGCCAAACTGAACAGATACAACAGGTACAACAGGTACAACAAACAACAATGCAGCAGATACAGCAGCGAGATTATTATCTTGTCGCTGTTCCTGGACTACAGCAGTAAAGTTATTGAGAACGAAGTTAAACAGTCCAAAGACTGATTAGCCTGTAAGGAAGAGTTTGAAATGGGAGCCTAAAAAAAATAACAATATAATAAAAACGCGACACATCTAATTCCGAATTATCATTGTCTTTCTCATTAAAACTAAGGCCAACAATCGAAATACGCAGTTCTGTTTATTTACCAGTCACTTGTGACTTCTCCTTTTGTTTCTGTAATTGTTTTGCTTGAGCATTTCACTTTTAAGAATCTCAACAGATTTCAGAGCACCATTTGCAGTTAATTCAATCCCCAATTTGGTGGCAATATCCAACCATGAGCTCAAAACTGACTCTTTGCTCCTCTCATCACGAAACTGTCGCCATAGACCAATTAACTCCTTCATTCCCGCTCTCATGTTACGTTGTCAAATCAATTGCTGAGCTGATTTAACTAATTGAACAGATTTCGGAACACTTAATAAATTCTTCATCACCCAATGTTTTGTTCAGACCTCCATATAGTTGTCTAAAGGCCTCAGACATTTCAGGAAATTTTCACATTTTTTTCACTAATGTTGACGATGAACCATCTGTTCTGTCTATGTAATTACCCATTTTAAAATTACTTCAGTTTTATAGCAACTAATTTAAAAAAATACTCACTGATCAGACTTCCACAAAGGCTAATCAATTTCACAAACCTTTTAACAAAAAATACTTTGATCATAAAAGATCACGATATTTCTTTTCTATTAAATAACGAACTTCTGTATTGACTTTTTAATGATTAATTTCATATTGTTATTTATTAACTTATCAAATATTATATTTTATTACATTGATAATAAATTATAATTAAAAACCTGGGGACTATAGCCTCCTTAGAAATTTCAAAAACCAGAGGCCTCTTGCTCTCTATAAACTTCAAATACCAGGAGCCTCTTGCTCCCCATAAACTTCAAATACCGGGGGCCTCTTGCTCCCTATAAACTTCAAATACCGGGGGCCTCTTGCTCCCAAAAACTTCAAATACCGGGGGCCTCTTGCTCCCTATAAACTTCAAATACCGGGGACCTCTTGCTCCCTATAACTTCAAATACCGGGGGCCTCTTGCTCCCTATAAACTTCAAATACCAGGGGCCTCTTGCTCCCTATAAACTTCAAATACCAGGGACTTTTTGCTCCCTATAAACGTCAAATACCGGGGACCACTTGCTCCCTATAAACTTCAAAAAACGGGGGCCTCTGGCCCCCTATAAACTTCAAATACCGGGGACATTTTGTTCCCCATAAACTTCAAATATCGGAGGCCTCTTGCTCCCCATAAACTTCAAATACTGTGGGCCGCTTGCTCCCAATAAACTTCAAATACCGGGACCTCTTGCTCCTTATAATTTCAAATACTGATGGCCTGTTGCTCCCTATAACTTCAAATACCAGGGGCCTCTTGCTCCCTATAAACTTCAAATACCAGGAGCCTCTTGCTCCCTATAAACTTCAAATACCGGGGGCCTCTTGCTCCCTATAAACTTCGAATACCGGGGGCCTCTTGCTCCCTATAAACTTCAAATACCAGGAGCCTCTTGCTCCCTATAAACTTCAAATACCGGGGGCCTCTTGCTCCCTATAAACTTCAAATACCAGGCGCCTCTTGCTCCCTATAAACTTCAAATACCGGGGGCCTCTTGCTCCCTATAAACTTCACATACCGGGGGCTCTGGCCCCCTATAAACTTCAAATACCAGGGGCCTCTTGCTCCCTATAACTTCAAATACCAGGGGCCTCTTGCTCCCTATAAACTTCAAATACCGGGGGCCTCTTGCTCCCTATAAACTTCAAATACCAGGAGCCTCTTGCTCCCTATAAACTTCAAATACCGGGGGCCTCTTGCTCCCTATAAACTTCAAATACCAGGCGCCTCTTGCTCCCTATAAACTTCAAATACCGGGGGCCTCTTGCTCCCTATAAACTTCACATACCGGGGGCTCTTGCTTCCTATAAACTTCAAATACCGGGGGCCTCTTGCTCCCTATAAACTTCAAATACCAGGCGCCTCTTGCTCCCTATAAACTTCAAATACCGGGGGCCTCTTGCTCCCTATAAACTTCACATACCGGGGGCTCTTGCTTCCTATAAACTTCAAATACCGGGGACCTCTTGCTCCCTATAACTTCAAATACCGGGGGCCTCTTGCTCCCTATAAACTTCAAATACCAGGGGCCACTTGCTCCCTATAAACTTCAAATACCAGGGACTTTTTGCTCCCTATAAACTTCAAATACCGGGGACCACTTGCTCCCTATAAACTTCAAATAACGGGGACATTTTGTTCCCCATAAACTTCAAATATCGGAGGCCTCTTGCTCCCCATAAACTTCAAATACTGTGGGCCGCTTGCTCCCAATAAACTTCAAATACCGGGGACCTCTTGCTCCCTATAATTTCAAATACTGATGGCCTGTTGCTCCCTATAAACTTCAAATACCGGGGGCCTCTTGCTCCCTATAACTTCAAATACCAGGAGCCTCTTGCTCCCTATAAACTTCAAATACCGGGGGCCTCTTGCTCCCTATAAACTTCAAATACCAGGAGCCTCTTGCTCCCTATGAACTTCACATACCGGGGGCCTCTTGCTCCCTATAAACTTCAAATAAAAGGAGCCTCTTGCTCCCTATAAACTTCAAATACCGGGGGCTTCTTGCTCCCTATAAACTTCAAATACCAGGCGCCTCTTGCTCCCTATAAACTTCAAATACCGGGGGCATCTTGCTCCCTATAAACTTCAAATACCGGGGACCTCATGCTCCCTATAAACTTCAAATACCAGGGGCCTCTTGCTCCCTGTAAACTTCAAATACCGGGAACCTCATGCTCCCTATAAACTTCAAATACCAGGAACCTCTTGCTCCCTATAAACTTCAAATACCGGGGGCCTCTTGCTCCCAATAAACTTCAAATACCGGGGCCTCTTGCTCCCCATAAACTTCAAATACCGGGGTCCTCTTGCTCCCTATAAACTTCAAATACCGGGGACCTCTTGCTCCCTCTAAACTTCAAATACTGTGGGCCGCTTGCTCCCAATAAACTTCAAATACCGGGGTCCTCTTGCTCCCTATAATTTCAAATACCGGGGACATTTTGTTCCCCATAAACTTCAAATACAGGGGGCCACTTGCTCCCTATAAACTTTAAATACTGATGGACTGTTGCTCCCTATAACTTCAAATACCAGGGGCCTCTTGCTCCCTATAACTTCAAATACCAGGAGCCTCTTGCTCCCGATAAACTTCAAATACCAGGGGCCTCTTGCTCCCTATAACTTCAAATTCCAGGAGCCTCTTGCTCCCTATGAACTTCAAATACCGGGGGCCTCTTGCTCCCTATAACTTCAAATACCAGGAGCCTCTTGCTCCCTATAAACTTCAAATACCAGGCGCCTCTTGCTCCGTATAAACTTCAAATACCGGGGGCCTCTTGCTCCCTATAAACTTCAAATACCGGGGGCCTCTTGCTCCCTATAAACTTCAAATACCGGGGGCCTCTTGCTCCCCATCAACTTCAAATACCAGGGGCCTCTTGCTCCCTATAAACTTCAAATACCGGGGACCTCTTGCTTCCTATAAACTTCAAATACCGGGGGCCTCTTGATCACTATAAACTTCAAATACCAGGCGCCTCTTGCTCCATTTAAACTTTAAATACTGGAGCCTCTTGCTCCCTATAAACTTCAAATACCGGGGGCCTCTTGCTCCCTATAACCTTCACATACCGGGGGCCTCTTGCTTCGTATAAACTTCAAATACCAGGCGCCTCTTGCTCCCTATAACTTCAAATACCGGGGGCCTCTTGATCCCTATAAACTTCAAATACCGGGGGCCTCTTGCTCCCCATAAACTTCAAATACCGGGGGCCTCCTGCTCCCCATAAACTTCAAATACCAGGCGCCTCTTGCTCCATTTAAACTTTAAATACCGGAGCCTCTTGCTCCCTATAAACTTCAAATACCGGGGGCCTCTTGCTCCCTATAAACTTCAAATACCGGGGGCCTCTTGATCACTATAAACTTCAAATACCAGGCGCCTCTTGCTCCCTTTAAACTTTAAATACCGGAGCCTCTTGCTCCCTATAAACTTCAAATACCGGGGGCCTCTTGCTCCCTATAAACTTCAAATACCGGGGCCTCTTGCTCCCTATAAACTTCAAATATCAGGCGCCTCTTGCTTCCTATAAACTTCAAATACCAGGGGCCTCTTGCTCCCTATAATCTTCAAATACCGGGGGCCTCTTGCTCCCTGTAAACTTCAAATACCGGGGACCTCATGCTCCCTATAAACTTCAAATACCAGGAGCCTCTTGCTCCCTATAAACTTCAAATACCGGGGACCTCTTGCTCCCTATAAACTTGAAATACCGGGGACCTCTTGCTCCCTATAAACTTCAAATACCGGGGACCTCATGCTCCCTATAAACTTCAAATACCAGGAGCCTCTTGCTCCCCATAAACTTCAAATACCGGGGGCCTCTTGCTCCCTATAAACTTCAAATACTGGGGTCCTCTTGCTTCCTATAAACTTCAAAACCGGGGACCTCTTGCTCCCTATAAACTTCAAATACCGGGGGCCTCTTGCTCCCCATAAACTTCCAATACCGGGGTCCTCTTGCTCCCTATAAACTTCAAATACCGGGGACCTCTTGCTCCCTCAAAACTTCAAATACTGTGGGCCGCTTGCTCCCAATAAACTTCAAATACCGGGGTCCTCTTGCTCCCTATAATTTCAAATACCGGGGACATTTTGTTCCCCATAAACTTCAAATACAGGGGGCCTCTTGCTCCCTATAAACTTTAAATACTGATGGACTGTTGCTCCCTATAACTTCAAATACCAGGGGCCTCTTGCTCCCTATAACTTCAAATACCAGGAGCCTCTTGCTCCCGATAAACTTCAAATACCGGGGACCTCTTGCTCCCTATATCTTCAAATACCAGGGGCCCCTTGCTCCGTATAAACTTCAAATACCAGGCGCCTCTTGCTCCGTATAAACTTCAAATACCAGGGACCTCTTGCTCCCTATAAACTTCAAATACCGGGGGCCTCTTGCTCCCTATAAACTTCAAATACCGGGGGCCTCTTGCTCCCCATAAACTTAAAATACCAGGGGCCTCTTGCTCCCTATAAACTTCAAATACCGGGGGCCTCTTGATCACTATAAACTTCAAATACCAGGCGCCTCTTGCTCCCTTTAAACTTTAAATACCGGAGCCTCTTGCTCCCTATAAACTTCAAATACCAGGGGCCTCTTGCTCCCTATAAACTTCAAATACCGGGGACCTCTTGCTCCCTATAAACTTCAAATACCGGGGGCCTCTTGCTCCCCATAAACTTAAAATACCAGGGGCCTCTTGCTCCCGATAACTTCAAATACCAGGAGCCTCTTGCTCCCTATAAACTTCAAATACCAGTGGCCTCTTGCTCCCTATAAACTTCAAATACTGGGGGCCTCTTGCTCCCTATAAACTTCAAATACCAGGGGCCTCTTGCTCCCCATAAACTTCAAATACCGGGGGCCTCTTGCTCCCCATAAACTTCAAATACCAGGAGCCTCTTGCTCACCATAAACTTCAAATACCGGGGGCCTCTTGCGCCCCATAAACTTCAAATACCGGGGGCCTCTTGCTCCCTATAAACTTCAAATACCAGGCGCCTCTTGCTCCCTATAAACTTCAAATACTGTGGGCCTCTTGCTCCCTATAAACTTCAAATACCGGGGACCTCTTGCTCCCTATAAACTTCAAATACTAGGCGCCTCTTGCTCCCTATAAACTTCAAATACCGGGCGCCTCTTGCTCCCTATAACCTTCACATACCGGGGGCCTCTTGCTTCGTATAAACTTCAAATACCAGGCGCCTCTTGCTCCCTATAACTTCAAATACCGGGGGCCTCTTGATCCCTATAAACTTCAAATACCGGGGGCCTCTTGCTCCCCATAAACTTCAAATACCGGGGGCCTCCTGCTCCCCATAAACTTCAAATACCAGGAGCCTCTTGCTCACTATAAACTTCAAATACCGGGGGCCTCTTGCGCCCCATAAACTTCAAATACCGGGGGCCTCTTGCTCCCTATAAACTTCAAATACCAGGAGCCTCTTGCTCCCTATAAACTTCAAATACCAGGAGCCTCTTGCTCCCTATAAACTTCAAATACCGGGGGCCTCTTGCTCCCTATAAACTTCAAATACCGGGGACCTCTTGCTCCCTATAAACTTCAAATACCAGGCGCCTCTTGCTCCCTATAAACTTCAAATACCGGGGGCCTCTTGCGCCCCATAAACTTCAAATACCGGGGGCCTCTTGCTCCCTATAAACTTCAAATACCAGGAGCCTCTTGCTCCCTATAAACTTCAAATACTGTGGGCCTCTTGCTCCCTATAAACTTCAAATACCGGGGACCTCTTGCTCCCTATAAACTTCAAATACCAGGCGCCTCTTGCTCCCTATAAACTTCAAATACCGGGCGCCTCTTGCTCCCTATAACCTTCACATACCGGGGGCCTCTTGCTTCCTATAAACTTCAAATACCAGGCGCCTCTTGCTCCCTATAACTTCAAATACCGGGGGCCTCTTGATCCCTATAAACTTCAAATACCGGGGGTCTCTTGCTCCCTATAAACTTCAAATACCAGGAACCTCTTGCTCCCTATAAACTTCAAATACCGGGAACCTCTTGCTCCCTATAAACTTCAAATACCGGGGACCTCTTGCTCCCTGTAAACTTCAAATACTGTGGGCCTCTTGCTCCCTATAAACTTCAAATACCGGGGGCCTCTTGCTCCCTATAAACTTCAAATACCGGGGGCCTCTTGCTCCCTATAAACTTCAAATACCGGGGGCCTCTTGCTCCCAATAAACTTCAAATACCAGGGGTCTCTTGCTTCCTATAAACTTCAAATACCGGGGGCCTCTTGCTCCCTATAAACTTCAAATACCGGGGGCCTCTTGCTTCCTATAAACTTCAAATACCGGGGGCCTCTTGCTCCCTATAAACTTCAAATACCGGGGGCCTCTTGCTCCCAATAAACTTCAAATACCAGGGGTCTCTTGCTTCCTATAAACTTTAAATACCAGGGGCCTCTTGCTCCCTATAAACTTCAAATACCGGGGGCCTCTTGCTCCCTGTAAACTTAAAATACCGGGGACCTCATGCTCCCTATAAACTTCAAATACCAGGAACCTCTTGCTCCCTATAAACTTCAAATACCGGGAACCTCTTGCTCCCTATAAACTTCAAATACCGGGGACCTCTTGCTCCCTGTAAACTTCAAATACCGGGGACCTCATGCTCCCTATAAACTTCAAATACCAGGAGCCTCTTGCTCCCTATAAACTTCAAATACCGGGGGCCTCTTGCTCCCAATAAACTTCAAATACCGGGGCCTCTTGCTCCCTATAAACTTCAAATACCGGGGTCCTCTTGCTTCCTGTAAACTTCAAAACCGGGGACCTCTTGCTCCCTATAAACTTCAAATACCGGGGGCCTCTTGCTCCCCAGAAACCTCAAATACCGGGGTCCTCTTGCTCCCTATAAACTTCAAATACTGTGGGCCGCTTGCTCCCAATAAACTTCAAATACCGGGGACCTCTTGCTCCCTATAATTTCAAATACCGGGGACATTTTGTTCCCCATAAACTTCAAATACAGGGGGCCACTTGCTCCCTATAAACTTTAAATACTGATGGACTGTTGCTCCCTATAACTTCAAATACCAGGGGCCTCTTGCTCCCTATATCTTCAAATACCAGGGGCCTCTTGCTCCCTATAACTTCAAATACCAGGGGACCTCTTGCTCCCGATAAACTTCAAATAGCAGGCGCCTCTTGCTCCGTATAAACTTCAAATACCAGGGACCTCTTGCTCCCTATAACTTCAAATACCAGGAGCCTCTTGCTCCCTATGAACTTCAAATACCGGGGGCCTCTTGCTCCCTATAACTTCAAATACCAGGAGCCTCTTGCTCCCTATAAACTTCAAATACCAGGCGCCTCTTGCTCCGTATAAACTTCAAATACCGGGGGCCTCTTGCTCCCTATAAACTTCACATACCGGGGGCCTCTTGCTCCCTATAAACTTCAAATACCAGGAGCCTCTTGCTCCCTATAAACTTCAAATACCGGGGGCGTCTTGCTCCCTATAAACTTCAAATACCGGGGGCCTCTTGCTCCTTATAAACTTCACATACCGGGGGCCTCTTGCTTCCTATAAACTTCAAATACCAGGCGCCTCTTGCTCCCTATAAACTTCAAATACCGGGGGCCTCTTGCTTCCTATAGACTTCAAATACCGGGGGCCTCTTGCTCCCTATAAACTTCAAATACCAGGAGCCTCTTGCTCCCCATAAACTTCAAATACCGGGGGCCTCTTGCTCCCTATAAACTTCAAATACCGGGGACCTCTTGCTCCCTCTAAACTTCAAATACCGGGGACCTCTTGCTCCCTATAAACTTCTAATACCAGGAGCCTCTTGCTCCCTATATCTTCAAATACCAGGGGCCTCTTGCTCCCTATAAACTTCAAATACCGGGGACCTCTTGCTCCCTATAACTTCAAATACCAGGAGCCTCTTGCTCCCTATGAACTTCAAATACCGGGGGCCTCTTGCTCCCTATAACTTCACATACCAGGAGCCTCTTGCTCCCTATAAACTTCAAATACCAGGCGCCTCTTGCTCCGTATAAACTTCAAATACCGGGGGCCTCTTGCTCCCTATAAACTTCAAATACCGGGGGCCTCTTGCTCCCCATCAACTTCAAATACCAGGAGCCTCTTTCTCACTATAAACTTCAAATACCGGGGGCCTCTTGCTCCCCATAAACTTCAAATACCGGGGGCCTCTTGCTCCCCATAAACTTCAAATACTGGGGGCCTCTGGCCCCCTATAAACTTCAAATACCGGGGACATTTTGTTCCCCATAAACTTCAAATATCGGAGGCCTCTTGCTCCCCATAAACTTCAAATACTGTGGGCCGCTTGCTCCCAATAAACTTCAAATAACGGGGCCTCTTGCTCCCTATAATTTCAAATACTGATGGCCTGTTGCTCCCTATAACTTCAAATACCAGGGGCCTCTTGCTCCCTATAACTTCAAATACCAGGGGCCTCTTGCTCCCTATGAACTTCAAATACTGTGCGCCGCTTGCTCCCAATAAACTTCAAATACCGGGGACCTCTTGCTCCCTATAATTTCAAATACCGGGGACATTTTGTTCCCCATAAACTTCAAATACAGGGGGCCACTTGCTCCCTATAAACTTTAAATACTGATGGACTGTTGCTCCCTATAACTTCAAATACCAGGGGCCTCTTGCTCCCTATATCTTCAAATACCAGGGGCCTCTTGCTCCCTATAAACTTCAAATAGCAGGCGCCTCTTGCTCCGTATAAACTTCAAATACCGGGGGCCTCTTGCTCCCTATAACTTCAAATACCAGGAGCCTCTTGCTCCCTATAAACTTCAAATACCGGGGGCCTCTTGCTCCCAATAAACTTCAAATACCAGGGGCCTCTTGCTTCCTATAAACTTTAAATACCAGGGGCCTCTTGCTCCCTATAAACTTCAAATACCGGGGGCCTCTTGCTCCCTATAAACTTCAAATACCGGGGGCCTCTTGCTCCCTATAAACTTCACATACCGGGGGCCTCTTGCTTCCTATAAACTTCAAATACCAGGAGCCTCTTGCTCCCTATAAACTTCAAATACCGGGGGCCTCTTGCTCCCTATAAACTTCACATACCGGGGGCCTCTTGCTTCCTATAAACTTCAAATACCGGGGGCCTCTTGCTTCCTATAAACTTCAAATACCGGGGGCCTCTTGCTCCCTATAAACTTCAAATACCGGGGGCCTCTTGCTCCCTATAAACTTCAAATACCAGGAGCCTCTTGCTCCCTATAAACTTCAAATACCGGGCGCCTCTTGCTCCCTATAAACTTCAAATACCGGGGGCCTCTTGCTCCCAATAAACTTCAAATACCAGGGGCCTCTTGCTTCCTATAAACTTTAAATACCAGGGGCCTCTTGCTCCCTATAAACTTCAAATACCGGGGGCCTCTTGCTCCCTGTAAACTTCAAATACCGGGGGCCTCTTGCTCCCTATAAACTTCACATACCGGGGGCCTCTTGCTCCCTATAAACTTCAAATACCAGGAGCCTCTTGCTCCCTATAAACTTCAAATACCGGGGGCGTCTTGCTCCCTATAAACTTCAAATACCGGGGGCCTCTTGCTCCTTATAAACTTCACAAACCGGGGGCCTCTTGCTTCCTATAAACTTCAAATACCGGGGACCTCTTGCTCCCTATAAACTTCTAATACCAGGAGCCTCTTGCTCCCTATAAACTTCAAATACCGGGCGCCTCTTGCTCCCTATAAACTTCAAATACCGGGGGCCTCTTGCTCCCTATAAACTTCAAATACCGGGGGCCTCTTGCTCCCAATAAACTTCAAATACCAGGGGCCTCTTGCTTCCTATAAACTTTAAATACCAGGCGCCTCTTGCTCCCTATAAACTTCAAATACCGGGCGCCTCTTGCTCCCTATAAACTTCACATACCGGGGGCCTCTTGCTTCCTATAAACTTCAAATACCAGGCGCCTCTTGCTCCCTATAACTTCAGATACCGGGGGCCTCTTGATCCCGATAAACTTCAAATACCGGGGGCCTCTTGCTTCCTATAAACTTCAAATACCGGGGGCCTCTTGCTCCCTATAAACTTCAAATACCGGGGGCCTCTTGCTCCCAATAAACTTCAAATACCAGGGGCCTCTTGCTTCCTATAAACATTAAATACCAGGGGCCTCTTGCTCCCTATAAACTTCAAATACCGGGGGCCTCTTGCTCCCTGTAAACTTCAAATACCGGGGCCCTCATGCTCCCTATAAACTTCAAATACCAGGAACCTCTTGCTCCCTATAAACTTCAAATACCGGGGACCTCTTGCTCCCTATAAACTTCAAATACCGGGGACCTCATGCTCCCTATAAACTTCAAATACCAGGAACCTCTTGCTCCCTATAAACTTCAAATACTGGGGGCCTCTTGCTCCCAATAAACTTCAAATACCGGGGCCTCTTGCTCCCTATAATCTTCAAATACCGGGGTCCTCTTGCTTCCTGTAAACTTCAAAACCGGGGACCTCTTGCTCCCTATAAACTTCAAATACCGGGGGCCTCTTGCTCCCCAGAAACCTCAAATACCGGGGTCCTCTTGCTCCCTATAAACTTCAAATACCGGGGACCTCTTGCTCCCTCTAAACTTCAAATACTGTGGGCCGCTTGCTCCCAATAAACTTCAAATACCGGGGACCTCTTGCTCCCTATAATTTCAAATACCGGGGACATTTTGTTCCCCATAAACTTCAAATACAGGGGGCCACTTGCTCCCTATAAACTTTAAATACTGATGGACTGTTGCTCCCTATAACTTCAAATACCAGGGGCCTCTTGCTCCCTATAACTTCAAATACCAGGAGCCTCTTGCTCCCGATAAACTTCAAATACCGGGGACCTCTTGCTCCCTATATCTTCAAATACCAGGGGCCTCTTGCTCCCTATACCTTCAAATACCAGGCGCCTCTTGCTCCGTATAAACTTCAAATACCAGGGACCTCTTGCTCCCTATAACTTCAAATACCAGGAGCCTCTTGCTCCCTATGAACTTCAAATACCGGGGGCCTCTTGCTCCCTATAACTTCAAATACCAGGAGCCTCTTGCTCCCTATAAACTTCAAATACCAGGCGCCTCTTGCTCCGTATAAACTTCAAATACCGGGGTCCTCTTGCTCCCTATAAACTTCAAATACCGGGGGCCTCTTGCTCCCTATAAACTTCAAATACCGGGGGCCTCTTGCTCCCCATCAACTTCAAATACCAGGAGCCTCTTTCTCACTATAAACTTCAAATACCGGGTGGCCTCTTGCTCCCCATAAACTTCAAATACCGGGGGCCTCTTGCTCCCCATAAACTTCAAATACTGTGGGCCTCTGGCCCCCTATAAACTTCAAATATCGGGGACATTTTGTTCCCCATAAACTTCAAATATCGGAGGCCTCTTGCTCCCCATAAACTTCAAATACTGTGGGCCGCTTGCTCCCAATAAACTTCAAATACCGGGACCTCTTGCTCCCTATAATTTCAAATACTGATGGCCTGTTGCTCCCTATAACTTCAAATACCAGGGGCCTCTTGCTCCCTATAAACTTCAAATACTGTGGGCCGCTTGCTCCCAATAAACTTCAAATACCGGGGACCTCTTGCTCCCTATAATTTCAAATACCGGGGACATTTTGTTCCCCATAAACTTCAAATACAGGGGGCCACTTGCTCCCTATAAACTTTAAATACTGATGGACTGTTGCTCCCTATAACTTCAAATACCAGGGGCCTCTTGCTCCCTATATCTTCAAATACCAGGGGCCTCTTGCTCCCTATAACTTCAAATACCAGGGGACCTCTTGCTCCCGATAAACTTCAAATAGCAGGCGCCTCTTGCTCCGTATAAACTTCAAATACCAGGGACCTCTTGCTCCCTATAACTTCAAATACCAGGAGCCTCTTGCTCCCTATGAACTTCAAATACCGGGGGCCTCTTGCTCCCTATAACTTCAAATACCAGGAGCCTCTTGCTCCCTATAAACTTCAAATACCGGGGGCCTCTTGCTCCCTATAAACTTCAAATACCGGGGGCCTCTTGCTCCCTATAAACTTCACATACCGGGGGCCTCTTGCTTCCTATAAACTTCAAATACCAGGAGCCTCTTGCTCCCTATAAACTTCAAATACCGGGGGCCTCTTGCTCCCTATAAACTTCACATACCGGGGGCCTCTTGCTTCCTATAAACTTCAAATACCGGGGGCCTCTTGCTTCCTATAAACTTCAAATACCGGGGGCCTCTTGCTCCCTATAAACTTCAAATACCGGGGGCCTCTTGCTCCCTATAAACTTCAAATACCAGGAGCCTCTTGCTCCCTATAAACTTCAAATACCGGGCGCCTCTTGCTCCCTATAAACTTCAAATACCGGGGGCCTCTTGCTCCCAATAAACTTCAAATACCAGGGGCCTCTTGCTTCCTATAAACTTTAAATACCAGGGGCCTCTTGCTCCCTATAAACTTCAAATACCGGGGGCCTCTTGCTCCCTGTAAACTTCAAATACCGGGGACCTCATGCTCCCTATAAACTTCAAATACCAGGAACCTCTTGCTCCCTATAAACTTCAAATACCAGGCGCCTCTTGCTCCCTATAAACTTCAAATACCGGGCGCCTCTTGCTCCCTATAAACTTCACATACCGGGGGCCTCTTGCTTCCTATAAACTTCAAATACCAGGCGCCTCTTGCTCCCTATAACTTCAAATACCGGGGGCCTCTTGATCCCGATAAACTTCAAATACCGGGGGCCTCTTGCTCCCAATAAACTTCAAATACCAGGGGCCTCTTGCTTCCTATAAACTTCAAATACCGGGGGCCTCTTGCTCCCTATAAACTTCAAATACCGGGGGCCTCTTGCTCCCAATAAACTTCAAATACCGGGGGCCTCTTGCTCCCAATAAACTTCAAATACCAGGGGCCTCTTGCTTCCTATAAACATTAAATACCAGGGGCCTCTTGCTCCCTATAAACTTCAAATACCGGGGGCCTCTTGCTCCCTGTAAACTTCAAATACCGGGGACCTCATGCTCCCTATAAACTTCAAATACCAAGAACCTCTTGCTCCCTATAAACTTCAAATACCGGGGACCTCTTGCTCCCTATAAACTTCAAATACCGGGGACCTCATGCTCCCTATAAACTTCAAATACCAGGAACCTCTTGCTCCCTATAAACTTCAAATACTGGGAGCCTCTTGCTCCCTATAAACTTCAAATACCGGGGCCTCTTGCTCCCTATAAACTTCAAATACCAGGGTCCTCTTGCTTCCTGTAAACTTCAAAACCGGGGACCTCATGCTCCCTATAAACTTCAAATACCGGGGGCCTCTTGCTCCCCAGAAACCTCAAATACCGGGGTCCTCTTGCTCCCTATAAACTTCAAATACCGGGGACCTCTTGCTCCCTCTAAACTTCAAATACTGTGGGCCGCTTGCTCCCAATAAACTTCAAATACCGGGGACCTCTTGCTCCCTATAATTTCAAATACCGGGGACATTTTGTTCCCCATAAACTTCAAATACAGGGGGCCACTTGCTCCCTATAAACTTTAAATACTGATGGACTGTTGCTCCCTATAACTTCAAATACCAGGGGCCTCTTGCTCCCTATAACTTCAAATACCAGGAGCCTCTTGCTCCCGATAAACTTCAAATACCGGGGACCTCTTGCTCCCTATATCTTCAAATACCGGGGTCCTCTTGCTCCCTATAAACTTCAAATACCGGGGGCCTCTTGCTCCCTATAAACTTCAAATACCGGGGGCCTCTTGCTCCCCATCAACTTCAAATACCAGGAGACTCTTTCTCACTATAAACTTCAAATACCGGGGGCCTCTTGCTCCCCATAAACTTCAAATACTGTGGGCCGCTTGCTCCCTATAAACTTCAAATACCGGGGACCTCATGCTCCCTATAAACTTCAAATACCAGGAGCCTCTTGCTCCCCATAAACTTCAAATACCGGGGGCCTCTTGCTCCCAATAAACTTCAAATACCGGGGGCCTCTTGCTCCCTATAAACTTCAAATAAAAGGAGCCTCTTGCTCCCTATAAACTTCAAATACCGGGGGCTTCTTGCTCCCTATAAACTTCAAATACCAGGCGCCTCTTGCTCCCTATAAACTTCAAATACCGGGGGCATCTTGCTCCCTATAAACTTCAAATACCAGGGGCCTCTTGCTCCCTGTAAACTTCAAATACCGGGGACCTCATGCTCCCTATAAACTTTAAATACCAGGGGCCTCTTGCTCCCTGTAAACTTCAAATACCGGGGACCTCATGCTCCCTATAAACTTCAAATACCGGGGGCCTCTTGCTCCCAATAAACTTCAAATACCGGGGCCTCTTGCTCCCCATAAACTTCAAATACCGGGGTCCTCTTGCTCCCTATAAACTTCAAATACCGGGGACCTCTTGCTCCCTCTAAACTTCAAATACCGGGGGCCTCTTGCTCCCTATAACTTCAAATACCAGGAGCCTGTTGCTCCCTATGAACTTCAAATACCGGGGGCCTCTTGCTCCCTATAACTTCAAATACCAGGAGCCTCTTGCTCCCTATAAACTTCAAATACCAGGCACCTCTTGCTCCGTATAAACTTCAAATACCGGGGGCCTCTTGCTCCCTATAAACTTCAAATACCGGGGGCCTCTTGCTCCCTATAAACTTCAAATACCGGGGGCCTCTTGCTCCCCATCAACTTCAAATACCGGAGCCTCTTGCTCCCTATAAACTTCAAATACCGGGGGCCTCTTGCTCCCTATAAACTTCAAATACCGGGGGCCTCTTGCTCCCTATAAACTTCACATACCGGGGGCCTCTTGCTCCCTATAAACTTCAAATACCGGGGCCTCTTGCTCCCTATAAACTTCAAATATCAGGCGCCTCTTGCTTCCTATAAACTTCAAATACCGGGGGCCTCTTGCTCCCTATAAACTTCAAATACCGGGGGCCTCTTGCTCCCTATAAACTTCACATACCGGGGGCCTCTTGCTCCCTATAAACTTCAAATACCGGGGCCTCTTGCTCCCTATAAACTTCAAATATCAGGCGCCTCTTGCTCCCTATAAACTTCAAATACCGGGGGCCTCTTGCTCCCTGTAAACTTCAAATACCGGGGACCTCATGCTCCCTATAAACTTCAAATACCAGGAGCCTCTTGCTCCCTATAACCTTCAAATACCGGGGACCTCTTGCTCCCTATAAACTTCAAATACCGGGGACCTCATGCTCCCTATAAACTTCAAATACCAGGAGCCTCTTGCTCCCCATAAACTTCAAATACCGGGGGCCTCTTGCTCCCAATAAACTTCAAATAACAGGGGCCTCTTGCTCCCTATAAACTTCACATACCGGGGGCCTCTTGCTCCCTATAAACTTCAAATACCGGGGGCCTCTTGCTTCCTATAAACTTTAAATACCAGGGGCCTCTTGCTCCCTATAAACTTCAAATACCGGGGGCCTCTTGCTCCCTGTAAACTTAAAATACCGGGGACCTCATGCTCCCTATAAACTTCAAATACCAGGAACCTCTTGCTCCCTATAAACTTCAAATACCGGGAACCTCTTGCTCCCTATAAACTTCAAATACCGGGGGCCTCTTGCTCCCAATAAACTTCAAATACCAGGGGTCTCTTGCTTCCTATAAACTTCAAATACCGGGGGCCTCTTGCTCCCTATAAACTTCAAATACCGGGGGCCTCTTGCTTCCTATAAACTTCAAATACCGGGGGCCTCTTGCTCCCTATAAACTTCAAATACCGGGGGCCTCTTGCTCCCAATAAACTTCAAATACCAGGGGTCTCTTGCTTCCTATAAACTTTAAATACCAGGGGCCTCTTGCTCCCTATAAACTTCAAATACCGGGGGCCTCTTGCTCCCTGTAAACTTAAAATACCGGGGACCTCATGCTCCCTATAAACTTCAAATACCAGGAACCTCTTGCTCCCTATAAACTTCAAATACCGGGGACCTCTTGCTCCCTGTAAACTTCAAATACCGGGGACCTCATGCTCCCTATAAACTTCAAATACCAGGAGCCTCTTGCTCCCTATAAACTTCAAATACCGGGGGCCTCTTGCTCCCAATAAACTTCAAATACCGGGGCCTCTTGCTCCCTATAAACTTCAAATACCGGGGTCCTCTTGCTTCCTGTAAACTTCAAAACCGGGGACCTCTTGCTCCCTATAAACTTCAAATACCGGGGGCCTCTTGCTCCCCAGAAACCTCAAATACCGGGGTCCTCTTGCTCCCTATAAACTTCAAATACTGTGGGCCGCTTGCTCCCAATAAACTTCAAATACCGGGGACCTCTTGCTCCCTATAATTTCAAATACCGGGGACATTTTGTTCCCCATAAACTTCAAATACAGGGGGCCACTTGCTCCCTATAAACTTTAAATACTGATGGACTGTTGCTCCCTATAACTTCAAATACCAGGGGCCTCTTGCTCCCTATATCTTCAAATACCAGGGGCCTCTTGCTCCCTATAACTTCAAATACCAGGGGACCTCTTGCTCCCGATAAACTTCAAATAGCAGGCGCCTCTTGCTCCGTATAAACTTCAAATACCAGGGACCTCTTGCTCCCTATAACTTCAAATACCAGGAGCCTCTTGCTCCCTATGAACTTCAAATACCGGGGGCCTCTTGCTCCCTATAACTTCAAATACCAGGAGCCTCTTGCTCCCTATAAACTTCAAATACCAGGCGCCTCTTGCTCCGTATAAACTTCAAATACCGGGGGCCTCTTGCTCCTTATAAACTTCACATACCGGGGGCCTCTTGCTCCCTATAAACTTCAAATACCGGGGGCGTCTTGCTCCCTATAAACTTCAAATACCGGGGGCCTCTTGCTTCCTATAGACTTCAAATACCGGGGGCCTCTTGCTCCCTATAAACTTCAAATACCAGGAGCCTCTTGCTCCCCATAAACTTCAAATACCGGGGGCCTCTTGCTCCGTATAAACTTCAAATACCGGGGACCTCTTGCTCCCTCTAAACTTCAAATACCGGGGACCTCTTGCTCCCTATAAACTTCTAATACCAGGAGCCTCTTGCTCCCTATATCTTCAAATACCAGGGGCCTCTTGCTCCCTATAACTTCAAATACCAGGCGCCTCTTGCTCCGTATAAACTTCAAATACCAGGGACCTCTTGCTCCCTATAACTTCAAATACCAGGAGCCTCTTGCTCCCTATGAACTTCAAATACCGGGGGCCTCTTGCTCCCTATAACTTCAAATACCAGGAGCCTCTTGCTCCCTATAAACTTCAAATACCAGGCGCCTCTTGCTCCGTATAAACTTCAAATACCGGGGTCCTCTTGCTCCCTATAAACTTCAAATACCGGGGGCCTCTTGCTCCCTATAAACTTCAAATACCGGGGGCCTCTTGCTCCCCATCAACTTCAAATACCAGGAGCCTCTTTCTCACTATAAACTTCAAATACCGGGGGCCTCTTGCTCCCCATAAACTTCAAATACCGGGGGCCTCTTGCTCCCCATAAACTTCAAATACTGTGGGCCTCTGGCCCCCTATAAACTTCAAATACCGGGGACATTTTGTTCCCCATAAACTTCAAATATCGGAGGCCTCTTGCTCCCCATAAACTTCAAATACCGGGACCTCTTGCTCCCTATAATTTCAAATACTGATGGCCTGTTGCTCCCTATAACTTCAAATACCAGGGGCCTCTTGCTCCCTATAACTTCAAATACCAGGGGCCTCTTGCTCCCTATAAACTTCAAATACTGTGGGCCGCTTGCTCCCAATAAACTTCAAATACCGGGGACCTCTTGCTCCCTATAATTTCAAATACCGGGGACATTTTGTTCCCCATAAACTTCAAATACAGGGGGCCACTTGCTCCCTATAAACTTTAAATACTGATGGACTGTTGCTTCCTATAACTTCAAATACCAGGGGCCTCTTGCTCCCTATATCTTCAAATACCAGGGGCCTCTTGCTCCCTATAACTTCAAATACCAGGGGACCTCTTGCTCCCGATAAACTTCAAATAGCAGGCGCCTCTTGCTCCGTATAAACTTCAAATACCGGGGGCCTCTTGCTCCCAATAAACTTCAAATACCAGGGGCCTCTTGCTTCCTATAAACTTTAAATACCAGGGGCCTCTTGCTCCCTATAAACTTCAAATACCGGGGGCCTCTTGCTCCCTATAAACTTCAAATACCGGGGGCCTCTTGCTCCCTATAAACTTCACATACCGGGGGCCTCTTGCTTCCTATAAACTTCAAATACCAGGAGCCTCTTGCTCCCTATAAACTTCAAATACCGGGGGCCTCTTGCTCCCTATAAACTTCACATACCGGGGGCCTCTTGCTTCCTATAAACTTCAAATACCGGGGGCCTCTTGCTTCCTATAAACTTCAAATACCGGGGGCCTCTTGCTCCCTATAAACTTCAAATACCGGGGGCCTCTTGCTCCCTATAAACTTCAAATACCAGGAGCCTCTTGCTCCCTATAAACTTCAAATACCGGGCGCCTCTTGCTCCCTATAAACTTCAAATACCGGGGGCCTCTTGCTCCCAATAAACTTCAAATACCAGGGGCCTCTTGCTTCCTATAAACTTTAAATACCAGGGGCCTCTTGCTCCCCATAAACTTCAAATACCAGGGGCCTCTTGCTCCCTATGAACTTCAAATACCGGGGGCCTCTTGCTCCCTATAAACTTCAAATACCAGGAGCCTCTTGCTCCCTATGAACTTCAAATACCGGGGGCCTCTTGCTCCCTATAACTTCAAATACCAGGAGCCTCTTGCTCCCTATAAACTTCAAATACCGGGGGCCTCTTGCTCCCAATAAACTTCAAATACCAGGGGCCTCTTGCTCCCCATAAACTTCAAATACCAGGGGCCTCTTGCTTCCTATAAACTTTAAATACCAGGGGCCTCTTGCTCCCCATAAACTTCAAATACCAATGGCCTCTTGCTCCCTATAAACTTCAAATACCGGGGGCCTCTTGCTCCCTGTAAACTTCAAATACCGGGGGCCTCTTGCTCCCTATAAACTTCACATACCGGGGGCCTCTTGCTCCCTATAAACTTCAAATACCAGGAGCCTCTTGCTCCCTATAAACTTCAAATACCGGGGGCCTCTTGCTTCCTATAGACTTCAAATACCGGGGGCCTCTTGCTCCCTATAAACTTCAAATACCAGGAGCCTCTTGCTCCCCATAAACTTCAAATACCGGGGGCCTCTTGCTCCCTATAAACTTCAAATACCGGGGACCTCTTGCTCCCTCTAAACTTCAAATACCGGGGACCTCTTGCTCCCTATAAACTTCTAATACCAGGAGCCTCTTGCTCCCTATAAACTTCAAATACCGGGCGCCTCTTGCTCCCTATAAACTTCAAATACCGGGGGCCTCTTGCTCCCTATAAACTTCAAATACCGGGGGCCTCTTGCTCCCAATAAACTTCAAATACCAGGAGCCTCTTGCTCCCCATAAACTTCAAATACCGGGGGCCTCTTGCTCCCAATAAACTTCAAATACCGGGGGCCTCTTGCTCCCTATAAACTTCAAATAAAAGGAGCCTCTTGCTCCCTATAAACTTCAAATACCGGGGGCTTCTTGCTCCCTATAAACTTCAAATACCAGGCGCCTCTTGCTCCCTATAAACTTCAAATACCGGGGGCATCTTGCTCCCTATAAACTTCAAATACCAGGGGCCTCTTGCTCCCTGTAAACTTCAAATACCGGGGACCTCATGCTCCCTATAAACTTTAAATACCAGGGGCCTCTTGCTCCCTGTAAACTTCAAATACCGGGGACCTCATGCTCCCTATAAACTTCAAATACCAGGAACCTCTTGCTCCCTATAAACTTCAAATACCGGGGGCCTCTTGCTCCCAATAAACTTCAAATACCGGGGCCTCTTGCTCCCCATAAACTTCAAATACCAGGAGCCTGTTGCTCCCTATGAACTTCAAATACCGGGGGCCTCTTGCTCCCTATAACTTCAAATACCAGGAGCCTCTTGCTCCCTATAAACTTCAAATACCAGGCACCTCTTGCTCCGTATAAACTTCAAATACCGGGGGCCTCTTGCTCCCTATAAACTTCAAATACCGGGGGCCTCTTGCTCCCTATAAACTTCAAATACCGGGGGCCTCTTGCTCCCCATCAACTTCAAATACCGGAGCCTCTTGCTCCCTATAAACTTCAAATACCGGGGGCCTCTTGCTCCCTATAAACTTCAAATACCGGGGGCCTCTTGCTCCCTATAAACTTCACATACCGGGGGCCTCTTGCTCCCTATAAACTTCAAATACCGGGGCCTCTTGCTCCCTATAAACTTCAAATATCAGGCGCCTCTTGCTTCCTATAAACTTCAAATACCGGGGGCCTCTTGCTCCCTATAAACTTCAAATACCGGGGGCCTCTTGCTCCCTATAAACTTCACATACCGGGGGCCTCTTGCTCCCTATAAACTTCAAATACCGGGGCCTCTTGCTCCCTATAAACTTCAAATATCAGGCGCCTCTTGCTCCCTATAAACTTCAAATACCGGGGGCCTCTTGCTCCCTGTAAACTTCAAATACCGGGGACCTCATGCTCCCTATAAACTTCAAATACCAGGAGCCTCTTGCTCCCTATAAACTTCAAATACCGGGGACCTCTTGCTCCCTATAAACTTCAAATACCGGGGACCTCTTGCTCCCTATAAACTTCAAATACCGGGGACCTCATGCTCCCTATAAACTTCAAATACCAGGAGCCTCTTGCTCCCCATAAACTTCAAATACCGGGGGCCTCTTGCTCCCAATAAACTTCAAATAACAGGGGCCTCTTGCTCCCTATAAACTTCAAATACTGGGGTCCTCTTGCTTCCTATAAACTTCAAAACCGGGGACCTCTTGCTCCCTATAAACTTCAAATACCGGGGGCCTCTTGCTCCCCATAAACTTCCAATACCGGGGTCCTCTTGCTCCCTATAAACTTCAAATACCGGGGACCTCTTGCTCCCTCTAAACTTCAAATACTGTGGGCCGCTTGCTCCCAATAAACTTCAAATACCGGGGTCCTCTTGCTCCCTATAATTTCAAATACCGGGGACATTTTGTTCCCCATAAACTTCAAATACAGGGGGCCTCTTGCTCCCTATAAACTTTAAATACTGATGGACTGTTGCTCCCTATAACTTCAAATACCAGGGGCCTCTTGCTCCCTATAACTTCAAATACCAGGAGCCTCTTGCTCCCGATAAACTTCAAATACCGGGGACCTCTTGCTCCCTATATCTTCAAATACCAGGGGCCCCTTGCTCCCTATAAACTTCAAATACCAGGCGCCTCTTGCTCCGTATAAACTTCAAATACCGGGGGCCTCTTGCTCCCTATAAACTTCAAATACCGGGGGCCTCTTGCTCCCCATAAACTTAAAATACCAGGGGCCTCTTGATCACTATAAACTTCAAATACCAGGCGCCTCTTGCTCCCTTTAAACTTTAAATACCGGAGCCTCTTGCTCCCTATAAACTTCAAATACCAGGGGTCTCTTGCTCCCTATAAACTTCAAATACCGGGGACCTCTTGCTCCCTATAAACTTCAAATACCGGGGGCCTCTTGCTCCCCATAAACTTAAAATACCAGGGGCCTCTTGCTCCCGATAACTTCAAATACCAGGAGCCTCTTGCTCCCTATAAACTTCAAATACCAGGCGCCTCTTGCTCCGTATAAACTTCAAATACCGGGGGCCTCTTGCTCCCTATAAACTTCAAATACCGGGGGCCTCTTGCTCCCTATAAACTTCAAATACCGGGGGCCTCTTGCTCCCCATAAACTTCAAATACCAGGAGCCTCTTGCTCCCTATAAACTTCAAATACTGTGTGCCTCTTGCTCCCTATAAACTTCAAATACCGGGGACCTCTTGCTCCCTATCAACTTCAAATACCAGGCGCCTCTTGCTCCCTATAAACTTCAAATACCAGGCGCCTCTTGCTCCCTATAAACTTCAAATACCGGGCGCCTCTTGCTCCCTATAACCTTCACATACCGGGGGCCTCTTGCTTCCTATAAACTTCAAATACCAGGCGCCTCTTGCTCCCTATAACTTCAAATACCGGGGGCCTCTTGATCCCTATAAACTTCAAATACCGGGGGCCTCTTGCTCCCCATAAACTTCAAATACCGGGGGCCTCTTGCTCCCCATAAACTTCAAATACCAGGAGCCTCTTGCTCACTATAAACTTCAAATACCGGGGGCCTCTTGCGCCCCATAAACTTCAAATACCGGGGGCCTCTTGCTCCCTATAAACTTCAAATACCAGGAGCCTCTTGCTCCCTGTGAGAAACAAAAGCTCACTCACTTTAATAATTTCAGTCCGAGACTAATTTCTGATCAGCCATTTATTTTTACACCTATAGATGGGTGCTTTGTCTAATTACCTGGTAAGGTAATGACAAAATGCACACCAAATCCAACAAACTCTCGAAATTTATACAGTTTGAATCGCCATATTTTTCCTTATTCCATTGTTTGTTCCCTGCTTCGCTTACGTCACAGATTTCCTTAAGACTGATCCCACAACTTCTGTTTATCCTGTTTTGTCCGTGACAAACTCTTATCTCTGACTCCCATAAGGGTGTTTGACGTCAGTCTATTGTAGATTATTGATTAGGCATATCTTTTCTTCTATCAGCATCTATTTCCATCCAGAGGCCACTTTGACCTCTTTGATTAGGGTTAGTTCCTGTGTCTTGAGGAGGGGAAACAGATGCTTTCCTGTTTGCCCATATATCCACCAATGTTCTGTATTCATGTCTCATGCTTTCTTTTTGCTGAATATTATTTTCTCATTCCTATTCTGTATCAGAATTTATATTTGCAGAAATAACATTAATTCATTTATTTCCCACACTCCCTATAAACTTCAAATACTGTGGGCCTCTTGCTCCCTATAAACTTCAAATACCGGGGACCTCTTGCTCCCTATAAACTTCAAATACCAGGCGCCTCTTGCTCCCTATAAACTTCAAATACCGGGGGCCTCTTGCTTCCTATAAACTTCAAATACCTGGCGCCTCTTGCTCCGTATAAACTTCAAATACCGGGGTCCTCTTGCTCCCTATAAACTTCAAATACCGGGGGCCTCTTGCTCCCTATAAACTTCAAATACCGGGGGCCTCTTGCTCCCCATCAACTTCAAATACCAGGGGCCTCTTGCTCCCTATAAACTTCAAATACCGGGGACCTCTTGCTCCCTATAAACTTCAAATACCGGGGGCCTCTTGCTCCCCATAAACTTCAAATACTGTGGGCCTCTTGCTCCCTATAAACTTCAAATACCGGGGGCCTCTTGCTCCCTATAAACTTCAAATACCGGGGGCCTCTTGCTCCCTATAAACTTCAAATACCGGGGGCCTCTTGCTCCCCATAAACTTCAAATACCGGGGACCTCTTGCTCCCCATAAACTTCAAATACCGGGGACCTCTTGCTCCCTATAGACTTCAAATACCGGGGACCTCTTGCTCCCCATAAACTTCAAATACCGGGGACCTCTTGCTCCCTATAAACTTCAAATACCGGGGTCCTCTTGCTCCATATAAACTTCAAATACCGGGGGCCTCTTGCTCCCTATAAACTTCAAATACCGGGGGCTTCTTGCTCCCTCTATACTACAAATACCGATGTCCTCTTGCTCCCCATAAACTTCAAATACCGGGGGCCTCTTGCTCCCTATAAACTTCAAATACCAGGGGCCTGTTGCTCCCTATAAACTTCAAATACCAGACGCCTCTTGCTCCCTATAAACTTCAAATACCGGGGGCCTCTTGCTCCCTATAAACTTCACATACCGGGGGCCTCTTGCTTCCTATAACTTCAAATACCGGGGGCCTCTTGATCCCTATAAACTTCAAATACCGGGGGCCTCTGGCTTCCTATAATCTTCAAATACCGGGGGCCTCTTGCTTCCAATAAACGTCAAATACCGGGGGCCTCTTGATCACTATAAACTTCAAATACCAGGCGCCTCTTGCTCCCTATAAACTTCAAATACCAGGAGCCTCTTGCTCCCTATAAACTTCAAATACCGGGGGCCTCTTGCTCCCTATAAACTTCAAATACCAGGAGCCTCTTGCTCCCTATAAACTTCAAATACCAGGGGCCTCTTGCTCCCTATAAACTTCAAATACCGGGGGCCTCTTGCTCCCTGTAAACTTCAAATACCGGGGACCTCATGCTCCCTATAAACTTCAAATACCAGGAGCCTCTTGCTCCCTATAAAGTTCAAATACCGGGGACCTCTTGCTCCCTATAAACTTCAAATACCGGGGACCTCTTGCTCCCTATAAACTTCAAATACCGGGGACCTCATGCTCCCTATAAACTTCAAATACCAGGAGCCTCTTGCTCCCTATAAACTTCAAATACCGGGGACCTCTTGCTTCCTATAAACTTCAAATACCGGGGACCTCTTGCTCCCTATAAACTTCAAATACCGGGTGCCTCTTGCTCCCTATAAACTTCAAATACCGGGGTCCTCTTGCTCCATATAAACTTGAAATACCGGGGGCCTCTTGCTCCCTATAAACTTCAAATACCGGGGGCTTCTTGCTCCCTCTAAACTACAAATACCGATGTCCTCTTGCTCCCCATAAACTTCAAATACCGGGGGCCTCTTGCTTCCTATAAACTTCAAATACCAGGGGTCTCTTGCTCCCTATAAACTTCAAATACCAGACGCCTCTTGCTCCCTATAAACTTCAAATACCGGGGGCCTCTTGCTCCCTTTAAACTTCAAATACCGGGGCCTCTTGCTCCCTATAAACTTCAAATACCGGGGGCCTCTTGCTCCCTATAAACTTCAAATACCGGGGGCCTCTTGCTCCCTATAAACTTCAAATACCGGGGGCCTCTTGCTCCCTATAAACTTCAAATACCGGGGACCTCTTGCTTCCTATAAACTTCAAATACCGGGGACCTCTTGCTCCCTATAAACTTCAAATACCGGGGTCCTCTTGCTCCCTATAAACTTCAAATACCGGGGACCTCTTGCTCCCTATAAACTTCAAATACCGGGGGCCTCTTGCTCCCTATAAACTTCAAATACCGGGGGCCTCTTGCTCCCTATAAACTTCACATACCGGGGGCCTCTTGCTCCCTATAAACTTCAAATACCGGGGGCCTCTTGCTCCCTATAAACTTCAAATATCAGGCGCCTCTTGCTTCCTATAAACTTCAAATACCAGGGGCCTCTTGCTCCCTATAAACTTCAAATACCGGGGACCTCTTGCTTCCTATAAACTTCAAATACCGGGGACCTCTTGCTCCCTATAAACTTCAAATACCGGGGTCCTCTTGCTCCCTATAAACTTCAAATACCGGGGACCTCTTGCTCCCTATAAACTTCAAATACCGGGGACCTCTTGCTCCCCATAAACTTCAAATACCAGGGGCCTCTTGCTCCCTATAAACTTCAAATACCGGGGACCTCTTGCTTCCTATAAACTTCAAATACCGGGGACCTCTTGCTCCCTATAAACTTCAAATACCGGGTGCCTCTTGCTCCCTATAAACTTCAAATACCGGGGTCCTCTTGCTCCATATAAACTTCAAATACCGGGGGCCTCTTGCTCCCTATAAACTTCAAATACCGGGGTCCTCTTGCTCCCTATAAACTTCAAATACCGGGGTCTTCTTGCTCCCTCTAAACTACAAATACCGATGTCCTCTTGCTCCCCATAAACTTCAAATACCGGGGGCCTCTTGCTTCCTATAAACTTCAAATACCAGGGGTCTCTTGCTCCCTATAATTTCAAATACCGGGGACATTTTGTTCCCCATAAACTTCAAATACAGGGGGCCTCTTGCTCCCTATAAACTTTTAATACTGATGGACTGTTGCTCCCTATAACTTCAAATACCAGGGGCCTCTTGCTCCCTATAACTTCAAATACCAGGAGCCTCTTGCTCCCTATATCTTCAAATACCAGGGGCCCCTTGCTCCCTATAACTTCAAATACCAGGGGCCTCTTGCTCCCTATACACATCAAATACCAGGCGCCTCTTGCTCCGTATAAACTTCAAATACCAGGGACCTCTTGCTCCCTATAAACTTCAAATACCGGGGACCTCTTGCTTCCTATAAACTTCAAATACCGGGGGCCTCTTGCTCCCTATAAACTTCAAATACCGGGGGCCTCTTGCTCCCAATAAACTTCAAATACCAGGGGCCTCTTGCTTCCTATAAACTTTAAATACCAGGGGCCTCTTGCTCCCTATAAACTTCAAATACCAGGAACCTCTTGCTCCCTATAAACTTCAAATATTGGGGGCCTCTTGCTCCCAATAAACTTCAAATACCGGGGCCTCTTGCTCCCTATAAACTTCAAATACCGGGGTCCTCTTGCTTCCTGTAAACTTCAAAACCGGGGACCTCTTGCTCCCTATAAACTTCAAATACCGGGGGCCTCTTGCTCCCCAGAAACCTCAAATACCGGGTCCTCTTGCTCCCTATAAACTTCAAATACCGGGGACCTCTTGCTCCCTCTAAACTTCAAATACTGTGGGCCGCTTGCTCCCAATAAACTTCAAATACCGGGGACCTCTTGCTCCCTATAATTTCAAATACCGGGGACATTTTGTTCCCCATAAACTTCAAATACAGGGGGCCACTTGCTCCCTATAAACTTTTAAAACTGATGGACTGTTGCTCCCTATAACTTCAAATACTAGGGGCCTCTTGCTCCCTATAACTTCAAATACCAGGAGCCTCTTGCTCCCGATAAACTTCAAATACCGGGGACCTCTTGCTCCCTATATCTTCAAATACCAGGGGCCTCTTGCTCCCTATAACTTCAAATAGCAGGCGCCTCTTGCTCCGTATAAACTTCAAATACCAGGGACCTCTTGCTCCCTATAACTTCAAATACCAGGAGCCTCTTGCTCCCTATGAACTTCAAATACCGGGGGCCTCTTGCTCCCTATAACTTCAAATACCAGGAGCCTCTTGCTCCCTATAAACTTCAAATACCTGGCGCCTCTTGCTCCGTATAAACTTCAAATACCGGGGTCCTCTTGCTCCCTATAAACTTCAAATACCGGGGGCCTCTTGCTCCCTATAAACTTCAAATACCGGGGGCCTCTTGCTCCCCATCAACTTCAAATACCAGGGGCCTCTTGCTCCCTATAAACTTCAAATACCGGGGACCTCTTGCTCCCTATAAACTTCAAATACCGGGGGCCTCTTGCTCCCCATAAACTTCAAATACTGTGGGCCTCTTGCTCCCTACAAACTTCAAATACCGGGGGCCTCTTGCTCCCTATAAACTTCAAATACCGGGGGCCTCTTGCTCCCCATAAACTTCAAATACCGGGGACCTCTTGCTCCCCATAAACTTCAAATACCGGGGACCTCTTGCTCCCTATAGACTTCAAATACCGGGGACCTCTTGCTCCCCATAAACTTCAAATACCAGGGGCCACTTGCTCCCTATAAACTTCAAATACCGGGGACCTCTTGCTCCCTATAAACTTCAAATACCGGGGACCTCTTGCTCCCTATAAACTTCAAATACCGGGGTCCTCTTGCTCCATATAAACTTCAAATACCGGGGGCCTCTTGCTCCCTATAAACTTCAAATACCGGGGGCTTCTTGCTCCCTCTATACTACAAATACCGATGTCCTCTTGCTCCCCATAAACTTCAAATACCGGGGGCCTCTTGCTCCCTATAAACTTCAAATACCAGGGGCCTGTTGCTCCCTATAAACTTCAAATACCAGACGCCTCTTGCTCCCTATAAACTTCAAATACCGGGGGCCTCTTGCTCCCTATAAACTTCACATACCGGGGGCCTCTTGCTTCCTATAACTTCAAATACCGGGGGCCTCTTGATCCCTATAAACTTCAAATACCGGGGGCCTCTGGCTTCTTATAATCTTCAAATACCGGGGGCCTCTTGCTTCCAATAAACGTCAAATACCGGGGGCCTCTTGATCACTATAAACTTCAAATACCAGGCGCCTCTTGCTCCCTATAAACTTCAAATACCAGGAGCCTCTTGCTCCCTATAAACTTCAAATACCGGGGGCCTCTTGCTCCCTATAAACTTCAAATACCAGGAGCCTCTTGCTCCCTATAAACTTCAAATACCAGGGGCCTCTTGCTCCCTATAAACTTCAAATACCGGGGGCCTCTTGCTCCCTGTAAACTTCAAATACCGGGGACCTCATGCTCCCTATAAACTTCAAATACCAGGAGCCTCTTGCTCCCTATAAAGTTCAAATACCGGGGACCTCTTGCTCCCTATAAACTTCAAATACCGGGGACCTCTTGCTCCCTATAAACTTCAAATACCGGGGACCTCATGCTCCCTATAAACTTCAAATACCAGGAGCCTCTTGCTCCCAATAAACTTCAAATACCTGGGCCTCTTGCTCCCTATAAACTTCAAATACCAGGGGCCTCTTGCTCCCTATAAACTTCAAACACCGGGGACCTCTTGCTCCCTATAAACTTCAAATACCGGGGTCCTCTTGCTCCCTATAAACTTCAAATACCAGGCGCCTCTTGCTCCCTATAAACTTCAAATACCGGGGACCTCTTGCTCCCCATAAACTTCAAATACCAGGGGCCTCTTGCTCCCTATAAACTTCAAATACCGGGGACCTCTTGCTTCCTATAAACGTCAAATACCGGGGACCTCTTGCTCCCTATAAACTTCAAATACCGGGTGCCTCTTGCTCCCTATAAACTTCAAATACCGGGGTCCTCTTGCTCCATATAAACTTCAAATACCGGGGGCCTCTTGCTCCCTATAAACTTCAAATACCGGGGTCTTCTTGCTCCCTCTAAACTACAAATACCGATGTCCTCTTGCTCCCCATAAACTTCAAATACCGGGGGCCTCTTGCTTCCTATAAACTTCAAATACCAGGGGTCTCTTGCTCCCTATAAACTTCAAATACCAGACGCCTCTTGCTCCCTATAAACTTCAAATACCGGGGGCCTCTTGCTCCCTTTAAACTTCAAATACCGGAGCCTCTTGCTCCCTATAAACTTCAAATACCGGGGGCCTCTTGCTCCCTATAAACTTCAAATACCGGGGGCCTCTTGCTCCCTATAAACTTCAAATACCGGGGGCCTCTTGCTCCCTATAAACTTCACATACCGGGGGCCTCTTGCTCCCTATAAACTTCAAATACCGGGGGCCTCTTGCTCCCTATAAACTTCAAATATCAGGCGCCTCTTGCTTCCTATAAACTTCAAATACCAGGGGCCTCTTGCTCCCTATAAACTTCAAATACCGGGGGCCTCTTGCTCCCTGTAAACCTCAAATACCGGGGACCTCATGCTCCCTATAAACTTCAAATACCAGGAGCCTCTTGCTCCCTATAAACTTCAAATACCGGGGACCTCTTGCTCCCTATAAACTTCAAATACCGGGGACCACTTGCTCCCTCTAAACTTCAAATACCGGGGACCTCATGCTCCCTATAAACTTCAAATACCAGGAGCCTCTTGCTCCCCATAAACTTCAAATACCGGGGGCCTCTTGCTCCCAATAAACTTCAAATACCAGGGGCCTCTTGCTCCCTATAAACTTCAAATACCGGGGTCCTCTTGCTTCCTATAAACTTCAAAACCGGGGACCTCTTGCTCCCTATAAACTTCAAATACCGGGGGCCTCTTGCTCCCCATAAACTTCCAATACCGGGGTCCTCTTGCTCCCTATAAACTTCAAATACCGGGGACCTCTTGCTCCCTCTAAACTTCAAATACTGTGGGCCGCTTGCTCCCAATAAACTTCAAATACCGGGGACCTCTTGCTCCCTATAATTTCAAATACCGGGGACATTTTGTTCCCCATAAACTTCAAATACAGGGGGCCTCTTGCTCCCTATAAACTTTAAATACTGATGGACTGTTGCTCCCTATAACTTCAAATACCAGGGGCCTCTTGCTCCCTATAACTTCAAATACCAGGAGCCTCTTGCTCCCTATATCTTCAAATACCAGGGGCCCCTTGCTCCCTATAACTTCAAATACCAGGGGCCTCTTGCTCCCTATACACATCAAATACCAGGCGCCTCTTGCTCCGTATAAACTTCAAATACCAGGGACCTCTTGCTCCCTATAAACTTCAAATACCGGGGACCTCTTGCTTCCTATAAACTTCAAATACCGGGGGCCTCTTGCTCCCTATAAACTTCAAATACCGGGGGCCTCTTGCTCCCAATAAACTTCAAATACCAGGGGCCTCTTGCTTCCTATAAACTTTAAATACCAGGGGCCTCTTGCTCCCTATAAACTTCAAATACCAGGAACCTCTTGCTCCCTATAAACTTCAAATATTGGGGGCCTCTTGCTCCCAATAAACTTCAAATACCGGGGCCTCTTGCTCCCTATAAACTTCAAATACCGGGGTCCTCTTGCTTCCTGTAAACTTCAAAACCGGGGACCTCTTGCTCCCTATAAACTTCAAATACCGGGGGCCTCTTGCTCCCCAGAAACCTCAAATACCGGGTCCTCTTGCTCCCTATAAACTTCAAATACCGGGGACCTCTTGCTCCCTCTAAACTTCAAATACTGTGGGCCGCTTGCTCCCAATAAACTTCAAATACCGGGGACCTCTTGCTCCCTATAATTTCAAATACCGGGGACATTTTGTTCCCCATAAACTTCAAATACAGGGGGCCACTTGCTCCCTATAAACTTTTAATACTGATGGACTGTTGCTCCCTATAACTTCAAATACTAGGGGCCTCTTGCTCCCTATAACTTCAAATACCAGGAGCCTCTTGCTCCCGATAAACTTCAAATACCGGGGACCTCTTGCTCCCTATATCTTCAAATACCAGGGGCCTCTTGCTCCCTATAACTTCAAATAGCAGGCGCCTCTTGCTCCGTATAAACTTCAAATACCAGGAGCCTCTTGCTCCCTATGAACTTCAAATACCGGGGGCCTATTGCTCCCTATAACTTCAAATACCAGGAGCCTCTTGCTCCCTATAAACTTCAAATACCTGGCGCCTCTTGCTCCGTATAAACTTCAAATACCGGGGTCCTCTTGCTCCCTATAAACTTCAAATACCGGGGGCCTCTTGCTCCCTATAAACTTCAAATACCGGGGGCCTCTTGCTCCCCATCAACTTCAAATACCAGGGGCCTCTTGCTCCCTATAAACTTCAAATACCGGGGACCTCTTGCTCCCTATAAACTTCAAATACCGGGGGCCTCTTGCTCCCCATAAACTTCAAATACTGTGGGCCTCTTGCTCCCTATAAACTTCAAATACCAGGGACCTCTTGCTCCCTATAGACTTCAAATACCGGGGACCTCTTGCTCCCCATAAACTTCAAATACCAGGGGCCACTTGCTCCCTATAAACTTCAAATACCGGGGACCTCTTGCTCCCTATAAACTTCAAATACCGGGGACCTCTTGCTCCCTATAAACTTCAAATACCGGGGTCCTCTTGCTCCATATAAACTTCAAATACCGGGGGCCTCTTGCTCCCTATAAACTTCAAATACCGGGGGCTTCTTGCTCCCTCTATACTACAAATACCGATGTCCTCTTGCTCCCCATAAACTTCAAATACCGGGGGCCTCTTGCTCCCTATAAACTTCAAATACCAGGGGCCTGTTGCTCCCTATAAACTTCAAATACCAGACGCCTCTTGCTCCCTATAAACTTCAAATACCGGGGGCCTCTTGCTCCCTATAAACTTCACATACCGGGGGCCTCTTGCTTCCTATAACTTCAAATACCGGGGGCCTCTTGATCCCTATAAACTTCAAATACCAGGCGCCTCTTGCTCCCTATAAACTTCAAATACCAGGAGCCTCTTGCTCCCTATAAACTTCAAATACCGGGGGCCTCTTGCTCCCTATAAACTTCAAATACCAGGAGCCTCTTGCTCCCTATAAACTTCAAATACCAGGGGCCTCTTGCTCCCTATAAACTTCAAATACCGGGGGCCTCTTGCTCCCTGTAAACTTCAAATACCGGGGACCTCATGCTCCCTATAAACTTCAAATACCAGGAGCCTCTTGCTCCCTATAAAGTTCAAATACCGGGGACCTCTTGCTCCCTATAAACTTCAAATACCGGGGACCTCTTGCTCCCTATAAACTTCAAATACCGGGGACCTCTTGCTCCCCATAAACTTCAAATACCAGGGGCCTCTTGCTCCCTATAAACTTCAAATACCGGGGACCTCTTGCTTCCTATAAACTTCAAATACCGGGGACCTCTTGCTCCCTATAAACTTCAAATACCGGGTGCCTCTTGCTCCCTATAAACTTCAAATACCGGGGTCCTCTTGCTCCATATAAACTTCAAATACCGGGGGCCTCTTGCTCCCTATAAACTTCAAATACCGGGGGCTTCTTGCTCCCTCTAAACTACAAATACCGATGTCCTCTTGCTCCCCATAAACTTCAAATACCGGGGGCCTCTTGCTTCCTATAAACTTCAAATACCAGGGGTCTCTTGCTCCCTATAAACTTCAAATACCAGACGCCTCTTGCTCCCTATAAACTTCAAATACCGGGGGCCTCTTGCTCCCTATAAACTTCACATACCGGGGGCCTCTTGCTTCCTATAAACTTCACATACCAGGCGCCTCTTTCTCCCTATAACTTCAAATACCGGGGGCCTCTTGATCCCTATAAACTTCAAATACCGGGGGCATCTTGCTTCCTATAAACTTCAAATACCGGGGGCCTCTTGCTTCCTATAATTTCTAATACCGGAGACATTTTGTTCCCCATAAACTTCAAATACCGGGGGCCTCCTGCTCCCTATAAACTTCACATACCGGGGGCCTCTTGCTCCCTATAAACTTCAAATACCGGGGGCCTCTTGCTCCCAATAAACTTCAAATACCAGGGGCCTCTTGCTTCCTATAAACTTCAAATACCGGGGGCCTCTTGCTCCCTATAAACTTCAAATACCGGGGGCCTCTTGCTTCCTATAATCTTCAAATACCGGGGGCCTCTTGATCACTATAAACTTCAAATACCAGGCGCCTCTTGCTCCCTTTAAACTTCAAATACCGGAGCCTCTTGCTCCCTATAAACTTCAAATACCGGGGGCCTCTTGCTCCCTATAAACTTCAAATACCGGGGGCCTCTTGCTCCCTATAAACTTCACATACCGGGGGCCTCTTGCTCCCTATAAACTTCAAATACCGGGGGCCTCTTGCTCCCTATAAACTTCAAATATCAGGCGCCTCTTGCTTCCTATAAACTTCAAATACCAGGGGCCTCTTGCTCCCTATAAACTTCAAATACCGGGGGCCTCTTGCTCCCTGTAAACCTCAAATACCGGGGACCTCATGCTCCCTATAAACTTCAAATACCAGGAGCCTCTTGCTCCCTATAAACTTCAAATACCGGGGACCTCTTGCTCCCTATAAACTTCAAATACCGGGGACCTCATGCTCCCTATAAACTTCAAATACCAGGAGCCTCTTGCTCCCCATAAACTTCAAATACCGGGGGCCTCTTGCTCCCAATAAACTTCAAATACCAGGGGCCTCTTGCTCCCTATAAACTTCAAATACCGGGGTCCTCTTGCTTCCTATAAACTTCAAAACCGGGGACCTCTTGCTCCCTATAAACTTCAAATACCGGGGGCCTCTTGCTCCCCATAAACTTCCAATACCGGGGTCCTCTTGCTCCCTATAAACTTCAAATACCGGGGACCTCTTGCTCCCTCTAAACTTCAAATACTGTGGGCCGCTTGCTCCCAATAAACTTCAAATACCGGGGACCTCTTGCTCCCTATAATTTCAAATACCGGGGACATTTTGTTCCCCATAAACTTCAAATACAGGGGGCCTCTTGCTCCCTATAAACTTTAAATACTGATGGACTGTTGCTCCCTATAACTTCAAAAATCAGGGGCCTCTTGCTCCCTCTAACTTCAAATACCAGGAGCCTCTTGCTCCCTATATCTTCAAATACCAGGGGCCCCTTGCTCCCTATAACTTCAAATACCAGGGGCCTCTTGCTCCCTATACACATCAAATACCAGGCGCCTCTTGCTCCGTATAAACTTCAAATACCAGGGACCTCTTGCTCCCTATAAACTTCAAATACCGGGGACCTCTTGCTCCCTATAAACTTCAAATACCGGGGGCCTCTTGCTCCCTATAAACTTCAAATACCGGGGTCCTCTTGCTCCATATAAACTTCAAATACCGGGGGCCTCTTGCTCCCTATAAACTTCAAATACCGGGGGCTTCTTGCTCCCTCTAAACTACAAATACCGATGTCCTCTTGCTCCCCATAAACTTCAAATACCGGGGGCCTCTTGCTCCCTATAAACTTCAAATACCAGGGGCCTCTTGCTCCCTATAAACTTCAAATACCGGGGGCCTCTTGCTCTTTATAAACTTCACATACCGGGGGCCTCTTGCTTCCTATAAACTTCAAATACCAGGCGCCTCTTGCTCCCTATAAACTTCAAATACCGGGGGCCTCTTGCTTCCTATAAACTTCAAATACCGGGGGCCTCTTGCTCCCTATAAACTTCAAATACCAGGAGCCTCTTGCTCCCTATACACTTCAAATACCGGGGGCCTCTTGCTCCCTATAAACTTCACATACCGGGGGCCTCTTGCTTCCTATAAACTTCAAATACCGGGGACCTCTTGCTCCCTATAAACTTCAAATACCGGGGGCCTCTTGCTCCCTATAAACTTCAAATACCGGGGGCCTCTTGCTCCCTATGAACTTCAAATACCGGGGGCCTCTTGCTCCCTATAAACTTCAAATACCGGGGGCCTCTTGCTCCCTATAAACTTCAAATACCGGGGGCCTCTTGCTCCCAATGAACTTCACATACCGGGGGCCTCTTGCTCCCTATGAACTTCAAATACCGGGGGCCTCTTGCTCCCTATAAACTTCAAATACCGGGGGCCTCTTGCTCCCTATAAACTTCAAATACCAGGGGCCTCTTGCTCCCTATAAACTTCAAATACCGGGGGCCTCTTGCTCCCTATAAACTTCAAATACCGGGGGCCTCTTGCTCCCTATAAACTTCAAATACCGGGCGCCTCTTGCTCCCTATAACCTTCACATACCGGGGGCCTCTTTCTTCCTATAAACTTCAAATACCGGGGGCCTCTTGCTCCCTATAAACTTCAAATACCGGGCGCCTCTTGCTCCCTATAACCTTCACATACCGGGGGCCTCTTTCTTCCTATAAACTTCAAATACCGGGGGCCTCTTGATCCCTATAAACTTCAAATACCAGGCGCCTCTTGCTCCCTATAAACTTCAAATACCGGGCGCCTCTTGCTCCCTATAACCTTCACATACCGGGGGCCTCTTTCTTCCTATAAACTTCAAATACCGGGGGCCTCTTGCTCCCTATAAACTTCAAATACCGGGCGCCTCTTGCTCCCTATAACCTTCACATACCGGGGGCCTCTTTCTTCCTATAAACTTCAAATACCGGGGGCCTCTTGATCCCTATAAACTTCAAATACCAGGCGCCTCTTGCTCCCTATAAACTTCAAATACCGGGCGCCTCTTGCTCCCTATAACCTTCACATACCGGGGGCTTCTTGCTCCCTCTAAACTACAAATACCGATGTCCTCTTGCTCCCCATAAACTTCAAATACCGGGGGCCTCTTGCTCCCTATAAACTTCAAATACCAGGGGCCTCTTGCTCCCTATAAACTTCAAATACCAGGCGCCTCTTGCTCCCTATAAACTTCAAATACCGGGGGCCTCTTGCTCTTTATAAACTTCACATACCGGGGGCCTCTTGCTTCCTATAAACTTCAAATACCAGGCGCCTCTTGCTCCCTATAAACTTCAAATACCGGGGGCCTCTTGCTTCCTATAAACTTCAAATACCGGGGGCCTCTTGCTCCCTATAAACTTCAAATACCAGGAGCCTCTTGCTCCCTATACACTTCAAATACCGGGGGCCTCTTGCTCCCTATAAACTTCACATACCGGGGGCCTCTTGCTTCCTATAAACTTCAAATACCGGGGGCCTCTTGCTCCCTATAAACTTCAAATACCGGGGGCCTCTTGCTCCCTATAAACTTCAAATACCGGGGGCCTCTTGCTCCCTATAAACTTCAAATACCGGGGGCCTCTTGCTCCCTATAAACTTCAAATACCGGGGGCCTCTTGCTCCCTATGAACTTCAAATACCGGGGGCCTCTTGCTCCCTATAAACTTCAAATACCGGGGGCCTCTTGCTCCCTATAAACTTCAAATACCGGGGGCCTCTTGCTCCCAATGAACTTCACATACCAGGGGCCTCTTGCTCCCAATGAACTTCACATACCAGGGGCCTCTTGCTCCCTATAAACTTCAAATACCGGGGGCCTCTTGCTCCCTATAAACTTCAAATACCGGGGGCCTCTTGCTCCCTATAAACTTCAAATACCGGGCGCCTCTTGCTCCCTATAACCTTCACATACCGGGGGCCTCTTTCTTCCTATAAACTTCAAATACCGGGGGCCTCTTGCTCCCTATAAACTTCAAATACCGGGCGCCTCTTGCTCCCTATAACCTTCACATACCGGGGGCCTCTTTCTTCCTATAAACTTCAAATACCGGGGGCCTCTTGATCCCTATAAACTTCAAATACCAGGCGCCTCTTGCTCCCTATAACCTTCACATACCGGGGGCCTCTTTCTTCCGATAAACTTCAAATACCAGGCGCCTCTTGCTCCCTATAACTTCAAATACCGGGGGCCTCTTTCTTCCTATAAACTTCAAATACCAGGCGCCTCTTGCTCCCTATAACTTCAAATACCGGGGGCCTCTTTCTTCCTGTAAACCTCAAATACCGGGGACCTCATGCTCCCTATAAACTTCAAATACCAGGAGCCTCTTGCTCCCTATAAACTTCAAATACCGGGGACCTCGTGCTCCCTATAAACTTCAAATACCGGGGACCTCTTGCTCCCTCTAAACTTCAAATACCGGGGACCTCATGCTCCCTATAAACTTCAAATACCAGGAGCCTCTTGCTCCCCATAAACTTCAAATACCGGGGGCCTCTTGCTCCCAATAAACTTCAAATACCAGGGGCCTCTTGCTCCCTATAAACTTCAAATACCGGGGTCCTCTTGCTTCCTATAAACTTCAAATACCGGGGGCCTCTTGCTCCCCATAAACTTCCAATACCGGGGTCCTCTTGCTCCCTATAAACTTCAAATACCGGGGACCTCTTGCTCCCTCTAAACTTCAAATACTGTGGGCCGCTTGCTCCCAATAAACTTCAAATACCGGGGACCTCTTGCTCCCTATAATTTCAAATACCGGGGACATTTTGTTCCCCATAAACTTCAAATACAGGGGGCCTCTTGCTCCCTATAAACTTTAAATACTGATGGACTGTTGCTCCCTATAACTTCAAATACCAGGGGCCTCTTGCTCCCTATAACTTCAAATACCAGGAGCCTCTTGCTCCCTATATCTTCAAATACCAGGGGCCCCTTGCTCCCTATAACTTCAAATACCAGGGGCCTCTTGCTCCCTATACACATCAAATACCAGGCGCCTCTTGCTCCGTATAAACTTCAAATACCAGGGACCTCTTGCTCCCTATAAACTTCAAATACCGGGGACCTCTTGCTCCCTATAAACTTCAAATACCGGGGGCCTCTTGCTCCCTATAAACTTCAAATACCGGGGTCCTCTTGCTCCATATAAACTTCAAATACCGGGGGCCTCTTGCTCCCTATAAACTTCAAATACCGGGGGCTTCTTGCTCCCTCTAAACTACAAATACCGATGTCCTCTTGCTCCCCATAAACTTCAAATACCGGGGGCCTCTTGCTCCCTATAAACTTCAAATACCAGGGGCCTCTTGCTCCCTATAAACTTCAAATACCAGGCGCCTCTTGCTCCCTATAAACTTCAAATACCGGGGGCCTCTTGCTCTTTATAAACTTCAAATACCGGGGGCCTCTTGCTCCCTATAAACTTCAAATACCAGGCGCCTCTTGCTCCCTATAAACTTCAAATACCGGGGGCCTCTTGCTCCCTATAAACTTCAAATACCGGGGGCCTCTTGCTCCCTATAAACTTCAAATACCGGGGGCCTCTTGCTCCCTATAAACTTCAAATACCGGGGGCCTCTTGCTCCCTATAAACTTCAAATACCGGGGGCCTCTTGCTCCCTATAAACTTCAAATACCGGGGGCCTCTTGCTCCCTATAAACTTCAAATACCGGGGGCCTCTTGCTCCCTATAAACTTCAAATACCGGGGGCCTCTTGCTCCCTATAAACTTCAAATACCGGGGGCCTCTTGCTCCCTATAAACTTCAAATACCGGGGGCCTCTTGCTCCCAATGAACTTCACATACCAGGGGCCTCTTGCTCCCTATGAACTTCAAATACCGGGGGCCTCTTGCTCCCTATAAACTTCAAATACCGGGGGCCTCTTGCTCCCTATAAACTTCAAATACCAGGGGCCTCTTGCTCCCTATAAACTTCAAATACCGGGGGCCTCTTGATCCCTATAAACTTCAAATACCAGGCGCCTCTTGCTCCCTATAAACTTCAAATACCGGGCGCCTCTTGCTCCCTATAACCTTCACATACCGGGGGCTTCTTGCTCCCTCTAAACTACAAATACCGATGTCCTCTTGCTCCCCATAAACTTCAAATACCGGGGGCCTCTTGCTCCCTATAAACTTCAAATACCAGGGGCCTCTTGCTCCCTATAAACTTCAAATACCAGGCGCCTCTTGCTCCCTATAAACTTCAAATACCGGGGGCCTCTTGCTCTTTATAAACTTCACATACCGGGGGCCTCTTGCTTCCTATAAACTTCAAATACCAGGCGCCTCTTGCTCCCTATAAACTTCAAATACCGGGGGCCTCTTGCTTCCTATAAACTTCAAATACCGGGGGCCTCTTGCTCCCTATAAACTTCAAATACCAGGAGCCTCTTGCTCCCTATACACTTCAAATACCGGGGGCCTCTTGCTCCCTATAAACTTCACATACCGGGGGCCTCTTGCTTCCTATAAACTTCAAATACCGGGGGCCTCTTGCTCCCTATAAACTTCAAATACCGGGGGCCTCTTGCTCCCTATAAACTTCAAATACCGGGGGCCTCTTGCTCCCTATAAACTTCAAATACCGGGGGCCTCTTGCTCCCTATAAACTTCAAATACCGGGGGCCTCTTGCTCCCTATGAACTTCAAATACCGGGGGCCTCTTGCTCCCTATAAACTTCAAATACCGGGGGCCTCTTGCTCCCAATGAACTTCACATACCAGGGGCCTCTTGCTCCCAATGAACTTCACATACCAGGGGCCTCTTGCTCCCTATAAACTTCAAATACCGGGGGCCTCTTGCTCCCTATAAACTTCAAATACCGGGGGCCTCTTGCTCCCTATAAACTTCAAATACCGGGCGCCTCTTGCTCCCTATAACCTTCACATACCGGGGGCCTCTTTCTTCCTATAAACTTCAAATACCGGGGGCCTCTTTCTTCCTATAAACTTCAAATACCGGGGGCCTCTTGATCCCTATAAACTTCAAATACCAGGCGCCTCTTGCTCCCTATAACCTTCACATACCGGGGGCCTCTTTCTTCCGATAAACTTCAAATACCAGGCGCCTCTTGCTCCCTATAACTTCAAATACCGGGGGCCTCTTTCTTCCTATAAACTTCAAATACCAGGCGCCTCTTGCTCCCTATAACTTCAAATACCGGGGGCCTCTTTCTTCCTGTAAACCTCAAATACCGGGGACCTCATGCTCCCGATAAACTTCAAATACCAGGAGCCTCTTGCTCCCTATAAACTTCAAATACCGGGGACCTCGTGCTCCCTATAAACTTCAAATACCGGGGACCTCTTGCTCCCTCTAAACTTCAAATACCGGGGACCTCATGCTCCCTATAAACTTCAAATACCAGGAGCCTCTTGCTCCCCATAAACTTCAAATACCGGGGGCCTCTTGCTCCCAATAAACTTCAAATACCAGGGGCCTCTTGCTCCCTATAAACTTCAAATACCGGGGTCCTCTTGCTTCCTATAAACTTCAAATACCGGGGGCCTCTTGCTCCCCATAAACTTCCAATACCGGGGTCCTCTTGCTCCCTATAAACTTCAAATACCGGGGACCTCTTGCTCCCTCTAAACTTCAAATACTGTGGGCCGCTTGCTCCCAATAAACTTCAAATACCGGGGACCTCTTGCTCCCTATAATTTCAAATACCGGGGACATTTTGTTCCCCATAAACTTCAAATACAGGGGGCCTCTTGCTCCCTATAAACTTTAAATACTGATGGACTGTTGCTCCCTATAACTTCAAATACCAGGGGCCTCTTGCTCCCTATAACTTCAAATACCAGGAGCCTCTTGCTCCCTATATCTTCAAATACCAGGGGCCCCTTGCTCCCTATAACTTCAAATACCAGGGGCCTCTTGCTCCCTATACACATCAAATACCAGGCGCCTCTTGCTCCGTATAAACTTCAAATACCAGGGACCTCTTGCTCCCTATAAACTTCAAATACCGGGGACCTCTTGCTCCCTATAAACTTCAAATACCGGGGGCCTCTTGCTCCCTATAAACTTCAAATACCGGGGTCCTCTTGCTCCATATAAACTTCAAATACCGGGGGCCTCTTGCTCCCTATAAACTTCAAATACCGGGGGCTTCTTGCTCCCTCTAAACTACAAATACCGATGTCCTCTTGCTCCCCATAAACTTCAAATACCGGGGGCCTCTTGCTCCCTATAAACTTCAAATACCAGGGGCCTCTTGCTCCCTATAAACTTCAAATACCAGGCGCCTCTTGCTCCCTATAAACTTCAAATACCGGGGGCCTCTTGCTCTTTATAAACTTCAAATACCGGGGGCCTCTTGCTCCCTATAAACTTCAAATACCAGGCGCCTCTTGCTCCCTATAAACTTCAAATACCGGGGGCCTCTTGCTCCCTATAAACTTCAAATACCGGGGGCCTCTTGCTCCCTATAAACTTCAAATACCGGGGGCCTCTTGCTCCCTATAAACTTCAAATACCGGGGGCCTCTTGCTCCCTATAAACTTCAAATACCGGGGGCCTCTTGCTCCCTATAAACTTCAAATACCGGGGGCCTCTTGCTCCCTATAAACTTCAAATACCGGGGGCCTCTTGCTCCCTATAAACTTCAAATACCGGGGGCCTCTTGCTCCCTATAAACTTCAAATACCGGGGGCCTCTTGCTCCCTATAAACTTCAAATACCGGGGGCCTCTTGCTCCCAATGAACTTCACATACCAGGGGCCTCTTGCTCCCTATGAACTTCAAATACCGGGGGCCTCTTGCTCCCTATAAACTTCAAATACCGGGGGCCTCTTGCTCCCTATAAACTTCAAATACCAGGGGCCTCTTGCTCCCTATAAACTTCAAATACCGGGGGCCTCTTGCTCCCTATAAACTTCAAATACCGGGGGCCTCTTGCTCCCTATAAACTTCAAATACCGGGCGCCTCTTGCTCCCTATAACCTTCACATACCGGGGGCCTCTTTCTTCCTATAAACTTCAAATACCGGGGGCCTCTTGCTCCCTATAAACTTCAAATACCGGGCGCCTCTTGCTCCCTATAACCTTCACATACCGGGGGCCTCTTTCTTCCTATAAACTTCAAATACCGGGGGCCTCTTGATCCCTATAAACTTCAAATACCAGGCGCCTCTTGCTCCCTATAAACTTCAAATACCGGGCGCCTCTTGCTCCCTATAACCTTCACATACCGGGGGCTTCTTGCTTCCTCTAAACTACAAATACCGATGTCCTCTTGCTCCCCATAAACTTCAAATACCGGGGGCCTCTTGCTCCCTATAAACTTCAAATACCAGGGGCCTCTTGCTCCCTATAAACTTCAAATACCAGGCGCCTCTTGCTCCCTATAAACTTCAAATACCGGGGGCCTCTTGCTCTTTATAAACTTCACATACCGGGGGCCTCTTGCTTCCTATAAACTTCAAATACCAGGCGCCTCTTGCTCCCTATAAACTTCAAATACCGGGGGCCTCTTGCTTCCTATAAACTTCAAATACCGGGGGCCTCTTGCTCCCTATAAACTTCAAATACCAGGAGCCTCTTGCTCCCTATACACTTCAAATACCGGGGGCCTCTTGCTCCCTATAAACTTCACATACCGGGGGCCTCTTGCTCCCTATAAACTTCAAATACCGGGGGCCTCTTGCTCCCTATAAACTTCAAATACCGGGGACCTCTTGCTCCCTATAAACTTCAAATACCGGGGGCCTCTTGCTTCCTATAAACTTCAAATACCGGGGGCCTCTTGCTCCCTATAAACTTCAAATACCGGGGGCCTCTTGCTCCCTATAAACTTCAAATACCGGGGGCCTCTTGCTCCCTATAAACTTCAAATACCGGGGGCCTCTTGCTCCCTATAAACTTCAAATACCGGGGGCCTCTTGCTCCCTATGAACTTCAAATACCGGGGGCCTCTTGCTCCCTATAAACTTCAAATACCGGGGGCCTCTTGCTCCCAATGAACTTCACATACCAGGGGCCTCTTGCTCCCTATAAACTTCAAATACCGATGTCCTCTTGCTCCCCATAAACTTCAAATACCGGGGGCCTCTTGCTCCCTATAAACTTCAAATACCAGGGGCCTCTTGCTCCCTATAAACTTCAAATACCAGGCGCCTCTTGCTCCCTATAAACTTCAAATACCGGGGGCCTCTTGCTCTTTATAAACTTCACATACCGGGGGCCTCTTGCTTCCTATAAACTTCAAATACCAGGCGCCTCTTGCTCCCTATAAACTTCAAATACCGGGGGCCTCTTGCTTCCTATAAACTTCAAATACCGGGGGCCTCTTGCTCCCTATAAACTTCAAATACCGGGCGCCTCTTGCTCCCTATAACCTTCACATACCGGGGGCCTCTTTCTTCCTATAAACTTCAAATACCGGGGGCCTCTTGCTCCCTATAAACTTCAAATACCGGGCGCCTCTTGCTCCCTATAACCTTCACATACCGGGGGCCTCTTTCTTCCTATAAACTTCAAATACCGGGGGCCTCTTGATCCCTATAAACTTCAAATACCAGGCGCCTCTTGCTCCCTATAAACTTCAAATACCGGGCGCCTCTTGCTCCCTATAACCTTCACATACCGGGGGCCTCTTGCTTCCTCTAAACTACAAATACCGATGTCCTCTTGCTCCCCATAAACTTCAAATACCGGGGGCCTCTTGCTCCCTATAAACTTCAAATACCAGGGGCCTCTTGCTCCCTATAAACTTCAAATACCAGGCGCCTCTTGCTCCCTATAAACTTCAAATACCGGGGGCCTCTTGCTCTTTATAAACTTCACATACCGGGGGCCTCTTGCTTCCTATAAACTTCAAATACCAGGCGCCTCTTGCTCCCTATAAACTTCAAATACCGGGGGCCTCTTGCTTCCTATAAACTTCAAATACCGGGGGCCTCTTGCTCCCTATAAACTTCAAATACCAGGAGCCTCTTGCTCCCTATACACTTCAAATACCGGGGGCCTCTTGCTCCCTATAAACTTCACATACCGGGGGCCTCTTGCTCCCTATAAACTTCAAATACCGGGGGCCTCTTGCTCCCTATAAACTTCAAATACCAGGGGCCTCTTGCTCCCTATAAACTTCAAATACCAGGCGCCTCTTGCTCCCTATAAACTTCAAATACCGGGGGCCTCTTGCTCTTTATAAACTTCACATACCGGGGGCCTCTTGCTTCCTATAAACTTCAAATACCAGGCGCCTCTTGCTCCCTATAAACTTCAAATACCGGGGGCCTCTTGCTTCCTATAAACTTCAAATACCGGGGGCCTCTTGCTCCCTATAAACTTCAAATACCAGGAGCCTCTTGCTCCCTATACACTTCAAATACCGGGGGCCTCTTGCTCCCTATAAACTTCACATACCGGGGGCCTCTTGCTCCCTATAAACTTCAAATACCGGGGGCCTCTTGCTCCCTATAAACTTCAAATACCGGGGACCTCTTGCTCCCTATAAACTTCAAATACCGGGGGCCTCTTGCTCCCTATAAACTTCAAATACCGGGGGCCTCTTGCTTCCTATAAACTTCAAATACCGGGGGCCTCTTGCTCCCTATAAACTTCAAATACCGGGGGCCTCTTGCTCCCTATAAACTTCAAATACCGGGGGCCTCTTGCTCCCTATAAACTTCAAATACCGGGGGCCTCTTGCTCCCTATAAACTTCAAATACCGGGGGCCTCTTGCTCCCTATGAACTTCAAATACCGGGGGCCTCTTGCTCCCTATAAACTTCAAATACCGGGGGCCTCTTGCTCCCAATGAACTTCACATACCAGGGGCCTCTTGCTCCCTATAAACTTCAAATACCGATGTCCTCTTGCTCCCCATAAACTTCAAATACCGGGGGCCTCTTGCTCCCTATAAACTTCAAATACCAGGGGCCTCTTGCTCCCTATAAACTTCAAATACCAGGCGCCTCTTGCTCCCTATAAACTTCAAATACCGGGGGCCTCTTGCTCTTTATAAACTTCACATACCGGGGGCCTCTTGCTTCCTATAAACTTCAAATACCAGGCGCCTCTTGCTCCCTATAAACTTCAAATACCGGGGGCCTCTTGCTTCCTATAAACTTCAAATACCGGGGGCCTCTTGCTCCCTATAAACTTCAAATACCAGGAGCCTCTTGCTCCCTATACACTTCAAATACCGGGGGCCTCTTGCTCCCTATAAACTTCACATACCGGGGGCCTCTTGCTCCCTATAAACTTCAAATACCGGGGGCCTCTTGCTCCCTATAAACTTCAAATACCGGGGACCTCTTGCTCCCTATAAACTTCAAATACCGGGGGCCTCTTGCTCCCTATAAACTTCAAATACCGGGGACCTCTTGCTCCCTATAAACTTCAAATACCGGGGGCCTCTTGCTTCCTATAAACTTCAAATACCGGGGGCCTCTTGCTCCCTATAAACTTCAAATACCGGGGGCCTCTTGCTCCCTATAAACTTCAAATACCGGGGGCCTCTTGCTCCCTATAAACTTCAAATACCGGGGGCCTCTTGCTCCCTATAAACTTCAAATACCGGGGGCCTCTTGCTCCCAATGAACTTCACATACCAGGGGCCTCTTGCTCCCTATAAACTTCAAATACCGGGGGCCTCTTGCTCCCTATAAACTTCAAATACCAGGGGCCTCTTGCTCCCTATAAACTTCAAATACCGGGGGCCTCTTGCTCCCTATAAACTTCAAATACCGGGGGCCTCTTGCTCCCTATAAACTTCAAATACCGGGCGCCTCTTGCTCCCTATAACCTTCACATACCGGGGGCCTCTTTCTTCCTATAAACTTCAAATACCAGGCGCCTCTTGCTCCCTATAAACTTCAAATACCGGGCGCCTCTTGCTCCCTATAACCTTCACATACCGGGGGCCTCTTTCTTCCTATAAACTTCAAATACCAGGCGCCTCTTGCTCCCTATAACTTCAAATACCGGGGGCCTCTTGATCCCTATAAACTTCAAATACCGGGGGCCTCTTGCTTCCTATAATCTTCAAATACCGGGGGCCTCTTGCTCCCTATAAACTTCAAATTCCAGGAACCTCTTGCTCCCTATAAACTTCAAATACCGGGGACCTTTTGCTCCCTATAAACTTCAAATACCGGGGACCTCTTGCTCCCTATAAACTTCAAATACCGGGGACCTCTTGCTCCCTATAAACTTCAAATACCCGGAGCCTCTTGCTCCCTATAAACTTCAAATACCGGGGGCCTCTTGCTCCCAATAAACTTCAAATACCGGGGCCTCTTGCTCCCTATAAACTTCAAATACCGGGGTCCTCTTGCTTCCTGTAAACTTCAAAACCGGGGACCTCTTGCTCCCTATAAACTTCAAATACCGGGGGCCTCTTGCTCCCCAGAAACCTCAAATACCGGGGTCCTCTTGCTCCCTATAAACTTCAAATACCGGGGACCTCTTGCTCCCTCTAAACTTCAAATACTGTGGGCCGCTTGCTCCCAATTAACTTCAAATACCGGGGACCTCTTGCTCCCTATAAATTCAAATACCGGGGACATTTTGTTCCCCATATACTTCAAATACAGGGGGACACTTGCTCCCTATAAACTTTAAATACTGATGGACTGTTGCTCCCTATAACTTCAAATACCAGGAGCCTCTTGCTCCCGATAAACTTCAAATACCGGGGACCTCTTGCTCCCTATATCTTCAAATACCAGGGGCCTCTTGCTCCCTATAACTTCAAATACCAGGGGACCTCTTGCTCCCTATAAACTTCAAATACCAGGAGCCTCTTGCTCCCTATGAACTTCAAATACCGGGGGCCTCTTGCTCCCTATAACTTCAAATACCAGGAGCCTCTTGCTCCGTATAAACTTGAAATACCGGGGGCCTCTTGCTCCCTATAAACTTCAAATACCGGGGGCCTCTTGCTCCCCATCAACTTCAAATACCAGGGGCCTCTTGCTCCCTATAAACTTCAAATACCGGGGACCTCTTGCTCCCTATAAACTTCAAATACCGGGGGCGTCTTGCTCCCCATAAACTTCAAATACCGGGGGCCTCTTGCTCCCCATAAACTTCAAATACTGTGGGCCTCTTGCTCCCTATAAACTTCAAATACCGGGGGCCTCTTGCTCCCTATAAACTTCAAATACCGGGGGCCTCTTGCTCCCTATAAACTTCAAATACCGGGGGCCTCTTGCTCCCTATAAAGTTCAAATACCGGGGACCTCTTGCTCCCTATAAACTTCAAATACCGGGGACCTCTTGCTCCCTATAAACTTCAAATACCGGGGACCTCATGCTCCCTATAAACTTCAAATACCAGGAGCCTCTTGCTCCCAATAAACTTCAAATACCTGGGCCTCTTGCTCCCTATAACTTCAAATACCAGGGGCCTCTTGCTCCCTATAACTTCAAATACCAGGAGCCTCTTGCTCCCTATATCTTCAAATACCAGGGGCCCCTTGCTCCCTATAACTTCAAATACCAGGGGCCTCTTGCTCCCTATACACATCAAATACCAGGCGCCTCTTGCTCCGTATAAACTTCAAATACCAGGGACCTCTTGCTCCCTATAAACTTCAAATACCGGGGACCTCTTGCTTCCTATAAACTTCAAATACCGGGGGCCTCTTGCTCCCTATAAACTTCAAATACCGGGGGCCTCTTGCTCCCAATAAACTTCAAATACCAGGGGCCTCTTGCTTCCTATAAACTTTAAATACCAGGGGCCTCTTGCTCCCTATAAACTTCAAATACCAGGAACCTCTTGCTCCCTATAAACTTCAAATATTGGGGGCCTCTTGCTCCCAATAAACTTCAAATACCGGGGCCTCTTGCTCCCTATAAACTTCAAATACCGGGGTCCTCTTGCTTCCTGTAAACTTCAAAACCGGGGACCTCTTGCTCCCTATAAACTTCAAACACCGGGGGCCTCTTGCTCCCCAGAAACCTCAAATACCTGGTCCTCTTGCTCCCTATAAACTTCAAATACCGGGGACCTCTTGCTCCCTCTAAACTTCAAATACTGTGGGCCGCTTGCTCCCAATAAACTTCAAATACCGGGGACCTCTTGCTCCCTATAATTTCAAATACCGGGGACATTTTGTTCCCCATAAACTTCAAATACAGGGGGCCACTTGCTCCCTATAAACTTTTAATACTGATGGACTGTTGCTCCCTATAACTTCAAATACTAGGGGCCTCTTGCTCCCTATAACTTCAAATACCAGGAGCCTCTTGCTCCCGATAAACTTCAAATACCGGGGACCTCTTGCTCCCTATATCTTCAAATACCAGGGGCCTCTTGCTCCCTATAACTTCAAATAGCAGGCGCCTCTTGCTCCGTATAAACTTCAAATACCAGGGACCTCTTGCTCCCTATAACTTCAAATACCAGGAGCCTCTTGCTCCCTATGAACTTCAAATACCGGGGGCCTCTTGCTCCCTATAACTTCAAATACCAGGAGCCTCTTGCTCCCTATAAACTTCAAATACCTGGCGCCTCTTGCTCCGTATAAACTTCAAATACCGGGGTCCTCTTGCTCCCTATAAACTTCAAATACCGGGGGCCTCTTGCTCCCTATAAACTTCAAATACCGGGGGCCTCTTGCTCCCCATCAACTTCAAATACCAGGGGCCTCTTGCTCCCTATAAACTTCAAATACCGGGGACCTCTTGCTCCCTATAAACTTCAAATACCGGGGGCCTCTTGCTCCCCATAAACTTCAAATACTGTGGGCCTCTTGCTCCCTATAAACTTCAAATACCGGGGGCCTCTTGCTCCCTATAAACTTCAAATACCGGGGGCCTCTTGCTCCCCATAAACTTCAAATACCGGGGACCTCTTGCTCCCCATAAACTTCAAATACCGGGGACCTCTTGCTCCCTATAGACTTCAAATACCGGGGACCTCTTGCTCCCCATAAACTTCAAATACCAGGGGCCACTTGCTCCCTATAAACTTCAAATACCGGGGACCTCTTGCTCCCTATAAACTTCAAATACCGGGGACCTCTTGCTCCCTATAAACTTCAAATACCGGGGTCCTCTTGCTCCATATAAACTTCAAATACCGGGGGCCTCTTGCTCCCTATAAACTTCAAATACCGGGGGCTTCTTGCTCCCTCTATACTACAAATACCGATGTCCTCTTGCTCCCCATAAACTTCAAATACCGGGGGCCTCTTGCTCCCTATAAACTTCAAATACCAGGGGCCTGTTGCTCCCTATAAACTTCAAATACCAGACGCCTCTTGCTCCCTATAAACTTCAAATACCGGGGGCCTCTTGCTCCCTATAAACTTCACATACCGGGGGCCTCTTGCTTCCTATAACTTCAAATACCGGGGGCCTCTTGATCCCTATAAACTTCAAATACCGGGGGCCTCTGGCTTCTTATAATCTTCAAATACCGGGGGCCTCTTGCTTCCAATAAACGTCAAATACCGGGGGCCTCTTGATCACTATAAACTTCAAATACCAGGCGCCTCTTGCTCCCTATAAACTTCAAATACCAGGAGCCTCTTGCTCCCTATAAACATCAAATACCGGGGGCCTCTTGCTCCCTATAAACTTCAAATACCAGGAGCCTCTTGCTCCCTATAAACTTCAAATACCAGGGGCCTCTTGCTCCCTATAAACTTCAAATACCGGGGGCCTCTTGCTCCCTGTAAACTTCAAATACCGGGGACCTCATGCTCCCTATAAACTTCAAATACCAGGAGCCTCTTGCTCCCTATAAAGTTCAAATACCGGGGACCTCTTGCTCCCTATAAACTTCAAATACCGGGGACCTCTTGCTCCCTATAAACTTCAAATACCGGGGACCTCATGCTCCCTATAAACTTCAAATACCAGGGGCCTCTTGCTCCCTATAAACTTCAAACACCGGGGACCTCTTGCTCCCTATAAACTTCAAATACCGGGGTCCTCTTGCTCCCTATAAACTTCAAATACCGGGGACCTCTTGCTCCCCATAAACTTCAAATACCAGGAGCCTCTTGCTCCCCATAAACTTCAAATACCAGGGGCCTCTTGCTCCCTATAAACTTCAAATACCGGGGACCTCTTGCTTCCTATAAACTTCAAATACCGGGTGCCTCTTGCTCCCTATAAACTTCAAATACCGGGGTCCTCTTGCTCCATATAAACTTCAAATACCGGGGGCCTCTTGCTCCCTATAAACTTCAAATACCGGGGGCTTCTTGCTCCCTCTAAACTACAAATACCGATGTCCTCTTGCTCCCCATAAACTTCAAATACCGGGGGCCTCTTGCTTCCTATAAACTTCAAATACCAGGGGTCTCTTGCTCCCTATAAACTTCAAATACCAGACGCCTCTTGCTCCCGAGAAACTTCAAATACCGGGGGCCTCTTGCTCCCTATAAACTTCACATACCGGGGGCCTCTTGCTTCCTATAAACTTCACATACCAGGCGCCTCTTGCTCCCTATAACTTCAAATACCGGGGGCCTCTTGATCCCTATAAACTTCAAATACCGGGGGCATCTTGCTTCCTATAAACTTCAAATACCGGGGGCCTCTTGCTTCCTATAATTTCTAATACCGGAGACATTTTGTTCCCCATAAACTTCAAATACCGGGGGCCTCCTGCTCCCTATAAACTTCACATACCGGGGGCCTCTTGCTCCCTATAAACTTCAAATACCGGGGGCCTCTTGCTCCCAATAAACTTCAAATACCAGGGGCCTCTTGCTTCCTATAAACTTCAAATACCGGGGGCCTCTTGCTGCCTATAAACTTCAAATACCGGGGGCCTCTTGCTTCCTATAATCTTCAAATACCGGGGGCCTCTTGATCACTATAAACTTCAAATACCAGGCGCCTCTTGCTCCCTTTAAACTTCAAATACCGGAGCCTCTTGCTCCCTATAAACTTCAAATACCGGGGGCCTCTTGCTCCCTATAAACTTCAAATACCGGGGGCCTCTTGCTCCCTATAAACTTCAAATACCGGGGGCCTCTTGCTCCCTATAAACTTCACATACCGGGGGCCTCTTGCTCCCTATAAACTTCAAATACCGGGGGCCTCTTGCTCCCTATAAACTTCAAATATCAGGCGCCTCTTGCTTCCTATAAACTTCAAATACCAGGGGCCTCTTGCTCCCTATAAACTTCAAATACCGGGGGCCTCTTGCTCCCTGTAAACCTCAAATACCGGGGACCTCATGCTCCCTATAAACTTCAAATACCAGGAGCCTCTTGCTCCCTATAAACTTCAAATACCGGGGACCTCTTGCTCCCTATAAACTTCAAATACCGGGGACCTCTTGCTCCCTCTAAACTTCAAATGCCGGGGACCTCATGCTCCCTATAAATTTCAAATACCAGGAGCCTCTTGCTCCCCATAAACTTCAAATACCGGGGGCCTCTTGCTCCCAATAAACTTCAAATACCGGGGACCCCTTGCTCCCTCTAAACTTCAAATACTGTGGGCCGCTTGCTCCCAATAAACTTCAAATACCGGGGACCTCTTGCTCCCTATAATTTCAAATACCGGGGACATTTTGTTCCCCATAAACTTCAAATACAGGGGGCCTCTTGCTCCCTATAACTTCAAATACCAGGAGCCTCTTGCTCCCTATATCTTCAAATACCAGGGGCCCCTTGCTCCCTATAACTTCAAATACCAGGGGCCTCTTGCTCCCTATACACATCAAATACCAGGCGTCTCTTGCTCCGTATAAACTTCAAATACCAGGGACCTCTTGCTCCCTATAAACTTCAAATACCGGGGACCTCTTGCTCCCTATAAACTTCAAATACCGGGGGCCTCTTGCTCCCTATAAACTTCAAATACCGGGGTCCTCTTGCTCCATATAAACTTCAAATACCGGGGGCCTCTTGCTCCCTATAAACTTCAAATACCGGGGGCTTCTTGCTCCCTCTAAACTACAAATACCGATGTCCTCTTGCTCCCCATAAACTTCAAATACCGGGGGCCTCTTGCTCCCTATAAACTTCAAATACCAGGGGCCTCTTGCTCCCTATAAACTTCAAATACCAGGCGCCTCTTGCTCCCTATAAACTTCAAATACCGGGGGCCTCTTGCTCTTTATAAACTTCACATACCGGGGGCCTCTTGCTTCCTATAAACTTCAAATACCAGGCGCCTCTTGCTCCCTATAAACTTCAAATACCGGGGGCCTCTTGCTCCCTATAAACTTCAAATACCGGGGGCCTCTTGCTCCCTATAAACTTCAAATACCGGGGGCCTCTTGCTCCCTATACACTTCAAATACCGGGGGCCTCTTGCTCCCTATAAACTTCACATACCGGGGGCCTCTTGCTTCCTATAAACTTCAAATACCGGGGGCCTCTTGCTCCCTATAAACTTCAAATACCGGGGGCCTCTTGCTCCCTATAAACTTCAAATACCGGGGGCCTCTTGCTCCCTATAAACTTCAAATACCGGGGGCCTCTTGCTCCCTATAAACTTCAAATACCGGGGGCCTCTTGCTCCCTATAAACTTCAAATACCGGGGACCTCTTGCTCCCTCTAAACTTCAAATACTGTGGGCCGCTTGCTCCCAATAAACTTCAAATACCGGGGACCTCTTGCTCCCTATAATTTCAAATACCGGGGACATTTTGTTCCCCATAAACTTCAAATACAGGGGGCCTCTTGCTCCCTATAACTTCAAATACCAGGAGCCTCTTGCTCCCTATATCTTCAAATACCAGGGGCCCCTTGCTCCCTATAACTTCAAATACCAGGGGCCTCTTGCTCCCTATACACATCAAATACCAGGCGCCTCTTGCTCCGTATAAACTTCAAATACCAGGGACCTCTTGCTCCCTATAAACTTCAAATACCGGGGACCTCTTGCTCCCTATAAACTTCAAATACCGGGGGCCTCTTGCTCCCTATAAACTTCAAATACCGGGGTCCTCTTGCTCCATATAAACTTCAAATACCGGGGGCCTCTTGCTCCCTATAAACTTCAAATACCGGGGGCTTCTTGCTCCCTCTAAACTACAAATACCGATGTCCTCTTGCTCCCCATAAACTTCAAATACCGGGGGCCTCTTGCTCCCTATAAACTTCAAATACCAGGGGCCTCTTGCTCCCTATAAACTTCAAATACCAGGCGCCTCTTGCTCCCTATAAACTTCAAATACCGGGGGCCTCTTGCTCTTTATAAACTTCACATACCGGGGGCCTCTTGCTTCCTATAAACTTCAAATACCAGGCGCCTCTTGCTCCCTATAAACTTCAAATACCGGGGGCCTCTTGCTTCCTATAAACTTCAAATACCGGGGGCCTCTTGCTCCCTATAAACTTCAAATACCAGGAGCCTCTTGCTCCCTATACACTTCAAATACCGGGGGCCTCTTGCTCCCTATAAACTTCACATACCGGGGGCCTCTTGCTTCCTATAAACTTCAAATACCGGGGGCCTCTTGCTCCCTATAAACTTCAAATACCGGGGGCCTCTTGCTCCCTATAAACTTCAAATACCGGGGGCCTCTTGCTCCCTATAAACTTCAAATACCGGGGGCCTCTTGCTCCCTATAAACTTCAAATACCGGGGGCCTCTTGCTCCCTATAAACTTCAAATACCGGGGGCCTCTTGCTCCCTATAAACTTCAAATACCGGGGGCCTCTTGCTCCCTATGAACTTCAAATACCGGGGGCCTCTTGCTCCCTATAAACTTCAAATACCGGGGGCCTCTTGCTCCCTATAAACTTCAAATACCGGGGGCCTCTTGCTCCCAATGAACTTCACATACCAGGGGCCTCTTGCTCCCTATGAACTTCAAATACCGGGGGCCTCTTGCTCCCTATAAACTTCAAATACCGGGGGCCTCTTGCTCCCTATAAACTTCAAATACCAGGGGCCTCTTGCTCCCTATAAACTTCAAATACCGGGGGCCTCTTGCTCCCTATAAACTTCAAATACCGGGGGCCTCTTGCTCCCTATAAACTTCAAATACCGGGCGCCTCTTGCTCCCTATAACCTTCACATACCGGGGGCCTCTTTCTTCCTATAAACTTCAAATACCGGGGGCCTCTTGCTCCCTATAAACTTCAAATACCGGGCGCCTCTTGCTCCCTATAACCTTCACATACCGGGGGCCTCTTTCTTCCTATAAACTTCAAATACCGGGGGCCTCTTGATCCCTATAAACTTCAAATACCAGGCGCCTCTTGCTCCCTATAAACTTCAAATACCGGGCGCCTCTTGCTCCCTATAACCTTCACATACCGGGGGCCTCTTTCTTCCTATAAACTTCAAATACCGGGGGCCTCTTGCTCCCTATAAACTTCAAATACCGGGCGCCTCTTGCTCCCTATAACCTTCACATACCGGGGGCCTCTTTCTTCCTATAAACTTCAAATACCGGGGGCCTCTTGATCCCTATAAACTTCAAATACCAGGCGCCTCTTGCTCCCTATAAACTTCAAATACCGGGGGCCTCTTGCTCTTTATAAACTTCACATACCGGGGGCCTCTTGCTTCCTATAAACTTCAAATACCAGGCGCCTCTTGCTCCCTATAAACTTCAAATACCGGGGGCCTCTTGCTTCCCATAAACTTCAAATACCGGGGGCCTCTTGCTCCCTATAAACTTCAAATACCAGGAGCCTCTTGCTCCCTATACACTTCAAATACCGGGGGCCTCTTGCTCCCTATACACTTCAAATACCAGGGGCCTCTTGCTCCCTATAAACTTCACATACCGGGGGCCTCTTGCTTCCTATAAACTTCAAATACCGGGGGCCTCTTGCTCCCTATAAACTTCAAATACCGGGGGCCTCTTGCTCCCTATAAACTTCAAATACCGGGGGCCTCTTGCTCCCTATAAACTTCAAATACCGGGGGCCTCTTGCTCCCTATAAACTTCAAATACCGGGGGCCTCTTGCTCCCTATGAACTTCAAATACCGGGGGCCTCTTGCTCCCTATAAACTTCAAATACCGGGGGCCTCTTGCTCCCTATAAACTTCAAATACCGGGGGCCTCTTGCTCCCAATGAACTTCACATACCAGGGGCCTCTTGCTCCCTATAAACTTCAAATACCGGGGGCCTCTTGCTCCCTATAAACTTCAAATACCAGGGGCCTCTTGCTCCCTATAAACTTCAAATACCGGGGGCCTCTTGCTCCCTATAAACTTCAAATACCGGGGGCCTCTTGCTCCCTATAAACTTCAAATACCGGGCGCCTCTTGCTCCCTATAACCTTCACATACCGGGGGCCTCTTTCTTCCTATAAACTTCAAATACCGGGGGCCTCTTGCTCCCTATAAACTTCAAATACCGGGCGCCTCTTGCTCCCTATAACCTTCACATACCGGGGGCCTCTTTCTTCCTATAAACTTCAAATACCGGGGGCCTCTTGATCCCTATAAACTTCAAATACCAGGCGCCTCTTGCTCCCTATAAACTTCAAATACCGGGCGCCTCTTGCTCCCTATAACTTCAAATACCGGGGGCCTCTTTCTTCCTATAAACTTCAAATACCAGGCGCCTCTTGCTCCCTATAACTTCAAATACCGGGGGCCTCTTTCTTCCTGTAAACCTCAAATACCGGGGACCTCATGCTCCCTATAAACTTCAAATACCAGGAGCCTCTTGCTCCCTATAAACTTCAAATACCGGGGACCTCGTGCTCCCTATAAACTTCAAATACCGGGGACCTCTTGCTCCCTCTAAACTTCAAATACCGGGGACCTCATGCTCCCTATAAACTTCAAATACCAGGAGCCTCTTGCTCCCCATAAACTTCAAATACCGGGGGCCTCTTGCTCCCAATAAACTTCAAATACCAGGGGCCTCTTGCTCCCTATAAACTTCAAATACCGGGGTCCTCTTGCTTCCTATAAACTTCAAATACCGGGGGCCTCTTGCTCCCCATAAACTTCCAATACCGGGGTCCTCTTGCTCCCTATAAACTTCAAATACCGGGGACCTCTTGCTCCCTCTAAACTTCAAATACTGTGGGCCGCTTGCTCCCAATAAACTTCAAATACCGGGGACGTCTTGCTCCCTATAATTTCAAATACCGGGGACATTTTGTTCCCCATAAACTTCAAATACAGGGGGCCTCTTGCTCCCTATAAACTTTAAATACTGATGGACTGTTGCTCCCTATAACTTCAAATACCAGGGGCCTCTTGCTCCCTATACACATCAAATACCGGGCGCCTCTTGCTCCCTATAACCTTCACATACCGGGGGCCTCTTTCTTCCGATAAACTTCAAATACCGGAAGCCTCTTGCTCCCTATAACTTCAAATACCGGAGGCCTCTTTCTTCCTATAAACTTCAAATACCAGGCGCCTCTTGCTCCCTATAACTTCAAATACCGGGGGCCTCTTTCTTCCTATAAACTTCAAATACCAGGCGCCTCTTGCTCCCTATAACTTCAAATACCAGGGGCCTCTTGCTCCCTATAAACTTCAAATACCGGGGGCCTCTTGCTCCCTATACCCTTCACATACCGGGGGCCTCTTTCTTCCTATAAACTTCAAATACCGGGGGCCTCTTGCTCCCTATAAACTTCAAATACCGGGCGCCTCTTGCTCCCTATAACCTTCACATACCGGGGGCCTCTTTCTTCCTATAAACTTCAAATACCGGGGGCCTCTTGATCCCTATAAACTTCAAATACCAGGCGCCTCTTGCTCCCTATAAACTTCAAATACCGGGCGCCTCTTGCTCCCTATAACCTTCACATACCGGGGGCCTCTTTCTTCCTATAAACTTCAAATACCAGGCGCCTCTTGCTCCCTATAAACTTCAAATACCGGGCGCCTCTTGCTCCCTATAACCTTCACATACCGGGGGCCTCTTTCTTCCTATAAACTTCAAATACCAGGCGCCTCTTGCTCCCTATAACTTCAAATACCGGGGGCCTCTTGATCCCTATAAACTTCAAATACCGGGGGCCTCTTGCTTCCTATAATCTTCAAATACCGGGGGCCTCTTGCTCCCTATAAACTTCAAATTCCAGGAACCTCTTGCTCCCTATAAACTTCAAATACCGGGGACCTCTTGCTCCCTATAAACTTCAAATACCGGGGACCTCTTGCTCCCTATAAACTTCAAATACCGGGGACCTCTTGCTCCCTATAAACTTCAAATACCCGGAGCCTCTTGCTCCCTATAAACTTCAAATACCGGGGGCCTGTTGCTCCCAATAAACTTCAAATACCGGGGTCCTCTTGCTTCCTGTAAACTTCAAAACCGGGGACCTCTTGCTCCCTATAAACTTCAAATACCGGGGGCCTCTTGCTCCCCAGAAACCTCAAATACCGGGGTCCTCTTGCTCCCTATAAACTTCAAATACCGGGGACCTCTTGCTCCCTCTAAACTTCAAATACTGTGGGCCGCTTGCTCCCAATTAACTTCAAATACCGGGGACCTCTTGCTCCCTATAAATTCAAATACCGGGGACATTTTGTTCCCCATATACTTCAAATACAGGGGGACACTTGCTCCCTATAAACTTTAAATACTGATGGACTGTTGCTCCCTATAACTTCAAATACCAGGAGCCTCTTGCTCCCGATAAACTTCAAATACCGGGGACCTCTTGCTCCCTATATCTTCAAATACCAGGGGCCTCTTGCTCCCTATAACTTCAAATACCAGGGGACCTCTTGCTCCCTATAAACTTCAAATAGCAGGCGCCCCTTGCTCCGTATAAACTTCAAATACCAGGGACCTCTTGCTCCCTATAACTTCAAATACCAGGAGCCTCTTGCTCCCTATGAACTTCAAATACCGGGGGCCTCTTGCTCCCTATAACTTCAAATACCAGGAGCCTCTTGCTCCGTATAAACTTCAAATACCGGGGGCCTCTTGCTCCCTATAAACTTCAAATACCGGGGGCCTCTTGCTCCCCATCAACTTCAAATACCAGGGGCCTCTTGCTCCCTATAAACTTCAAATACCGGGGACCTCTTGCTCCCTATAAACTTCAAATACCGGGGGCGTCTTGCTCCCCATAAACTTCAAATACCGGGGGCCTCTTGCTCCCCATAAACTTCAAATACTGTGGGCCTCTTGCTCCCTATAAACTTCAAATACCGGGGGCCTCTTGCTCCCTATAAACTTCAAATACCGGGGGCCTCTTGCTCCCTATAAACTTCAAATACCGGGGGCCTCTTGCTCCCTATAAACTTCAAATACCGGGGGCCTCTTGCTCCCTATAAACTTCAAACACCGGGGACCTCTTGCTCCCTATAATCTTCAAATACCGGGGTCCTCTTGCTCCCTATAAACTCAAATACCGGAGACCTCTTGCTCCCTATAGACTTCAAATACCGGGGACCTCTTGCTCCCCATAAACTTCAAATACCAGGGGCCTCTTGCTCCCTATAAACTTCAAATACCGGGGACCTCTTGCTCCCTATAAACTTCAAATACCGGGGACCTCTTGCTCCCTATAAACTTCAAATACCGGGGTCCTCTTGCTCCATATAAACTTCAAATACCGGGGGCCTCTTGCTCCCTATAAACTTCAAATACCGGGGGCTTCTTGCTCCCTCTAAACTACAAATACCGATGTCCTCTTGCTCCCCATAAACTTCAAATACCGGGGGCCTCTTGCTCCCTATAAACTTCAAATACCAGACGCCTCTTGCTCCCTATAAACTTCAAATACCGGGGGCCTCTTGCTCCCTATAAACTTCACATACCGGGGGCCTCTTGCTTCCTATAAACCTCAAATACCAGGCGCCTCTTGCTCCCTATAACTTCAAATACCGGGGGCCTCTTGATCCCTATAAACTTCAAATACCGGGGGCCTCTTGCTTCCTATAATCTTCAAATACCGGGGGCCTCTTGCTTCCAATAAACGTCAAATACCGGGGGCCTCTTGATCACTATAAACTTCAAATACCAGGCGCCTCCTACTCCCTATAAACTTCAAATACCAGGAGCCTCTTGCTCCCTATAAACTTCAAATACCGGGGGCCTCTTGCTCCCTATAAACTTCAAATACCGGGGCCTCTTGCTCCCTATAAACTTCAAATACCGGGGGCCTCTTGCTCCCTGTAAACCTCAACTACCGGGGACCTCATGCTCCCTATAAACTTCAAAACCGGGGACCTCTTGCTCCCTATAAACTTCAAATACCGGAGGCCTCTTGCTCCCCAGAAACCTCAAATACCGGGGTCCTCTTGCTCCCTATAAACTTCAAATACCGGGGACCTCTTGTTCCCTCTAAACTTCAAATACTGTGGGCCTCTTGCTCCCAATAAACTTCAAATACCGGGGACCTCTTGCTCCCTATAATTTCAAATACCGGGGACATTTTGTTCCCCATAAACTTCAAATACAGGAGGCCACTTGCTCCCTATAAACTTTAAATACTGATGGACTGTTGCTCCCTATAACTTCAAATACCAGGAGCCTCTTGCTCGCGATAAACTTCAAATACCGGGGACCTCATGCTCCCTATATCTTCAAATACCAGGGGCCTCTTGCTCCCTATAACTTCAAATACCAGGGGACCTCTTGCTCCCCATAAACTTCAAATAGCAGGCGCCTCTTGCTCCGTATAAACTTCAAATACCAGGGACCTCTTGCTCCCTATAACATCAAATACCAGGAGCCTCTTGCTCCCTATGAACTTCAAATACCGGGGGCCTCTTGCTCCCTATAACTTCAAATACCAGGAGCCTCTTGCTCCCTATAAACTTCAAATACCAGGTGCCTCTTGCTCCGTATAAACTTCAAATACCGGGGGCCTCTTGCTCCCTATAAACTTCAAATACCGGGGGCCTCTTGCTCCCTATAAACTTCAAATACCAGGCGCCTCTTGCTCCCTATAAACATCAAATACCGGGCGCCTCTTGCTCCCTATAACCTTCACATACCGGGGGCCTCTTGCTCCCTATAAACTTCAAATACCGGGCGCCTCTTGCTCCCTATAACCTTCACATACCGGGGGCCTCTTTCTTCCTATAAACTTCAAATACCGGGCGCCTCTTGCTCCCTATAACCTTCACATACCGGGGGCCTCTTTCTTCCTATAAACTTCAAATACCGGGGGCCTCTTGATCCCTATAAACTTCAAATACCAGGCGCCTCTTGCTCCCTATAAACTTCAAATACCGGGCGCCTCTTGCTCCCTATAACCTTCACATACCGGGGGCCTCTTTCTTCCTATAAACTTCAAATACCAGGCGCCTCTTGCTCCCTATAACTTCAAATACCGGGGGCCTCTTGATCGCTATAAACTTCAAATACCGGGGGCCTCTTGCTTCCTATAAACTTCAAATACCGGGGGCCTCTTGCTCCCTATAAACTTCAAATACCGGGGGCCTCTTGCTCCCAATAAATTTCAAATACCAGGGGCCTCTTGCTTCCTATAAACTTTAAATACCAGGGGCCTCTTGCTCCCTATAAACTTCAAATACCGGGGGCCTCTTGCTCCCTGTAAACTTCAAATACCGGGGACCTCATGCTCCCTATAAACTTCAAATTCCAGGAACCTCTTGCTCCCTATAAACTTCAAATACCGGGGACCTCTTGCTCCCTATAAACTTCAAATACCGGGGACCTCTTGCTCCCTATAAACTTCAAATACCGGGGACCTCTTGCTCCCTATAAACTTCAAATACCCGGAGCCTCTTGCTCCCTATAAACTTCAAATACCAGGGGCCTCTTGCTCCCAATAAACTTCAAATACCGGGGCCTCTTGCTCCCTATAAACTTCAAATACCGGGGTCCTCTTGCTTCCTGTAAACTTCAAAACCGGGGACCTCTTGCTCCCTATAAACTTCAAATACCGGGGGCCTCTTGCTCCCCAGAAACCTCAAATACCGGGGTCCTCTTGCTCCCTATAAACTTCAAATACCGGGGACCTCTTGCTCCCTCTAAACTTCAAATACTGTGGGCCGCTTGCTCCCAATTAACTTCAAATACCGGGGACCTCTTGCTCCCTATAAATTCAAATACCGGGGACATTTTGTTCCCCATATACTTCAAATACAGGGGGACACTTGCTCCCTATAAACTTTAAATACTGATGGACTGTTGCTCCCTATAACTTCAAATACCAGGAGCCTCTTGCTCCCGATAAACTTCAAATACCGGGGACCTCTTGCTCCCTATATCTTCAAATACCAGGGGCCTCTTGCTCCCTATAACTTCAAATACCAGGGGACCTCTTGCTCCCTATAAACTTTAAATAGCAGGCGCCCCTTGCTCCGTATAAACTACAAATACCAGGGACCTATTGCTCCCTATAACTTCAAATACCAGGAGCCTCTTGCTCCCTATGAACTTCAAATACCGGGGGCCTCTTGCTCCCTATAAACTTCAAATACCAGGAGCCTCTTGCTCCGTATAAACTTCAAATACCGGGGGCCTCTTGCTCCCTATAAACTTCAAATACCGGGGGCCTCTTGCTCCCCATCAACTTCAAATACCAGGGGCCTCTTGCTCCCTATAAACTTCAAATACCGGGGACCTCTTGCTCCCTATAAACTTCAAATACTGTGGGCCTCTTGCTCCCTATAAACTTCAAATACCGGGGGCCTCTTGCTCCCTATAAACTTCAAATACCGGGGGCCTCTTGCTCCCTATAAACTTCAAATACCGGGGGCCTCTTGCTCCCTATAAACTTCAAATACCGGGGGCCTCTTGCTCCCTATAAACTTCAAACACCGGGGACCTCTTGCTCCCTATAATCTTCAAATACCGGGGTCCTCTTGCTCCCTATAAACTTCAAATACCGGGGACCTCTTGCTCCCTATAGACTTCAAATACCGGGGACCTCTTGCTCCCCATAAACTTCAAATACCAGGGGCCTCTTGCTCCCTATAAACTTCAAATACCGGGGGCCTCTTGCTCCCGAAAAACTTCACATACCGGGGGCCTCTTGCTTCCTATAAACTTCAAATACCAGGCGCCTCTTGCTCCCTATAATTTCAAATACCGGGGGCCTCTTGAGCCCTATAAACTTCAAATACCGGGGGCCTCTTGCTCCCTATAAACTTCAAATACCGGGGCCTCTTGCTCCCTATAAACTTCAAATACCGAGGGCCTATTGCTCCCTGTAAACTTCAAATACCGGGGGCCTCTTGATCCCTGTAAACTTCAAATACCGGGGGCCTCTTGCTCCCTATAAACTTCAAATACCGGGGCCTCTTGCTCCCTATAAACTTCAAATACCAGGAGCCTCTTGCTCCCTATAAACTTCAAATACCGGGGACCTCTTGCTCTCTATAAACTTCAAATACCGGGGACCTCTTGCTCCCTATAAACTTCAAATACCGGGGACCTCATGCTCCATATAAACTTCAAATACCAGGAGCCTCTTGCTCCCTATAAACTTCAAATACCGGGGGCCTCTTGCTCCCAATAAACTTCAAATACCTGGGCCTCTTGCTCCCTATAAACTTCAAATACCGGGGGCCTCTTGCTCCCTATAAACTTCAAACACCGGGGAACTCTTGCTCCCTATAAACTTCAAATACCGGGGTCCTCTTGCTCCCTATAAACTTCAACTACCGGGGTCCTCTTGCTCCCTATAAACTTCATATACCGGGGACCTCTTGCTCCCCATAAACTTCAAATACCAGGGGCCTCTTGCTCCCTATAAACTTCAAATACCGGGGACCTCTTGCTCCCCATAAACTTCAAATACCAGGGGCCTCTTGCTCCCTATAAACTTCAAATACCGGGGGCCTCTTGCTCCCTATAAACTTCAAATACCAGACGCCTCTTGCTCCCTATAAACTTCAAATACCGGGGGCCTCTTGCTCCCTATAAACTTCACATACCGGGGGCTCTTGCTTCCTATAAACTTCAAATACCAGGCGCCTCTTGCTCCCTATAACTTCAAATACCGGGGGCCTCTTGATCCCTATAAACTTCAAATACCGGGGGCCTCTTGCTCCCTATAAACTTCAAATACCGGGGGCCTCTTGCTTCCTATAAACTTCAAATACCGGGGGCCTCTTGCATCCTATAATTTCAAATACCGGGGACATTTTGTTCCCCATAAACTTCAAATACCGGGGGCCTCCTGCTCCCTATAAACTTCAAATACCGGGGACCTCTTGCTCCCTATAAACTTCAAATACTGGGGGCCTCTTGCTCCCTATAAACTTCAAATACCGGGGTCCTCTTGCTCCATATAAACTTCAAATACCGGGGGCCTCTTGCTCCCTATAAACTTCAAATACCGGGGTCCTCTTGCTCCATATAAACTTCAAATACCAGGGGCCTCTTGCTCCCTATAAACTTCAAATACCAGACGCCTCTTGCTCCCTATAAACTTCAAATACCGGGGGCCTCTTGCTCCCTATAAACTTCACATACCGGGGGCTCTTGCTTCCTATAAACTTCAAATACCAGGCGCCTCTTGCTCCCTATAACTTCAAATACCGGGGGCCTCTTGATCCCTATAAACTTCAAATACCGGGGGCCTCTTGCTCCCTATAAACTTCAAATACCGGGGGCCTCTTGCTTCCTATAAACTTCAAATACCGGGGGCCTCTTGCTTCCTATAATTTCAAATACCGGGGACATTTTGTTCCCCATAAACTTCAAATACCGGGGGCCTCCTGCTCCCTATAAACTTCACATACCGGGGGGCCTCTTGCTCCCTATAAACTTCAAATACCGGGGGCCTCTTGCTCCCAATAAACTTCAAATAACAGGGGCCTCTTGCTTCCTATAAATTTCAAATACCGGGGGCCTCTTGCTCCCTATAAACTTCAAATACCGGGGGCCTCTTGCTTCCTATAATCTTCAAATACCGGGGGCCTCTTGCTTCCTATAAACTTCAAATACCGGGGGCCTCTTCATCACTATAAACTTCAAATACCAGGCGCCTCTTGCTCCCTATAAACTTCAAATACCAGGAGCCTCTTGCTCCCTATAAACTTCAAATACCGGGGGCCTCTTGCTCCCTCTCAACTTCAAATACCGGGGACCTCATGCTCCCTATAAACTTCAAATACCAGGAGCCTCTTGCTCCCTATAAACTTCAAATACCAGGGGCCTCTTGCTCCCTATAAACTTCAAATACCGGGGACCTCTTGCTCCCTATAAACTTCAAATACCGGGGGCCTCTTGCTCCCTATAAACTTCAAATACCAGGGGCCTCTTGCTCCCTATAAACTTCAAACACCGGGGACCTCTTGCTCCCTATAAACTTCAAATACCGGGGTCCTCTTGCTCCCTATAAACTTCAAATACCGGGGACCTCTTGCTCCCTATAAACTTCAAATACCGGGGACCTCTTGCTCCCTTTCAACTTCAAATATCGGGGACCTCTTGCTCCCTTTCAACTTCAAATACCGGGGGCCTCTTGCTCCCTATAAACTTCGAATACCGGGGTCCTCTTGCTCCATATAAACTTCAAATACCGGGGTCCTCTTGCTCCCTATAAACTTCAAATACCGGGGGCTTCTTGCTCCCTCTAAACTACAAATACCGATGTCCTCTTGCTCCCCATAAACTTCAAATACCGGGGGCCTCTTGCTCCCTATAAACTTCAAATACCAGACGCCTCTTGCTCCCTATAAACTTCAAATACCGGGGACCTCTTGCTCCCTATAAACTTCACATACCGGGGGCCTCTTGTTTCCTATAAACTTCAAATACCAGGCGCCTCTTGCTATCTATAACTTCAAATACCGGGGGCCTCTTGATCCCTATAAACTTCAAATACCGGGGGCCTCTTGCTTCCTATAAACTTCAAATACCAGGGGCCTCTTGCTTCCTATAAACTTCAAATACCGGGGGCCTCTTGATCACTATAAACTTCAAATACCAGGCGCCTCTTGCTCCCTATAAACTTCAAATACCAGGAGCCTCTTGCTCCCTATAAACTTCAAATACCGGGGGCCTCTTGCTCCCTATAAACTTCAAATACCGGGGACCTCTTGCTCCCCATAAACTTCAAATACCAGGGGCCTCTTGCTCCCTATAAACTTCAAATACCGGGGGCCTCTTGCTCCCTATAAACTTCAAATACCGGGGGCCTCTTGCTCCCAATAAACTTCAAATACCAGGGGCCTCTTGCTTCCTATAAACTTCAAATACCAGGGGCCTCTTGCTCCCTATAAACTTCAAATACCGGGGGCCTCTTGCTTCCTATAATCTTCAAATACCAGGGGACTCTTGCTTCCTATAAACTTCAAATACCAGGGGCCTCTTGCTCCCTATTAACTTCAAATACCAGGCGCCTCTTGCTCCCTATAAACTTCAAATACCAGGAGCCTCTTGCTCCCTATAAACTTCAAATACCGGGGGCCTCTTGCTCCCTATAAACCTCAAATACCGGGGGCCTGTTGCTCCCTGTAAACTTCAAATACCGGGGACCTCATGCTCCCTATAAACTTCAAATACCAGGAGCCTCTTGCTCCCTATAAACTTCAAATACCGGGGACCTCTTGCTCCCGAGAAACTTCAAATACCGGGGGCCTCTTGCTCCCTATAAACTTCAAATACCGGGGGCCTCTTGCTCCCTATAAACTTCAAATACCGGGGGCCTCTTGCTCCCTATAAACTTCAAATACCGGGGGCCTCTTGCTCCCTATAAACTTCACATACCGGGGGCCTCTTGCTCCCTAAAAACTTCAAATACCGGGGGCCTCTTGCTCCCAATAAACTTCAAATACCAGGGGCCTCTTGCTTCCTATAAACTTCAAATACCAGGGGCCTCTTGCTCCCTATAAACTTCAAATACCGGGGACCTCTTGCTCCCGATAAACTTCAAATACTGTGGGCCTCTTGATCCCTGTAAACTTCAAATACCGGGGGCCTCTTGCTTCCAATAAACTTCAAATACCGGGGACCTCTTGATCCCTAGAAAACTTCAAATACCGGGGACCTCTTGCTCCCTATAAACTTCAAATACCGGGGACCTCTTGCTCCCTATAAACTTCAAATACTGTGGGCCTCTTGATCCCTGTAAACTTCAAATACCGGGGGCCTCTTGCTCACTATAAACTTCAAATACCGGGGGCCTCTTGCTCCCTATAAACTTCAAATACCAGGAGCCTCTTGCTCCCTATAAACTTCAAATACCGGGGGCCTCTTGCTCAATTTAAACTTCAAATACTGGGGGCCTCTTGCTCCCTATAAACTTCACATACCGGGGGTCTCTTGCTCCCTATAAACTTCAAATACCGGGGGCCTTTTGCTCCCTATAAACTTCAAATACAGGGGCCTCTTGCTTCCTATAAACTTAAAATACCAGGGGCCTCTTGCTCCCTATAAACTTCAAATACCGGGGGCCTCTTGCTCCCTGTAAACTTCAAATACCGGGCCCCTCATGCTCCCTATAAACTTCAAATACCAGGAGCCTCTTGCTCCCTAAAAACTTCAAATACCGGGGACCTCTTGCTCCCTATAAACTTCAAATACCGGGGACCTCTTGCTCCCTATTAACTTCAAATACCGGGGACCTCATGCTCCCTATAAACTTCAAATACCAGGAGCCTCTTGCTCCCTATAAACTTCAAATACCGGGGGCCTCTTGCTCCCAATAAACTTCAAATACCAGGGGCCTCTTGCTCCCTATAAACTTCAAATACCGGGGTCCTCTTGCTTCCTATAAACTTCAAAACCGGGGACGTCTTGCTCCCTATAACTTCAAATACCAGGGACCTCTTGCTCCCTATAATTTCAAATACCGGGGACATTTTGTTCCCCATAAACTTCAAATACAGGGGGCCTCTTGCTCCCTATAAACTTTAAATACTGATGGACTGTTGCTCCCTATAACTTCAAATACCATGAGCCTCTTGCTCCCGATAAACTTCAAATACCGGGGACCTCTTGCTCCCTATATCTTCAAATACCAGGGGCCTCTTGCTCCCTATAACTTCAAATACCGGGGGCTTCTTGCTCCCTATAAACTTCAAATACCGGGGGCCTCTTGCTCCCTATAAACTTCAAATACTGTGGGCCTCTTGCTCCCTATAAACCTCAAATACCGGGGACCTCTTGCTCCCTATAAACTTCAAATACCAGGCGCCTCTTGCTCCCTATAAACTTCAAATACCGGGGGCCTCTTGCTCCCTATAAACTTCAAATACCGGGGACCTCTTGCTCCCCATAAACTTCAAATACCAGGGACCTCTTGCTCCCTATAACTTCAAATACCAGGAGCCTCTTGCTCCCTATGAACTTCAAATACCGGGGGCCTCTTGCTCCCTATAACTTCAAATACCAGGAGCCTCTTGCTCCCTATAAACTTCAAATACCAGGCGCCTCTTGCTCCGTATAAACTTGAAATACCGGTGGCCTCTTGCTCCCTATAAACTTCAAATACCGGGGGCCTCTTGCTCCCTATAAACTTCAAATACCGGGGGCCTCATGCTCCCCATAAACTTCAAATACCAGAGGCCTCTTGCTCCCTATAAACTTCAAATACCGGGGACCTCTTGCTCCCTATAAACTTCAAATACCGGGGGCCTCTTGCTCCCCATAAACTTCAAATACCAGGAGCCTCTTGCTCACTATAAACTTCAAATACCAGGGGACTCTTGCTCCCCATAAACTTCAAATACCGGGGGCCTCTTGCTCCGTATAAACTTCAAGTACCGGGGGCCTCTTGCTCCCTATAAACTTCAAATACAGTGGGCCTCTTGCTCCCTATAAACTTCAAATACCGGGGACCTCTTGCTCCCTATAAACTTCAAATACCGGGGGCCTCTTGCTCCCTATAAACTTCAAATACCGGGGGCCTCTTGCTCCCTATAAACTTCAAATACCGGGGACCTCTTGCTCCCCATAAACTTCAAATACCAGGGGCCTCTTGCTCCCTAGAAACTTCAAATACCGGGGACCTCTGGCTCCCTATAAATTTCAAATACCGGGGTCCTCTTGCTCCCTATAAACTTCAAATACCGGGGACCTCTTGCTCCCTATAAACTTCAAATACCGGGGACCTCTTGCTCCCCATAAACTTCAAATTCCTGGGACCTCTTGCTCCCTATAATTTCAAATACCGGGGACATTTTGTTCCCCATAAACTTTAAATACAGGGGGCCTCTTGCTCCCCATAAACTTCAAATACCAGGAGCCTCTTGCTCACTATAAACTTCAAATACCGGGGGACTCTTGCTCCCTATAACTTCAAATACCAGGAGCCTCTTGCTCCCTATAAACTTCAAATACCGGGGGCCTCTTGCTTCCTATAAACTTCAAAACCGGGGACCTCTTGCTCCCTATAAACTTCAAATACCGGGGACCTCTTGCTCCCTATAAACTTCAAATACCGGGGACCTCTTGCTCCCTATAAACTTCAAATACCGGGGACCTCTTGCTCCCTCTAAACTTCAAATACTGTGGGCCGCTTGCTCCCAACAAACTTCTAATACCTGGGACCTCTTGCTCCCTATAATTTGAAATACCGGGGACATTTTGTTCCCCATAAACTTCAAATACCGGGGGCCTCTTGCTCCCTATAAACTTCACATACCGGGGGCCTCTTGCTCCCAATAAACTTCAAATACCAGAGGCCTCTTGCTTCCTATAAACTTCATATACCGGGGGCCTCTTGCTCCCTGTAAACTTCAAATACCGGGGACCTCATGCTCCCTATAAACTTCAAATACCAGGAACCTCTTGCTCCCTATAAACTTCAAATACCGGGGACCTCTTGCTCCCTATAAACTTCAAATACCGGGGACCTCTTGCTCCCTATAAACTTCAAATACCGGGGACCTCATGCTCCCTATAAACTTCAAATACCAGGAGCCTCTTGCTCCCTATAAACTTCAAATACCGGGGGCCTCTTGCTCCCAATAAACCTCAAATACCGGGGCCTCTTGCTCCCTATAAACTTCAAATACCGGGGTCCTCTTGCTCCCTATAAACTTCAAATACCGGGGACCTCTTGCTCCCTCTAAACTTCAAATACTGTGGGCCGCTTGCTCCCAATAAACTTCAAATACCGGGGACTTCTTGCTCCCTATAATTTCAAATACCGGGGACATTTTGTTCCCCATAAACTTCAAATACAGGGGGCCACTTGCTCCCTATAAACTTTAAATACGGATGGACTGTTGCTCCCTATAACTTCAAATACCATGAGCCTCTTGCTCCCGATAAACTTCAAATACCAGGAGCCTCTTGCTCCCTATAAACTTCAAATACCGGGGGCCTCTTGCTCCCTATAAACTTCAAATACCGGGGGCCTCTTGCTCCCTATAAACTTCACATACCGGGGGCCTCTTGCTCCCTATAAACTTCAAATACCGGGGGCCTCTTGCTCCCAATAAACTTCAAATACCAGGGGCCTCTTGCTCCATATAAACTTCAAATACCGGGGGCCTCTTGCTCCCTATAAACTTCAAATACCGGGGGCTTCTTGCTCCCTCTAAACTACAAATACCGATGTCCTCCTGCTCCACATAAACTTCAAATACCGGGGCCCTCTTGCTCCCTATAAACTTCAAATACCAGGAGCCTCTTGCTCCCGATAAACTTCAAATACCGGGGACCTCTTGCTCCCTATATCTTCAAATACCAGCGGCCTCTTGCTCCCTATAACTTCAAATACCGGGGGCCTCTTGCTCCCTATAAACTTCAAATACCGGGGGCCTCTTGCTCCCTATAAACTTCAAATACTGTGGGCCTCTTGCTCCCTATAAACTTCAAATACCGGGGACCTCTTGCTCCCTATAAACTTCAAATACCAGGGGCCTCTTGCTCCCTATAAACTTCAAATACCAGGGACCTCTTGCTCCCTATAACTTCAAATACCAGGAGCCTCTTGCTCCCTATGAACTTCAAATACCGGGGGCCTCTTGCTCCCTATAACTTCAAATACCGGGAGCCTCTTGCTCCCTATAAACTTCAAATACCGGGGGCCTCTTGCTCCGTATAAACTTCAAATACCGGGGGCCTCTTGCTCCCTATAAACTTCAAATACCGGGGGCCTCTTGCTCCCTATAAACTTCAAATACCGGGGGCCTCTTCCTCCCCATAAACTTCAAATACCAGGGGCCTCTTCCTCCCTATAAACTTCAAATACCGGGGGCCTCTTGCTCCCAATAAACTTCAAATACCAGGGGCCTCTTGCTCCCTATAAACTTCAAATACCGGGGACCTCATGCTCCCTATAAACTTCAAATACCAGGAGCCTCTTGCTCCCTATAAACTTCAAATACCGGGGACCTCTTGCTCCCTATAAACTTCAAATACCGGGGACCTCATGCTCCCTATAAACTTCAAATACCAGGAGCCTCTTCCTCCCTATAAACTTCAAATACCGGGGGCCTCTTGCTCCCAATAAACTTCAAATACCAGGGGCCTCTTGCTCCCTATAAACTTCAAATACCGGGGTTCTCTTGCTTCCTATAAACTTCAAATACCGGGGACCTCTTGCTCCCCATAATCTTCAAATACCAGGGGCCTCTTGCTCCCTAGAAACTTCAAATACCGGGGACATTTTGTTCCCCATAAACTTCAAATACCGGGGGCCTCTTGCTCCGTATAAACTTCAAATACCGGGGGCCTCTTGCTCCCTATAAACTTCAAATACCGGGGGCCTCTTCCTCCCCATAAACTTCAAATACCAGGGGCCTCTTGCTCCCTATAAACTTCAAATACCGGGGGCCTCTTGCTCCTTATAAACTTCACATACCGGGGGTCTCTTGCTCCCTATAAACTTCAAATACCGGGGGCCTCTTGCTCCCTATAAACTTCAAATACAGGGGCCTCTTGCTTCCTATAAACTTCAAATACCAGGGGCCTCTTGCTCCCTATAAACTTCAAATACCGGGGGCCTCTTGCTCCCTGTAAACTTCAAATACCGGGGACCTCATGCTCCCTATAAACTTCAAATACCAGGAGCCTCTTGCTCCCTATAAACTTCAAATACCGGGGACCTCTTGCTCCCTATAAACTTCAAATACCAGGGGACCTCTTGCTCCCTATAAACTTCAAATACCGGGGACCTCTTGCTCCCTATTAACTTCAAATACCGGGGACCTCATGCTCCCTATAAACTTCAAATACCGGGGACGTCTTGCTCCCTGTAAACTTCAAATACCGGGGACCTCATGCTCCCTATAAACTTCAAATACCGGAGTCCTCTTGCTCACTATAAACTTCAAATACCGGGGACCTCTTGCTCCCCATAAACTTCAAATACCTGGGACCTCTTGCTCCCTATAATTTCAAATACCGGGGACATTTTGTTCCCCATAAACTTCAAATACAGGGGGCCTCTTGCTCCCTATAAACTTTAAATACTGGTGGACTGTTGCTCCGTATAACTTCAAATACCATGAGCCTCTTGCTCCCGATAAACTTCAAATATCGGGGACCTCTTGCTCCCTATATCTTCAAATACCAGCGGCCTCTTGCTCCCTATAAACTTCAAATACCGGGGGCTTCTTGCTCCCTCTAAACTACAAATACCGATGTCCTCTTGCACCCCATAAACTTCAAATACCGATGTCCTCTTGCTCCCCATAAACTTCAAATACCGGGGGCCTCTTGCTCCCTATAAACTTCACATACCGGGGGCCTCTTGCTTCCTATAAACTTCAAATACCGGGAGCCTCTTGCTCCCTATAAACTTCAAATACCGGGGGCCTCTTGCTCCCTATGAACTTCAAATACCGGGGGCCTCTTGCTCCCTATAACTTCAAATACCGGGAGCCTCTTGCTCCCTATAAACTTCAAATACCGGGGGCCTCTTGCTCCGTATAAACTTCAAATACCGGGGGCCTCTTGCTCCCTATAAACTTCAAATACCGGGGGCCTCTTGCTCCCTATAAACTTCAAATACCGGGGGCCTCTTCCTCCCCATAAACTTCAAATACCAGGGGCCTCTTGCTCCCTATAAACTTCAAATACCGGGGGCCTCTTGCTCCCTATAAACTTCAAATACCGGGGGCCTCTTGCTCCCTATAAACTTCAAATACAGGGGCCTCTTGCTTCCTATAAACTTCAAATACCAGGGGCCTCTTGCTCCCTATAAACTTCAAATACCGGGGGCCTCTTGCTCCCTGTAAACTTCAAATACCGGGGACCTCATGCTCCCTATAAACTTCAAATACCGGGGGTCTCTTGCTCCCTATAAACTTCAAATACCGGGGGCCTCTTGATCCCTAGAAACTTCAAATACCGGGGGCCTCTTGCTTCCTATAAACTTCAAATACCGGGGGCCTCTTGCTTCCTATAAACTTCAAATACCGGGGGCCTCTTGATCACTATAAACTTCAAATACCAGGCGCCTCTTGCTCCCTATAAACTTCAAATACCAGGAGCCTCTTGCTCCCTATAAACTTCAAATACCGGGGGCCTCTTGCTCCCTATAAACTTCAAATACCGGGGGCCTCTTGCTCCCTATAAACTTCACATACCGGGGGCCTCTTGCTCCCTATAAACTTCAAATACCAGGGGCCTCTTGCTTCCTATAAACTTCAAATACCGGGGTCCTCTTGCTCCATATAAACTTCAAATACCGGGGGCCTCTTGCTCCCTATAAACTTCATATACCGGAGGCTTCTTGCTCCCTCTAAGCTACAAATACCGATGTCCTCCTGCTCCACATAAACTTCAAATACCGGGGCCCTCTTGCTCCCTATAAACTTCAAATACCAGGAGCCTCTTGCTCCCTATAAACTTCAAATACCAGGTGCCTCTTGCTCCCTATAAACTTCAAATACCGGGGGCCTCTTGCTCCCTATAAACTTCACATACCGGGGGCCTCTTGATCCCTATAAACTTCAAATACCGGGGGCCTCTTGCTTCCTATAAACTTCAAATACCGAGGGCCTCTTGATCACTATAAACTTCAAATACCAGGCGCCTCTTGCTCCATATAAACTTCAAATACCGGGGGCCTCTTGCTCCCTATAAACTTCATATACCGGGGGCTTCTTGCTCCCTCTAAGCTACAAATACCGATGTCCTCCTGCTCCACATAAACTTCAAATACCGGGGCCCTCTTGCTCCCTATAAACTTCAAATACCAGGAGCCTCTTGCTCCCTATAAACTTCAAATACCAGGTGCCTCTTGCTCCCTATAAACTTCAAATACCGGGGGCCTCTTGCTCCCTATAAACTTCACATACCGGGGGCCTCTTGATCCCTATAAACTTCAAATACCGGGGGCCTCTTGCTTCCTATAAACTTCAAATACCGAGGGCCTCTTGATCACTATAAACTTCAAATACCAGGCGCCTCTTGCTCCCTATAAACTTCAAATACCAGGAGCCTCTTGCTCCCTATAAACTTCAAATACCGGGGGCCTCTTGCTCCCTATAAACTTCAAATACCGGGGACCTCTTGCTCCCTATAAACTTCAAATACCGGGGACCTCATGCTCCCTATAAACTTCAAATACCAGGAGCCTCTTCCTCCCTATAAACTTCAAATACCGGGGGCCTCTTGCTCCCAATAAACTTCAAATACCAGGGGCCTTTTGCTCCCTATAAACTTCAAATACCGGGGTTCTCTTGCTTCCTATAAACTTCAAATACCGGGGACCTCTTGCTCCCCATAAACTTCAAATACCAGGGGCCTCTTGCTCCCTAGAAACTTCAAATACCGGGGACCTCTTGCTCCCTATAAACTTCAAATACCGGAGTCCTCTTGCTCACTATAAACTTCAAATACCGGGGACCTCTTGCTCCCCATAAACTTCAAATACCTGGGACCTCTTGCTCCCTATAATTTCAAATACCGGGGACATTTTGTTCCCCATAAACTTCAAATACAGGGGGCCTCTTGCTCCCTATAAACTTTAAATACTGGTGGACTGTTGCTCCGTATAACTTCAAATACCATGAGCCTCTTGCTCCCGATAAACTTCAAATATCGGGGACCTCTTGCTCCCTATATCTTCAAATACCAGCGGCCTCTTGCTCCCTATAAACTTCAAATACCGGGGGCTTCTTGCTCCCTCTAAACTACAAATACCGATGTCCTCTTGCTCCCCATAAACTTCAAATACCAGGGGCCTCTTGCTCCCTAGAAACTTCAAATACCGGGGACCTCTTGCTCCCTATAAACTTCAAATACCGGGGTCCTCTTGCTCCCTATAAACTTCAAATACCGGGGACCTCTTGCTCCCTATAAACTTCAAATACCGGGGACCTCTTGCTCCCCATAAACTTCAAATACCTGGGACCTCTTGCTCCCTATAATTTCAAATACCGGGGACATTTTGTTCCCCATAAACTTCAAATACAGGGGGCCTCTTGCTCCCTATAAACTTTAAATACTGATGGACTGTTGCTCCCTATATCTTCAAATACCAGGGGCCTCTTGCTCCCTATAAACTTCAAATACCGGGGGCCTCTTGCTCCCTATAAACTTCAAATACCGGGGACCTCTTGCTCCCCATCAACTTCAAATACCAGGGGCCTCTTGCTCCCTATAAACTTCAAATACCGGGGACCTCTTGCTCCCCATAAACTTCAAATACCAGGGACCTCTTGCTCCCTATAACTTCAAATACCAGGAGTCTCTTGCTCCCTATAAACTTCAAATAGCAGAGGCCTCTTGCTCCCTATAAACTTCAAATACCAGAGGCCTCTTGCTCCCTATAAACTTCAAATACCGGGGACCTCTTGCTCCCTATAAACTTCAAATACCGGGGGCCTATTGCTCCCCATAAACTTCAAATACCAGGAGCCTCTTGCTCACTATAAACTTCAAATACCGGTGGACTCTTGCTCCCCATAAACTTCAAATACCGGGGGCCTCTTGCTCCGTATAAACTTCAAATACTGTGGGCCTCTTGCTCCCTATAAACTTCAAATACCGGGGACCTCTTGCTCCCTATAAACTTCAAATACCGGGGGCCTCTTGCTCCCCATAAACTTCAAATACCAGAGGCCTCTTGCTCCCTATAAACTTCAAATACCGGGGACCTCTTGCTCCCTATAAACTTCAAATACCGGGGGCCTATTGCTCCCCATAAACTTCAAATACCAGGAGCCTCTTGCTCACTATAAACTTCAAATACCGGTGGACTCTTGCTCCCCATAAACTTCAAATACCGGGGGCCTCTTGCTCCGTATAAACTTCAAATACTGTGGGCCTCTTGCTCCCTATAAACTTCAAATACCGGGGACCTCTTGCTCCCTATAAACTTCAAATACCGGGGGCCTCTTGCTCCGTATAAACTTCAAATACTGTGGGCCTCTTGCTCCCTATAAACTTCAAATACCGGGGACCTCTTGCTCCCTATAAACTTCAAATACCGGGGGCCTCTTGCTCCCTATAAACTTCAAATACCGGGGGCCTCTTGCTCCCTATAAACTTCAAATACCGGAGACCTCTTGCTCCCCATAAACTTCAAATACCAGGGGCCTCTTGCTCCCTAGAAACTTCAAATACCGGGGACCTCTTGCTCCCTATAAACTTCAAATACCGGGGTCCTCTTGCTCCCTATAAACTTCAAATACCGGGGACCTCTTGCTCCCTATAAACTTCAAATACCGGGGACCTCTTGCTCCCCATAAACTTCAAATACCTGGGACCTCTTGCTCCCCATAAACTTCAAATACCGGGGACATTTTGTTCCCCATAAACTTCAAATACAGGGGGACTCTTGCTCCCTATAAACTTTAAATACTGATGGACTGTTGCTCCGTATAACTTCAAATACCATGAGCCTCTTGCTCCCGATAAACTTCAAATACCGGGGACCTCTTGCTCCCTGTATCTTCAAATACCTGGGACCTCTTGCTCCCTATAATTTCAAATACCGGGGACATTTTGTTCCCCATAAACTTCAAATACAGGGGGCCTCTTGCTCCCTAAAAACTTTAAATACTGATGGACTGTTGCTCCGTATAACTTCAAATACCATGAGCCTCTTGCTCCCCATAAACTTCAAATACCGGGGGCCTCTTGCTCCGTATAAACTTCAAATACCGGGGGCCTCTTGCTCCCTATAATTTCAAATACCGGGGACATTTTGTTCGCCATAAACTTCAAATACAGGGGGCCTCTTGCTCCCTATAAACTTTACATACTGATGGACTGTTGCTCCCTATAACTTCAAATACCATGAGCCTCTTGCTCCCGATAAACTTCAAATGCCGGGGACCTCTTGCTCCCTATATCTTCAAATACCAGGGGCCTCTTGCTCCCGATAAACTTCAAATACCGGGGGCCTCTTGCTCCCTATAAACTTCAAATACTGTGGGCCTCTTGCTCCCTATAAACTGCAAATACCGGGGACCTCTTGCTCCCTATAAACTTCAAATACCGGGGGCCTCTTGCTCCCTATAAACTTCAAATACCGGGGGCCTCTTGCTCCCTATAAACTTCAAATACCGGGGGCCTCTTGCTCCCTATAAACTTCAAATACCGGGGGCCTCTTGCTCCCTATAAACTTCAAATACCGGAGACCTCTTGCTCCCCATAAACTTCAAATACCAGGGGCCTCTTGCTCCCTAGAAACTTCAAATACCGGGGACCTCTTGCTCCCTATAAACTTCAAATACCGGGGTCCTCTTGCTCCCTATAAACTTCAAATACCGGGGACCTCTTGCTCCCTATAAACTTCAAATACCGGGGACCTCTTGCTCCCTATAAACTTCAAATACCGGGGACCTCTTGCTCCCCATAAACTTCAAATACCAGGGGCCTCTTGCTCCCCATAAACTTCAAATACCGGGGACCTCTTGCTCCCTATAAACTTCAAATACCAGGGACCACTTGCTCCCTATAACTTCAAATACCAGGAGCCTCTTGCTCCCTATGAACTTCAAATACCAGGCGCCTCTTGCTCCGTATAAACTTCAAATACCGGGGGCCTCTTGCTCCCTATAAACTTCAAATACCGGGGGCTTCTTGCTCCCTATAAACTTCAAATACCGGGGACCTCTTGCTCCCCATAAACTTCAAATACCAGGGGCCTCTTGCTCCCTATAAACTTCAAATACCGGGGGCCTCTTGCTCCCTATAAACTTCAAATACCGGGGACCTCTTGCTCCCCATAAACTTCAAATACCAGGGGCCTCTTGCTCCCTATAAACTTCAAATACCGGGGACCTCTTGCTCCCCATAAACTTCAAATACCAGGGGCCTCTTGCTCCCGAAAAACTTCAAATACCGGGGGCCTCTTGCTCCCCATCAACTTCAAATACCAGGAGCCTCTTGCTCACTATAAACTTCAAATACCGGGGACCTCTTGCTCCCTATAAACTTCAAATACCAGGGACCACTTGCTCCCTATAACTTCAAATACCAGGAGCCTCTTGCTCCCTATGAACTTCAAATACCAGGCGCCTCTTGCTCCGTATAAACTTCAAATACCGGGGGCCTCTTGCTCCCTATAAACTTCAAATACCGGGGGCTTCTTGCTCCCTATAAACTTCAAATACCGGGGACCTCTTGCTCCCCATAAACTTCAAATACCAGGGGCCTCTTGCTCCCTATAAACTTCAAATACCGGGGGCCTCTTGCTCCCTATAAACTTCAAATACCGGGGACCTCTTGCTCCCCATAAACTTCAAATACCAGGGGCCTCTTGCTCCCTATAAACTTCAAATACCGGGGACCTCTTGCTCCCCATAAACTTCAAATACCAGGGGGCCTCTTGCTCCCTATAAACTTCAAATACCGGGGGTCTCTTGCTCCCTATAAACTTCAAATACCGGGGGCCTCTTGCTCCCTATAAACTTCAAATACTGTGGGCCTCTTGCTCCCTATAATTTCAAATACCGGGAACATTTTGTTCGCCATAAACTTCAAATACAGGGGGCCTCTTGCTCCCTATAAACTTTACATACTGATGGACTGTTGCTCCCTATAACTTCAAATACCATGAGCCTCTTGCTCCCGATAAACTTCAAATGCCGGGGACCTCTTGCTCCCTATATCTTCAAATACCAGGGGCCTCTTGCTCCCGATAAACTTCAAATACCGGGGGCCTCTTGCTCCCTATAAACTTCAAATACCAGGGGCCTCTTGCTCCCTATAAACTTCAAATACCGGGGACCTCTTGCTCCCTATAAACTTCAAATACCGGGGGCCTCTTGCTCCCTATAAACTTCAAATACCGGGGGCCTCTTGCTCCGTATAAACTTCAAATACCGGGGACCTCTTGCTCCCCATCAACTTCAAATACCAGGGGCCTCTTGCTCCCGATAAACTTCAAATACCGGGGGCCTCTTGCTCCCTATAAACTTCAAATACCAGGGGCCTCTTGCTCCCTATAAACTTCAAATACCGGGGGCCTCTTGCTCCCTATAAACTTCAAATACCAGGAGTCTCTTGCTCCCTATAAACTTCAAATACCGGGGGCCTCTTGCTCCCTATAAACTTCAAATACCGGGGGCCACATGCTCCCCATAAACTTCAAATACCAGAGGCCTCTTGCTCCCTATAAACTTCAAATACCGGGGACCTCTTGCTCCCTATAAACTTCAAATACCGGGGGCCTATTGCTCCCCATAAACTTCAAATACCAGGAGCCTCTTGCTCACTATAAACTTCAAATACCGGTGGACTCTTGCTCCCCATAAACTTCAAATACCGGGGGCCTCTTGCTCCGTATAAACTTCAAATACCGGGGGCCTCTTGCTCCCTATAAACTTCAAATACTGTGGGCCTCTTGCTCCCTATAAACTTCAAATACCGGGGACCTCTTGCTCCCTATAAACTTCAAATACCGGGGGCCTCTTGCTCCCTATAAACTTCAAATACCGGGGGCCTCTTGCTCCCTATAAACTTCAAATACCGGGGACCTCTTGCTCCCCATAAACTTCAAATACCAGGGGCCTCTTGCTCCCTAGAAACTTCAAATACCGGGGTCCTCTTGCTCCCTACAAACTTCAAATACCGGGGACCTCTTGCTCCCTATAAACTTCAAATACCGGGGACATTTTGTTCCCCATAAACTTCAAATACCGGGGGCCTCTTGCTCCCTATAAACTTCAAATACTGTGGGCCTCTTGCTCCCTATAAACTTCAAATACCGGGGACCTCTTGCTCCCTATAAACTTCAAATACCGGGGGCCTCTTGCTCCCTATAAACTTCAAATACCGGGGGCCTCTTGCTCCCTATAAACTTCAAATACTGTGGGCCTCTTGCTCCCTATAAACTTCAAATACCGGGGACCTCTTGCTCCCTATAAACGTCAAATACCGGGGGCCTCTTGCTCCCTATAAACTTCAAATACCGGGGGCCTCTTGCTCCCTATAAACTTCAAATACCGGGGACCTCTTGCTCCCCATAAACTTCAAATACCAGGGGCCTCTTGCTCCCTAGAAACTTCAAATACCGGGGACCTCTTGCTCCCTATAAATTTCAAATACCGGGGTCCTCTTGCTCCCTATAAACTTCAAATACCGGGGACCTCTTGCTCCCCATAAACTTCAAATACCGGGGACATTTTGTTCCCCATAAACTTCAAATACCGGGGGCCTCTTGCTCCCTATAAACTTCAAATACTGTGGGCCTCTTGCTCCCTATAAACTTCAAATACCGGGGACCTCTTGCTCCCTATAAACTTCAAATACCGGGGGCCTCTTGCTCCCTATAAACTTCAAATACCGGGAGCCTCTTGCTCCCTATAAACTTCAAATACTGTGGGCCACTTGCTCCCTATAAACTTCAAATACCGGGGACCTCTTGCTCCCTATAAACTTCAAATACCGGGAGCCTCTTGCTCCCTATAAACTTCAAATACCAGGCGCCTCTTGCTCCGTATAAACTTCAAATACCGGGGGCCTCTTGCTCCCTATAAACTTCAAATACCGGGGGCCTCTTGCTCCCTATAAACTTCAAATACCGGGGGCCTCTTGCTCCCCATAAACTTCAAATACCAGGGGCCTCTTGCTCCCTATAAACTTCAAATACCGGGGACCTCTTGCTCCCTATAAACTTCAAATACCGGGAGACTCTTGCTCCGCATAAACTTCAAATACTGGGGGCCTCTTGCTCCCTATAAACTTCAAATACCGGGGGCCTCTTGCTCCCTATAAACTTCAAATACCGGGGGCCTCTTGCTCCCTATAAACTTCAAATACCGGGGGCCTCTTGCTCCCTATAAACTTCAAATACCGGGGACCTCTTGCTCACCATAAACTTCAAATACCAGGGGCCTCTTGCTCCCTATAAACTTCAAATACCGGGGACCTCTTGCTCCCTATAAACTTCAAATACCAGGGACCTCTTGCTCCCTATGAACTTCAAATACCGGGGGCCTCTTGCTCCCTATAAACTTCAAATACCGGGGGCCTCTTGCTCCCTATAAACTTCAAATACCGGGGGCCTCTTGCTCCCTATAAACTTCAAATACCGGGGGCCTCTTGCTCCCAATAAACTTCAAATACCAGGGGCCTCTTGCTTCCTATAAACTTCAAATACCAGGGGCCTCTTGCTCCCTATAAACTTCAAATACCAGGCGCCTCTTGCTCCGTATAAACTTCAAATACCGGGGGCCTCTTGCTCCCTATAAACTTCAAATACCGGGGGCCTCTTGCTCCCTATAAACTTCAAATACCAGGGGCCTCTTGCTCCCTTTAACTTCAAATACCGGGGACCTCTTGCTCCCCATAAACTTCAAATACCGGGGGCCTCTTGCTCCGTATAAACTTCAAATACCGGGGGCCTCTTGCTCCGTATAAACTTCAAATACCGGGGGCCTCTTGCTCCCTATAAACTTCAAATACCGGGGGCCTCTTGCTCCCTATAAACTTCAAATACCAGGGGCCTCTTGCTCCCTTTAACTTCAAATACCGGGGACCTCTTGCTCCCCATAAACTTCAAATACCGGGGGCCTCTTGCTCCGTATAAACTTCAAATACCGGGGGCCTCTTGCTCCCTATAAACTTCAAATACCGGGGTCCTCTTGCTCCCTATAAACTTCAAATACCGGGGACCTCTTGCTCCCTATAAACTTCAAATACCAGGAGCCTCTTGCTCCCTATAAACTTCAAATACCGGGGGCCTCTTGCTCCCAATAACCTTCAAATACCGGGGCCTCTAGCTCCCTATAAACTTCAAATACCGGGGTCCTCTTGCTTCCTGTAAACTTCAAAACCGGGGACCTCTTGCTCCCGATAAACTTCAAATACCGGGGGCCTCTTGCTCCCCATAAACTTCAAATACTGTGGGCCGCTTTCTCCCAATAAACTTCAAATACCGGGGACCTCTTGCTCCCTATAATTTCAAATACCGGGGACATTTTGTTCCCTATAAACTTCAAATACAGGGGACCTCTTGCTCCCTATAAACTTCAAATACCGGGGACCTCTTGCTCCCGATAAACTTCAAATACCGGGGACCTCTTGCTCCCTATATCTTCAAATACCAGGCGCCTCTTGCTCCCTATAAACTTCAAATAGCAGGCGCCTCTTGCTCCGTATAAACTTCAAATACCAGGGACCTCTTGCTCCCTATAACTTCAAATACCAGGAGCCTCTTGCTCCCTATGAACTTCAAATACCGGGGGCCTCTTGCTCCCTATAACTTCAAATACCAGGAGCCTCTTGCTCCCTATAAACTTTAAATACCGGGGGCCTCTTGCTCCCTATAAACTTCAAATACCGGGGCCTCTTGCTCCCTATAAACTTCAAATACCGGGGGCCTCTTGCTCCCCATCAACTTCAAATACCAGGGGCCTCTTGCTCCCTATAAACTTCAAATACCGGGGGCCTCTTGCTCCCTATAAACTTCAAATACCGGGGGCCTCTTGCTCCCCATAAACTTCAAATACCAGGGGCCTCTTGCTCCCTATAAACTTCAAATACCAGGCGCCTCTTGCTCCGTATAAACTTCAAATACCGGGGGCCTCTTGCTCCCTATCAACTTCAAATACCGGGGCCTCTTGCTCCCTATAAACTTCAAATACCGGGGGCCTCTTGCTCCCCATAAACTTCAAATACCAGGGGCCTCTTGCTCCCTATAAACTTCAAATACCGGGGGCCTCTTGCTCCCTATAAACTTCAAATACCGGGGACCTCTTGCTCACCATAAACTTCAAATACCAGGGGCCTCTTGCTCCCTATAAACTTCAAATACCGGGGACCTCTTGCTCCCTATAAACTTCAAATACGAGGGACCTCTTGCTCCCCATAAACTTCAAATACCAGGAGCCTCTTGCTCACTATAAACTTCAAATACCGGGGGCCTCTTGCTCCCTATAAACTTCAAATACTGTGGGCCTCTTGCTCCCTATAAACTTCAAATACCGGGGACCTCTTGCTCCCTATAAACTTCAAATACTGGGGGCCTCTTGCTCCCTATAAACTTCAAATACCGGGGACCTCTTGCTCCCCATCAACTTCAAATACCAGGGGCCTCTTGCTCCCTATAAACTTCAAATACCGGGGACCTCTTGCTCCCCATAAACTTTAAATACCAGGGACCTCTTGCTCCCTATAAACTTCAAATACCGGGGGCCTCTTGCTCCCTATAAACTTCAAATACCGGGGGCCTCTTGCTCCCTATAAACTTCAAATACCGGGGGCCACATGCTCCCCATAAACTTCAAATACCAGAGGCCTCTTGCTCCCTATAAACTTCAAATACCGGGGACCTCTTGCTCCCTATAAACTTCAAATACCGGGGGCCTATTGCTCCCCATAAACTTCAAATACCAGGAGCCTCTTGCTCACTATAAACTTCAAATACCGGGGACCTCTTGCTCCGTATAAACTTCAAATACCGGTGGACTCTTGCTCCCCATGAACTTCAAATACCGGGGGCCTCTTGCTCCGTATAAACTTCAAATACCGGGGGCCTCTTGCTCCCTATAAACTTCAAATACTGTGGGCCTCTTGCTCCCTATAAACTTCAAATACCGGGGACCTCTTGCTCCCTATAAACTTCAAATACCGGGGGCCTCTTGCTCCCTATAAACTTCAAATACCGGGGGCCTCTTGCTCCCTATAACTTCAAATACCAGGAGCCTCTTGCTCCCTATGAACTTCAAATACCGGGGGCCTCTTGCTCCCTATAACTTCAAATACCAGGAGCCTCTTGCTCCCTATAAACTTCAAATACCGGGGGCCTCTTGCTCCCTATAAACTTCAAATACCGGGGGCCTCTTGCTCCCTATAACTTCAAATACCAGGAGCCTCTTGCTCCCTATGAACTTCAAATACCGGGGGCCTCTTGCTCCCTATAACTTCAAATACCAGGCGCCTCTTGCTCCGTATAAACTTTAAATACCGGGGGCCTCTTGCTCCCTATAAACTTCAAATACCGGGGCCTCTTGCTCCCTATAAACTTCAAATACCGGGGGCCTCTTGCTCCCCATCAACTTCAAATACCAGGGGCCTCTTGCTCCCTATAAACTTCAAATACCGGGGGCCTCTTGCTCCCTATAAACTTCAAATACCGGGGGCCTCTTGCTCCCCATAAACTTCAAATACCAGGGGCCTTTGCTCCCTATAAACTTCAAATACCGGGGACCTCTTGCTCCCTATAAACTTCAAATACCGGGGGGCTCTTGCTCCCCATAAACTTCAAATACCAGAAGCCTCTTGCTCACTATAAACTTCAAATACCGGGAGACTCTTGCTCCCCATAAACTTCAAATACCGGGGGCCTCTTGCTCCCTATAAACTTCAAATACCGGGGGCCTCTTGCTCCCTATAAACTTCAAATACTGTGGGCCTCTTGCTCCCTATAAACTTCAAATACCGGGGGCCTCTTGCTCCCCATCAACTTCAAATACCAGGGGCCTCTTGCTCCCTATAAACTTCAAATACCGGGGGCCTCTTGCTCCCTATAAACTTCAAATACCGGGGGCCTCTTGCTCCCTATAAACTTCAAATACCGGGGACCTCTTGCTCACCATAAACTTCAAATACCAGGGGCCTCTTGCTCCCTATAAACTTCAAATACCGGGGACCTCTTGCTCCCTATAAACTTCAAATACCAGGGACCTCTTGCTCCCTATAACTTCAAATACCAGGAGCCTCTTGCTCCCTATGAACTTCAAATGCCGGGGGCCTCTTGCTCCCTATAAACTTCAAATACCGGGAGCCTCTTGCTCCCTATAAACTTCAAATACCAGGCGCCTCTTGCTCCGTATAAACTTCAAATACCGGGGGCCTCTTGCTCCCTATAAACTTCAAATACCGGGGGCCTCTTGCTCCCTATAAACTTCAAATACCGGGGGCCTCTTGCTCCCCATAAACTTCAAATACCGGGGGCCTCTTGCTCCCTATAAACTTCAAATACCGGGGGCCTCTTGCTCCCCATAAACTTCAAATACCAGGGGCCTCTTGCTCCCTATAAACTTCAAATACCGGGGACCTCTTGCTCCCTATAAACTTCAAATACCGGGGGCCTCTTGCTCCCCATAAACTTCAAATACCAGGAGCCTCTTGCTCACTATAAACTTCAAATACCGGGAGACTCTTGCTCCCCATAAACTTCAAATACCGGGGGCCTCTTGCTCCCTATAAACTTCAAATACCGGGGGCCTCTTGCTCCCTATAAACTTCAAATACTGTGGGCCTCTTGCTCCCTATAAACTTCAAATACCGGGGACCTCTTGCTCCCTATAAACTTCAAATACCGGGGGCCTCTTGCTCCCTATAAACTTCAAATACCGGGGGCCTCTTGCTCCCTATAAACTTCAAATACCGGGGACCTCTTGCTCACCATAAACTTCAAATACCAGGGGCCTCTTGCTCCCTATAAACTTCAAATACCGGGGACCTCTTGCTCCCTATAAACTTCAAATACCAGGGACCTCTTGCTCCCTATAAACTTCAAATACCGGGGGCCTCTTGCTCCCTATAAACTTCAAATACCGGGGGCCTCTTGCTCCCCATAAAGTTCAAATACCAGGGGCCTCTTGCTCCCTTTAACTTCAAATACCGGGGACCTCTTGCTCCCTATAAACTTCAAATACCGGGGGCCTCTTGCTCCCCATAAACTTCAAATACCAGGAGCCTCTTGCTCCCTATAAACTTCAAATACCGGGGGACTCTTGCTCCCCATAAACTTCAAAGACCGGGGGCCTCTTGCTCCCTATAAACTTCAAATACCGGGGGCCTCTTGCTCCCTATAAACTTCAAATACTGTGGGCCTCTTGCTCCCTATAAACTTCAAATACCGGGGACCTCTTGCTCCGTATAAACTTCAAATACCGGGGACCTCTTGCTCCCTATAAACTTCAAATACCGGGGTCCTCTTGCTCCCTATAAAATTCAAATACCGGGGACCTCTTGCTCCCTATAAACTTCAAATACCGGGGACCTCTTGCTCCCCATAAACTTCAAATACCTGGGACCTCTTGCTCCCTATAATTTCAAATACCGGGGACATTTTGTTCCCCATAAACTTCAAATACAGGGGGCCTCTTGCTCCCTATAAACTTTAAATACTGATGGACTGTTGCTCCGTATAACTTCAAATACCATGAGCCTCTTGCTCCCGATAAACTTCAAATACCGGGGACCTCTTGCTCCCTATATCTTCAAATACCAGCGGCCTCTTGCTCCCTATAAACTTCAAATACCGGGGGCTTCTTGCTCCCTCTAAACTACAAATACCGATGTCCTCTTGCTCCCCATAAACTTCAAATACCGGGGGCTTCTTGCTCCCTATAAACTTCAAATACCGATGTCCTCTTGCTCCCCATAAACTTCAAATACCAGGGGCCTCTTGCTCCCTATAAACTTCAAATACCGGGGACCTCTTGCTCCCTATAAACTTCAAATACCGGGGACCTCTTGCTCCCTATAAACTTCAAATACCGGGGGCCTCTTGCTCCCTATAAACTTCAAATACCGGGGTCCTCTTGCTCCATATAAACTTCAAATACCGGGGGCCTCTTGCTCCCTATAAACTTCAAATACCGGGGGCCTCTTGCTCCCTATAAACTTCACATACCGGGGGCCTCTTGCTTCCTATAAACTTTAAATACCAGGATTCTCTTGCTCCCTATAAACTTCAAATACCGGGGGCCTCTTGCTACCTATAAACTTCAAATACCAGTCGCCTCTTGCTCCCTATAAACTTCAAATACCGGGCGCCTCTTGCTCCCTATAACCTTCACATACCGGGGGCCTCTTGCTTCCTATAAACTTCAAATACCAGGCGCCTCTTACTCCCTATAACTTCAAATACCGGGGGCCTCTTGATCCCTATAAACTTCAAATACCGGAGGCCTCTTGCTTCCTATAAACTTCAAATACCGGGGGCCTCTTGCTTCCTATAAACTTCAAATACCGGGGGCCTCTTGATCACTATAAACTTCAAATACCAGGCGCCTCTTGCTCCCTATAAACTTCAAATACCAGGAGCCTCTTGCTCCCTATAAACTTCAAATACCGGGGGCCTCTTGCTCCCTATAAACTTCAAATACCGGGGGCCTCTTGCTCCCTATAAACTTCAAATACCGGGGGCCTCTTGCTCCCTATAAACTTCAAATACCGGGGGCCTCTTGCTCCCAATAAACTTCAAATACCAGGGGCCTCTTGCTTCCTATAAACTTCAAATACCAGGGGCCTCTTGCTCCCTATAAACTTCAAATACCGGGGGCCTCTTGCTCCCTGTAAACTTCAAATACCAGGAGCCTCTTGCTCCCTATAAACTTCAAATACCGGGGACCTCATGCTCCCTATAAACTTCAAATACCAGGAACCTCTTGCTCCCTATAAACTTCAAATACCGGGGACCTCTTGCTCCCCATAAACTTCAAATACCTGGGACCTCTTGCTCCCTATAATTTCAAATACCGGGGACATTTTGTTCCCCATAAACTTCAAATACAGGGGACCTCTTGCTCCCTATAAACTTCAAATACCGGGAGCCTCTTGCTCCCTATGAACTTCAAATACCGGGGGCCTCTTGCTCCCTATAAACTTCAAATACCGGGGTCCTCTTGCTCCCTATAAAATTCAAATACCGGGGACCTCTTGCTCCCTATAAACTTCAAATACCGGGGACCTCTTGCTCCCCATAAACTTCAAATACCTGGGACCTCTTGCTCCCTATAATTTCAAATACCGGGGACATTTTGTTCCCCATAAACTTCAAATACAGGGGGCCTCTTGCTCCCTATAAACTTTAAATACTGATGGACTGTTGCTCCGTATAACTTCAAATACCATGAGCCTCTTGCTCCCGATAAACTTCAAATACCGGGGGCCTCTTGCTTCCTATAAACTTCAAATACCGGGGGCCTCTTGCTTCCTATAAACTTCAAATACCGGGGGCCTCTTGATCACTATAAACTTCAAATACCAGGCGCCTCTTGCTCCCTATAAACTTCAAATACCAGGAGCCTCTTGCTCCCTATAAACTTCAAATACCGGGGGCCTCTTGCTCCCTATAAACTTCAAATACCGGGGGCCTCTTGCTCCCTATAAACTTCACATACCGGGGGCCTCTTGCTCCCTATAAACTTCAAATACCGGGGGCCTCTTGCTCCCAATAAACTTCAAATACCAGGGGCCTCTTGCTTCCTATAAACTTCAAATACCAGGGGCCTCTTGCTCCCTATAAACTTCAAATACCGGGGGCCTCTTGCTCCCTGTAAACTTCAAATACCAGGAGCCTCTTGCTCCCTATAAACTTCAAATACCGGGGACCTCATGCTCCCTATAAACTTCAAATACCGGGGACCTCTTGCTCCCTATAAACTTCAAATACCGGGGGCCTCTTGCTCCCTATAAACTTCAAATACCGGGGACCTCATGCTCCCTATAAACTTCAAATACCAGGAGCCTCTTGCTCCCTATAAACTTCAAATACCGGGGGCCTCTTGCTCCCAATAACCTTCAAATACCGGGGCCTCTAGCTCCCTATAAACTTCAAATACCAGGGTCCTCTTGCTTCCTGTAAACTTCAAAACCGGGGACCTCTTGCTCCCGATAAACTTCAAATACCGGGGGCCTCTTGCTCCCCATATACTTCAAATACCGGGGACCTCTTGCTCCCTATAAACTTCAAATACCGGGGACCTCTTGCTCCCTCTAAACTTCAAATACTGTGGGCCGCTTGCTCCCAATAAACTTCAAATACCGGGGACCTCTTGCTCCCTATAATTTCAAATACCGGGGACATTTTGTTCCCCATAAACTTCAAATACAGGGGACCTCTTGCTCCCTATAAACTTCAAATACCGGGGACCTTTTGCTCCCGATAAACTTCAAATACCAGGGACCTCTTGCTCCCTATATCTTCAAATACCAGGCGCCTCTTGCTCCCTATATCTTCAAATACCAGGGGCCTCTTGCTCCCTATAAACTTCAAATAGCAGGCGCCTCTTGCTCCGTATAAACTTCAAATACCAGGGACCTCTTGCTCCCTATAACTTCAAATACCAGGAGCCTCTTGCTCCCTATGAACTTCAAATACCGGGGGCCTCTTGCTCCGTATAAACTTCAAATACCGGGGGCCTCTTGCTCCCTATAAACTTCAAATACTGTGGGCCTCTTGCTCCCCATAAACTTCAAATACCGGGGACCTCTTGCTCCGTATAAACTTCAAATACCGGGGACCTCTTGCTCCCTATAAACTTCAAATACCGGGGTCCTCTTGCTCCCCATAAACTTCAAATACCTGGGACCTCTTGCTCCCTATAATTTCAAATACCGGGGACATTTTGTTCCCCATAAACTTCAAATACAGGGGGCCTCTTGCTCCCTATAAACTTTAAATACTGATGGACTGTTGCTCCGTATAACTTCAAATACCATGAGCCTCTTGCTCCCGATAAACTTCAAATACCGGGGACCTCTTGCTCCCTATATCTTCAAATACCAGCGGCCTCTTGCTCCCTATAAACTTCAAATACCGGGGGCTTCTTGCTCCCTATAAACTTCAAATACCGATGTCCTCTTGCTCCCCATAAACTTCAAATACCAGGGGCCTCTTGCTCCCTATAAACTTCAAATACCGGGGACCTCTTGCTCCCTATATCTTCAAATACCGGGCGCCTCTTGCTCCCTATATCTTCAAATACCGGGGGCCTCTTGCTCCCTATAAACTTCAAATACCGGGGCCTCTTGCTCCCTATAAACTTCAAATACCGGGGGCCTCTTGCTCCCCATCAACTTCAAATACCAGGGGCCTCTTGCTCCCTATAAATTTCAAATACCGGGGACCTCTTGCTCCCTATAAACTTCAAATACCGGGGGCCTATTGCTCCCCATAAACTTCAAATACCAGGAGCCTCTTGCTCACTATAAACTTCAAATACCGGGGGCCTCTTGCTCCCCATAAACTTCAAATACCGGGGGCCTCTTGCTCCCTATAAACGTCAAATACCGGGGGCCTCTTGCTCCCTATAAACTTCAAATACTGTGGGCCTCTTGCTCCCTATAAACTTCAAATACCGGGGGCCTCTTGCTCCCTATAAACTTCAAATACCGGGGGCCTCTTGCTCCCCATCAACTTCAAATACCAGGGGCCTCTTGCTCCCTATAAACTTCAAATACCGGGGGCCTCTTGCTCCCCATAAACTTCAAATACCAGGAGCCTCTTGCTCACTATAAACTTCAAATACCGGGGGCCTCTTGCTCCCCATAAACTTCAAATACCGGGGGCCTCTTGCTCCCTATAAACTTCAAATACCGGGGGCCTCTTGCTCCCTATAAACTTCAAATACCGTGGGCCTCTTGCTCCGTATAAACTTCAAATACCGGGGGCCTCTTGCTCCCTGTAAACTTCAAATACCGGGGACCTCATGCTCCCTATAAACTTCAAATACCAGGAACCTCTTGCTCTCTATAAACTTCAAATACCGGGGACCTCTTGCTCCCTATAAACTTCAAATACCGGGGACCTCTTGCTCCCTATAAACTTCAAATACCGGGGGCCTCTTGCTCCCCATAAACTTCAAATTCCAGGAGCCTCTTGCTCCATATAAACTTCAAATACCAGGGGCCTCTTGCTCACTATAAACTTCAAATACCGGGGGCCTCTTGCTCCCTATAAATTTCAAATACCGGGGGCCTATTGCTCCCCATAAACTTCAAATACCAGGAGCCTCTTGCTTACTATAAACTTCAAATACCGGGGGCCTCTAGCTCCCCATAAACTTCAAATACCGGGGGCCTCTTGCTCCCCATAAACTTCAAATACCAGGAGCCTCTTGCTCACTATAAACTTCAAATACCGGGGGACTCTTGCTCCCCATAAACTTCAAAGACCGGGGGCCTCTTGCTCCGTATAAACTTCAAATACTGTGGGCCTCTTGCTCCCTATAAACTTCAAATACCGGGGACCTCTTGCTCCCTATAAACTTCAAATACCGGGGACCTCTTGCTCCCTATAAACTTCAAATACCGGGGTCCTCTTGCTCCCTATAAAATTCAAATACCGGGGACCTCTTGCTCCCTATAAACTTCAAATACCGGGGACCTCTTGCTCCCCATAAACTTCAAATACCTGGGACCTCTTGCTCCCTATAATTTCAAATACCGGGGACATTTTGTTCCCCATAAACTTCAAATACAGGGGGCCTCTTGCTCCCTATAAACTTTAAATACTGATGGACTGTTGCTCCGTATAACTTCAAATACCATGAGCCTCTTGCTCCCGATAAACTTCAAATACCGGGGACCTCTTGCTCCCTATATCTTCAAATACCAGCGGCCTCTTGCTCCCTATAAACTTCAAATACCGGGGGCTTCTTGCTCCCTCTAAACTACAAATACCGATGTCCTCTTGCTCCCCATAAACTTCAAATACCGGGGGCTTCTTGCTCCCTATAAACTTCAAATACCGATGTCCTCTTGCTCCCCATAAACTTCAAATACCAGGGGCCTCTTGCTCCCTATAAACTTCAAATACCGGGGACCTCTTGCTCCCTATAAACTTCAAATACCGGGGGCCTCTTGCTCCCAATAACCTTCAAATACCGGGGCCTCTAGCTCCCTATAAACTTCAAATACCAGGGTCCTCTTGCTTCCTGTAAACTTCAAAACCGGGGACCTCTTGCTCCCGATAAACTTCAAATACCGGGGGCCTCTTGCTCCCCATATACTTCAAATACCGGGGACCTCTTGCTCCCTATAAACTTCAAATACCGGGGACCTCTTGCTCCCTCTAAACTTCAAATACTGTGGGCCGCTTGCTCCCAATAAACTTCAAATACCGGGGACCTCTTGCTCCCTATAATTTCAAATACCGGGGACATTTTGTTCCCCATAAACTTCAAATACAGGGGACCTCTTGCTCCCTATAAACTTCAAATACCGGGGACCTTTTGCTCCCGATAAACTTCAAATACCAGGGACCTCTTGCTCCCTATATCTTCAAATACCAGGCGCCTCTTGCTCCCTATATCTTCAAATACCAGGGGCCTCTTGCTCCCTATAAACTTCAAATAGCAGGCGCCTCTTGCTCCGTATAAACTTCAAATACCAGGGACCTCTTGCTCCCTATAACTTCAAATACCAGGAGCCTCTTGCTCCCTATGAACTTCAAATACCGGGGGCCTCTTGCTCCGTATAAACTTCAAATACCGGGGGCCTCTTGCTCCCTATAAACTTCAAATACTGTGGGCCTCTTGCTCCCCATAAACTTCAAATACCGGGGACCTCTTGCTCCGTATAAACTTCAAATACCGGGGACCTCTTGCTCCCTATAAACTTCAAATACCGGGGTCCTCTTGCTCCCCATAAACTTCAAATACCTGGGACCTCTTGCTCCCTATAATTTCAAATACCGGGGACATTTTGTTCCCCATAAACTTCAAATACAGGGGGCCTCTTGCTCCCTATAAACTTTAAATACTGATGGACTGTTGCTCCGTATAACTTCAAATACCATGAGCCTCTTGCTCCCGATAAACTTCAAATACCGGGGACCTCTTGCTCCCTATATCTTCAAATACCAGCGGCCTCTTGCTCCCTATAAACTTCAAATACCGGGGGCTTCTTGCTCCCTATAAACTTCAAATACCGATGTCCTCTTGCTCCCCATAAACTTCAAATACCAGGGGCCTCTTGCTCCCTATAAACTTCAAATACCGGGGACCTCTTGCTCCCTATATCTTCAAATACCGGGCGCCTCTTGCTCCCTATATCTTCAAATACCGGGGGCCTCTTGCTCCCTATAAACTTCAAATACCGGGGCCTCTTGCTCCCTATAAACTTCAAATACCGGGGGCCTCTTGCTCCCCATCAACTTCAAATACCAGGGGCCTCTTGCTCCCTATAAATTTCAAATACCGGGGACCTCTTGCTCCCTATAAACTTCAAATACCGGGGGCCTATTGCTCCCCATAAACTTCAAATACCAGGAGCCTCTTGCTCACTATAAACTTCAAATACCGGGGGCCTCTTGCTCCCCATAAACTTCAAATACCGGGGGCCTCTTGCTCCCTATAAACGTCAAATACCGGGGGCCTCTTGCTCCCTATAAACTTCAAATACTGTGGGCCTCTTGCTCCCTATAAACTTCAAATACCGGGGGCCTCTTGCTCCCTATAAACTTCAAATACCGGGGGCCTCTTGCTCCCCATCAACTTCAAATACCAGGGGCCTCTTGCTCCCTATAAACTTCAAATACCGGGGGCCTCTTGCTCCCCATAAACTTCAAATACCAGGAGCCTCTTGCTCACTATAAACTTCAAATACCGGGGGCCTCTTGCTCCCCATAAACTTCAAATACCGGGGGCCTCTTGCTCCCTATAAACTTCAAATACCGGGGGCCTCTTGCTCCCTATAAACTTCAAATACCGTGGGCCTCTTGCTCCGTATAAACTTCAAATACCGGGGGCCTCTTGCTCCCTGTAAACTTCAAATACCGGGGACCTCATGCTCCCTATAAACTTCAAATACCAGGAACCTCTTGCTCTCTATAAACTTCAAATACCGGGGACCTCTTGCTCCCTATAAACTTCAAATACCGGGGACCTCTTGCTCCCTATAAACTTCAAATACCGGGGGCCTCTTGCTCCCCATAAACTTCAAATTCCAGGAGCCTCTTGCTCCATATAAACTTCAAATACCAGGGGCCTCTTGCTCACTATAAACTTCAAATACCGGGGGCCTCTTGCTCCCTATAAATTTCAAATACCGGGGGCCTATTGCTCCCCATAAACTTCAAATACCAGGAGCCTCTTGCTTACTATAAACTTCAAATACCGGGGGCCTCTAGCTCCCCATAAACTTCAAATACCGGGGGCCTCTTGCTCCCCATAAACTTCAAATACCAGGAGCCTCTTGCTCACTATAAACTTCAAATACCGGGGGACTCTTGCTCCCCATAAACTTCAAAGACCGGGGGCCTCTTGCTCCGTATAAACTTCAAATACTGTGGGCCTCTTGCTCCCTATAAACTTCAAATACCGGGGACCTCTTGCTCCCTATAAACTTCAAATACCGGGGACCTCTTGCTCCCTATAAACTTCAAATACCGGGGTCCTCTTGCTCCCTATAAAATTCAAATACCGGGGACCTCTTGCTCCCTATAAACTTCAAATACCGGGGACCTCTTGCTCCCCATAAACTTCAAATACCTGGGACCTCTTGCTCCCTATAATTTCAAATACCGGGGACATTTTGTTCCCCATAAACTTCAAATACAGGGGGCCTCTTGCTCCCTATAAACTTTAAATACTGATGGACTGTTGCTCCGTATAACTTCAAATACCATGAGCCTCTTGCTCCCGATAAACTTCAAATACCGGGGACCTCTTGCTCCCTATATCTTCAAATACCAGCGGCCTCTTGCTCCCTATAAACTTCAAATACCGGGGGCTTCTTGCTCCCTCTAAACTACAAATACCGATGTCCTCTTGCTCCCCATAAACTTCAAATACCGGGGGCTTCTTGCTCCCTATAAACTTCAAATACCGATGTCCTCTTGCTCCCCATAAACTTCAAATACCAGGGGCCTCTTGCTCCCTATAAACTTCAAATACCGGGGACCTCTTGCTCCCTATAAACTTCAAATACCGGGGACCTCTTGCTCCCTATAAACTTCAAATACCGGGGGCCTCTTGCTCCCTATAAACTTCAAATACCGGGGTCCTCTTGCTCCATATAAACTTCAAATACCGGGGGCCTCTTGCTCCCTATAAACTTCAAATACCGGGGGCCTCTTGCTCCCTATAAACTTCACATACCGGGGGCCTCTTGCTTCCTATAAACTTCAAATACCAGGATTCTCTTGCTCCCTATAAACTTCAAATACCGGGGGCCTCTTGCTACCTATAAACTTCAAATACCAGTCGCCTCTTGCTCCCTATAAACTTCAAATACCGGGCGCCTCTTGCTCCCTATAACCTTCACATACCGGGGGCCTCTTGCTTCCTATAAACTTCAAATACCAGGCGCCTCTTACTCCCTATAACTTCAAATACCGGGGGCCTCTTGATCCCTATAAACTTCAAATACCGGAGGCCTCTTGCTTCCTATAAACTTCAAATACCGGGGGCCTCTTGCTTCCTATAAACTTCAAATACCGGGGGCCTCTTGATCACTATAAACTTCAAATACCAGGCGCCTCTTGCTCCCTATAAACTTCAAATACCAGGAGCCTCTTGCTCCCTATAAACTTCAAATACCGGGGGCCTCTTGCTCCCTATAAACTTCAAATACCGGGGGCCTCTTGCTCCCTATAAACTTCAAATACCGGGGGCCTCTTGCTCCCTATAAACTTCAAATACCGGGGGCCTCTTGCTCCCAATAAACTTCAAATACCAGGGGCCTCTTGCTTCCTATAAACTTCAAATACCAGGGGCCTCTTGCTCCCTATAAACTTCAAATACCGGGGGCCTCTTGCTCCCTGATAACTTCAAATACCATGAGCCTCTTGCTCCCGATAAACTTCAAATACCGGGGACCTCTTGCTCCCTATATCTTCAAATACCAGCGGCCTCTTGCTCCCTATAAACTTCAAATACCGGGGGCTTCTTGCTCCCTCTAAACTACAAATACCGATGTCCTCTTGCTCCCCATAAACTTCAAATACCGGGGGCTTCTTGCTCCCTATAAACTTCAAATACCGATGTCCTCTTGCTCCCCATAAACTTCAAATACCAGGGGCCTCTTGCTCCCTATAAACTTCAAATACCGGGGACCTCTTGCTCCCTATAAACTTCAAATACCGGGGACCTCTTGCTCCCTATAAACTTCAAATACCGGGGGCCTCTTGCTCCCTATAAACTTCAAATACCGGGGTCCTCTTGCTCCATATAAACTTCAAATACCGGGGGCCTCTTGCTCCCTATAAACTTCAAATACCGGGGGCCTCTTGCTCCCTATAAACTTCACATACCGGGGGCCTCTTGCTTCCTATAAACTTCAAATACCAGGATTCTCTTGCTCCCTATAAACTTCAAATACCGGGGGCCTCTTGCTACCTATAAACTTCAAATACCAGTCGCCTCTTGCTCCCTATAAACTTCAAATACCGGGCGCCTCTTGCTCCCTATAACCTTCACATACCGGGGGCCTCTTGCTTCCTATAAACTTCAAATACCAGGCGCCTCTTACTCCCTATAACTTCAAATACCGGGGGCCTCTTGATCCCTATAAACTTCAAATACCGGAGGCCTCTTGCTTCCTATAAACTTCAAATACCGGGGGCCTCTTGCTCCATATAAACTTCAAATACCGGGGGCCTCTTGCTTCCTATAAACTTCAAATACCGGGGGCCTCTTGATCCCTATAAACTTCAAATACCAGGGGCCTCTTGCTTCCTATAAACTTCAAATACCGGGGGCCTCTTGATCCCTATAAACTTCAAATACCGGAGGCCTCTTGCTTCCTATAAACTTCAAATACCGGGGGCCTCTTGATCCCTATAAACTTCAAATACCAGGGGCCTCTTGCTTCCTATAAACTTCAAATACCGGGGGCCTCTTGATCACTATAAACTTCAAATACCAGGCGCCTCTTGCTCCCTATAAACTTCAAATACCAGGAGCCTCTTGCTCCCTATAAACTTCAAATACCGGGGGCCTCTTGCTCCCTATAAACTTCAAATACCGGGGGCCTCTTGCTCCCTATAAACTTCAAATACCGGGGGCCTCTTGCTCCCAATAAACTTCAAATACCAGGGGCCTCTTGCTTCCTATAAACTTCAAATACCAGGGGCCTCTTGCTCCCTATAAACTTCAAATACCGGGGGCCTCTTGCTCCCTGTAAACTTCAAATACCAGGAGCCTCTTGCTCCCTATAAACTTCAAATACCGGGGACCTCATGCTCCCTATAAACTTCAAATACCAGGAACCTCTTGCTCCCTATAAACTTCAAATACCGGGGACCTCTTGCTCCCCATAAACTTCAAATACCTGGGACCTCTTGCTCCCTATAATTTCAAATACCGGGGACATTTTGTTCCCCATAAACTTCAAATACAGGGGACCTCTTGCTCCCTATAAACTTCAAATACCGGGAGCCTCTTGCTCCCTATGAACTTCAAATACCGGGGGCCTCTAGCTCCCTATAAACTTCAAATACCGGGGTCCTCTTGCTTCCTGTAAACTTCAAAACCGGGGACCTCATGCTCCCTATAAACTTCAAATACCGGGGGCCTCTTGCTCCCCATATACTTCAAATACCGGGGTCCTCTTGCTCCCTATAAACTTCAAATACCGGGGACCTCTTGCTCCCTCTAAACTTCAAATACTGTGGGCCGCTTGCTCCCAATAAACTTCAAATACCGGGGACCTCTTGCTCCCTATAATTTCAAATACCGGGGACATTTTGTTCCCCATAAACTTCAAATACAGGGGGCCTCTTGCTCCCTATAAACTTTAAATACTGATGGACTGTTGCTCCGTATAACTTCAAATACCATGAGCCTCTTGCTCCCGATAAACTTCAAATACCGGGGACCTCTTGCTCCCTATATCTTCAAATACCGGGGACCTCTTGCTCCCTATAAACTTCAAATACCGGGGGCCTCTTGCTCCCTATAAACTTCAAATACCGGGGTCCTCTTGCTCCATATAAACTTCAAATACCGGGGGCCTCTTGCTCCCTATAAACTTCAAATACCGGGGGCCTCTTGCTCCCTATAAACTTCAAATACCGGGGGCCTCTTGCTCCATATAAACTTCAAATACCGGGGTCCTCTTGCTACATATAAACTTCAAATACCGGGGGCCTCTTGCTCCCTATAAACTTCAAATACCGGGGGCCTCTTGCTCCCTATAAACTTCAAATACCGGGGGCCTCTTGCTCCCTATAAACTTCACATACCGGGGGCCTCTTGCTTCCTATAAACTTCAAATACCAGGATTCTCTTGCTCCCTATAAACTTCAAATACCGGGGGCCTCTTGCTACCTATAAACTTCAAATACCAGTCGCCTCTTGCTCCCTATAAACTTCAAATACCGGGCGCCTCTTGCTCCCTATAACCTTCACATACCGGGGGCCTCTTGCTTCCTATAAACTTCAAATACCAGGCGCCTCTTACTCCCTATAACTTCAAATACCGGGGGCCTCTTGATCCCTATAAACTTCAAATACCGGAGGCCTCTTGCTTCCTATAAACTTCAAATACCGGGGGCCTCTTGCTTCCTATAAACTTCAAATACCGGGGGCCTCTTGATCACTATAAACTTCAAATACCAGGCGCCTCTTGCTCCCTATAAACTTCAAATACCAGGAGCCTCTTGCTCCCTATAAACTTCAAATACCGGGGGCCTCTTGCTCCCTATAAACTTCAAATACCGGGGGCCTCTTGCTCCCTATAAACTTCACATACCGGGGGCCTCTTGCTCCCTATAAACTTCAAATACCGGGGGCCTCTTGCTCCCTATAAACTTCAAATACCGGGGGCCTCTTGCTCCCAATAAACTTCAAATACCAGGGGCCTCTTGCTTCCTATAAACTTCAAATACCAGGGGCCTCTTGCTCCCTATAAACTTCAAATACCGGGGGCCTCTTGCTCCCTGTAAACTTCAAATACCAGGAGCCTCTTGCTCCCTATAAACTTCAAATACCGGGGACCTCATGCTCCCTATAAACTTCAAATACCGGGGACCTCTTGCTCCCTATAAACTTCAAATACCGGGGGCCTCTTGCTCCCTATAAACTTCAAATACCGGGGACCTCTTGCTCCCTATAAACTTCAAATACCGGGGACCTCATGCTCCCTATAAACTTCAAATACCGGGGACCTCATGCTCCCTATAAACTTCAAATACCAGGAGCCTCTTGCTCCCTATAAACTTCAAATACCGGGGGCCTCTTGCTCCCAATAACCTTCAAATACCGGGGCCTCTAGCTCCCTATAAACTTCAAATACCGGGGTCCTCTTGCTTCCTGTAAACTTCAAAACCGGGGACCTCATGCTCCCTATAAACTTCAAATACCGGGGGCCTCTTGCTCCCCATATACTTCAAATACCGGGGTCCTCTTGCTCCCTATAAACTTCAAATACCGGGGACCTCTTGCTCCCTCTAAACTTCAAATACTGTGGGCCGCTTGCTCCCAATAAACTTCAAATACCGGGGACCTCTTGCTCCCTATAATTTCAAATACCGGGGACATTTTGTTCCCCATAAACTTCAAATACAGGGGACCTCTTGCTCCCTATAAACTTCAAATACCGGGGACCTCTTGCTCCCGATAAACTTCAAATACCAGGCGCCTCTTGCTCCCTATATCTTCAAATACCAGGGGCCTCTTGCTCCCTATAAACTTCAAATAGCAGGCGCCTCTTGCTCCGTATAAACTTCAAATACCAGGGACCTCTTGCTCCCTATAAACTTCAAATACTGTGGGCCTCTTGCTCCCCATAAACTTCAAATACCGGGGACCTCTTGCTCCCTATAATTTCAAATACCGGGGACATTTTGTTCCCCATAAACTTCAAATACAGGGGGCCTCTTGCTCCCTATAAACTTTAAATACTGATGGACTGTTGCTCCGTATAACTTCAAATACCATGTGCCTCTTGCTCCCGATAAACTTCAAATACCGGGGACCTCTTGCTCCCTATAAACTTCAAATACCGGGGGCTTCTTGCTCCCTATAAACTTCAAATACCGATGTCCTCTTGCTCCCCATAAACTTCAAATACCAGGGGCCTCTTGCTCCCTATAAACTTCAAATACCGGGGACCTCTTGCTCCCTATAAACTTCAAATACCGGGGACCTCTTGCTCCCTATAAACTTCAAATACCGGGGGCCTCTTGCTCCCTATAAACTTCTAATACCGGGGTCCTCTTGCTCCATATAAACTTCAAATACCGGGGGCCTCTTGCTCCCTATAAGCTTCAAATACCGGGGGCCTCTTGCTCCCTATAAACTTCACATACCGGGGGCCTCTTGCTTCCTATAAACTTCAAATACCAGGATTCTCTTGCTCCCTATAAACTTCAAATACCGGGGGCCTCTTGCTACCTATAAACTTCAAATACCAGTCGCCTCTTGCTCCCTATAAACTTCAAATACCGGGCGCCTCTTGCTCCCTATAACCTTCACATACCGGGGGCCTCTTGCTTCCTATAAACTTCAAATACCAGGCGCCTCTTACTCCCTATAACTTCAAATACCGGGGGCCTCTTGATCCCAATAAACTTCAAATACCGGGGGCCTCTTGCTTCCTATAAACTTCAAATACCGGGGGCCTCTTGCTCCCTATAAACTTCAAATACCGGGGGCCTCTTGATCACTATAAACTTCAAATACCAGGCACCTCTTGCTCCCTATAAACTTCAAATACCAGGAGCCTCTTGCTCCCTATAAACTTCAAATACCGGGGGCCTCTTGCTCCCTATAAACTTCAAATACCGGGGGCCTCTTGCTCCCTATAAACTTCACATACCGGGGGCCTCTTGCTCCCTATAAACTTCAAATACCGGGGGCCTCTTGCTCCCAATAAACTTCAAATACCAGGGGCCTCCTGCTTCCTATAAACTTCAAATACCAGGGGCCTCTTGCTCCCTATAAACTTCAAATACCGGGGGCCTCTTGCTCCCTGTAAACTTCAAATACCAGGAGCCTCTTGCTCCCTATAAACTTCAAATACCGGGGACCTCTTGCTCCCTATAAACTTCAAATACCGGGGACCTCTTGCTCCCTATAAACTTCAAATACCGGGGACCTCATGCTCCCTATAAACTTCAAATACCAGGAGCCTCTTGCTCCCTATAAACTTCAAATACCGGGGGCCTCTTGCTCCCAATAACCTTCAAATACCGGGGCCTCTAGCTCCCTATAAACTTCAAATACCGGGGTCCTCTTGCTTCCTGTAAACTTCAAAACCGGGGACCTCTTGCTCCCGATAAACTTCAAATACCGGGGGCCTCTTGCTCCCCATAAACTTCAAATACCGGGGTCCTCTTGCTCCCTATAAACTTCAAATACCGGGGACCTCTTGCTCCCTCTAAACTTCAAATACTGTGGGCCGCTTGCTCCCAATAAACTTCAAATACCGGGGACCTCTTGCTCCCTATAAACTTCAAATACCGGGGACCTCTTGCTCCCGATAAACTTCAAATACCGGGGACCTCTTGCTCCCTATATCTTCAAATACCGGGCGCCTCTTGCTCCCTATATCTTCAAATACCAGGGGCCTCTTGCTCCCTATAAACTTCAAATAGCAGGCGCCTCTTGCTCCGTATAAACTTCAAATACCAGGGACCTCTTGCTCCCTATAACTTCAAATACCAGGAGCCTCTTGCTCCCTATGAACTTCAAATACCGGGGGCCTCTTGCTCCCTATAACTTCAAATACCAGGAGCCTCTTGCTCCCTATAAACTTCAAATACCAGGCGCCTCTTGCTCCGTATAAACTTGAAATACCGGGGGCCTATTGCTCCCTATAAACTTCAAATACCGGGGCCTCTTGCTCCCTATAAACTTCAAATACCGGGGGCCTCTTGCTCCCCATCAACTTCAAATACCAGGGGCCTCTTGCTCCCTATAAATTTCAAATACCGGGGACCTCTTGCTCCCTATAAACTTCAAATACCGGGGGCCTATTGCTCCCCATAAACTTCAAATACCAGGAGCCTCTTGCTCACTATAAACTTCAAATACCGGGGGCCTCTTGCTCCCCATAAACTTCAAATACCGGGGGCCTCTTGCTCCCTATAAACGTCAAATACCGGGGGCCTCTTGCTCCCTATAAACGTCAAATACCGGGGGCCTCTTGCTCCCTATAAACTTCACATACCGGGGGCCTCTTGCTCCCTATAAACTTCAAATACCGGGGGCCTCTTGCTCCCTATAAACTTCAAATACCGGGGGCCTCTTGCTCCCAATAAACTTCAAATACCAGGGGCCTCTTGCTTCCTATAAACTTCAAATACCAGGGGCCTCTTGCTCCCTATAAACTTCAAATACCGGGGGCCTCTTGCTCCCTGTAAACTTCAAATACCAGGAGCCTCTTGCTCCCTATAAACTTCAAATACCGGGGACCTCATGCTCCCTATAAACTTCAAATACCGGGGACCTCTTGCTCCCTATAAACTTCAAATACCGGGGGCCTCTTGCTCCCTATAAACTTCAAATACCGGGGACCTCTTGCTCCCTATAAACTTCAAATACCGGGGACCTCATGCTCCCTATAAACTTCAAATACCAGGAGCCTCTTGCTCCCTATAAACTTCAAATACCGGGGGCCTCTTGCTCCCAATAACCTTCAAATACCGGGGCCTCTAGCTCCCTATAAACTTCAAATACCGGGGTCCTCTTGCTTCCTGTAAACTTCAAAACCGGGGACCTCTTGCTCCCGATAAACTTCAAATACCGGGGGCCTCTTGCTCCCCATATACTTCAAATACCGGGGTCCTCTTGCTCCCTATAAACTTCAAATACCGGGGACCTCTTGCTCCCTCTAAACTTCAAATACTGTGGGCCGCTTGCTCCCAATAAACTTCAAATACCGGGGACCTCTTGCTCCCTATAATTTCAAATACCGGGGACATTTTGTTCCCCATAAACTTCAAATACAGGGGACCTCTTGCTCCCTATAAACTTCAAATACCGGGGACCTCTTGCTCCCGATAAACTTCAAATACCAGGGACCTCTTGCTCCCTATATCTTCAAATACCAGGCGCCTCTTGCTCCCTATATCTTCAAATACCAGGGGCCTCTTGCTCCCTATAAACTTCAAATAGCAGGCGCCTCTTGCTCCGTATAAACTTCAAATACCAGGGACCTCTTGCTCCCTATAACTTCAAATACCAGGAGCCTCTTGCTCCCTATGAACTTCAAATACCGGGGGCCTCTTGCTCCGTATAAACTTCAAATACCGGGGGCCTCTTGCTCCCTATAAACTTCAAATACTGTGGGCCTCTTGCTCCCCATAAACTTCAAATACCGGGGACCTCTTGCTCCGTATAAACTTCAAATACCGGGGACCTCTTGCTCCCTATAAACTTCAAATACCGGGGTCCTCTTGCTCCCCATAAACTTCAAATACCTGGGACCTCTTGCTCCCTATAATTTCAAATACCGGGGACATTTTGTTCCCCATAAACTTCAAATACAGGGGGCCTCTTGCTCCCTATAAACTTTAAATACTGATGGACTGTTGCTCCGTATAACTTCAAATACCATGAGCCTCTTGCTCCCGATAAACTTCAAATACCGGGGACCTCTTGCTCCCTATATCTTCAAATACCAGCGGCCTCTTGCTCCCTATAAACTTCAAATACCGGGGGCTTCTTGCTCCCTATAAACTTCAAATACCGATGTCCTCTTGCTCCCCATAAACTTCAAATACCAGGGGCCTCTTGCTCCCTATAAACTTCAAATACCGGGGACCTCTTGCTCCCTATAAACTTCAAATACCGGGGACCTCTTGCTCCCTATAAACTTCAAATACCGGGGGCCTCTTGCTCCCTATAAACTTCAAATACTGTGGGCCTCTTGCTCCCTATAAACTTCAAATACCGGGGGCCTCTTGCTCCCTATAAACTTCAAATACCGGGGGCCTCTTGCTCCCCATCAACTTCAAATACCAGGGGCCTCTTGCTCCCTATAAATTTCAAATACCGGGGACCTCTTGCTCCCTATAAACTTCAAATACCGGGGGCCTCTTGCTCCCCATAAACTTCAAATACCAGGAGCCTCTTGCTCACTATAAACTTCAAATACCGGGGGCCTCTTGCTCCCCATAAACTTCAAATACCGGGGGCCTCTTGCTCCCTATAAACTTCAAATACCGGGGGCCTCTTGCTCCCTATAAACTTCAAATACTGTGGGCCTCTTGCTCCGTATAAACTTCAAATACCGGGGGCCTCTTGCTCCCTGTAAACTTCAAATACCGGGGACCTCATGCTCCCTATAAACTTCAAATACCAGGAACCTCTTGCTCTCTATAAACTTCAAATACCGGGGACCTCTTGCTCCCTATAAACTTCAAATACCGGGGACCTCTTGCTCCCTATAAACTTCAAATACCGGGGGCCTCTTGCTCCCCATAAACTTCAAATACCGGGGGCCTCTTGCTCCCTATAAACTTCAAATACCGGGGGCCTAGTGCTCCCCATCAACTTCAAATACCAGGGGCCTCTTGCTCACTATAAACTTCAAATACCGGGGGCCTCTTGCTCCCTATAAATTTCAAATACCGGGGGCCTATTGCTCCCCATAAACTTCAAATACCAGGAGCCTCTTGCTTACTATAAACTTCAAATACCGGGGGCCTCTAGCTCCCCATAAACTTCAAATACCGGGGGCCTCTTGCTCCCTATAAACCTCAAATACCGGGGGCCTCTTGCTCCCTATAAACTTCAAATACTGTGGGCCTCTTGCTCCCTATAAACTTCAAATACCGGGGACCTCTTGCTCCCCATAAACTTCAAATACCGGGGGCATCTTGCTTCCTATAAACTTCAAATACCGGGGGCCTCTTGCTCCCTATAAACTTCAAATACCGCGGGCCTCTTGCTCCCTGTAAACTTCAAATACCGGGGACCTCATGCTCCCTATAAACTTCAAATACCAGGAACCTCTTGCTCTCTATAAACTTCAAATACCGGGGACCTCTTGCTCCCTATAAACTTCAAATACCGGGGACCTCTTGCTCCCCATAAACTTCAAATACCGGGGGCATCTTGCTTCCTATAAACTTCAAATACCGGGGGCCTCTTGCTCCCTATAAACTTCAAATACCGGGGGCCTCTTGCTCCCTGTAAACTTCAAATACCGGGGACCTCATGCTCCCTATAAACTTCAAATACCAGGAACCTCTTGCTCTCTATAAACTTCAAATACCGGGGACCTCTTGCTCCCTATAAACTTCAAATACCGGGGACCTCTTGCTCCCTATAAACTTCAAATACCGGGGGCCTCTTGCTCCCTATAAACTTCAAATACCGGGGGCCTCATGCTCCCCATAAACTTCAAATACCAGAGGCCTCTTGCTCCCTATAAACTTCAAATACCGGGGACCTCTTGCTCCCTATAAACTTCAAATACCGGGGGCCTCTTGCTCCCCATAAACTTCAAATACCAGGAGCCTCTTGCTCACTATAAACTTCAAATACCGGGGGCCTCTTGCTCCGTATAAACTTCAAATACCGGGGGCCTCTTGCTCCCTATAAACTTCAAATACTGTGGGCCTCTTACTCCCTATAAACTTCAAATACCGGGGACCTCTTGCTCCCTATAAACTTCAAATACCGGGGGCCTCTTGCTCCCTATAAACTTCAAATACCGGGGGCCTCTTGCTCCCTATAAACTTCAAATACCGGGGACCTGTTGCTCCCCATAAACTTCAAATACCAGGGGCCTCTTGCTCCCTAGAAACCTCAAATACCGGGGACCTCTTGCTCCCTATAAACGTCAAATACCGGGGTCCTCTTGCTCCCTATAAACTTCAAATACCGGGGACCTCTTGCTCCCTATAAACTTCAAATACCGGGGACCTCTTGCTCCCCATAAACTTCAAATACCTGGGACCTCTTGCTCCCTATAATTTCAAATACCGGGGACATTTTGTTCCCCATAAACTTCAAATACAGGGGGCCTCTTGCTCCCTATAAACTTTAAATACTGATGGACTGTTGCTCCGTATAACTTCAAATACCATGAGCCTCTTGCTCCCGATAAACTTCAAATACCGGGGACCTCTTGCTCCCTATATCTTCAAATACCAGCGGCCTCTTGCTCCCTATAAACTTCAAATACCGGGGGCTTCTTGCTCCCTCTAAACTACAAATACCGATGTCCTCTTGCTCCCCATAAACTTCAAATACCGGGGGCTTCTTGCTCCCTATAAACTTCAAATACCGATGTCCTCTTGCTCCCCATAAACTTCAAATACCAGGGGCCTCTTGCTCCCTATAAACTTCAAATACCGGGGACCTCTTGCTCCCTATAAACTTCAAATACCGGGGGCCTCTTGCTCCCTATAAACTTCAAATACCGGGGTCCTCTTGCTCCATATAAACTTCAAATACCGGGGGCCTCTTGCTCCCTTTAACTTCAAATACCGGGGACCTCTTGCTCCCTATAAACTTCAAATACCGGGGGCCTCTTGCTCCCTATAAACTTCAAATACCGGGGTCCTCTTGCTCCATATAAACTTCAAATACCGGGGGCCTCTTGCTCCCTATAAACTTCAAATACCGGGGGCTTCTTGCTCCCTCTAAACTACAAATACCGATGTCCTCTTGCTCCCCATAAACTTCAAATACTGGGGGCCTCTTGCTCCCTATAAACTTCAAATACCAGGCGCCTCTTGCTCCCTATAAACTTCAAATACCGGGGGCCTCTTGCTCCCTATAAACTTCACATACCGGGGGCCTCTTGCTTCCTATAAACTTCAAATACCAGGCGCCTCTTGCTCCCTATAAACTTCAAATACCGGGGGCCTCTTGCTCCCCATAAACTTCAAATACCGGGGGCCTATTGCTCCCCATCAACTTCAAATACCAGGGGCCTCTTGCTCACTATAAACTTCAAATACCGGGGGCCTCTTGCTCCCTATAAATTTCAAATACCGGGGGCCTATTGCTCCCCATAAACTTCAAATACCAGGAGCCTCTTGCTTACTATAAACTTCAAATACCGGGGGCCTCTAGCTCCCCATAAACTTCAAATACCGGGGGCCTCTTGCTCCCTATAAACCTCAAATACCGGGGGCCTCTTGCTCCCTATAAACTTCAAATACTGTGGGCCTCTTGCTCCCTATAAACTTCAAATACCGGGGACCTCTTGCTCCCCATAAACTTCAAATACCGGGGGCATCTTGCTTCCTATAAACTTCAAATACCAGGGGCCTCTTGCTCCCTATAAACTTCAAATACCGGGGGCCTCTTGCTCCCTGTAAACTTCAAATACCGGGGACCTCATGCTCCCTATAAACTTCAAATACCAGGAACCTCTTGCTCTCTATAAACTTCAAATACCGGGGACCTCTTGCTCCCTATAAACTTCAAATACCGGGGACCTCTTGCTCCCTATAAACTTCAAATACCGGGGGCCTCTTGCTCCCTATAAACTTCAAATACCGGGGGCCTCATGCTCCCCATAAACTTCAAATACCAGAGGCCTCTTGCTCCCTATAAACTTCAAATACCGGGGACCTCTTGCTCCCTATAAACTTCAATTACCAGGGGCCTCTTGCTCCCCATAAACTTCAAATACCAGGAGCCTCTTGCTCCCTATAAACTTCAAATACCGGGGGACTCTTGCTCCCCATAAACTTCAAATACCGGGGACCTCTTGCTCCCTATATCTTCAAATACCAGCGGCCTCTTGCTCCCTATAACTTCAAATACCGGGGGCCTCTTGCTCCCTACAAACTTCAAATACCGGGGGCCTCTTGCTCCCTATAAACTTCAAATACTGTGGGCCTCTTGCTCCCTATAAACTTCAAATACCGGGGACCTCTTGCTCCCTATAAACTTCAAATACCGGGGGCCTCTTGCTCCCTATAAACTTCAAATACCGGGGGCCTCTTGCTCCCTATAAACTTCAAATACAGGGGACCTCTTGCTCACCATAAACTTCAAATACCAGGGGCCTCTTGCTCCCTATAAACTTCAAATACCGGGGACCTCTTGCTCCCTATAAACTTCAAATACCGGGGACCTCTTGCTCCCTATAAACTTCAAATACCAGGAGCCTCTTGCTCCCTATAAACTTCAAATACCGGGGGCCTCTTGCTCCCTATAAACTTCAAATACCAGGGGTCTCTTGCTCCCTATAAACTTCAAATACCGGGGGCCTCTTGCTCCCTGTAAACTTCAAATACCGGGGACCTCATGCTCCCTATAAACTTCAAATACCAGGAACCTCTTGCTCCCTATAAACTTCAAATACCGGGGACCTCTTGCTCCCTATAAACTTCAAATACCGGGGACCTCTTGCTCCCTATAAACTTCAAATACCGGGGACCTCATGCTCCCTATAAACTTCAAATACCAGGAGCCTCTTGCTCCCTATAAACTTCAAATACCGGGGGCCTCTTGCTCCCAATAACCTTCAAATACCGGGGCCTCTTGCTCCCTATAAACTTCGAATACCGGGGTCCTCTTGCTTCCTTTTTAACTTCAAAACCGGGGACCTCTTGCTCCCTTTCAACTTTAAATACCGGGGGCCTCTTGCTCCCCATAAACTTCAAATACCGGGGTCCTCTTGCTCCCTATAAACTTCAAATACCGGGGACCTCTTGCTCCCTATAATTTCAAATACCGGGGACATTTTGTTCCCCATAAACTTCAAATACAGGGGGCCACTTGCTCCCTATAAACTTTAAATACTGATGGACTGTTGCTCCCTATAACTTCAAATACCAGGGGCCTCTTGCTCCCTATAACTTCAAATACCAGGAGCCTCTTGCTCCCGATAAACTTCAAATACCGGGGACCTCTTGCTCCCTATATCTTCAAATACCAGGCGCCTCTTGCTCCCTATATCTTCAAATACCAGGGGCCTCTTGCTCCCTATAAACTTCAAATAGCAGGCGCCTCTTGCTCCGTATAAACTTCAAATACCAGGGACCTCTTGCTCCCTATAACTTCAAATACCAGGAGCCTCTTGCTCCCTATGAACTTCAAATACCGGGGGCCTCTTGCTCCCTATAAACTTCAAATACCAGGCGCCTCTTGCTCCGTATAAACTTTAAATACCAGGGGCCTCTTGCTCCCTATAAACTTCAAATACCGGGGCCTCTTGCTCCCTATAATCTTCAAATACCGGGGGCCTCTTGCTCCCCATCAACTTCAAATACCAGGGGCCTCTTGCTCCCTATAAATTTCAAATACCGGGGACCTCTTGCTCCCTATAAACTTCAAATACCGGGGGCCTATTGCTCCCCATAAACTTCAAATACCAGGAGCCTCTTGCTCACTATAAACTTCAAATACCGGGGGCCTCTTGCTCCCCATAAACTTCAAATACCGGGGGCCTCTTGCTCCCTATAAACTTCAAATACCGGGGGCCTCTTGCTCCCTATAAACTTCAAATACTGTGGGCCTCTTGCTCCCTATAAACTTCAAATACTGGGGGCCTCTTGCTCCCTATAAACTTCAAATACCGGGGGCCTATTGCTCCCCATAAACTTCAAATACCAGGAGCCTCTTGCTCACTATAAACTTCAAATACCGGGGGCCTCTTGCTCCCCATAAACTTCAAATACCGGGGCCTCTTGCTCCCTATAAACTTCAAATACCGGGGGCCTCTTGCTCCCTATAAACTTCAAATACCGGGGACCTCTTGCTCCCCATCAACTTCAAATACCAGGGGCCTCTTGCTCCCTATAAATTTCAAATACCGGGGACCTCTTGCTCCCCATCAACTTCAAATACCAGGAGCCTCTTGCTCACTATAAACTTCAAATACCGGGGGCCTCTTGCTCCCCATAAACTTCAAATACCGGGGGCCTCTTGCTCCCTATAAACTTCAAATACTGTGGGCCTCTTGCTCCCTATAAACTTCAAATACCGGGGGCCTCTTGCTCCCTATAAACTTCAAATACCGGGGGCCTCTTGCTCCCTATAAACTTCAAATACTGTGGGCCTCTTGCTCCCTATAAACTTCAAATACCGGGGGCGTATTGCTCCCCATAAACTTCAAATACCAGGAGCCTCTTGCTCACTATAAACTTCAAATACCGGGGGCCTCTTGCTCCCCATAAACTTCAAATACCGGGGGCCTCTTGCTCCCTATAAACTTCAAATACCGGGGGCCTCTTGCTCCCTATAAACTTCAAATACTGTGGGCCTCTTGCTCCCTATAAACTTCAAATACCGGGGGCCTCTTGCTCCCTGTAAACTTCAAATACCGGGGACCTCATGCTCCCTATAAACTTCAAATACCAGGACCCTCTTGCTCTCTATAAACTTCAAATACTGTGGGCCTCTTGCTCCCTATAAACTTCAAATACCGGGGACCTCTTGCTCCCCATAAACTTCAAATACCGGGGGCCTCTTGCTTCCTATAAACTTCAAATACCAGGGGCCTCTTGCTCCCTATAAACTTCAAATACCGGGGGCCTCTTGCTCCCTGTAAACTTCAAATACCGGGGACCTCATGCTCCCTATAAACTTCAAATACCAGGACCCTCTTGCTCTCTATAAACTTCAAATACCGGGGACCTCTTGCTCCCTATAAACTTCAGATACCGGGGACCTCTTGCTCCCTATAAACTTCAAATACCAGGAGCCTCTTGCTCCCCATAAACTTCAAATACCGGGGGCCTCTTGCTCCCTATAAACTTCAAATACCGGGGGCCTCTTGCTCCCCATAAACTTCAAATACCAGAGGCCTCTTGCTCCCTATAAACTTCAAATACCGGGGACCTCTTGCTCCCTATAAACTTCAAATACCAGGAGCCTCTTGCTCACTATAAACTTCAAATACCGGGGGCCTCTTGCTCCCCATAAACATCAAATACCGGGGGCCTCTTGCTCCCTATAAACTTCAAATACCGGGGGCCTATTGCTCCCCATAAACTTCAAATACCAGGAGCCTCTTGCTCCCTATAAACTTCAAATACCGGGGACCTCTTGCTCCCCATAAACTTCAAATACCGGGGGCCTCTTGCTTCCTATAAACTTCAAATACCAGGGGCCTCTTGCTCCCTATAAACTTCAAATACCGGGGGCCTCTTGCTCCCTGTAAACTTCAAATACCGGGGACCTCATGCTCCCTATAAACTTCAAATACCAGGAACCTCTTGCTCTCTATAAACTTCAAATACCGGGGACCTCTTGCTCCCTATAAACTTCAAATACCGGGGACCTCTTGCTCCCTATAAACTTCAAATACCGGGGACCTCTTGCTCCCTATAAACTTCAAATACCAGGCGCCTCTTGCTCCCTATAAACTTCAAATACCGGGGGCCTCATGCTCCCTATAAACTTCAAATACCAGAGGCCTCTTGCTCCCTATAAACTTCAAATACCAGGGGCCTCTTGCTCCCCATAAACTTCAAATACCAGGAGCCTCTTGCTCCCTATAAACTTCAAATACCGGGGGACTCTTGCTCCCCATAAACTTCAAATACCGGGGACCTCTTGCTCCCTATATCTTCAAATACCAGCGGCCTCTTGCTCCCTATAACATCAAATACCGGGGGCCTCTTGCTCCCTTCAAACTTCAAATACCGGGGGCCTCTTGCTCCCTATAAACTTCAAATACTGTGGGCCTCTTGCTCCCTATAAACTTCAAATACCGGGGACCTCTTGCTCCCTATAAACTTCAAATACCGGGGGCCTCGTGCTCCCTATAAACTTCAAATACCGGGGGCCTCTTGCTCCCTATAAACTTCAAATACGGGGGACCTCTTGCTCACCATAAACTTCAAATACCAGGGGCCTCTTGCTCCCTATAAACTTCAAATACCGGGGACCTCTTGCTCCCTATAAACTTCAAATACCAGGAGCCTCTTGCTCCCCATAAACTTCAAATACCGGGGGCCTCTTGCTCCCTATAAACTTCAAATACCGGGGGCCTCTTGCTCCCCATAAACTTCAAATACCAGAGGCCTCTTGCTCCCTATAAACTTCAAATACCGGGGACCTCTTGCTCCCTATAAACTTCAAATACCAGGAGCCTCTTGCTCACTATAAACTTCAAATACCGGGGGCCTCTTGCTCCCCATAAACATCAAATACCGGGGGCCTCTTGCTCCCTATAAACTTCAAATACCGGGGGCCTATTGCTCCCCATAAACTTCAAATACCAGGAGCCTCTTGCTCCCTATAAACTTCAAATACCGGGGACCTCTTGCTCCCCATAAACTTCAAATACCGGGGGCCTCTTGCTTCCTATAAACTTCAAATACCAGGGGCCTCTTGCTCCCTATAAACTTCAAATACCGGGGGCCTCTTGCTCCCTGTAAACTTCAAATACCGGGGACCTCATGCTCCCTATAAACTTCAAATACCAGGAACCTCTTGCTCTCTATAAACTTCAAATACCGGGGACCTCTTGCTCCCTATAAACTTCAAATACCGGGGACCTCTTGCTCCCTATAAACTTCAAATACCGGGGACCTCTTGCTCCCTATAAACTTCAAATACCAGGCGCCTCTTGCTCCCTATAAACTTCAAATACCGGGGGCCTCATGCTCCCTATAAACTTCAAATACCAGAGGCCTCTTGCTCCCTATAAACTTCAAATACCAGGGGCCTCTTGCTCCCCATAAACTTCAAATACCAGGAGCCTCTTGCTCCCTATAAACTTCAAATACCGGGGGACTCTTGCTCCCCATAAACTTCAAATACCGGGGACCTCTTGCTCCCTATATCTTCAAATACCAGCGGCCTCTTGCTCCCTATAACTTCAAATACCGGGGGCCTCTTGCTCCCTACAAACTTCAAATACCGGGGGCCTCTTGCTCCCTATAAACTTCAAATACTGTGGGCCTCTTGCTCCCTATAAACTTCAAATACCGGGGGACTCTTGCTCCCCATAAACTTCAAATACCGGGGGCCTCTTGCTCCCTATATCTTCAAATACCAGCGGCCTCTTGCTCCCTATAACTTCAAATACCGGGGGCCTCTTGCTCCCTACAAACTTCAAATACCGGGGGCCTCTTGCTCCCTATAAACTTCAAATACTGTGGGCCTCTTGCTCCCTATAAACTTCAAATACCGGGGACCTCTTGCTCCCTATAAACTTCAAATACCGGGGGCCTCTTGCTCCCTATAAACTTCAAATACCGGGGGCCTCTTGCTCCCTATAAACTTCAAATACGGGGGACCTCTTGCTCACCATAAACTTCAAATACCAGGGGCCTCTTGCTCCCTATAAACTTCAAATACCGGGGACCTCTTGCTCCCTATAAACTTCAAATACCGGGGACCTCTTGCTCCCTATAAACTTCAAATACCGGGGACCTCTTGCTCCCTATAAACTTCAAATACCAGGAGCCTCTTGCTCCCTATAAACTTCAAATACCGGGGGCCTCTTGCTCCCTATAAACTTCAAATACCAGGGGCCTCTTGCTTCCTATAAACTTCAAATACCAGGGGTCTCTTGCTCCCTATAAACTTCAAATACCGGGGGCCTCTTGCTCCCTGTAAACTTCAAATACCGGGGACCTCATGCTCCCTATAAACTTCAAATACCAGGAACCTCTTGCTCCCTATAAACTTCAAATACTGGGGACATCTTGCTCCCTATAAACTTCAAATACCGGGGACCTCTTGCTCCCTATAAACTTCAAATACCGGGGACCTCATGCTCCCTATAAACTTCAAATACCAGGAGCCTCTAGCTCCCTATAAACTTCAAATACCGGGGGCCTCTTGCTCCCAATAACCTTCAAATACCGGGGCCTCTTGCTCCCTATAAACTTCAAATACCGGGGTCCTCTTGCTTCCTTTTTAACTTCAAAACCGGGGACCTCTTGCTCCCTATAAACTTTAAATACCGGGGGCCTCTTGCTCCCCATAAACTTCAAATACCGGGGTCCTCTTGCTCCCTATAAACTTCAAATACCGGGGACCTCTTGCTCCCTATAATTTCAAATACCGGGGACATTTTGTTCCCCATAAACTTCAAATACAGGGGGCCACTTGCTCCCTATAAACTTTAAATACTGATGGACTGTTGCTCCCTATAACTTCAAATACCAGGGGCCTCTTGCTCCCTATAACTTCAAATACCAGGAGCCTCTTGCTCCCGATAAACTTCAAATACCGGGGACCTCTTGCTCCCTATATCTTCAAATACCAGGCGCCTCTTGCTCCCTATATCTTCAAATACCAGGGGCCTCTTGCTCCCTATAAACTTCAAATAGCAGGCGCCTCTTGCTCCGTATAAACTTCAAATACCAGGGACCTCTTGCTCCCTATAACTTCAAATACCAGGAGCCTCTTGCTCCCTATGAACTTCAAATACCGGGGGCCTCTTGCTCCCTATAAACTTCAAATACCAGGCGCCTCTTGCTCCGTATAAACTTTAAATACCAGGCGCCTCTTGCTCCGTATAAACTTCAAATACCGGGGCCTCTTGCTCCCTATAATCTTCAAATACCGGGGGCCTCTTGCTCCCCATCAACTTCAAATACCAGGGGCCTCTTGCTCCCTATAAATTTCAAATACCGGGGACCTCTTGCTCCCTATAAACTTCAAATACCGGGGACCTCTTGCTCCCTATAAACTTCAAATACCGGGGACCTCTTGCTCCCTATAAACTTCAAATACCGGGGACCTCTTGCTCCCTATAAACTTCAAATACCAGGCGCCTCTTGCTCCCTATAAACTTCAAATACCGGGGGCCTCATGCTCCCTATAAACTTCAAATACCAGAGGCCTCTTGCTCCCTATAAACTTCAAATACCAGGGGCCTCTTGCTCCCCATAAACTTCAAATACCAGGAGCCTCTTGCTCCCTATAAACTTCAAATACCGGGGGACTCTTGCTCCCCATAAACTTCAAATACCGGGGACCTCTTGCTCCCTATATCTTCAAATACCAGCGGCCTCTTGCTCCCTATAACTTCAAATACCGGGGGCCTCTTGCTCCCTACAAACATCAAATACCGGGGGCCTCTTGCTCCCTATAAACTTCAAATACTTTGGGCCTCTTGCTCCCTATAAACTTCAAATACCGGGGACCTCTTGCTCCCTATAAACTTCAAATACCGGGGGCCTCGTGCTCCCTATAAACTTCAAATACCGGGGGCCTCTTGCTCCCTATAAACTTCAAATACGGGGGACCTCTTGCTCACCATAAACTTCAAATACCAGGGGCCTCTTGCTCCCTATAAACTTCAAATACCGGGGACCTCTTGCTCCCTATAAACTTCAAATACCAGGAGCCTCTTGCTCCCCATAAACTTCAAATACCGGGGGCCTCTTGCTCCCTATAAACTTCAAATACCGGGGGCCTCTTGCTCCCTATAAACTTCAAATACCGGGGGCCTCTTGCTCCCCATAAACTTCAAATACCAGAGTCCTCTTGCTCCCTATAAACTTCAAATACCGGGGACCTCTTGCTCCCTATAAACTTCAAATACCAGGAGCCTCTTGCTCACTATAAACTTCAAATACCGGGGGCCTCTTGCTCCCCATAAACATCAAATACCGGGGGCCTCTTGCTCCCTATAAACTTCAAATACCGGGGGCCTATTGCTCCCCATAAACTTCAAATACCAGGAGCCTCTTGCTCCCTATAAACTTCAAATACCGGGGACCTCTTGCTCCCCATAAACTTCAAATACCGGGGGCCTCTTGCTTCCTATAAACTTCAAATACCAGGGGCCTCTTGCTCCCTATAAACTTCAAATACCGGGGGCCTCTTGCTCCCTGTAAACTTCAAATACCGGGGACCTCATGCTCCCTATAAACTTCAAATACCAGGAACCTCTTGCTCTCTATAAACTTCAAATACCGGGGACCTCTTGCTCCCTATAAACTTCAAATACCGGGGACCTCTTGCTCCCTATAAACTTCAAATACCGGGGACCTCTTGCTCCCTATAAACTTCAAATACCAGGCGCCTCTTGCTCCCTATAAACTTCAAATACCGGGGGCCTCATGCTCCCTATAAACTTCAAATACCAGAGGCCTCTTGCTCCCTATAAACTTCAAATACCAGGGGCCTCTTGCTCCCCATAAACTTCAAATACCAGGAGCCTCTTGCTCCCTATAAACTTCAAATACCGGGGGACTCTTGCTCCCCATAAACTTCAAATACCGGGGACCTCTTGCTCCCTATATCTTCAAATACCAGCGGCCTCTTGCTCCCTATAACTTCAAATACCGGGGGCCTCTTGCTCCCTACAAACTTCAAATACCGGGGGCCTCTTGCTCCCTATAAACTTCAAATACTGTGGGCCTCTTGCTCCCTATAAACTTCAAATACCGGGGACCTCTTGCTCCCTATAAACTTCAAATACCGGGGGCCTCTTGCTCCCTATAAACTTCAAATACCGGGGGCCTCTTGCTCCCTATAAACTTCAAATACGGGGGACCTCTTGCTCACCATAAACTTCAAATACCAGGGGCCTCTTGCTCCCTATAAACTTCAAATACCGGGGACCTCTTGCTCCCTATAAACTTCAAATACCGGGGACCTCTTGCTCCCTATAAACTTCAAATACCAGGAGCCTCTTGCTCCCTATAAACTTCAAATACCGGGGGCCTCTTGCTCCCTATAAACTTCAAATACCAGGGGCCTCTTGCTTCCTATAAACTTCAAATACCAGGGGTCTCTTGCTCCCTATAAACTTCAAATACCGGGGGCCTCTTGCTCCCTGTAAACTTCAAATACCGGGGACCTCATGCTCCCTATAAACTTCAAATACCAGGAACCTCTTGCTCCCTATAAACTTCAAATACCGGGGACATCTTGCTCCCTATAAACTTCAAATACCGGGGACCTCTTGCTCCCTATAAACTTCAAATACCGGGGACCTCATGCTCCCTATAAACTTCAAATACCAGGAGCCTCTAGCTCCCTATAAACTTCAAATACCGGGGGCCTCTTGCTCCCAATAACCTTCAAATACCGGGGCCTCTTGCTCCCTATAAACTTCAAATACCGGGGTCCTCTTGCTTCCTTTTTAACTTCAAAACCGGGGACCTCTTGCTCCCTATAAACTTTAAATACCGGGGGCCTCTTGCTCCCCATAAACTTCAAATACCGGGGTCCTCTTGCTCCCTATAAACTTCAAATACCGGGGACCTCTTGCTCCCTATAATTTCAAATACCGGGGACATTTTGTTCCCCATAAACTTCAAATACAGGGGGCCACTTGCTCCCTATAAACTTTAAATACTGATGGACTGTTGCTCCCTATAACTTCAAATACCAGGGGCCTCTTGCTCCCTATAACTTCAAATACCAGGAGCCTCTTGCTCCCTATGAACTTCAAACACTGGGGGCCTCTGGCTCCCTATAACTTCAAATACCAGGAGCCTCTTGCTCCCTATAAACTTCAAATACCAGGCGCCTCTTGCTCCGTATAAACTTTAAATACCGGGGGCCTCTTGCTCCCTATAAACTTCAAATACCGGGGCCTCTTGCTCCCTATAAACTTCAAATACCGGAGGCCTCTTGCTCCCCATCAACTTCAAATACCAGGGGCCTCTTGCTCCCTATAAATTTCAAATACCGGGGACCTCTTGCTCCCTATAAACTTCAAATACCGGGGGCCTATTGCTCCCCATAAACTTCAAATACCAGGAGCCTCTTGCTCCCGATAAACTTCAAATACCGGGGACCTCTTGCTCCCTATAAACTTCAAATACCAGGAGCCTCTTGCTCCCTATAAACTTCAAATACCGGGGCCTCTTGCTCCCTATAATCTTCAAATACCGGGGGCCTCTTGCTCCCCATCAACTTCAAATACCAGGGGCCTCTTGCTCCCTATAAATTTCAAATACCGGGGACCTCTTGCTCCCTATAAACTTCAAATACCGGGGGCCTATTGCTCCCCATAAACTTCAAATACCAGGAGCCTCTTGCTCACTATAAACTTCAAATACCGGGGGCCTCTTGCTCCCCATAAACTTCAAATACCGGGGGCCTCTTGCTCCCTATAAACTTCAAATACCGGGGGCCTCTTGCTCCCTATAAACTTCAAATACCGGGGGCCTCTTGCTCCCTATAAACTTCAAATACCGGGGGCCTCTTGCTCCCTATAAACTTCAAATACCGGGGGCCTCTTGCTCCCCATAAACTTCAAATACCAGAGGCCTCTTGCTCCCTATAAACTTCAAATACCGGGGACCTCTTGCTCCCTATAAACTTCAAATACCAGGAGCCTCTTGCTCACTATAAACTTCAAATACCGGGGGCCTCTTGCTCCCCATAAACATCAAATACCGGGGGCCTCTTGCTCCCTATAAACTTCAAATACCGGGGGCCTATTGCTCCCCATAAACTTCAAATACCAGGAGCCTCTTGCTCCCTATAAACTTCAAATACCGGGGACCTCTTGCTCCCCATAAACTTCAAATACCGGGGGCCTCTTGCTTCCTATAAACTTCAAATACCAGGGGCCTCTTGCTCCCTATAAACTTCAAATACCGGGGGCCTCTTGCTCCCTGTAAACTTCAAATACCGGGGACCTCATGCTCCCTATAAACTTCAAATACCAGGAACCTCTTGCTCTCTATAAACTTCAAATACCGGGGACCTCTTGCTCCCTATAAACTTCAAATACCGGGGACCTCTTGCTCCCTATAAACTTCAAATACCGGGGACCTCTTGCTCCCTATAAACTTCAAATACCAGGCGCCTCTTGCTCCCTATAAACTTCAAATACCGGGGGCCTCATGCTCCCTATAAACTTCAAATACCAGAGGCCTCTTGCTCCCTATAAACTTCAAATACCAGGGGCCTCTTGCTCCCCATAAACTTCAAATACCAGGAGCCTCTTGCTCCCTATAAACTTCAAATACCGGGGGACTCTTGCTCCCCATAAACTTCAAATACCGGGGACCTCTTGCTCCCTATATCTTCAAATACCAGCGGCCTCTTGCTCCCTATAACTTCAAATACCGGGGGCCTCTTGCTCCCTACAAACTTCAAATACCGGGGGCCTCTTGCTCCCTATAAACTTCAAATACTGTGGGCCTCTTGCTCCCTATAAACTTCAAATACCGGGGACCTCTTGCTCCCTATAAACTTCAAATACCGGGGGCCTCTTGCTCCCTATAAACTTCAAATACCGGGGGCCTCTTGCTCCCTATAAACTTCAAATACGGGGGACCTCTTGCTCACCATAAACTTCAAATACCAGGGGCCTCTTGCTCCCTATAAACTTCAAATACCGGGGACCTCTTGCTCCCTATAAACTTCAAATACCGGGGACCTCTTGCTCCCTATAAACTTCAAATACCAGGAGCCTCTTGCTCCCTATAAACTTCAAATACCGGGGGCCTCTTGCTCCCTATAAACTTCAAATACCAGGGGCCTCTTGCTTCCTATAAACTTCAAATACCAGGGGTCTCTTGCTCCCTATAAACTTCAAATACCGGGGGCCTCTTGCTCCCTGTAAACTTCAAATACCGGGGACCTCATGCTCCCTATAAACTTCAAATACCAGGAACCTCTTGCTCCCTATAAACTTCAAATACCGGGGACATCTTGCTCCCTATAAACTTCAAATACCGGGGACCTCTTGCTCCCTATAAACTTCAAATACCGGGGACCTCATGCTCCCTATAAACTTCAAATACCAGGAGCCTCTAGCTCCCTATAAACTTCAAATACCGGGGGCCTCTTGCTCCCAATAACCTTCAAATACCGGGGCCTCTTGCTCCCTATAAACTTCAAATACCGGGGTCCTCTTGCTTCCTTTTTAACTTCAAAACCGGGGACCTCTTGCTCCCTATAAACTTTAAATACCGGGGGCCTCTTGCTCCCCATAAACTTCAAATACCGGGGTCCTCTTGCTCCCTATAAACTTCAAATACCGGGGACCTCTTGCTCCCTATAATTTCAAATACCGGGGACATTTTGTTCCCCATAAACTTCAAATACAGGGGGCCACTTGCTCCCTATAAACTTTAAATACTGATGGACTGTTGCTCCCTATAACTTCAAATACCAGGGGCCTCTTGCTCCCTATAACTTCAAATACCAGGAGCCTCTTGCTCCCTATGAACTTCAAACACTGGGGGCCTCTGGCTCCCTATAACTTCAAATACCAGGAGCCTCTTGCTCCCTATAAACTTCAAATACCAGGCGCCTCTTGCTCCGTATAAACTTTAAATACCGGGGGCCTCTTGCTCCCTATAAACTTCAAATACCGGGGCCTCTTGCTCCCTATAAACTTCAAATACCGGAGGCCTCTTGCTCCCCATCAACTTCAAATACCAGGGGCCTCTTGCTCCCTATAAATTTCAAATACCGGGGACCTCTTGCTCCCTATAAACTTCAAATACCGGGGGCCTATTGCTCCCCATAAACTTCAAATACCAGGAGCCTCTTGCTCCCGATAAACTTCAAATACCGGGGACCTCTTGCTCCCTATAAACTTCAAATACCAGGAGCCTCTTGCTCCCTATAAACTTTAAATACCAGGGGCCTCTTGCTCCCTATAAACTTCAAATACCGGGGCCTCTTGCTCCCTATAATCTTCAAATACCGGGGGCCTCTTGCTCCCCATCAACTTCAAATACCAGGAGCCTCTTGCTCCCGATAAACTTCAAATACCGGGGACCTCTTGCTCCCTATAAACTTCAAATACCAGGAGCCTCTTGCTCCCTATAAACTTTAAATACCAGGGGCCTCTTGCTCCCTATAAACTTCAAATACCGGGGCCTCTTGCTCCCTATAATCTTCAAATACCGGGGGCCTCTTGCTCCCCATCAACTTCAAATACCAGGGGCCTCTTGCTCCCTATAAATTTCAAATACCGGGGACCTCTTGCTCCCTATAAACTTCAAATACCGGGGGCCTATTGCTCCCCATAAACTTCAAATACCAGGAGCCTCTTGCTCACTATAAACTTCAAATACCGGGGGCCTCTTGCTCCCCATAAACTTCAAATACCGGGGGCCTCTTGCTCCCTATAAACTTCAAATACCGGGGGCCTCTTGCTCCCTATAAACTTCAAATACCGGGGGCCTCTTGCTCCCTATAAACTTCAAATACTGGGGGCCTCTTGCTCCCTATAAACTTCAAATACCGGGGGCCTCTTGCTCCCCATCAACTTCAAATACCAGGGGCCTCTTGCTCCCTATAAATGTCAAATACCGGGGACCTCTTGCTCCCTATAAACTTCAAATACCGGGGGCCTATTGCTCCCCATAAACTTCAAATACCAGGAGCCTCTTGCTCAGTATAAACTTCAAATACCGGGGGCCTCTTGCTCCCCATAAACTTCAAATACCGGGGGCCTCTTGCTCCCTATAAACTTCAAATACCGGGGGCCTCTTGCTCCCTATAAACTTCAAATACTGTGGGCCTCTTGCTCCCTATAAACTTCAAATACCGGGGACCTCTTGCTCCCCATCAACTTCAAATACCAGGGGCCTCTTGCTCCCTATAAATTTCAAATACCGGGGACCTCTTGCTCCCCATCAACTTCAAATACCAGGAGCCTCTTGCTCACTATAAACTTCAAATACCGGGGGCCTCTTGCTCCCCATAAACTTCAAATACCGGGGGCCTCTTGCTCCCTATAAACTTCAAATACTGTGGGCCTCTTGCTCCCTATAAACTTCAAATACCGGGGGCCGCTTGCTCCCTATAAACTTCAAATACCGGGGGCCTCTTGCTCCCCATCAACTTCAAATACCAGGGGCCTCTTGCTCCCAATAAACTTCAAATACCGGGGGCCTCTTGCTTCCTATAAACTTCAAATACCAGGGGCCTCTTGCTCCCTATAAACTTCAAATACCGGGGGCCTCTTGCTCCCTGTAAACTTCAAATACCGGGGACCTCATGCTCCCTATAAACTTCAAATACCAGGAACCTCTTGCTCCCTATAAACTTCAAATACCGGGGACCTCTTGCTCCCTATAAACTTCAAATACCGGGGACCTCTTGCTCCCTATAAACTTCAAATACCGGGGACCTCATGCTCCCTATAAACTTCAAATACCAGGAGCCTCTTGCTCCCTATAAACTTCAAATACCGGGGTCCTCTTGCTCCCTATAAACTTCAAATACCGGGGACCTCTTGCTCCCTATATCTTCAAATACCAGGAGCCTCTTGCTCCCTATAAACTTCAAATACCAGGCGCCTCTTGCTCCGTATAAACTTCAAATACCGGGGGCCTCTTGCTCCCTATAAACTTCAAATACCGGGGGCCTCTTGCTCCCCATAAACTTCAAATACCAGGAGCCTCTTGCTCACTATAAACTTCAAATACCGGGGGACTCTTGCTCCCCATAAACTTCAAATACCGGGGGCCTCTTGCTCCGTATAAACTTCAAATACCGGGGGCCTCTTGCTCCCTATAAACTTCAAATACCAGGCGCCTCTTGCTCCCTATAAACTTCAAATACCGGGGGCCTCATGCTCCCCATAAACTTCAAATACCAGAGGCCTCTTGCTCCCTATAAACTTCAAATACCGGGGGCCTCTTGCTCCCCATAAACTTCAAATACCAGGAGCCTCTTGCTCACTATAAACTTCAAATACCGGGGGACTCTTGCTCCCCATAAACTTCAAATACCAGGAGCCTCTTGCTCCCTATAAACTTCAAATACCGGGGGCCTCTTGCTCCCTATAAACTTCAAATACTGTGGGCCTCTTGCTCCCTATAAACTTCAAATACCGGGGACCTCTTGCTCCCTATAAACTTCAAATACCGGGGGCCTCTTGCTCCCTATAAACTTCAAATACCGGGGGCCTCTTGCTCCCTATAAACTTCAAATACCGGGGACCTCTTGCTCCCCATAAACTTCAAATACCAGGGGCCTCTTGCTCCCTAGAAACTTCAAATACCGGGGACCTCTTGCTCCCTATAAACTTCAAATACCGGGGTCCTCTTGCTCCCTATAAACTTCAAATACCGGGGACCTCTTGCTCCCTATAAACTTCAAATACCGGGGACCTCTTGCTCCCCATAAACTTCAAATACCTGGGACCTCTTGCTCCCTATAATTTCAAATACCGGGGACATTTTGTTCCCCATAAACTTCAAATACAGGGGGCCTCTTGCTCCCTATAAACTTTAAATACTGATGGACTGTTGCTCCGAAAAACTTCAAATACCATGAGCCTCTTGCTCCCGATAAACTTCAAATACCGGGGACCTCTTGCTCCCTATATCTTCAAATACCAGCGGCCTCTTGCTCCCTATAACTTCAAATACCGGGGGCCTCTTGCTCCCTATAAACTTCAAATACCGGGGGCCTCTTGCTCCCTATAAACTTCAAATACCGGGGGCCTCTTGCTCCCTATAAACTTCAAATACCGGGGGCCTCTTGCTCCCTATAAACTTCAAATACCGGGGACCTCTTGCTCACCATAAACTTCAAATACCAGGGGCCTCTTGCTCCCTATAAACTTCAAATACCGGGGACCTCTTGCTCCCCATCAACTTCAAATACCAGGGGCCTCTTGCTCCCTATAAACTTCAAATACCAGGGGCCTCTTGCTCCCTATAAATTTCAAATACCGGGGATCTCTTGCTCCCTATAAACTTCAAATACCGGGGGCCTATTGCTCCCCATAAACTTCAAATACCGGGGGCCTCTTGCTCCCTATAAACTTCAAATACCGGGGGCCTCTTGCTCCCTATAAACTTCAAATACTGTGGGCCTCTTGCTCCCTATAAACTTCAAATACTGGGGACCACTTGCTCCCCATAAACTTCAAATACCGGGGGCCTCTTGCTCCCTATAAACTTCAAATACCGGGGGCCTCTTGCTCCCTGTAAACTTCAAATACCGGGGACCTCATGCTCCCTATAAACTTCAAATACCAGGACCCTCTTGCTCTCTATAAACTTCAAATACTGTGGGCCTCTTGCTCCCTATAAACTTCAAATACCGGGGACCTCTTGCTCCCCATAAACTTCAAATACCGGGGGCCTCTTGCTTCCTATAAACTTCAAATACCAGGGGCCTCTTGCTCCCTATAAACTTCAAATACCGGGGGCCTCTTGCTCCCTGTAAACTTCAAATACCGGGGACCTCATGCTCCCTATAAACTTCAAATACCAGGACCCTCTTGCTCTCTGTAAACTTCAAATACCGGGGACCTCTTGCTCCCTATAAACTTCAGATACCGGGGACCTCTTGCTCCCTATAAACTTCAAATACCAGGAGCCTCTTGCTCCCCATAAACTTCAAATACCGGGGGCCTCTTGCTCCCTATAAACTTCAAATACCGGGGGCCTCTTGCTCCCCATAAACTTCAAATACCAGAGGCCTCTTGCTCCCTATAAACTTCAAATACCGGGGACCTCTTGCTCCCTATAAACTTCAAATACCAGGAGCCTCTTGCTCACTATAAACTTCAAATACCGGGGGCCTCTTGCTCCCCATAAACTTCAAATACCGGGGGCCTCTTGCTCCCTATAAACTTCAAATACCGGGGGCCTATTGCTCCCCATAAACTTCAAATACCAGGAGCCTCTTGCTCCCTATAAACTTCAAATACCGGGGACCTCTTGCTCCCTATAAACTTCAAATACCAGGAGCCTCTTGCTCCGTATAAACTTCAAATACCGGGGGCCTCTTGCTCCCTATAAACTTCAAATACCGGGGGCCTCTTGCTCCCCATAAACTTCAAATACCAGGAGCCTCTTGCTCACTATAAACTTCAAATACCGGGGGACTCTTGCTCCCCATAAACTTCAAATACCGGGGGCATCTTGCTCCGTATAAACTTCAAATACCGGGGGCCTCTTGCTCCCTATAAACTTCAAATACCAGGCGCCTCGTGCTCCCTATAAACTTCAAATACCGGGGGCCTCATGCTCCCCATAAACTTCAAATACCAGAGGCCTCTTGCTCCCTATAAACTTCAAATACCGGGGGCCTCTTGCTCCCCATAAACTTCAAATACCAGGAGCCTCTTGCTCACTATAAACTTCAAATACCGGGGGACTCTTGCTCCCCATAAACTTCAAATACCATGAGCCTCTTGCTCCCTATAAACTTCAAATACCGGGGACCTCTTGCTCCCTATATCTTCAAATACCAGCGGCCTCTTGCTCCCTATAACTTCAAATACCGGGGGCCTCTTGCTCCCTATAAACTTCAAATACCGGGGGCCTCTTGCTCCCTATAAACTTCAAATACCGGGGGCCTCTTGCTCCCTATAAACTTCAAATACTGTGGGCCTCTTGCTCCCTATAAACTTCAAATACCGGGGACCTCTTGCTCCCTATAAACTTCAAATACCGGGGGCCTCTTGCTCCCTATAAACTTCAAATACCGGGGGCCTCTTGCTCCCTATAAACTTCAAATACCGGGGACCTCTTGCTCCCCATAAACTTCAAATACCAGGGGCCTCTTGCTCCCTAGAAACTTCAAATACCGGGGACCTCTTGCTCCCTATAAACTTCAAATACCGGGGTCCTCTTGCTCCCTATAAACTTCAAATACCGGGGACCTCTTGCTCCCTATAAACTTCAAATACCGGGGACCTCTTGCTCCCCATAAACTTCAAATACCTGGGACCTCTTGCTCCCTATAATTTCAAATACCGGGGACATTTTGTTCCCCATAAACTTCAAATACAGGGGGCCTCTTGCTCCCTATAAACTTTAAATACTGATGGACTGTTGCTCCGAAAAACTTCAAATACCATGAGCCTCTTGCTCCCGATAAACTTCAAATACCGGGGACCTCTTGCTCCCTATATCTTCAAATACCAGCGGCCTCTTGCTCCCTATAACTTCAAATACCGGGGGCCTCTTGCTCCCTATAAACTTCAAATACCGGGGGCCTCTTGCTCCCTATAAACTTCAAATACCGGGGGCCTCTTGCTCCCTATAAACTTCAAATACCGGGGGCCTCTTGCTCCCTATAAACTTCAAATACCGGGGACCTCTTGCTCACCATAAACTTCAAATACCAGGGGCCTCTTGCTCCCTATAAACTTCAAATACCGGGGACCTCTTGCTCCCTATAAACTTCAAATACCAGGGACCTCTTGATCCCTATAACTTCAAATACCAGGAGCCTCTTGCTCCCTATGAACTTCAAATACCGGGGACCTCTTGCTCCCAATAACTTCAAATACCGGGAGCCTCTTGCTCCCTATAAACTTCAAATACCAGGCGCCTCTTGCTCCGTATAAACTTCAAATACCGGGGGCCTCTTGCTCCCTATAAACTTCAAATACCGGGGGCCTCTTGCTCCCTATAAACTTCAAATACCGGGGGCCTCTTGCTCCCCATAAACTTCAAATACCAGGGGCCTCTTGCTCCCTATAAACTTCAAATACCGGGGACCTCTTGCTCCCTATAAACTTCAAATACCGGGGGCCTCTTGCTCCCCATAAACTTCAAATACCAGGAGCCTCTTGCTCACTATAAACTTCAAATACCGGGGGACTCTTGCTCCCCATAAACTTCAAATACCGGGGGCTTGCTCCGTATAAACTTCAAATACCGGGGGCCTCTTGCTCCCTATAAACTTCAAATACTGTGGGCCTCTTGCTCCCTATAAACTTCAAATACCGGGGACCTCTTGCTCCCTATAAACTTCAAATACCGGGGGCCTCTTGCTCCCTATATCTTCAAATACCAGCGGCCTCTTGCTCCCTATAAACTTCAAATACCGGGGGCTTCTTGCTCCCTCTAAACGACAAATACCGATGTCCTCTTGCTCCCCATAAACTTCAAATACTGTGGGCCTCTTGCTCCCTATAAACTTCAAATACCGGGGACCTCTTGCTCCCTATAAACTTCAAATACCGGGGGCCTCTTGCTCCCTATAAACTTCAAATACCGGGGGCCTCTTGCTCCCTATAAACTTCAAATACCGGGGGCCTCTTGCTCACCATAAACTTCAAATACCAGGGGCCTCTTGCTCCCTATAAACTTCAAATACCGGGGACCTCTTGCTCCCTATAAACTTCAAATACCAGGGACCTCTTGCTCCCTATAACTTCAAATACCAGGGGCCTCTTGCTCCCTATAACTTCAAATACCGGGAGCCTCTTGCTCCCTATAAACTTCAAATACCAGGCGCCTCTTGCTCCATATAAACTTCAAATACCGGGGGCCTCTTGCTCCCTATAAACTTCAAATACCGGGGGCCTCTTGCTCCCTATAAACTTCAAATACCGGGGGCCTCTTGCTCCCCATAAACTTCAAATACCAGGGGCCTCTTGCTCCCTATAAACTTCAAATACCGGGGGCCTCTTGCTCCCTATAAACTTCAAATACCGGGGGCCTCTTGCTCCCCATAAACTTCAAATACCAGGAGCCTCTTGCTCACTATAAACTTCAAATACCGGGGGACTCTTGCTCCCCATAAACTTCAAATACCGGGGGCCTCTTGCTCCGTATAAACTTCAAATACCGGGGGCCTCTTGCTCCCTATAAACTTCAAATACTGTGGGCCTCTTGCTCCCTATAAACTTCAAATACCGGGGACCTCTTGCTCCCTGTAAACTTCAAATACCGGGGGCCTCTTGCTCCCTATAATCTTCAAATACCGGGGGCCTCTTGCTCCCTATAAACTTCAAATACCGGGGACCTCTTGCTCCCCATAAACTTCAAATACCAGGGGCCTCTTGCTCCCTAGAAACTTCAAATACCGGGGATCTCTTGCTCCCTATAAACTTCAAATACCGGGGTCCTCTTGCTCCCTATAAACTTCAAATACCTGGGACCTCTTGCTCCCTATAAACTTCAAATACCGGGGACCCCTTGCTCCCCATAAACTTCAAATTCCTGGGACCTCTTGCTCCCTATAATTTCAAATACCGGGGACATTTTGTTCCCCATAATCTTCAAATACAGGGGGCCTCTTGCTCCCTATAAACTTTAAATACTGATGGACTGTTGCTCCGTATAACTTCAAATACCATGAGCCTCTTGCTCCCGATAAACTTCAAATACCGGGGACCTCTTGCTCCCTATATCTTCAAATACCAGCGGCCTCTTGCTCCCTATAAACTTCAAATACCGGGGGCCTCTTGCTCCCTATGAACTTCAAATACCGATGTCCTCTTGCTCCCCATAAACTTCAAATACCAGCGGCCTCTTGCTCCCTATAAACTTCAAATACCGGGGACCTCTTGCTCCCTATAAACTTCAAATACCGGGGACCTCTTGCTCCCTATAAACTTCAAATACCGGGGTCCTCTTGCTCCATATTATCTTCAAATACCGGGGGCCTCTTGCTCCCTATAAACTACAAGTACCGGGGGCCTCTTGCTCCCTATAAACTTCAAATACCAGGCGCCTCTTGCTCCCTATAAACTTCAAATACCGGGGGCCTCTTGCTCCCTATAAACTTCACATACCGGGGGCCTCTTGCTCCCTATAAACTTCAAATACCGGGGGCCTCTTGCTTCCTATAAACTTCAAATACCGGGGGCCTCTTGATCCCGATAAACTTCAAATACCGGGGGCCTCTTGCTTCCTATAAACTTCAAATACCAGGCGCCTCTTGCTCCCTATAAACTTCAAATACCAGGGGCCTCTTGCTCCCTATAAACTTCAAATACCAGGAGCCTCTTGCTCCCTATAAACTTCAAATACCGGGGGCCTCTTGCTCCCTATAAACTTCAAATACCGGGGGCCTCTTGCTCCCTATAAACTTCAAATACCGGGGGCCTCTTGCTTCCTATAAACTTCAAATACCGGGGGCCTCTTGCTTCCTATAAACTTCAAATACCGGGGGCCTCTTGATCACTATAAACTTCAAATACCAGGCGCCTCTTGCTCCCTATAAACTTCAAATACCAGGAGCCTCTTGCTCCCTATAAACTTCAAATACCGGGGGCCTCTTGCTCCCTATAAACTTCACATACCGGGGGCCTCTTGCTCCCTATAAGCTTCAAATACCGGGGGCCTCTTGCTCCCAATAAACTTCAAATACCAGGGGCCTCTTGCTTCCTATAAACTTCAAATACCAGGGGCCTCTTGCTCCCTATAAACTTCAAATACCGGGGGCCTCTTGCTCCCTGTAAACTTCAAATACCGGGGACCTCATGCTCCCTATAAACTTCAAATACCAGGAACCTCTTGCTCCCTATAAACTTCAAATACCTGGGACCTCTTGCTCCCTATAAACTTCAAATACCGGGGACCTCTTGCTCCCTAAAAACTTCAAATACCAGGAGCCTCTTGCTCCCTATAAACTTCAAATACCGGGGGCCTCTTGCTCCCAATAAACTTCAAATACCGGGGCCTCTAGCTCCCTATAAACTTCAAATACCGGGGTCCTCTTGCTTCCTGTAAACTTCAAAACCGGGGGCCTCTTGCTCCCTATAAACTTCAAATACCGGGGGCCTCTTGCTCCCCATAAACTTCAAATACCGGGGTCCTCTTGCTCCCTATAAACTTCAAATACCGGGGACCTCTTGCTCCCTCTAAACTTCAAATAGCAGGCGCCTCTTGCTCCGTATAAACTTCAAATACCAGGGACCTCTTGCTCCCTATAACTTCAAATACCAGGAGCCTCTTGCTCCCTATGAACTTCAAATACCGGGGGCCTCTTGCTCCCTATAAACTTCAAATACCGGGGTCCTCTTGCTCCCTATAAACTTCAAATACCGGGGGCCTCTTGCTTCCTATAAACTTCAAATACCGGGGGCCTCTTGATCACTATAAACTTCAAATACCAGGCGCCTCTTGCTCCCTATAAACTTCAAATGCCAGGAGCCTCTTGCTCCCTATAAACTTCAAATACCGGGGGCCTCTTGCTCCCTATAAACTTCAAATACCGGGGGCCTCTTGCTCCCTATATACTTCACATACCGGGGGCCTCTTGCTCCCTATAAACTTCAAATACCGGGGGCCTCTTGCTCCCAATAAACTTCAAATACCAGGGGCCTCTTGCTTCCTATAAACTTCAAATACCAGGGGCCTCTTGCTCCCTATAAACTTCAAATACCGGGGGCCTCTTGCTCCCTGTAAACTTCAAATACCGGGGACCTCATGCTCCCTATAAACTTCAAATACCAGGAACCTCTTGCTCTCTATAAACTTCAAATACCGGGGACCTCTTGCTCCCTATAAACTTCAAATACCGGGGACCTCATGCTCCCTATAAACTTCAAATACCAGGAGCCTCTTGCTCCCTATAAACTTCAAATACCGGGGGCCTCTTGCTCCCAATAAACTTCAAATACCGGGGCCTCTTGCTCCCTATAAACTTCAAATACCGGGGTCCTCTTGCTTCCTGTAAACTTCAAAACCGGGGACCTCTTGCTCCCTATAAACTTCAAATACCGGGGGCCTCTTGCTCCCCAGAAACTTCAAATACCGGGGACCTCTTGCTCCATCTAAACTTCAAATACTGTGGGCCGCTTGCTCCCAATAAACTTCAAATACCGGGGACCTCTTGCTCCCTATAATTTCAAATACCGGGAGCCTCTTGCTCCCGATAAACTTCAAATACCGGGGACCTCTTGCTCCCAATATCTTCAAATACCAGGGGCCTCTTGCTCCCTATAAACTTCAAATACCGGGGGTCTCTTGCTCCCTATAACTTCAAATACCAGGAGCCTCTTGCTCCCGATAAACTTCAAATACCGGGGACCTCTTGCTCCCAATATCTTCAAATACCAGGGGCCTCTTGCTCCCTATAAACTTCAAATACCGGGGGCCTCTTGCTCCCTATAACTTCAAATACCAGGAGCCTCTTGCTCCCTATAAACTTCAAATACCAGGCGCCTCTTGCTCCGTATAAACTTCAAATACCGGGGGCCTCTTGCTCCCCATAAACTTCAAATACCAGGAGCCTCTTGCTCACTATAAGCTTCAAATACCGGGGGCCTCTTGCTCCCCATAAACTTCAAATACCGGGGGCCTCTTGCTCCCTATAAACTTCAAATACCGGGGGCCTCTTGCTCCCTATAAACTTCAAATACTGTGGGCCTCTTGCTCCCTATAAACTTCAAATACCGGGGACCTCTTGCTCCCTATAAACTTCAAATACCGGGGGCCTCTTGCTCCCTATAAACTTCAAATACCGGGGGCCTCTTGCTCCCTATAAACTTCAAATACCGGGGACCTCTTGCTCCCTATAAACTTCAAATACCGGGGACCTCTTGCTCCCCATAAATTTCAAATACCAGGGGCCTCTTGCTCCCTATAAACTTCAAATACCGGGGACCTCTTGCTCCCTATAAACTTCAAATACCGGGGACCTCTTGCTCCCTATAAACTTCAAATACCGATGTCCTCTTGCTCCCCATAAACTTCAAATACCGGGGGCCTCTTGCTCCCTATAAACTTCACATACTGGGGGCCTCTTGCTTCGTATAAACTTCAAATACCAGGCGCCTCTTGCTCCCTCTAAACTTCAAATACCGGGGGCCTCTTGCTCCCTATGAACTTCACATACCGGGGGCCTCTTGCTCCCTATAAACTTCAAACACCAGGAGCCTCTTGCTCCCTATAAACTTCAAATACCGGGGGACTCTTGCTCCCTATAAACTTCAAATACCGGGGACCTCATGCTCCCTATAAACTTCAAATATCGGGGGCCTCTTGCTCCCTATAAACTTCAAATACCGGGCGCCTCTTGCTCCCTATAAACTTCAAATACCGGGCGCCTCTTGCTCCCTATCACCTTCACATATCGGGGGCCTCTTGCTTCCTATAAACTTCAAATACCAGGCGCCTCTTGCTCCCTATAACTTCAAATACCGGGGGCCTCTTGATCCCTATAAACGTCAAATACCGGGGGCCTCTTGCTTCCTATAAACTTCAAATACCGGGGGCCTCTTGCTTCCTATAAACTTCAAATACCAGGAGCCTCTTGCTCCCTATAAACGTCAAATACCGGGGGCCTCTTGCTCCCTATAAACTTCAAATACCGGGGGCCTCTTGCTCCCTATAAACTTCACATACCGGGGGCCTCTTGCTCCCTATAAACTTCAAATACCGGGGGCCTCTTGCTCCCAATAAACTTCAAATACCAGGGGCATCTTGCTTCCTATAAACTTCAAATACTAGGGGCCTCTTGCTCCCTATAAACTTCAAATACCGGGGGCCTCTTGCTCCCTATAAACTTCAAATACCGGGGACCTCTTGCTCCCTATAAACTTCAAATACCAGGAGCCTCTTGCTCCCTATAAACTTCAAATACCAGGAGCCTCTTGCTCCCTGTAAACTTCAAATACCGGGGACCTCATGCTCCCTATAAACTTCAAATACCAGGAACCTCTTGCTCCCTATAAACTTCAAATACCGGGGACCTCTTGCTCCCTATAAACTTCAAATACCAGGAGCCTCTTGCTCCCTATAAACTTCAAATACCGGGGGCCTCTTGCTCCCAATAAACTTCAAATACCGGGGCCTCTTGCTCCCTATAAACTTCAAATACCGGGGTCCTCTTGCTTCCTGTAAACTTCAAAACCGGGGACCTCTTGCTCCCTATAAACTTCAAATACCGGGGGCCTCTTGCTCCCCAGAAACTTCAAATACCGGGGTCCTCTTGCTCCCTATAAACTTCAAATACCGGGGACCTCTTGCTCCCTCTAAACTTCAAATACTGTGGGCCGCTTGCTCCCAGTAAACTTCAAATACCGGGGACCTCTTGCTCCCTATAATTTCAAATACCGGGGACATTTTGTTCCCCATAAACTTCAAATACAGGGGGCCACTTGCTCCCTATAAACTTTAAATACTGATGGACTGTTGCTCCCTATAACTTCAAATACCGGGGACCTCTTGCTCCCAATATCTTCAAATACCAGGGGCCTCTTGCTCCCTATAAACTTCAAATAGCAGGCGCCTCTTGCTCCCAATATCTTCAAATACCAGGGGCCTCTTGCTCCCTATAAACTTCAAATACCGGGGGTCTCTTGCTCCCTATAACTTCAAATACCAGGAGCCTCTTGCTCCCGATAAACTTCAAATACCGGGGACCTCTTGCTCCCAATATCTTCAAATACCAGGGGCCTCTTGCTCCCTATAAACTTCAAATACCGGGGGCCTCTTGCTCCCTATAACTTCAAATACCAGGAGCCTCTTGCTCCCTATAAACTTCAAATACCAGGCGCCTCTTGCTCCGTATAAACTTCAAATACCGGGGGCCTCTTGCTCCCCATAAACTTCAAATACCAGGAGCCTCTTGCTCACTATAAGCTTCAAATACCGGGGGCCTCTTGCTCCCCATAAACTTCAAATACCGGGGGCCTCTTGCTCCCTATAAACTTCAAATACCGGGGGCCTCTTGCTCCCTATAAACTTCAAATACTGTGGGCCTCTTGCTCCCTATAAACTTCAAATACCGGGGACCTCTTGCTCCCTATAAACTTCAAATACCGGGGGCCTCTTGCTCCCTATAAACTTCAAATACCGGGGGCCTCTTGCTCCCTATAAACTTCAAAAACCGGGGACCTCTTGCTCCCCATAAATTTCAAATACCGGGGACCTCTTGCTCCCTATAAACTTCAAATACCGGGGGCCTCTTGCTCCCTATAAACTTCAAATACCGGGGACCTCTTGCTCCCTATAAACTTCAAATACCGGGGACCTCTTGCTCCCCATAAATTTCAAATACCAGGGGCCTCTTGCTCCCTATAAACTTCAAATAGCGGGGACCTCTTGCTCCCTATAAACTTCAAATACCGGGGACCTCTTGCTCCCTATAAACTTCAAATACCGATGTCCTCTTGCTCCCCATAAACTTCAAATACCGGGGGCCTCTTGCTCCCTATAAACTTCACATACTGGGGGCCTCTTGCTTCGTATAAACTTCAAATACCAGGCGCCTCTTGCTCCCTCTAAACTTCAAATACCGGGGGCCTCTTGCTCCCTATGAACTTCACATACCGGGGGCCTCTTGCTCCCTATAAACTTCAAACACCAGGAGCCTCTTGCTCCCTATAAACTTCAAATACCGGGGGACTCTTGCTCCCTATAAACTTCAAATACCGGGGACCTCATGCTCCCTATAAACTTCAAATATCGGGGGCCTCTTGCTCCCTATAAACTTCAAATACCGGGCGCCTCTTGCTCCCTATAAACTTCAAATACCGGGCGCCTCTTGCTCCCTATCACCTTCACATATCGGGGGCCTCTTGCTTCCTATAAACTTCAAATACCAGGCGCCTCTTGCTCCCTATAACTTCAAATACCGGGGGCCTCTTGATCCCTATAAACGTCAAATACCGGGGGCCTCTTGCTTCCTATAAACTTCAAATACCGGGGGCCTCTTGCTTCCTATAAACTTCAAATACCAGGAGCCTCTTGCTCCCTATAAACGTCAAATACCGGGGGCCTCTTGCTCCCTATAAACTTCAAATACCGGGGGCCTCTTGCTCCCTATAAACTTCACATACCGGGGGCCTCTTGCTCCCTATAAACTTCAAATACCGGGGGCCTCTTGCTCCCAATAAACTTCAAATACCAGGGGCATCTTGCTTCCTATAAACTTCAAATACTAGGGGCCTCTTGCTCCCTATAAACTTCAAATACCGGGGGCCTCTTGCTCCCTATAAACTTCAAATACCGGGGACCTCTTGCTCCCTATAAACTTCAAATACCAGGAGCCTCTTGCTCCCTATAAACTTCAAATACCAGGAGCCTCTTGCTCCCTGTAAACTTCAAATACCGGGGACCTCATGCTCCCTATAAACTTCAAATACCAGGAACCTCTTGCTCCCTATAAACTTCAAATACCGGGGACCTCTTGCTCCCTATAAACTTCAAATACCAGGAGCCTCTTGCTCCCTATAAACTTCAAATACCGGGGGCCTCTTGCTCCCAATAAACTTCAAATACCGGGGCCTCTTGCTCCCTATAAACTTCAAATACCGGGGTCCTCTTGCTTCCTGTAAACTTCAAAACCGGGGACCTCTTGCTCCCTATAAACTTCAAATACCGGGGGCCTCTTGCTCCCCAGAAACTTCAAATACCGGGGTCCTCTTGCTCCCTATAAACTTCAAATACCGGGGACCTCTTGCTCCCTCTAAACTTCAAATACTGTGGGCCGCTTGCTCCCAGTAAACTTCAAATACCGGGGACCTCTTGCTCCCTATAATTTCAAATACCGGGGACATTTTGTTCCCCATAAACTTCAAATACAGGGGGCCACTTGCTCCCTATAAACTTTAAATACTGATGGACTGTTGCTCCCTATAACTTCAAATACCGGGGACCTCTTGCTCCCAATATCTTCAAATACCAGGGGCCTCTTGCTCCCTATAAACTTCAAATAGCAGGCGCCTCTTGCTCCGTATAAACTTCAAATACCAGGGACCTCTTGCTCCCTATAACTTCAAATACCGGGGGCCTCTTGCTCCCTATGAACTTCAAATACCGGGGACCTCATGCTCCCTATAAACTTCAAATACCAGGAGCCTCTTGCTCCCTATAAACTTCAAATACCGGGGACCTCTTGCTCCCTATAAACTTCAAATACCGGGGACCTCTTGCTCCCTATAAACTTCAAATACCAGGGGCCTCTTGCTCCCTATAAACTTCAAATACCAGGGGCCTCTTGCTCCCTATAAACTTCAAATACCGGGGACCTCATGCTCCCTATAAACTTCAAATACCAGGAGCCTCTTGCTCCCTATAAACTTCAAATACCAGGGGCCTCTTGCTCCCTATAAACTTCAAATACCGGGGTCCTCTTGCTTCCTATAAACTTCAAAACCGGGGACCTCTTGCTCCCTATAAACTTCAAATGCCGGGAGCCTCTTGCTCCCCATAAACTTCAAAGACCGGGGTCCTCTTGCTCCCGAGAAACTACAAATACCGGGGGCCGCTTGCTCCCAATAAACTTCAAATACCGGAGACCTCTTGCTCCCTATAATTTCAAATACCGGGGACATTTTGTTCCCCATAAACTTCAAATACAGGGGGCCTCTTGCTCCCTATAAACTTCAAATACCGGGGGCCTCTTGCTCCCTATAAACTTCAAATACCGGGAGCCTCTTGCTCCCTATAAACTTCAAATACCGGGGGCCTCTTGCTCTGTATAAACTTCAAATACCGGGGGCCTCTTGCTCCCTGTAAACTTCAAATACCGGGGACCTCATGCTCCCTATAAACTTCAAATACCAGGAACCTCTTGCTCCCTATAAACTTCAAATACCGGGGACCTCTTGCTCCCTATAAACTTCAAATACCAGGAGCCTCTTGCTCCCTATAAACTTCAAATACCGGGGGCCTCTTGCTCCCAATAAACTTCAAATACCGGGGCCTCTTGCTCCCTATAAACTTCAAATACCGGGGTCCTCTTGCTTCCTGTAAACTTCAAAACCGGGGACCTCTTGCTCCCTATAAACTTCAAATACCGGGGGCCTCTTGCTCCCCAGAAACTTCAAATACCGGGGTCCTCTTGCTCCCTATAAACTTCAAATACCGGGGACCTCTTGCTCCCTCTAAACTTCAAATACTGTGGGCCGCTTGCTCCCAGTAAACTTCAAATACCGGGGACCTCTTGCTCCCTATAATTTCAAATACCGGGGACATTTTGTTCCCCATAAACTTCAAATACAGGGGGCCACTTGCTCCCTATAAACTTTAAATACTGATGGACTGTTGCTCCCTATAACTTCAAATACCGGGGACCTCTTGCTCCCAATATCTTCAAATACCAGGGGCCTCTTGCTCCCTATAAACTTCAAATAGCAGGCGCCTCTTGCTCCCAATATCTTCAAATACCAGGGGCCTCTTGCTCCCTATAAACTTCAAATACCGGGGGTCTCTTGCTCCCTATAACTTCAAATACCAGGAGCCTCTTGCTCCCGATAAACTTCAAATACCGGGGACCTCTTGCTCCCAATATCTTCAAATACCAGGGGCCTCTTGCTCCCTATAAACTTCAAATACCGGGGGCCTCTTGCTCCCTATAACTTCAAATACCAGGAGCCTCTTGCTCCCTATAAACTTCAAATACCAGGCGCCTCTTGCTCCGTATAAACTTCAAATACCGGGGGCCTCTTGCTCCCCATAAACTTCAAATACCAGGAGCCTCTTGCTCACTATAAGCTTCAAATACCGGGGGCCTCTTGCTCCCCATAAACTTCAAATACCGGGGGCCTCTTGCTCCCTATAAACTTCAAATACCGGGGGCCTCTTGCTCCCTATAAACTTCAAATACTGTGGGCCTCTTGCTCCCTATAAACTTCAAATACCGGGGACCTCTTGCTCCCTATAAACTTCAAATACCGGGGGCCTCTTGCTCCCTATAAACTTCAAATACCGGGGGCCTCTTGCTCCCTATAAACTTCAAATACCGGGGACCTCTTGCTCCCCATAAATTTCAAATACCGGGGACCTCTTGCTCCCTATAAACTTCAAATACCGGGGGCCTCTTGCTCCCTATAAACTTCAAATACCGGGGACCTCTTGCTCCCTATAAACTTCAAATACCGGGGACCTCTTGCTCCCCATAAATTTCAAATACCAGGGGCCTCTTGCTCCCTATAAACTTCAAATAGCGGGGACCTCTTGCTCCCTATAAACTTCAAATACCGGGGACCTCTTGCTCCCTATAAACTTCAAATACCGATGTCCTCTTGCTCCCCATAAACTTCAAATACCGGGGGCCTCTTGCTCCCTATAAACTTCACATACTGGGGGCCTCTTGCTTCGTATAAACTTCAAATACCAGGCGCCTCTTGCTCCCTCTAAACTTCAAATACCGGGGGCCTCTTGCTCCCTATGAACTTCACATACCAGGGGCCTCTTGCTCCCTATAAACTTCAAACACCAGGAGCCTCTTGCTCCCTATAAACTTCAAATACCGGGGGACTCTTGCTCCCTATAAACTTCAAATACCGGGGACCTCATGCTCCCTATAAACTTCAAATATCGGGGGCCTCTTGCTCCCTATAAACTTCAAATACCGGGCGCCTCTTGCTCCCTATAAACTTCAAATACCGGGCGCCTCTTGCTCCCTATCACCTTCACATATCGGGGGCCTCTTGCTTCCTATAAACTTCAAATACCAGGCGCCTCTTGCTCCCTATAACTTCAAATACCGGGGGCCTCTTGATCCCTATAAACGTCAAATACCGGGGGCCTCTTGCTTCCTATAAACTTCAAATACCGGGGGCCTCTTGCTTCCTATAAACTTCAAATACCAGGAGCCTCTTGCTCCCTATAAACGTCAAATACCGGGGGCCTCTTGCTCCCTATAAACTTCAAATACCGGGGGCCTCTTGCTCCCTATAAACTTCACATACCGGGGGCCTCTTGCTCCCTATAAACTTCAAATACCGGGGGCCTCTTGCTCCCAATAAACTTCAAATACCAGGGGCATCTTGCTTCCTATAAACTTCAAATACTAGGGGCCTCTTGCTCCCTATAAACTTCAAATACCGGGGGCCTCTTGCTCCCTATAAACTTCAAATACCGGGGACCTCTTGCTCCCTATAAACTTCAAATACCAGGAGCCTCTTGCTCCCTATAAACTTCAAATACCAGGAGCCTCTTGCTCCCTGTAAACTTCAAATACCGGGGACCTCATGCTCCCTATAAACTTCAAATACCAGGAACCTCTTGCTCCCTATAAACTTCAAATACCGGGGACCTCTTGCTCCCTATAAACTTCAAATACCAGGAGCCTCTTGCTCCCTATAAACTTCAAATACCGGGGGCCTCTTGCTCCCAATAAACTTCAAATACCGGGGCCTCTTGCTCCCTATAAACTTCAAATACCGGGGTCCTCTTGCTTCCTGTAAACTTCAAAACCGGGGACCTCTTGCTCCCTATAAACTTCAAATACCGGGGGCCTCTTGCTCCCCAGAAACTTCAAATACCGGGGTCCTCTTGCTCCCTATAAACTTCAAATACCGGGGACCTCTTGCTCCCTCTAAACTTCAAATACTGTGGGCCGCTTGCTCCCAGTAAACTTCAAATACCGGGGACCTCTTGCTCCCTATAATTTCAAATACCGGGGACATTTTGTTCCCCATAAACTTCAAATACAGGGGGCCACTTGCTCCCTATAAACTTTAAATACTGATGGACTGTTGCTCCCTATAACTTCAAATACCGGGGACCTCTTGCTCCCAATATCTTCAAATACCAGGGGCCTCTTGCTCCCTATAAACTTCAAATAGCAGGCGCCTCTTGCTCCGTATAAACTTCAAATACCAGGGACCTCTTGCTCCCTATAACTTCAAATACCGGGGGCCTCTTGCTCCCTATGAACTTCAAATACCGGGGACCTCATGCTCCCTATAAACTTCAAATACCAGGAGCCTCTTGCTCCCTATAAACTTCAAATACCGGGGACCTCTTGCTCCCTATAAACTTCAAATACCGGGGACCTCTTGCTCCCTATAAACTTCAAATACCGGGGACCTCATGCTCCCTATAAACTTCAAATACCAGGAGCCTCTTGCTCCCTATAAACTTCAAATACCAGGGGCCTCTTGCTCCCTATAAACTTCAAATACCGGGGTCCTCTTGCTTCCTATAAACTTCAAAACCGGGGACCTCTTGCTCCCTATAAACTTCAAATGCCGGGAGCCTCTTGCTCCCCATAAACTTCAAAGACCGGGGTCCTCTTGCTCCCGAGAAACTACAAATACCGGGGGCCGCTTGCTCCCAATAAACTTCAAATACCGGAGACCTCTTGCTCCCTATAATTTCAAATACCGGGGACATTTTGTTCCCCATAAACTTCAAATACAGGGGGCCTCTTGCTCCCTATAAACTTCAAATACCGGGGGCCTCTTGCTCCCTATAAACTTCAAATACCGGGAGCCTCTTGCTCCCTATAAACTTCAAATACCGGGGGCCTCTTGCTCTGTATAAACTTCAAATACCGGGGGCCTCTTGCTCCCTATAAACTTCAAATACCGGGGGCCTCTTGCTCTGTATAAACTTCAAATACCGGGGGACTCTTGCTCCCTATAAACTTCAAATACCGGGGGCCTCTTGCTCCCCATCAACTTCAAATACCAGGGGCCTCTTGCTCCCTATAAACTTCAAATACCGGGGGCCTCTTGCTCCCTATAAACTTCAAATACCGGGAGCCTCTTGCTCCCTATAAACTTCAAATACCGGGGGCCTCTTGCTCTGTATAAACTTCAAATACCGGGGGACTCTTGCTCCCTATAAACTTCAAATACCGGGGGCCTCTTGCTCCCCATCAACTTCAAATACCAGGGGCCTCTTGCTCCCTATAAACTTCAAATACCGGGGACCTCTTGCTCCCTATAAACTTCAAATACCGGGGGCCTCTTGCTCCCCATAAACTTCAAATACCAGGAGCCTCTTGCTCACTATAAACTTCAAATACCGGGGGACTCTTGCTCCCCATAAACTTCAAATACCGGGGGCCTCTTGCTCCGTATAAACTTCAAATACCGGGGGCCTCTTGCTCCCTATAAACGTCAAATACTGTGGGCCTCTTGCTCCCTATAAACTTCAAATACCGGGGACCTCTTGCTCCCTATAAACTTCAAATACCGGGGGCCTCTTGCTCCCTATAAACTTCAAATACCGGGGGCCTCTTGCTCCCTATAAACTTCAAATACCGGGGACCTCTTGCTCCCCATAAACTTCAAATACCAGGGACCTCTTGCTCCCTAGAAACTTCTAATACCGGGGTCCTCTTGCTCCCTATAAACTTCAAATACCGGGGACCTCTTGCTCCCTATAAACTTCAAATACCGGGGACCTCTTGCTCCCCATAAACTTCAAATACCAGGGGCCTCTTGCTCCCTATAAACTTCAAATACCGGGGACCTCTTGCTCCCTATAAACTTCAAATACCGGGGGCATCTTGCTCCCTATAAACTTCAAATACCGGGGTCCTCTTGCTCCCTTTAAACTTCAAATACCGGGGGCCTCTTGCTCCCTATAAACTTCAAATACCAGGGGCTTCTTGCTCCCTCTAAACTACAAATACCGATGTCCTCTTGCTCCCCATAAACTTCAAATACCGGGGGCCTCTTGCTCCCTATAAACTTCAAATACCGATGTCCTCTTGCTCCCCATAAACTTCAAATACCGAGCACCTCTTGCTCACTATAACTTCAAATACCGGGGAACTCTTGCTCCCTGTAATATCAAATACCGGGGACCTCTTGCTCCCTGTAATATCAAATACCAGGGGTCTGCCTCTGTGCATTTTTTGTATTTCCTATTGTTGTCTACATCCAGTGGCAATCTCTCCATGTGTTTGTGTAGTGTGTATGCTCTTGAAGGAAGTCTCACTTTTGATGAATTATTTGAATGTTCAACTTAGAAGCAGGAGTAGGCTCTCTGCCATTTGTACCTCTTTTGCCATTCAATAAGATCATGGCAGATCTAACGACGATCTCAACACCTCCATATTTATACCTATCTCAGATTTTTACTTCCTTCGTTCTGTATCTACCTGTGTCTTTATAAAATCAATCGACTGTCTTCTCAGCTCACTGAGGATGAGATACCCACACATTCAAACAGAGAGAACTACGTTCTAGCTGCACTTTTTAAAAGAGACGATCCCTTATTTTTAAACTGCTTTTGCATCTCTTGAAGAAGGGGAAGCATTATTTCCACATCTACCCTGCCCATTCCCTTCCGGATCTTGTACTACATTAAGATCACTCCTTATTCATCCAAAAACTAATGGATACGATCTTATAAAATAATCCCTTCATCCCAGGAATCCAGGTGTGAGGAGAAAAATTTAAAACAAAACCTGGGGGGGCAATGTTTTTCCTCTCAGGATCGTTAGTATGTGGAATGAGGAGGAAGTGGTAGATGCAAGTACAGTTATTTGGAATGGTACTTTAAAGGAAAGGTACAGAGGGATATGGGCCAATTGCAGGTAGCGGGACAAGTTTAGGAAACTTGGTCGACATGGACAAGTTGGACTGAAAGGTCTGTTTCCGTGCTGTTTGACTCACTCTTGCTTCCTATAAACTTCAAATACTGATTGCCTCTTGCTCCCTGTAAATTTCAAATACCGGGGACCTCTTTAATAACTGTCTATATTGAATATGTTGATGCCTCTGAAAACTGCTGAAAATACAAGCATCCGATTTTTATAACCCGGAAATAAACGAAGTTTAAGCGGTTGAATTTTTCTTTTAAATCCGAAAATTAAAGAAATTCGAGAGATTGAATTTTTTTTAAAACTGAAAACAAACGAAGTTCACACAACCCGAACGCCAAAATAAACAAAGTTTAAGCGATCGAAGCTTTTTTTTAAAAAAAAACGGAAAATAACAAATCTCGGGAGATTGTTTTTTTATTTCGGAAATCAACGAAGCTCGGGCGAATGAAGTTTTTAAAAAAAAACAAAAGTTAACAAAGTTTGGGTATTCGCCTTTCAACCCTCCCCTCAGAGTTCAGCAATTTTCAATCCCACTGTCCGTAAGTACCAAATTACACTCAACTTCAATTAATCCCTCCCCACATTTTTCACATTTAAAAAGTCTCCCAGACTCAACCCTTGCTAAGACCAATCCTTTCGGGCTGGACTGGAAAATAAACAGCGAGGGGTCACGTCAGACATCACCTGAATGAGAGGAAAACCAAATGTTCTTAAAATACTCACGTCTGGCCGGCCGAATTCCTCAACACTCAACAGTGAAGGACATTTAACTCTTACACTGCTGTTCACAGTCTGTCCGAGCCGAAACGTGTCACGGCACTAAATGTAGATCTAAGACCCTTCAAGAGGGGCCTCTTGGTTCGAGATTGGTCAAAAGAATTGACAAATGCGGTCTATTCAAAAATCAAGGGTGATTAGTTTATTGAATCAAGGTACCTTGACGCTATTCTATCCAGCAACACAGAGACTGAAGCTTCTGGGTTCCGTGGTGAAGTTGCGCAATTACATTTGAAAATTACACATTATTTTTTAATAATAGTACAACCTTAATCACAAGAAATACCAATCACATATAATAAGGTGACATGATTTACAGCAAGTTAATACGATGATGATTCCTAGGAAAGGTTTCTTAATTACAAAAAAGTCCAATCGACTGTAGTATGGTGATATGATTGAAGACAGGCTAATCCAATGGTATTCTTTAAGAAGGGTATCTTATTTACGTAAATTGTCATGCCATGTATCAGTTCAAGGTTAGTTCAAACGGTCAATTAATGTGTCAGTATTCATCTTATGAAAACTGTATTGTTCTCTTATCTTTGAACTGCAATTTAATTCCGTAAATCAGCAGTATGTTCAGCATATGGTTCACAGGTCATTTTATAGTATTATTTTAAATCGAGAAACCATTTTGTTGTAATAAAAATCTACATAGTTTTGTTGCCTAAATTCAAATTTTAGATCCTCGGGAGAGAGAGAGGGGGCAGATGAAGTTCAGTGCAGAGAAGTGAGAGGTGGTGGATTGTGGTATGAAGGACATTGAGAAACAATATGAAATGGGGGGTGCAATTCTAAAAGGGCTCAACTGGACGAGGAGGAGCTGGTATAAACGGGTGCAGATTATTGAAAATGGCAGGACAGGTAGAGAGAGCAGTGAATAAAGCACACTGTGTCCTTGGGTTTATTAACAGGGGCATAGAGTACAAGAGCATGGAGGTGATATTGCACAAGAATCCTGTTAGACCCCAACTGTGTACAGGTGTGGGCCCCACATCATCGGAAAGATGGGAACACATTGGAGAGAGGGCAGAGCGATTTACAAGAATGAAATACGTCAGCGATGACGATAGATTGAAGAATATGGGAGTATTCTCTCTTGAAGAGAAGAAGGCTGAGAGGGAGATCTGATCGACGTTTCCAAAATCCTGAGCATGGTCTGGACAGAGGAGAGAGGGACAAATAGCTTCCACTTGGAAGAGGAAGAAGAAGGAGAGGGACATAAATTTAAATGATTTGGAAATGAAAGAAGGAGAAGGTGCTGGGGAAGCTGAACGGTCTGAAAGTGAATAAATCACCTGAAGCAGATGAACTGCACCCTGGCCCTCTGTGGGAGATAGCTGAGGAGATAGTAGGGGCATTGGTGGGATCTTTTCTTTCTTTATTCTTTAACAGGATGATGAGGGCGTCATTGGCTTGGCAGCATTTATTGCCCATCGCTAATTGCCCAGAGGGCATTTAAGAGTCAACCAATTTGATGTGGGTCTGGAGTCACATGTAGGCCAGCAGTTTCCTTCCCTAAAAGATGTAAGTGAACCAGATGGGTTTTTCCGACAATTGACAATGGATTTATAGTAGTCATTAGATTCATAATTCCAGATATTCACTGAATTCAATTCCACCTTTTCCCATGGTGGGATTTGAACCTGGATCCCCAGAACATTACCTGATCCTCTGTATTAACAGTCCAATGATAATACCACTAGACCATCAGTTCCCAAATCTCTTTCAAGAATCACTGTCGTCAGGGAGGGTTCCAAAGAACTAGAAAATGGCTAATGTAACATCCCTGTTTAAGAAGGGAAGGAGGTAGAAGACAGGAAGCTATCGGCTGGTTAGTCTGATCTCGGACATTGGTAAGCTGTTGGAGTCCATTATTAAGGATGAGATTGTGGAGTGCATGGTAGAAAGGCTGAAATCAGCATCATCACCTCGGGAAGGTCATGCCTGACAAACCTGTTAGAATTCTTTGAGGATGTAATGAGCATGTTAGACAAAGCAGGGCCAGTGCACGTGACAGATTTAGATTTCTTGAAGGGTTTTGACAAGGAGCCGTACAAGATATTACTGATAGGATATGAGCCCATAGTGTTAGGGGCAATTTATTTGCATGGATAGAGGATTGGCTGACTGGCAGAAGGCAGACTGCAGTGAAAAACGGCTCTTTTACAGGATAGTACGCAGTGACTAGAGGGATTCTGCAGGGCTTAGTGTTGATGTTTCACAATAACAAGTTGGAGGAAGGAACTGAGGGCATTGTTGCTACGTTTATGGATACCACACAGTTCGGTGGAGGCTGTATTGAGGAGGTGGGAAGGCTGCAGAAGGATTTGGACCGGCTGGGAGAGTCGGCAGATGGAATACTTTTATTAAGTTGTAGACGTGTATGTACCTTTAAGGGAGCTGAAATTTCTGGCTGGCACAGAGTGTGCTGAAAGGTTTAAAAGTCTAACATTTATTTGAAACAAATAGGTGTGACTCCATTACCATAGTACACAACAAATTCAAATTCAGCCAATCAGATTAAATTATGCCCCAGATACCAAAATCAAATCGAATTGAATTTTACTGTTTTGGATCAAAACAATGAAATGATCCGATGTCTTGGGAAAAAAAATTGGGCATTTTGAGCAGTTAGAGGGAGGAATACAAAAAGCAGACAAGCACCAACCGACTGCTCGCAGAATAGCTTTCTGAAAGGTACCTGTCTATAAGAAACATGTGCAGCAGAAGACCGAAGAAACAATGGCTCAGTTTATGGGTGGTACGGTGGCACAGTGGTTAGCACTGCTGCCTCACAGCGCCAGAGACCCGGGTTCAATTCCCGCCTCAGGCGACTGACTGTACGTTCTCCCTGTGTCTGCGTGGGTTTCCTCCGGGTGCTCCAGTTTCCTGCCCACAGTCCAAACTCCATGCTAAATTGCCCGTAGTCTTAGGATCGGAGGAGCATAAGTTGGGAGCATAGGTCGTCAGGGAAGGATGTCGTTGAAATGATACGATGTGTCCTTGATATGTATGTACCTGTCAGGCAGGAAAGAGATGGTCGTGTAAGGGAACCTTGGTTGACAAGGGAGGTTGAATGTCTAGTAAAGAGGAAGAAGGAGGCTTACATAAGGTGGAGGAAACAAGGTTCAGACAGAGCGTTGGAGGGATACAGGATAGCCAGGAGGGAGCTAAAGAAAGGGATTAGGAGAGCTAAGAGAGGGCATGAAAAATCTTTGGCGGGTAGGATCAAGGATAACCCCAAGGCCTTTTATGCGAATGTGAGAAACATGAGAATGACGAGAACGAGGGTCAGTCCGGTCAGAAACAGTAGTGGGAGATTGTGTATTGAGTCGGAAGAGATAGGAGAGGTCTTGAATGAGTACTTTTCTTCAGTATTTACAAACGAGAGGGACCGTATTGTTGAAGAGGAGACTGCGAAACGGACTGGTAAACTAGAAGAGATACTTGCTAGGAAGGAAGATGTGTTCCTTGCTTCTCAAACAAATAGTTGACTCACCTATCCCACTCCTCAAGGACTTCCTCATTGTCTAACATATTTTGAGGCACATCAAATCCACAACACCTGGATTTGATTTCTCACTCTGCGGGGCAGTAAATAACACCTGATTCTCCCAGTTCTTTCTCCCTAGTATAATACAGTTTCAACATATTCACATGACACACCTGATACAGTTTTTTCTGCCTGGCATCTTTATTGGATAGTTCATCTGACTCAACTATTTGTCAATTTGATATGGCCTACTAAACCTGGCTTTGAAGGGATCTCCTATCACTGGTTACAGCACTAACACATCATCCCCTCAGGAAAATGTTCAAGTCTCAGTGTTTTTATCTGTCACCCACTTCATTTCAAATTGTGCCCTCTTTGGGTGCTGTTTAGCTCACTCACCTACTCGATTTAGTCTCTCCCTCATCTATGATATGTAACCTAAGTACAAGATGTCTGACTTTGGTCCTGTCAATTTTTCTTCAATTAATTTCAAAGGCCCTGTCACTTCATGTCCGAATATTAGCTCGAAGGGAGTAAACTGGGTAGATTCGGTTGGGGCATCTCTAATGGCAAACAATACGATTAGGATACCTTTATCCCAATCATTCAGGTAATCCTGACAGTATGCATTCAACATAGTCTTCAAGGTCTAATGCCACCTTTTTAAAGCTCCCTGGGATGCAAGACGATACGCACGGCATTTAAAGTGCTGTGTACCTAAGTTATCCATAACCTCCTTAAACAGCTGAGCGGTAAAAGCACAACCCTTGGTCTGACTGAATCTATCTGGGTAGCCCATACCGTGTGAAGAAAGCTACTAACTCCTCTACCACCCTTTTTTGCCTTAATACTCCACAATGGAATTGCCTTCAGAAATCTGGTAGACACATCCATTATGAATTCGACTGGGACAACACTACTATCATAGGGCAAGCCAGACAAAGAACAGCCAGGGAATTCCTAGAGGCATGGCATTCATCCACAAACTCCATCAACAAACACATCGACCTGGACCCAATATACCAACCACTACAGCGGACAGCTGAAACTGACAACCGGAAGCGGCAGGGACAGACCACTATAAACACCGGAGGAAACATCAAAGAAGCGCTTCGCAGGAGGCTCCCAAGCACTGATGATGTCGCCTAGCCAGGGGACGAAACATTTGCAACAAAAACTTCCAGCTCGGCGAACAGAACCACAACAACGAGCACCCGAGCTACAAATCTTCGCACATACTTTGAACTGGTTCCCACGTCTGGTTCTGGGAGGGGACTTACACAATCAATTATAACCCATGTGAAAGTTTCTTTGAATGCAGGAATTGGCAACAAAGATGCTGGTTTTATTACTGCCTGTAGCTTACCTGCCATTTGGCATGTATGACATGTATGGCAAAAGCTAACCACATCCTTGAGCAGACCAGGCCAATAAAATATTTTTGTACTTTAACCTGATCTTTTGTACCCCTATATGACCTCCTACAGATAGTTCACGTGCTACTTGTAACACTTCCAGACTATATGCTCCCGCCAGCACAATCTGCTACACTTTGGCCCATTTCTCCTCTTGTACTGATCTGTTGTGGTCTCCATTTTCATCTTAGGATTCTATTTTTCAGATAATAACCCTCAGCCTCCTTTTTAGAGTACGCATGTACATATATTCTTTTATCGTGATGTCTTTCTGCTGCAAGTCCATTAGCCTTTCAGGACTAAACACTTCTGTCTGACCCTCTGCCTATTCACGTTTTTCCTGCACCATTACATCAAACAGGGTGTCCGTGAACTGAACTTCAACGCCTTCATCTTTACCTTTAGTTTTTGCTGTGTGCTGTGACTTATGATATTGAGATCTTGTTACTACACAGTCTTGGAAAATACCAGGATATGTCTGCTTTAACTCCTCAGTTTATTGATTTTCCTTTGGCTTCTCCACAACAGGAGGTAACACTCCCATCTTAGATCCTGCTAAATCAATCTCAAGAACAAACTGGATTTCTGGAACTGATACTCTCTCAATCACTCCCATTCTTGCTTCCCCAGTCTTGAGTTGGCCCTCCAGCCTGATCTTACACAGGGGAATGCTACATTTCTGTCCATCTATCCCACAAGTCACCACACTCTTGGGTAACAGATTAGAATGAGTGCAAAATCACTCGTCTCTGACTATTAGAGACTGGTTAGATCTTATATCTCTCAGAATTATAAATTCTTGCCCTTCTCCCCCTGCTGTTCTGAGTAAACTTTCCCCACAGAGGCGGATTCTTTATAGAGATCAGGCACGAACTCCATACCCAGCCCCTGCCGAGGCTGTGCACTCTCCTGGGGCTCCTTGGCTTTGCCTTTACTATTCTCACTGATGCCAATGGTAAACCACATCTTCTCCCACAGTGCCTTTCTTTAACTACCAGCACTGTGACTTTACGTGTCCCAATTTACCACAGTGGAAACACGTGAGGCATTTCGGCTCCTTTCCACCCTCTTGGGCTTTTTTGTTCACCTGTGGTAAACATTTACCGGTGTTCTCTGCTCTTTATTTCCAAATGTAGGATCTCCCTTTCTCCCAACTTCTGTCCCTCACAGGATGAAACTCTGACTGGAAGCTTGTCCTATCCACCAACATGTTGTCATCTGCTAATGCTGCTGCCCTTCTTACTTCCTGACATTTCCCTTCCTCCGCGTGAATTCTTATCATCTCTGGAAGAGCGTTTTTAAACTTCTCCAGCAGAATATTCTCTCTTAGAGCTTCAAAACTCTTATCTATTTTTAAAGGCAGCACCCAACTATCAAGATGACTATGTTTAATTCTTTCAAATGCAACATAAGTCTGACCTGGTTCCTTCCTTATGTATCTGAACCACTGTTAAACGCTTCTTTTACCAATTCATAGGCACTTAAAATAGTCTGTTTAACCTCTTCGTAATCTCTTGAACCCTCATCTGACAGCGCGGCAAATATCTCACCAGCTCTGCCGACCGGTTTGGTCTGAATTAGCATTACCCATAAACCCTCAGACCACACCATCTGTCTAGCCAATGTTTGAAGTGAAATAAAAAAGGCTTCAACATCTTTCTTATCAAAATGTGGCAGAATTTTGACGTATTTGTATCTATCACTACCTTCTTTTTTAATCTCCATCCCGTTAACTTGACTTTGCTGACAAAGTCGCAACTTCTCAAGTCAAAGTCTTTCTCTTTCTGCTCGGCTAAAGAGCTTCTCTCATTTTCTTTTTCCTCTCTCTCTTTTCTCTCTGTTCCTCTCTCTTCTCTCTCTTTCTTTAATTCTCCCTTTCTTATCTCTTTGCTCAGCCAAGAATCTTCTGTCTCTCTCTTTCCTCTTTCTCGCTCTGTCTTTCCTCTCTCTCTATATATATTTGTCTTCTAACTCCATTTTCTTCAATTATAATTCAAGTTTTTCTATCTCGACTGCACTTGTCTGTTTTTCTGACACATCTAAATGCTTGAGTAATTCCCTTACCATTTCAACTTTTCTTTTGCCCTTGGTCAAAACCAAATCCAACTGATTTGCTAATTCTAAAAGTATGGCCTTTTTCTTTTCTTAACTTTCTTGGCAAATTTGAGAGTCATCTTCAAATCCCAGAATCTCTTTGGCAATTTTAAGATACATTTTTCTCACTTTTAATTTAATCAACCACAAGTTACCTTAATTAAATGCATTGCCTCACCGACGTTTTATTGAAAAATCGAGGACACTAACCTCCTCTGTGCTTGGGAGCCTCCTGTGAAGCGCATCTGTAAAGTTTCCTCCGGCATTTATAGTGATTAACACTATAAATGCCGGAGGAAACATCACAGAAGCGCTTCACAGGAGGCTCCCAAGCACTGAGGATGTCACCGAGACAGGGGACGAAACGTCTGCAACACAAATGTCCAGCTCGGCGAACAGAACCACAACAACGAGCACCCGAGCTACAAATCTTCTCCCAAACTTAGGACACCAACCGGCAAGTGTTTAAATATGCTGGGATTTTTTTTACCACCAAATCTATTAAAATCGGTCGAAACAAGTTCAATTACTGGATAAAAGCCCCCAGATTATTACAACATGGGGTAAACCCCCCTGCCAATTAATTTCCCAATCACTCATCCCCACCTGTATGGTGCAGCCATCATTTTGTCCTTCTGAGGCTGTACACAGAGGGGCCTAGAGGGAGGGGTTCTTGTGAGCTCCATCAGCTGTTGTAGCTGGTCACTGGAGAATTCTTTTAGATGTTCCATAAACGTGAACTGGTTCTTCACTTTCAGGAAATCCCATCCAGACAGTTTTCTTCCCACTGTGGCCTTCAAGACCACATTTAAAACAGTGTCCAGAACATTTATTGGGATTATTCTCAGGCTTAGGGGAGGGTGCTGTCATTTTCATAATCCGCAATCAGTCCTCTATATCCCATTGCAAATGCCTGGCTTTGGTGAGAGTGGCTAAGTCATGTCTGAACTCAAACTCCCAATCTTTGTGGTGCAATTTAAGCATTTTGGTGAGTTTGGGCTCAAAGCTACAACAGCCACTTTGAGGGGAGAGTGTGTACCCCCCTCTCCTTCCCCTGGGGTGCACTTATGGTCCAAGCCTGAATGTTCGATCCATCTGTCAATACATCTTTGAAGAAAATCTCTCACATCCTCTGAGCCGTTTTGTTGGCAATATTATATTTTTGTCCAATCAGTGGGAACCATATTCATGCAGCCAATTGCAGAGGGCGTCCCATCTCTCAACCAAATCTCGGTCGTTTCGTCCCAACCTGTCCTTTACTTTTATAAGGAGTCTGACTCCAGCAGTGGAACCTACCATGGCTGTAAGAATTTGGACCATGTCTAATGGATAGAGATGGTAAATGTTTTTGAGTTCCTATAATTCTGACCAGATCTTGTGTCCTCATTTTTTTGGTGATGGCAGTACCTTGGACCATGATTCACCAATTTCTTTTCCAGTTGTTTCATGAAGGACCCACATCTTTAAGTTATATCGCGTCCTGCCTGTTTGCCTGCTGACTGCATCTAAGTCAGTTTCTTTCTGGCCTTTAGTCCTCTCATATCGGACCAGCGTATGTGGCCTGAAGGCTCCTGTCTTTCTTCCTTTTAGGGGTAGGAGTCTGAGGCAGGACCTGACAGGGTGCTGGGTGCTCTTGGGATATTATTATAGGGCCGAGGGCCGCAAATAAGGCCAGGACATGGTCTTGCGCCTGTTTTAAGGCATTCAATTGCCTTTTCTGCTTTTGCCAATTCTTCTTTCGTAGCTTTTAACTCACTACAGATGTTGGCCAATTGATCTTTAAGGCTATTATTTTCTCTGTCATGATTTGACCTATCGACGATTTCCTGTTTCTGTCTGAGTTGTTGCATGGCACACAGAGACCAAAGGATTTGTTTTTTATCCCTGAGTTGGGTTGTTTCTCCCCAGACACTTTTAATATTGTGCAGAGGCCAATGTCCCATGGAGGTTCCATATTTCTTGGAGATTTCTGCTCAAGTAGAAGAGAGGTTGAATTGTTGTTTATTCTTCTCTTTTAATGTTTCTAACAGTTCCCCTTTCGATATATCCGTGATGCCTGCCACCTTATACTGTGATTGGCATTTTCTCGGACTTTACTATCAGTATCTTCTGTCTCTCTGCTATGAATGTTTTAAAAATATTTTTTATCAAATTACTGAACGCAACATCTCCCTTCAAGTAGAATTCACTGAGAATAGATCTGGTTCTGAACAAGTTGGATGGAATGTTCCAGAAACGGGTCTGGCCTTCACCCGAGGACTTTTAGAAGCGTCCTTACCTTCCTGGAGAGTGACGAGATGACTGTGGAAAGTGGGCTGGTCCCTGTGATCTCGCCTGACTCCGTCCATGTTGTTCAGGTTCCTTTTAGATCATGACCAAGAGACAGAGACAGTAAAATAGCATTCAGTTGTCTATATTCAGTAAACTTGATGTTCCAGGTTTCTGAGCTAAAGCTATAGCACTGACTGAAAGTGGCTTCTTTATACCATGTCATAACAACATATTAATATGAGTTGAAGAAGGGTTACACCTGAAACATTGACTTGTCCACCTCCTGGTGCTGCCTGGCTTTCTGTATTCGTCCAATCCCCTGTTTGTCTACCTTTGAATCCAGCATCTGCAGTTTGTTTTTGTCTCTAACACTAATATGATCACGATGAGGAGGTGCTGGTGTTGGATAGAAGTGGACGACGTTGAAAATCAAACAACATCAGGGTAAAGTCCAACAGGTTTATTTGGAAGTACTAGTTCAGAGCACTGCTCCTTCATCAGGTAGCTAGTGGAGCAGGATCATGGGAGTTTTGCCATAAATTTTGTGTCCATTAATATGATCAGCAATGTCAGGATACAGGTATCAATATACTAATAGGTTTAACATTTACAGGATGCAGTTATCAGTTACCTGATATGTCGAGCATTTACAGGGTGTAGTTATCAATTCATTGAAATGATTCTCCTTTCTGTGATGTTGATGGTTTATTTGCTTGAAACTGATCCATTCAGAATTGTCCATTTAGATAAGGTTTAGAACAAATGTAAACGCCTGTGTGTACCCCCTGTTGTGCGCTCAAGGACTCTTACTACGTTAAATGGTCACTCCTACCTGCTCTCTCCCATCCACCATTTACGTGGCAGGTACTCATGTGACTTCGCCAACATTGTCTATCTCATACACTGCAGGTAAGGATGCCCCGAGGTATGGTACATTGGTGAGACCAAGCAGACGCTACGCCAAAGGATGAATGGACATCGCACAACAATCACCATACAGGAATGTTCCCTATCAGTCAGGGAACACTTCAGTGGTCAGGGACATTTGGCCTTGCATCTTCGGGTGACGATCCTCCAAGACGGACTTTGGGACAGACATCAACACAGAGTGTCCGAGCAGAGGTTGACAGCTAGGTTTAGTACCCATGATGATGTCCTCAACCGGGACCTTGAGTTCATGTCACATGACACGTAACCCCACGACACTGCACACACACACACACACACTCTCACACACACGTGCATGCACATATTCACACTCTCTCCCACACACACTCTCTATCTCTCACATGCACATATACACGGATATATGTCTGTGGGGTGAATTTGCATTTGCAGATTTGATTTACAGAAACATTCTATTTTGTTCAAAGAGCACACAATCTGTTTGCAGTCAATCCATGTGACACTTTACAAATTCCTACTTTGGTAATAGATACAGCCTGACCCAAGATTGGAGTACAGGCAGACTGTAACCTCATACATTTAATGTGGAAGTGCTGGTGTTGGACTGGGGAGGACAAAGTTAAACATTATACCACACAACCTAGATTGCTGGGAGGTTTGTCCAATATATTGTTTTAATTGCATGAACTGTGATTCTTTGCTGTAAATTCTGTGTCTTATGATCCTGCCCCACTAGCTATCTGATGAAGGAGCAGCGCTCTGACAGCTAGTGCTTCCAAGTAAACCTGTTGGACTATAACCTGGTGTTGTGTGATTTTTAACTCTCTTTCGATCACGGATGCTGTCACTGGAAACTTTCATTCCAGTCCAATGAAGTTTCTCTGATTCAATTAATTCTTCCCTTTTATTCTTTCCAGCCCTGTGGGTTTCTGTTGACCCCCACAACTGCACTTACAGGTTGTTTTAATTTGGTCTACTTTGTGATTGTAAAATATACTACCGAACCGCGGTGTCATGAATGAACGAATGATTCTGTGTAATAGCAGGGATTTATGAATGAGTAAATATAAAGCACTTGTGAGTGGGTTAATGTCGAGACCTATAATCTCGAATCCCACACATACCATCGATCAAGCCCTTATTTTCAGCTTTATTGGTGAAGCCTGGTACATGCTATGATTGCTGTATAATACTATTCACCCCTCCTGTTCCCGCGTATGTAAAGTTGTGACACGTCGGCAAGCCAGGGTAACAAGGCAGAGGGCTCTATCACAGGGTCATCATGGGAGACCCTTAAACCGTCTCGTTGTCAGAGACCTCCTGCAACTTGCCAGGCAGATTGTCCTGCAGTGCTGGGTTCTGATTGAATCCGCAAGGGAAGGGGCGGAACTGCCAGGAGCAGTGAGGGCAACACGTGGGTGTACCACAGTCCCAGACCATCCTGTGGCTGCTGTCTTGGCCACAGGATCAGTGCGAGAGTTTCCTAAGGATGCATCATCAGAGGGATTAATGTGAACCATCCTTGATCTGGGATTGTCACCCTCTTCCCAGCTGCTGGATCTGATGGAAAAGGGGAAAGGGATTGGAGACAATAAACGTTGCAAAGCTCCCCCTGAGCCCTAATGTGACAGAGCTGGGATCAATGACTGCATGGGCCCCAGGTGTAACAAGGTCTCAGTTTACCCCTTTCTTACCCAGGCCATATCCCCTACCTGGATCAGTCCCAGGGATTCTATCGGGTAGCTGAAAATGTGTTACTGGAAAAGCGCAGCGGGTCAGGCAGCATCCAAGGAACAGGAGAATCGACGTTTCGGGCATAAGCACTTCTTCAGGAAGTCTAGTTTCATCACCAACATATATGTTCCTTATGTTTCTCCTGCTGAACTTGTAATTGGTGCTGGCAATTTGCAGGATACTTGAGATTTTATTCCAGCTTTTAATTTCCCATCCTATACAGACAGCACAAAACATTTGTTTCATACGTGTTTGCAACCTGTTTATAATCGTATTTACACGGGTGGGCATCCAGTATTTCACTCAATACCCAAATATCATTCAGAGATATTCAGAGTGTTTCCACTCAGGTGGATGTTCAAAAAAGGGAATAGGGATATCCCCGGCAATTACAGGCCAGTTAGTCTTACTTCGGTGGTAGGCAAAGCAATGGAAAGGGTACTGAGGGATAGGATTTATGAGTATCTGGAAAGACACTGCTTGATTAGGGACAGCCAGCACGGATTTGTGAAGGGTAGGTCTTGCCTTACAAGTCTTATTGAATTCTTTGAGGAGGTGACGAAGCATGTGGATGAGGGTAGAGCAATGGATGTAGTATACATGGATTTTAGTAAGGCATTTGATAAGGTTCCCCATGGTAGGCTTATGCGGAAAGTCAGGAGGCATGGGATAGTGGGAAATTTGGCCAGTTGGATAGAAAACTGGCTAACCGGTCGAAGTCAGAGAGTGGTGGTAGATGGTAAGTATTCAGCCTGGAGCCCAGTTACAAGTGGAGTTCCGCAGGGATCAGTTCTGGGTCCTCTGCTGTTTGTAATTTTTATTACTGACTTGGAAGAGGGAGTCGAAGGGTGGGTCAGTAAATTTGCAGATGATACGTAGATTGGTGGAGTTGTGGATAGTGAGGAGGGCTGTTGTCGGCTGAAAAGGGACTTAGATATGATGCAGAAATGGGCTGAGGAGTGGCAGATGGAGTTCAACCCTGCCAAGTGTGAGGTTATCCATTTTGGAAAGACAAATAAGAATGCGGTATACAGGGTTAACGGTAGGGTTCTTAGTAAGGTGGAGGAGCAGAGGGATCTTGGGGTCTATGTTCATAGATCTTTGAAAGTTGCCACTCAGGTGGATAGAGCTTGTAAGAAGGCCTATGGTGTTTTAGTGTTCATTAGCAGAGGGCTTGAATTCAAGAGTCGTGAAGTCATGTTGCAGCTGTACAGGACTTTGGTTAGGCCACATTTGGAGTACTGTGTGCAGTTCTGGTCGCCTCACTTTAGGAAAGATGTGGAAGCATTGGAGACGGTGCAGAGAAGATTTACCAGGATGTTGCCTGGAATGGAGAATACGTTGTATGAGGATAGGTTGAGCGTGCTAGGCCTTTTCTCATTGGAACGGAGAAGGATGAGGGGTGACTTGATAGAGGTTTATAAGATGATCAGAGGAATAGATAGAGTAGACAATCAGAAACTTTTTCCCCGGGTGCAACAGAGTGTTACAAGGGGACATAAATTTAAGGTGAAGGGTGGAAGGTATAGGGGAGATGTCAGGGCTACCTTCTTCACCCAGAGAGTGGTGGGGGCATGGAATGCACTGCCTGTGGGAGTGGCAGAATCATTGGCGAACTTTAAGTGGCAATTGGATAGGTACATGGATGGATGCTTAAGCTAGGACAAATGTTCGGCACAACATCGTGGGCCGAAGGGCCTGTTCTGTGCTGTATTGTTCTATATTCTATGTTCTATGTTCTAGTTCAAGCAAAGTCACTGAACGTTGTGGATAGGGTTAAATTGAGACAGAAAAATGTACAGATGAAACCTTGTGCTGCTGTGTGGTGATTTACGTATGTTTACCACAGGTCACATCGGCCTACCCAGTCTGTTACAGTAAAGCAAGAAAAGAGAAAGTTCTAAACCACACTCAACTGCAGGACCTTCAAGTAGATGAACTATGAAGGACACAACTCTTATTAAGGCTTGTAATTCGACAATAAGATTGACATGGACTTGTATACAAAAATGTGATTATAATTTCCTGCGTAGTGCTCATGATGTGATGGTCTTGGTACCCTGCTCGCTATCTCTCGTTGCTTGCAATAAAAGGAACTGTGTGTGAAATGTACTGTCATCGAACTGATTGTTCCTTCAGCAATTCTTGGATGTTCCACCGAGACGGCTAAACCTTTGGCTTGACGTACCGTTCTGTGCACCGCGCCTCACCAATAAACGAACCAGCCTCGGTATATAAAAGGTAGGGACTTTTATCCCTTTGGTTCAGTTACCAGTGAGAAACAGGGATGTGACCTGTGTTCGATTTTCAGGTAAGCCAATTCAGGAGAAATGACAATATAGATTTGAATTTGTGGTGAATGTCGTTCCAGAGTGCTCGAATATTTAGTAATTAATGTAAGCGTCTTCGATCCCACCCACGGGAATTAGAGAAAGGGGCTTTGAGCCTGCCCTTGGGAACCAGGGAAAACGGGTGAGAGTCCTCTCAGAGAGATGAGTTGGAGACCCCCAAGAGAGAATGGGTTAGAATTCCCCAAGAGAGAAGGGTGAGAGTCATAGAAAATAAAACATTACAGCATAGTACAGGCCCTTCAGCATTCATGTTGTGCCAACCTGAGAAACCAATCTGAAACCCATCTAACCTACACTATTCCATCATCATCAATATACCTATCCAATGACCATTTGAATGCCCTTAAAGTTGGTGAGTCTACCTCTGTTGCAGGCAGTGCATTCCATGCCCCTACTACCTCTGACATTTGTCCTATATCTATAACCTCTCCATTTAAAACTATTCCCCCTTATGTTAGCCATCACCACCTGAGGAAAAAGGCTCTCACTGTTCACCAGAACTAACCATCTGATTATCTTATGATTCAATTAAGTCACATCTGAACCTTCTCTCTAACAAAAACAGCGTCAAGTCTCTCAGTCATTCTTCGCAAATCCTTCCCTTGATACCAGGCAACATCCTGGTAAATCTCCTTTGAACCATTTCGAACATTCTTCATCACTATCCACAAATCTACCGACCTTAGTGTCATCCGCAAACTGACTATAACCCATCCTTCTATGCCCTCATCCAGGTCACTTATAAAAATGACAAGCAGCAGTGGACCCAAAACAGATCCTGACAATACACCACTAGTAACTGAACTCCAGGATGAATATTTCTCATCAACCACCACCCTCTATCTTCTTTCAGCTCGCCAATTTCTGATTTCAAATCACTACATCCCCCTCAATCTCAGGTCTCTATATTTTGTGCAAGAGCCTATCATGGGGAATCTTATGAAATGCCTTACTGAAATCTATGTAAAATATATCTACTGCTTTATCCTTATCCACATTTAAAAGCTTTGAAAGGCTGGTTATGGCATTAACCAATTCCAGCCTCCCCACTACTCTTGATCCACTTCAATTTGCCTATTGGACCCACAGATCTGCGTCAGATGCCATATCACTTGCCCTTCACTCCTTCCTCGGACACCTTGACACCAAGAACAGCTACATAAGAATCCTGCTCATTGACTACAGTTCAGCCTTCAACATTATTATCCCCTTGAGACTGATTACTAAACTTAGTGATCTTGGACTAAGTCCCACTCCCTGCAACTTGACACCCAGTTTCCTGACCCACAGGCCACAATCAGTGAAGACTGGGGACAATATTTCATCCTCACTAACACTCAACACTGGAACCCCCCATGGGTGCATACTCAGCCCCCTACTTTATTCACTGTATACCCATGACTGCGTCACCAAATACCAGATTAATGCCATTTACAAGTTTGCTGATGACATAGTCGGTTGAATCTAAGATGGCAACGAAACAGATTACAGACGGGAAGTGGAAGACCTGGAAAAATGCTGTACTGAGAACAACCCAGCTCTCAATACCAGCAAAACCAAGAAACTCATTACTGACTTTCGACGGCATGTTACTCATGCCCCCCTACACATTAACAGCACAGAGGTGGAACAAGTGGAGAGTGTCAAGCTCCTGGGGGTGGTTATCCACAACAAGCCTTCCTGGACTCTTCATGTGGACGTACTGGTTACAAAGGCCTAACAACTTTTCCTCTTCCTCAGGCAGTTGAGGGAATTTGTGGCATGGTAGTGAATACCGTTGCCAACTTTTATAGGTGCGCCATCGACAGCTTTCTGTCTGGATGTACCACTACCTGGTATGGCAACTGTACCATTCAAGATCGGCGTGGGTTACAGAAAGTGGTGATCTCAGCCCTAACATCTGCTCCAAAGAGGCAGGCAGAAGTGGACCAGTCCGTCAGCTCCCTGTGTTCACATTTCCTGGTCTGAGACAGCCAGATCATCCATGTCTACTAGTCCTGGATACCCTCCGAGTTATGCAGTAGAGTCGAAATAAGGCCCACACCAAAATCAAAAATTGAGGATAACCTACAAAAGTTAGAGATCTTGTGCGAAAGCCACATCCCAAATTGTGAGGACATTGAGCTGATGATGGATGCATATTTGGGCACCAATAAATGGAGACAAGTTAAGAGCCCTTGGAACTTCCCAGACAACTTTGGGAAGGATGACAGAAATCTCCAGGTGAGAGATCCCCAAAAAGCTTGAACTGCAGAAAGATACTGGGGAAAGGAGCTCAGAAATGGACTGAGGAGAGCCAGGAGGTGGCACGAAAAGGGCTTGGCAGGAAAGATTGCGGAGAACCCAAAGGCATTTTATTTATACATGAGGAATAAGAGAATGATCAGGGAGAAGGCAGGTACTCTAGCGACTCAGCCAACGTTGTCTCTCTCATTTGCTGCAGGTAAGGATGGCCTGAGGCATGGAACATTGGTGAAACCGAGCAGAGGATACAGCAATGGATGAATGGGCACCGCACAACAATCAACAGACAGGAGTGTTCCCTCCCAGTTGGAGAACACTTCAGCGGTCCAGTACATTCAACCTCAGACCATCGGGTGACCATCCTCCAAGGCAGACTTCAGGACAGTCAACAGCGAAAAGTGGCCGAGCAGAGGCTGTAAGCTAAGTTCAGTACCCATAGGGAGGGACTCAACCCGGACCTTGGGTTCATGTCACACTACAGGTGACCACCATTGCAATGTCCACACATGCAAACACTCCTGCGCACACACACACACATACACACGTGCACACACACGTGCACAGATGCACACACACACACTCCCACAGACACACAAACTCCCACACTCACACATGCACCCTCTCACAAACTTAGACTCCTTTACACTCACACACACACGTATACACACTCTCTCACACTCACAACCCTGCCACAGACCCACACACATAAAGACACAGATAAACCTACATGCACAAATACACATATATTTGTGGGGTAAATTTGTACTTACAGAGTTACATTGAACTGTGCTCAAAAACCGCATGAATCCATGTAAGACTTTGTTAACTCACTTTTTAGATTAGAATCAGTCTAAACATAATGGCACAGACAGGGAACACAGAGGGCTAACACCTTCAACATCTTAACATCTTATTTGGCTGACAACAATTGTTACAGTTAACCTGAGAATGTAACTTTTAAAAAACTTTGTGATTTACATATGAAAGAAGTGAAACTAACATGGTCATTCTAACAGATGAGAGATTTAACAAATAATCAACGTATTTTTCAATGTATAATTTCAGTTACATCACACTGGAAATTTTTGCTATATATTCTGTGTCTTACAATGTGTACTCCACAGCCACCTGATGAAGAAGCAGCGCTCTGAAAGCTCGTGCTTCCAATTAAACTTGTTGGACTATAACCTGGTGTTGTATGATTTTTAACTTTGTACACCCCAGTCCAACACCGGTATCTCCAAATCACGATCAAGGGAGAAGGTAGGGCCCGTCAGGAAATATATCTAATATCTCGAAGGAGTTATAAAGTAAGTTTAAGATTAATGGGTCATCTCAGAGAAAGAATAAATGAACAAAGAACAAAGAAACTTTACAGCCCAGGAAGAAGCCCTCAACACTCCAAGCCTGAACCGATCCAAATCCACCCAATTCCTAAGCATCTGTATCCCTCTGCTCCTCAGCTACTCATGTGTCTGTCCAGATAAATCTTAAATGAATCTACCATGCCTGCCTTTACTACCTCTGCTCGCAATGCATTCCAGGCACCTACCACCCTCTGTGTAAAGTACTTGCTGCGTATATCCCCCTTAAACTTTTCACCTCTCACCTTGAACACGTGACCTCTTGTTATTGAAACCCTCATCCTGTTAAAACGTTTATCTCTATCCACCCTGTCTATACCCTTCATGATTTTGTAGATCTCAAATAGGTCCCCCATCAATCCCCTTTTTTTCTAATGAAAACAATCCTGATCTACTCAACCTCTCTTCATAGCTAGTACCTTCCATACCAGGAACATGCTCATAAACCTTCTCTTACCCTCTCCAAAGCGTCCACATCATTTTAGTAATGTGGCGACCAGAACTGCACACAGTATTCTAAATGTGACCTAAACAATGTCTTGTACAATTTTAACATGACCTTCCAGCTCTTATACATAATACCCCGTCCAATGAAGGCAAGCATACCTTATGCCTTGTTGACCACTTTATCCACCTGTGCAGCCACCTTCAGGGTGCAATGGATCTGAACTCCCAGATCTCTCTGCTCATCAACTTTTCCCAAGACTCTTTGTTTACACTATAGTTTGCTCTAAAATTAGACTTTCCAAAATGTATCACCTCACATTTGCCCGGATTGAACTCCATCTGCTACTTCTGCGCCCAACTCTCCAGACTATCTATATTGTCCTGTATTCTTTGACAGTCCCCTATGCTTACTGCTACTCCACCAATCTTCGTGTCATCTGCAAATTCACTGACTAGGCCAACAATGCCCTCTTCCAGATCATTTGTGTAAATCACAAGCAACAATGGCCCCAGAACTAATCCCTGTGGAACATCATTGGTCACCTTTCTCCATTTCGAGAAACTCCCTTCAACTACTACTCTCTGTCTCCTGTTGCTCAACTAGTTCTTTATCCACCTAGCTACAAAACACTCTGGACACCATGTGACTTCACTTTCTCCATTAGTTTACCATGGGGAACCTTATAAAACCTCTTAGTAAAGTCCATGTATATGACATCTACAGCCCTTCCTTCATCTGTCAGCTTGGTCACTGCCTCAAAGAACTCTAAGTTAGTAAGGCACGATCTACACCACACAAAACAATATTGCCGATCAGTGATAAGCCCATTCTTTTCCAAATATAAACAGATTTTATCCCTCAGTACCTTCTCCAGCAACTTTCCCACCACTGACATCAGTGTGAAGTATGTTTTGCCTGAATCAAACAGAAATGTTTGACTTCTGTTTCAAAACATTATACAATAATTTACCATGTGCTACAGATCCCTTCAGATGTCTGTGATTAGATTGTCAGTGACAATTAAATATCAACATTGGATGAGATTGAACAATTACCAGTGGTAGCAGAAGCAAAACAAATTTGAATAATGGGTTGTAATAGCAATTGAAGTTAACGTGTATTTGAGTGAAATGGACGTTTTGGCGATAGTATTAAACTGGCAGTTTTCTCTTAGTGATGTTTGTGTCCTTGGCTTTCCTGGTGAACTTGGTGATCGAGCAGAGTAACATTGCTCTGGACCGGATCTTGTCTGAGAAAGGTGGCCCCTGTGCCCTCATAGGTCAGGAATGTTGCACCTACATTCCTGATAACTCCGAAGAAATCACGAACCTGACTGAGCATATCCAAAAGGAAATGGCCAAGTTACATGAACTCAATGATTGCTGGGGATTTGTTAGTTGGTTGAGCAGTATTTTTGGAAATTGGGGAAGCTAAATTGTTCAGTGGGGTCTTGGGATACTGCTCCTGATTGTAATTGTTTTGGTTCTAGTAGGGTGTATCAGGACCTTTGCACCAGCTACGGTGTAATGCAAGCTACAGTCAGCGCGATGGTCCAACGGTGATAATCCTGGAGGATGAGGATATCGAATCCCAAAGACTGTCTCAGATTGACATTTAAGGTTGTCCGTTCAGGGCAAAAGGTGGGAGTGTGGAAAAAAAAATATTGAAACAGAAAAATGTACAGATGAATCCTTGTGCTGCTGTGCGGGTATTTACATATTTTTTACACAGGTCACATAGGCCTACCCAGCCTGTTACAGTAAAACAAGAAAAGAGAAATCTCTAAACCACACTCAACTGCAGGAGTTTAATGCAGATGACCTATTAAGGAATAACTGTTATTAAGGTTCGTGATCAAGAAGTAATTGGTCAATAAGAAGAAACGAAATATGATTGAGATGGGTGTGTGTATAGTAATGTGATTGTAATTGTGTGTGTTGGGATAATTATGCTTGGGACCTTGCTGTCTGACTCTCATTGCCTGCATTAAAATAAACTGTGTGTGAAATGTACTGTCGTTTGGCTGATCATTTCTTCAACAATGTAACCCCTCCATCCTCATCACTTTTCAATATCATCCCATGGATCCTCCCAGTCAAGAGTTTGAGTCTCCTCATCACGATCACTCTGGGTTGTCGGTGTATTTAAGACCATGATTTTGTCACTGCCTGCTCTATTGACCATTATGACTTTCCTCTTACTCTCTTCGACTTCTCTACTTTTCCACACTGAATCCTCCAATCTCTTATTAGATTTGGTCTGTAAAGAATGAGAAACTGACCACCAAATTTCAGTCTTTTTCTCCTTCTCCCTTTGTCCTAGGACATCTGCTGGTTATTTCATACAATTTCAAATAAAGGTACCATCAGGGGAAACGGTTTCCCAGTGTTCTGGGTCCATTTCACCCGCTTGTCGACAAATATTATGAAGTCCGGCCCATAATGACATACACGTATGTCAAAGTTGTTCCCTTCTGAGGGTGAGCCTCTTGAGAGACATTGTTTCCCATTTTCCCGACTAGTTGTGTTAGGCCAATAATGAGCCTGTTGCTCCAACTGAGGTTCTCGAACCCATTTTCTTTGACCTTCACGTGGCCCATTTGTGCTCTTAATCCCGGCTCTGTCTGGTTATCTGAGATATTTGTTGGACAAAACTCACTCCTCAGTCAATTCACCAGTTATCAGACCAAAAAAATGGTTAGGGCATTTTTGTTTGTAACTCAGCGGTTCTTCACAGTGACCTAACTTACCAGACCTCGGCAACACATAACACATAATATGTACAACCACACAATCATATATCTCAAAGTTCTGTCAGCGGGGTCCCTGAATCTATTATGTCAATGTGCCCAATCTTACCCTGAGATCCCTCGGCACAATTTATTGCAAAGATATTCATACTATCATCTCATCAATCTGTCTGACCTTGCATTCAGACACAGGTGGGGACTCTAACCCCTTTCCCCTGGGGGAACCTAATCCCTTTTCCCTGAGGGGAGCATGATCCCTTTTCCCTGAAGAGACTCTAATCCTGTTTCTTATCCGATATATTCCAGCATGCTGGAGCAATATTCACTCACATCACATATTCAAGTCTGGACCATTGACATTCCTGATTGGCTTCTCTCAATCCTGGAACACAGGTCACAAACCTCCTTTCTCATCGGTAATCAAACTAAAGGGATAAAGTCCCTATCTTTCATATGCTGCAGCTGGTTTGGTTACCGATGAGACACTGTCTCCACGACTGTACCGCAAGCCAAAGGGTTCGCCATCTTGGTGGAGCCTCCAAGAATTGTCAAATAAATGGTCAGCCAGACAACAGCATATTCCACACACAGCTTCCTTTTATTTCAAACAATGACAGTCAGCCAAAAGGATCAGAAAACCCTCACATATTGAACGCTCCGCATGCTGTTACAATCACACTTTTATATGCAAGTCCATGTCAATCAAAAATTGGTTTATTCTTATTGACCAAAAACATATCAATTTCAAGCCTTGGCAACACTGCAGACCAATCACATATTGCTTTCGCAATATGTCATTGAGCAGTAGCTCATTTGCCTCAAATTCTATTTTGCAGTTTGAATGGGATTTAAAACTTCCCCTTATTTTGTAAGGAATTCACTGGCACTGGAGAGGGTGCCGAGGAGGTTCACTAGTTTGATTCCAGAGTTGACTGGATTTGTTTAAGAGGAGAGACAGAGTGGACTGGGATTATATTCAGTGGAATTGAAAAGAATGAAGGGGATCTTATCAAAACATATAAAATTATGAAGGGAACAGATAAGATAGGAGCAGGGAGGATGTTCCCAATGGTGGGAGATAATAAGACTAGAGGGCATAGCCTCAAAATTAGGGGGAGCAAATTTAGAACAGAATTGAGGAGGAACGTCTTTCACCCAGAGAGCTGTCAATTTGTGGAATTGCCTGTCCAGTGAAGTCGTTGAGGCTAACTTGGTGAGTGTTTTTAAAGTTAAGATAGATAATTTTTTGAACTGTAAAGGAATTAAAGGTTATGGTGAGCAGGTGGATAAGTGAAAGATCAGCCATGATCTTATTGACTGGTAGGATGGCCTACTTCTGTTCCTAGTTCTGATGTTCTTACCTGGTTTACCCGGAATAAGTTGTGATAAGCACATAATTGCATAGCAACACCAGTTTTTATCTGTACATTATTGTCACAATGTGGTTTATAATGTCTTCTTATCTAACTGAAGGTGAAAAGGAACAAGGTGTGGTAAGACTATGTGACGAGCTGCATGACTTTGTGTTTGTCAGTTTTGTTTCTTCAGAGTTATCAGGGATGTAGGTGCAACATTCCCGACCTTCGAGGACACAGGTGCCACCTTTCTCATCTAAGATCCAGTCCAGAGCGATGTGATTCTGCAAAGAGGCGATTCGTTAACATTATACATGGACTCAAAATTCCCCTGTTCTGATTCCTGAGGTATCTGTAAATGATTTCTTGTTTGTTTTGTTTTTTTTTCGTTCAATTCATCTGACTATCACTGCTTTCAGTCAACTTCTCTATGGATTATGTGTCAGAGTCTTATTGTTTAAACCATGCTCTTCCAAGCCACACTAACCTGTTTGTCAAGTAAATGTACATGTCTGAGGCCCATTCTTCAATGTAATCTTATTTTTAAACCAAGCATTCACTCATATTTATTGCTTCACTGCTGCACACTTACATTAGCATACCAAGACCATGTGACACAATCTTGACTCTCATATGATCTAATTAAAAGATCTCCGAAGTTTGACTTGTCTCTCCACCTTCAGTCACGCTGCCTCAGGTCGTGGCTAGAGCGCCACATTCACCAGGAGAAACATGGAAAAAAATCGTCACCGAGAGAAAACTGTCAGTTTAGTACACTCACCTAATCTTTCTTTTCACTAAAATACATGACCAACTCAACACAAACATCCAGTACAAACCCATGGACTCGCACAGCTACCTGGACTACACTTCCTCCCACCCTACGTCCTGTAAAAATGCAATGTCTTCTTCCCAATTCCTCCATCTCTGCCACACTTGCTCCCAGGAGAACCAATTCCACGATAGAATATCCCAGATGGCCTCCTTCTTCAATATCCAAAAAATTCCCCTCCTACGTGGACGAAGATGCCTTCCAGCGTATCTCCTCCAATTCCTACATCTCCGCCCTTGAACCACCCCTCCAATAGCAACAAGGACAGAAACCTCCCTGACCCATATTCTATCCCACCAACTTCTGGACACATCGCATCAACCTCCACCATTGCCACCACCTGCAATCAGACCTCACCACCAGGGATATATTTCCCTCCGCACACCTATCTGCATTTCGCAGAGATCATCCTCTCTGCGACTCCCTTGTCAGGCCCATGCCCCTCACCAACCCACCCTCCCCTCCTGGCACATTCCCTACAATTGCAAAAATTGCAAACCCTGCACCCACACCTCCTGCCTCATTTCCATCCAAAGCGCGAAAAGATCCTTCCACCTCCATCAGAAATTTGTCTGTACTTCCACATTGGCCAGCTACTGCATACGTTGCATCCAATGTGGTCTCCTCTACACTGGGGAGACAGAACGCCAACTTGCAGATCATTTGAGGAACATTTCTGGGACACCTGCATTAACTAACTCCATCGCCCTGTGACTGAACGCATTAACTCACCTCCCACTCTGCCAAGGATATGCAGGTCCTGGGCCTCCTCTATCGCCAATCCCTAACCACCTGGTGCCTGGAGGACGAACACCTCATCTTCCACCTTAGGACGCTGCAACAACACAGGATCAGTGTGGATTTCTCCAGTTTTCCTATTTGCCTCCCCCCACCTGATACCATTCCCAACCTTCCAACTCGCCACTGCCCTCTTGAACGGTCCTACCTGTCCATCTTTCTTTCCACCTATATGCTCCTCCATCCTCTCTGGCTTATCACTGTCACCTCCGCCTTCATCCACCTACCACTTTCCCAGCTACCTATGCTCCCAGCCCCACTCCTTCCCTTTCGTCACACTGCGCCCCCTCCACCCTAGCCCATAAGCCTCATTCCTGATTAAGGGCTTATGCTGAAACGTTGATTCTCGTACTCCCCACTGGCTGTGTTTTTCTAGCACCGTACTCTTCGACGATGTTAACTTTAATCATCATTTCAACCCATTATTCTGACTTGCTTTTCTTCTGACACCTCTCTCTATCCCTAATTGCTTAATCATATCCAATTTTGCTATTTAATTATTACCACCAATCTAATCCCAGACGTCTGGAGAGATGTGTGATCAAAGGTACATCATTTTATAATAGTTAAAAATGAAGTCAAACATATCTGTTTGATTAAAAAAATACATACTTTGTTCTTTCTCTAAGATGACCCATAAATCTTAAACTTCCAATATAGCTCAGTCTAGCGATTTGATAATACTTCTGTGCAAATTTGTCCAAACTCAAATTCTGTTGTGAGATTTCTTACGACAGTAGTTCTTTTCTTTATTTTATACATTTTTTAATCATTTGCTCAACAATTTGTGGAGGTTCCACCGAAATGGCGAAACAGGGTTGTGACCTGTGTTGGAGTAATGGTAAACCAATCCGGAGAGATGATAAAATAAATTTGAATTTGTAGTAAATGTAGGTCCAGAGTGCCCGAATATTTAGGAATTAAAGGAAAGCGCTTTGAGCCGCCTACAGGAACCAGAGAAAAGGGGTCAGAGTCCATTCAGAGAGAATAGGTTAGATTCCCCCGAGAGAAAAGGGATTTGTGTCACTCCAAAGAGATTGGGTTTGAATCCTGACAGAGAAAAGAGGAGAAAATCCCCCAGAGAAAAGGGGTTAGAGTCTGCTCAGAAGCGTGTGTGTGTGTGTGTTAGAACACAAGAGCATAAGAATTGTCAACAAAATGGCGAAAGACGTCTATCATAAGGTGTACTCTCAGAAGGGACTATCTTGAACACACATGTATGTCCATTACTGCCCTGATTCTGTCAAACCTGTCACCAAATGGTTGAAGTGGCCACAGAAAGTCAATTCCCCGAACGGTATGTTTAATTGCATTCGCTTCAAACAATTGGCAGATTTCCCGGGACAGAGAGAGAATGAGAAAAAGAAAGAAATGAGGTTATCAGTTTATCATCTCTGGCTGATCGCATCTACTCAGAAAGAAAGGGGAGTCAGTGCGGAAAAGTTGAAAGATCCAGGAGAATAGGGAGAAAGTTGAAAAGGACAAAAGGGGAGAGTTAACATTGGGCTGTGATAAGATCATGGTCTCTAATCAATTCAGGCTCATAAATGATAATGCCGAAGTGACTCAGACCTGAGATTGGGAGCATTGGTATCAATGGTGCACTGTAAGGCAGGGCCAAGATCAACAACCCACCACCACCCCTCCTGGCCCTGTTGGTTTCTGAGAAGCAGCGATGGGAACTGTTCCAGGAGGAGGAGGACACTGAGGTCCCACCTCCTGGTCACAGTTACTGAGCTGTCAGGGATCAGACACAGATATAAAGGCTGCTCCTCTCAGACACAGAGACTGTTACCCTCCCTCCAAGACTCTCCAGGAGATCACCACAGCGATGAGTGAGATAACTCTGTACGATCAGGAGGGCCTCACAGGCAGAAAGGAAACCTTCCACAGCAGCACCCCGGATCTTGGGGTGTTCTTCTTCAATCAGACTGCTCGCTCCCTGAAGGTGGTTGGGAACCCCTGGATGGCTTACACTGGCAAGAGGTACACCGGCGATTCCAAGGAATTCACGAAGGGAGAGTATGAGAAACTGGGGCTGTTTGACCAAAAGTTCAGTTCCATTCAACTGCTCAGCGCAGCTACAGTCACCCCTCCATCTGAGTATAAGAAGATATCGATGGGAAAACAGGAAAATTGCTAGCCTGGGGAGCGGGGACTTCGATATCCTGGGGGATGGGAATATGGGGCGGGGGGTGATGTCTAATCACTTCCCAGGGTCCCGTTTAAGTTTTCCAATAGAGTTGTAATTCCACGTTCATCGTCCTTTTGTTGTATTTTAACGATAGTGTTTGAATAAATTGTGCTTTGCTTCATGTCGGGCAGTTTAACCAATTGAATTATATCTGGAACAGAACACCTTACAGTTACCTTTAAAGTCAGAAAATGTCAGGGTCCAGGCTAACTTCCCAGTATATTCTGAAGGGGTCTGCTCTGGTCGGTAACAGCAGACGTGTCTGAAAGGCTCCATTTGGCTAGTTCTGTCTGGCTGTGCACTGGAACCACTGCAGTAATGAAAGGAGTTTGTTCGGTCCATTGTACCTGTGCTAGCTCTTTGTACAGCATTTCCAGTCAGTCCCACTCCCCACAGTCGCATATAAAGTCATTGCTCAGAGCGGTCAGAGATCTCCTCCCACTGACTCCCCACTTAATCAGAACTCCCCATTTAACCAGAACTCCCCACTTCACCTTAAACCTAAGCCCTCCAGTTTTGTATTCCCCTACCCTGAAAAAAAGACCTTGGCTATTTACCCTATCCATGCCCCTCATGATTGTATAATCCACTACAAGGTCAACCCTCACATTCTGACGCTCCATGGAAAATCCCCCCAGCCTATTTAGCCTCTCCATATAGCTCAAGGCCTCCAAACCTCATATAGCTCAAGGCTCAAAGGGTCAGATGACCTACTCCTGATCCTAGTTCTTATGATATTATGTTCTTATGTGATCAGATATTGCAGCAGGATCTTGTTCAGATGGGAAGCGGGCTGAGGAATGGCAAATGAAGTTTAATATAGAGATGTGTGAGTGTTGCAGGTTGGAAAGTCAACTCGAGGTAGGAGTTTGGAGTGAATGGTAGGGCCTGAAGGCATGTAGTGGAACAGAGGGGCCTTTGAGTTCAGCTGCACAGCTACCTGAAAGTGGAGTTACAGGTAGACAGGCTGTGAAGAAGGGTTTTGGTACACTGGCCTTCATCAGTCAGGGCATTGAGTATAGAAATTGGGAAGTTATGTTACATTTATACCGGAGGTTGGTGAGGCTGCACTTGGACTATTATGTTCAGTTTTGGTCACCCTGCTATAGGAAGGATGTTATTAAAGTGGAAAGAATTCAGAAGAACTTTACAAGGATGTTTCCAGGACTCAAGAGACTGAGTTATAGGAAGAGGCTGGGGAAGCTAGGCTGTTTTCTGTCCAGTGTAGGAGAATGGGGGAATGTATCTTGTAAAAGTGTATGAGATCATGAGTGGGATGGATAGATGAATGCACTCAATGTTTTCCCAGGGTTGGTGAATCGAGGAATGAAGGGTATGAGTTTAAGGTTAGAGGGGTAAGAATAAAAGGGAACCTGAGGGGCAGCTTTTTTACACAGAGGGTGGTACACATATGGAATGAGCTGCCAGCAATAGTGGTTGAGGCTGGTACATTAACAACATTTAAAAGGCATTTGGCCAAATGCATGGATAAGGACAGCATGTCAGGCAGCATCCAAGGACCAGGAGAATTGATGTTTTGACATAAGCCCTTCATCAGGAAGGGCTTATGCCCAAAACTTCGATTCTCCTGCCCCTCTGACGCTGCCTGCCTTGCTTTTCCAGCACCAGATTCGACTCTGATCTCCAGCATCTGCAGTCCTCAGTTTGTCCCCAATACATGGATAAGATGGAGATGGGCCAAGTGCAGGGAAATGGGGTTTGCGTGCTTTCAAAAGTGAGATACGAAGGGTCAAGAGACAGTATATTCTTGTGAGGATAAAAGGTAAGGTTGGACGTTGCAGGTATTGCTGAATGACAAGAGGAATTGAGTTTTTATCTGAGAAAAAGGAGAAAGCATATATCAGGCACAGACAGGAGAGATTTAGTGATATTTCAGAAGAGTATAAAGGTAGTAAGAGTATACTAAGAGAGAAATCAGGAGGGCAAAAAATGGGACATGAGATAGCTTTGGGAAATAGAGTTAAGGAGAATCCTTAAGTATAGTAAGGACAAAAGGGTAACTAGAGAGAGAATAGGGCCCCTCAAAGATCAGCAAGGCCGCCTATGTGTGGAGCCTCAGGAGATGAGTGAGGTACTAAGCGAATATGTTACATCAGTATTTACGGTGGAGAAGGACTTGGAAGATACAGAACGTGGATAAATAGATGGTGATATGTTGAAAAATGTCCATATTACAAGGAGATGGTGTTGGATAACTTGAAAGGCATAAAAGTGTATAAATCCCCAGGATCTGATCAGGTATATCATAGAACTCTGTAGGAAGCTAGGGAAGTGATTGCTGGGCCACTTGCTGAGATATTTGTATCAATAAGAGTCACAGGTGAGATGCCAGAAGGTTGGCTAATATGCTACAACAATTTCAGATAGGTGGTAAGGAAAAGTTTGCACATTCTCCCCGTGTCTGCGTGGGTTTCCTCCGGGTGCTCCGGTTTCCTCCCACAGTCACAAAGATGTGCAGGTCAGGTGAATTGGCCATGCTAAATTGCCCGTAGTGTTAGGTTATAAGGGGTAAATGTAGGGGTATGGGTGGGTTGCGCTTCGGCGGGTCAGTGTGGACTTGTTGGACTGAAGGGCCTGTTTCCTCACTGTAAGTAATCTACTCTAATCTAATCTAATCTAAAAGCCAGGGAACTATAGACCGGTGAGTCTGTCATCAGTGGTGGGCAAGTTGTTGGAGGGAATCCTGAGGGATAGGATTTACATGTATTTGGAAAGGCAAGAACTGATTAGAGATAGTCAGCACGGCTTTGTGCATGGGCAATCATGCCTCACAAATCATGAGTTTTTGGAAGAGGTTAAAAGAGGATTGATGAGGGCAGAGTCGTGGATGTAATCTATATGGACTTCTGTAAGATATTTGACAATGTTCCCCATGGGAGACTGGTTAGCAAGGCTCGATCTCATGGAACGCAAGGAGAACCAATCATTTGGATACAGAACTGGCTCAAAGGTAGAAGACAGAGGGTGGCGGCAGAGATTCCTTTTCAGGCTGGAGGCCTGTGACAGGTGGAGTGCCACAAGGATCTGTGCTGGGTCCACTACTTTTTGTCATTTATATAAATGATTTGGATATGAACATAGGAGGTATAGTTAGTAAGTTTGCAAGTGACAGCAAAATTGTAGGTTTAGTGGACAGCGAAGTAAGATACTTCAGAGTACAACAGGATCTTGAACAGATGGGCCAATGGGCTGGGGAGTGGCAGACTGAGTTTAATTTAGGTAAATGTGAGATGTTGCATTTTGGAAAAGTAAATCAGAGCAGATCATTTCCACTTAATGATTAGATTAGATTTCCTACAGTGCGGAAACAGGCCCTTCAGCCCAACAAGTCCACACTGACACTCCGCAGAAGAGTAACCCGCACAGACCCATTCCCCTACTCCCTGCAAATGCACCTATCACTATGGGCAACTTATCATGGCGAATTCACCTGAATTGCACATCTTTGGACTGGAGGAGGAAACCAGAGCACCCAGAGGAAACCCAAACAGACACAGGGAGAATATGCAAACTCCGTGCAGACAGTCACCCGAGGCTGGAATTGAACCGGATCCCTGGTGCAGCGAGGTAGCAGTGCTAACCACTGAAAAACTGTGCCACCCAGGGTACATTACCCAATGGTAAGGTCCTGGGGAGTGTTGGAGAACAAAGAGAGCTTAGAGAGTAGGTTCCTTGAAAGTAGAGTCGGAGGTAGATAGTATAGTGAATAAGGCATTTGGTATGCGTTCCTTTATTTGGTCAGAGCATCAAGTATAGATGTTGGGAGGTCATGTTGTGGCTGTACAGGACATTGGTTAGGCCACCATGGGAATACTGCATGCAGTTGTGGTTTCCTTCCAATCGGAATGATGTTGTGAAACTTGAAAGGATTCAGAAATGATTTACAAGGATGTTGACAGGGTTGGAGGATTTGAGTTATAGGGAGAGGCTGAACAGGCTGGGGTTGTTTTCCCTGGAGCATCGAAGGCTGAATGATAAACTTGTAGAGGTTATACAATCATGAGGGGCATGGTTGAGATAAATACACAAGGTAGGGGAGTCCAGAACTAAAGGGCAGAGATCAGGGTGCGAGAGGAAAGATATAACAGGGATTTAAGGAGCAACCTATCCATGCAGTGAGTAGCACGTGAATGGAATGAGCTGCCAGAGGAGGTGGTGGAGGTTGGTACAATTACAGCATTTGAAATAGACATTGGATAGACATATGGATGAAAATGGAATAGTGCAGGTTAGATGGGCTTCAGATTGGTTTCAGGGTCGCACAACACCAAGGGCAAAGGGGCTGTACTGCGTTGTAATGTTCTATATGTTCTAAAGGCTGCTGGATGATTATATGACAAGAAAGGGTTTAGAGAGATATGGGCAAAGTGCTGGCAAATGGGACTAGATTAGGTCATGATATCTGGTCGGCATGGACGAGTTGGACCGAAGGGTCTGTTTCCGTGCTGGACATTTCTGTGACTCTGAGACCAGTTTGGGTGGAAGGGCCTGTCTCCGTGCTGCAGGACTCTATGCCTTTGATTCAAGGAGCCGCAGGTTTTGTGAATAATCTCCTCTGCCCCCTCTCCCTGGGTTTCCTTCCCCATTGGAAATCAGAGGCTTCACTGTTTTCCCCGCGAGTGAAAGTTCTTGTTTATTACAGCCCTGCCCCGGGATGTGAACCATCCTCCTTTCTCTGTCCCCGGAAGCTGCCCATTCTGCAACTATATACATATATAATATATATATATATATATATATATACACACACACACACACACACACACCGAGGGAGAAGGGACGAAAGAGACGGAGAGAGAGAGAGAGAGAAACACACACAGACGGAGAGAGATAAACACACACAGACAGAGAGAGAGAGAGAGAGAGAGAAAGATAAATACACACAGACGGAGAGAGAGAGAGAGAGATAAACACACACAGACGGAGAGAGAGGGGGGGGGGGGGGGGGGGTGGAGAGATGCCAAAGCCTCCCACTGCGAATGTGACCAAGTGGTGTCCGGGTTGATCCGCGCAAGCGCACTGTATCTCACAGAACAAATGATAGAAGGGATTCCACATTCCTACGCATGATGGGTAGCAGGACTACCATTGAAACCTGGAGCATTGACATGATTACACACGGGTTATGATGTTGCAGAGATAACATTTTGGGAATTAATGGTGAAGCGTGGTCACAGATATAGAAAACAATATCGGAGAGTCCTACACATACCAGCGATTTTAGCTGGAAGAGCTCCAGCAGCCAGGTGTTAGCTCAGTGATGCCCCAGAATGTGGCGCGGTTTAGGAAATCTTTCCTGTGAGAAACTTTCAAGATCAGATTTTCATCGAGATTCCAGGGCATGTATTTCATTTCTGCTGGTACGTGAGGAAAGAGCAGGGAGTTCTTTGGACACATGGCACAGCCACTTTTTAATCCATTACAGGGTTCAGTTATCACCTGGCAGACCTCCTGTTATTGGCATTCCCAACTCCCCATGAGAAAATTAAGAAGAAGCAATTTTCGACCTATTTGCTGTATTCCATTTGGATTGTAGTTTTTCCAAGTGATTTGTACACCACCACTGCAGGCAGTTAACAATTAACCACTTTGCTGCAGCTTAAACACCTGGAGGACACTGCGAGATTAGAATGGCACGGTTCCTTTCTGAAACAAAGTCAGAAATGCTGAGTGTGAACATGGATTTCAGACAGCAGGGAGAGAGCTTGACCGAGGATTTAAATTGTCCCATTGACTGGATTTCTTCACCAATTTGGTTATACTGGAATATGGGCACAAGTTTTGCCCCTCCCCCTCATGATGTTTATGATCGTGTTTTACGGATCCTTGAAATGACAATAGCTGCTGGAAATCTTTTTTTTTCACCGTGAGCACTGACAGTACAGAGACACACGTCTATAACAATTCACCAGCTCAGAATACACTTAAATTACTTCACAAATAAACAAGTGAGATCTCTGCACAACTCTGAAACAGTATCCACAACACAGACCCTCTGACAGAGTGGCAATTCCTCAGCACAGACCCACTGACAGTGCTGCGCTTCCTCAGCACAAACTCTCCAACAGTGTGTAGCTATCTCAGCACTGACCATCTGACATGGGGCACTCCAGCGGCACTGACCCTCTGACAGTGTAGTACTCCCTCAGCACTAACTCTCTGACAGTGTGGCACTCCCTCAGCACTGACCCTATGACAGTGTGGCACTGCCTCAGCACTGACCCTCTGACAGTGCGGCACTCCCTCAGCACGGACCCTCTGACAGTGTGGCACTCCCTCAGCACTAACCATCTGACAGTATAGCATTCCCTCAGCACTGACCCTCTGACAGTGCGGCACTCCCTCAGCACGGACCCTCTGACAGTGTGGAACTCCCTCAGCACTAACCATCTGACAGCATGGCACTCCCTCAGCACTGACTCTATGACAGTGTGGCACTGCCTCAGCACTGACCCTCTGGCAGTGTGGCACTCCCTCAGCACTAATCCAGTGACAGTGTGGCATTCCCTCAGCACTGACCCTCTGACAGTGTGGCACTCCCACAGCACTAACTCTCTGACAGTGTGGCACTCCCTCAGCACTGACCCTCTGACAGTGCGGCACTACCTCAGCACGGACCCTCTGACAGTGTGGCACACCCTCAGCACTAACCCTCTGACAGTATGGCACTCCCTCAGCACTGACCCTCTGACAGTGTGGCACTCCCTCAGGACTAATTCTGTAGCATTCCCTCAGCACTGACCCTCTGACAGTGTGGCACGCACTCAGCACTGACCCTCTGACAGTGTGGCACGCACTCAGCACTGACGCTCTGGCAATGTGGCACTCCCTCAGCACTGACCCTCTGACAGTGCAGCACTCCCTCAGCACTGACTCTTTAACAATGTGGCACTCCCTCACCAATGACCCTCTGACAGTGCAGCACTCCTTCAGCACTAACCCTCTGTTAGTGCGGCACTCCCTCAGCAATAACCCTCTGACAGTGTGGCACTCCCTCAGCACTGACCCTCTGATAGTGTGGCACTCCCTCAGCACTGACCCTCTGACAATGCAGCATCCCACCTTCACTGACTCTCCAACAGGGCAGTGCCCCCTCAATACTCACCCTCCAAGAGTGCTACATTCCCTCAGCACTGAGAGGGTGGCACTCCATCAGCACAGGCCCACCCACAGTATGGTCTATCTGTAACCCTATGCCGTTCCTCTTCCTGTCCTATAGTGGTTGCTCCATCACTCACAACCTCGGAGTAAAGATTGAGTCAACGATGAGGTTGGAGGTAGTGGCTGTTTTTTAGAATCCTCACCCCCTGTCAGATGTACTGGGTATATCTCTGTCAAAACATGAACACAACCTGCTGCCTGTGAATGCAGTGAGTGGGTGGGGATTAGGTGCTGCTATCTCCTGAATAGTTTGTGAGAGGTCACTGCTGTGGGAATAGATGGTTCCACTTGAAACTCAGTGGCAGATTGACATTGATATCATCATTGTTTTTATAAAGTGAGGACTCACTATTTACCTTAGTCTCGACCGTGGAGCCTGTGATAAAACGTGTGTGATTTATGTATTTACTAACATTGTGAGCATAATTCGCATGAAAACACCAATGTGGTTAATTATAGTAAGAGGTGTCAACTTCCCCAGCACGACTTGAAATGGTCATCATGGAACAAGGGTCACTAGACCCGAAACGTTAACTCTGTCTCTCTCTGTAATCCGTAGAAGACCTATTGAGTTTCTCCAGCAGGTTCTGATAGTTTTATGTCTCCTAACTCCCCACATCTTTATTTTATTGTACACGATCCAGATCACATCAGCCTAATAGCTGTCTAATTTATTGCTTCACATTCCTCAGTTCCACCGTGAGCTGGTATTTGCAATTGAGAAGGTGTTTACAGGGAAAAGGTCTTCAGGGACAGGGGAAAAAGAAGGGGGTGAGGTACGGGACTAATTTGATGGTGTACAGAACCATCAGAGACACAATGGGTAGAATGGCCTAATAAATCTAACCCAATCTTTGTTCCACTCCCATCCAGAGGGTGTCTCAGTTTGTAGAAGTCCTGGGAGTTCACAGCAGTGAAACAGTTCCTGTCACAGGTATGGGCAGGTCTGAAGCTGTTTGTTCCCATCGGTAACTAATTGGAATGATGTTGTAAGACTGAACGTGTCCTCAGACAGTGGGAGTTGTAAAATGATGCAGAAAAACAATTCAACAACTCACAAAGACAGATACATTACTCGATGACTTCCTTCTATTAATTTAAAAAAATACTTTATTCATAAGAAATCTCTTTGTATCCAAACATGGTGACAAATGCAATTTGGTTTTGTGCAGAAGAATGTCAAATAAACAACCAAACATTGACTCTATCCAACAAACCAAAGACCTCTCTTACACATACAAGACTTTGGTTGAGACACTAGGAAGGTCCAATAACTGGACAGACCCCCATTTCCCTCCAGTAGAAAGAGCTCAGATAGTGGTCTTTCCCCACAACACCTTGGCAGCAGCTGCCCCAGGTGTTAATGCATCCCTCGGCATGTCGTCCTGGAGCTTGGAATGTGCCAGTCTGGAACACTCGGTCAGGGTCAATTCCTTCCTCTGGAAGACCAACAAGCTTCGGGCAGACCAAAGAGCGTCTGTCACTGAATTGATGGTCGTCCAGGTGTTTGTGTCGGTGTGTGTTCTGGGGAGCACACCATCCCACATCACGGAGCTGCTCGCAATGAACCACGACAAAAACCACTGCATCTTTCTCCAGAGTTACTTTGCAAAGGCACATTTCAGGAGGAGATGTGTGACAGCCTCTGTGCCCCTGCACCTGCCGAGTGGTATCTTCGGGCTTGTTGGAAAGATCTGGATTCAGCAAAGGGGCTCAATAAAACACACAAACAAGGCATGAGAGAGTGGGCAGCCCTGCCTGACTCTGGATCTGATCGGGAAGCTTTCTGATTCCCACCCATTGATTGAGACTGCGCTAATGCTGTTGGTGTAGAGCAAACAGATCCAGTTTCAGGTTCCCTCCCCAAAGCCCATTTTGGGGAGCACGTCCCACATGTAACTGTATGATATCCTGTCAATGGCCTTCTCCTGGTCCAGGCTGATGAGGCAGGCGTCCATCCCCCTGTCCTGCACAAAGGCGATCGTATCCCTGAGGAGCGTGAGGCTCTCCATGACCTTAGATAGGTCTCAGCTGAAACCCTGTCTCTATGACAATGGAGCTGTTACTCAGCTGCATGGTCATTGAGCTCAGAGTGACTCACATTAATTCTCCCTGACATTATCATTCATTCTGTCTGGTTCAGGGTTTCAGGTTACACAGAGTGGGCTGGCACTCTATCTGGAGTATGACTGTAGACAAAGATTCAGAGGCAGAAAGTGAGGACTGCAGATGCTGGAGAGTCAGAGTCGAAAAGTGAGGCGCTGGTGAAGCACAACAGGTCAGGCAGCGTCCAAACAGCAGGGGAATTTACATTTCGCGCATAACTCATTCATCAGACCTTCCTAATGAAGGGTTTATGCCTGAAACATCGATTCTCCTGCTCCTCGGATGCTGCCTGACCTGCTGTACTGTTCCAGTGACACACTTTGGACAAAGATTCAGAGGCAGTTTGATGAGTCCTGATGCTGCCCATAAAACTAACATTGCAGGGTTACCTTCTTTACTGGAGAGTCAGAGATTCCTATTGGACAATCCTGGTGTAAATTCCCATAAACATCTGTCTCCTGGGCAAATACATATTATACTCTGGAAGAGTTAAAGGAATTCTCTGTAAATAATAAACTAAGCCCAACAATCGGAATCCCATGAGGATTTTCCTATTGGATTGTATCTCTGTGAGTTGTTCTGTGCAGGAAGATTGACCTATTTGTAATATTGTGGAATAACTCAGTCCAGTGAGGACAGGAAAAGACAGTCCAATAACTTCCTGAATTTACAATGTCCATGTTTTGGGAATCCAGTCTGGGACTTTACTTTTTTTGTGATAGCGTTCTCTGAACACAAACCGTAAAGATTGTTCTTTTTTCTGCAGAAATTTCCGGATGCACAGAGAAGGGAAAGCTTCCATCCTTGGCTTGAGTTTTATTTCTAACATATCCATTTCCCACCCTGGAATGATCCAACATTGACATTTATCTCCTGTTTCAGAGTCAAGCGAACTCTCCCAGATCCACTGCAAGTTTCCCCTTTAATAAATGTGTGCAAGTACATTGGCTCTGTGCAGTACAGAGTGTGGACAAAGATGCTGACGTGGAAGGATGTGGAAGACTCGGAAAGGGTGCAGAGAAGATTTACTAGGATGTTGCCTGGTATGGAGAGAATGTCTTACGAGGAAAGGCTGAGGGACTTGAGGCTGTTTCCGTTCGAGAAAAGAAGGTTGAGAAGTGACTTAATAGAGACATATATGGTAATCAGAGGGTTAGATACGGTGGACAGGGAGTGTTTTTTCCAAGTATGGTAACGGCGAACACAAGGGAGCTTATCTTTAAATTGAGGGGTAATAGACATTGGACAGATGTCAGAGGTAATTTCTTTACTCATAGAGTAGTAAAGGTATGGAATGCTTTGCCTGCAATGGTAGTAGATTCGACAACTTTAAGTACATTTAAGTCGTCTTTGGACAAACACATGAATGTACATGGAATAGTGTAGGTTAGATGGGCTTCAGACTGATATGACAGGTCGGCGCAACATTGAGGGACGAAGGTCCTGTACTGTGCTGTAATGTTCAATGTTCCAGTGTTCTATAATCTGTGTTCTGTGTACCTTAAACCTATGCCCTCTAGTTCTGGACTCCCCCACGCCAGGGAAAAGATCGTGTCTATTTATTCTGTCAAGCCCCTCATAATTTTGTAAACCTCCATAAGGTCACCCCTTAGCCTCCGACGCTCCAGGGGAAACAGCCCCAATCTCTTCATTCTCCCCATATAGCTCAAACCCTGGCAACATCCTTTTCTGAACGCTTTCAAGTTTCACAACGTCCTTCCTGGTCAGTGAAGGTGTGGTGCTAACCCAGTGTTCATTTCTCCTCTGTTCTCCAGACCTGAGGGATTACGCGAGCTGTTTCCAGTCTTGCCGTTGGTTTTGCTGGCTCAAGGTGTTCTGGCCCAAAGGTAGGAACTATTTTTTTGTTGTTGAAATTAGCCAATGGAAGGAGAGATCCATGCACATGTAAGGCATCATCACAGGAGCTGGAGAAAGAGGGGAAGGATTCCATCAGACTATACAGCATAGGAGCAGGAATTAGGCCATTGAGCCTAATCGTATTCCCTTTACTCTAAGGCTGTCCCCTCGGGTCCTAGTCTCTCCCACCAAAGGAAACGTCTTCCCAACATCCACTCTGTCCAAGCCAATCAGTATTCTCTCTGTTTCAATTAGATCTCCCCTCATCCTTCTCAACTCCATCAAGCATAAATCCAGAGTCCCCAAACGTTCCTCATATGTTAAGCATTTCATTCCTGGGCCCATTCTCATGAAAAGAAACCTGTCCAGGCCATTCAGTGTTCTCTGTGAGATGCAGGGATGATGGGAACTGTATCAGAAACGAGTGAGATTGATGAGTAACTGCCCTTTCTGGTAACCCGGTAAACGTGGTTATGTATCAGTGGTGCTGGAAGAGCACAGCAATTCAGGCAGCATCCGAAGACAGGCAAAATCGATGTTTCGGGCAAAAGCCCTTCACCAGGAATAAAGGCAGAGAGCCTGAAGCGTGGAGAGATAAGCTAGAGGAGGGTGGGGGTGGGGAGAGAGTGGCATAGAGTACAATAGGTCAGTGGGGAAGGAGATGAAGGTGATAGGTCAGGGAGGAGAGGGTGGAGTGGATACTTGGAAAAGAAGCTGGGCAGGTCGGACAAGTCCGGACAGGTCAGGGGATCGAGTTGCTGGAGGTTAGAAGCTAGGATGAGGTGGGGGAAGGGGAAATGAGGAAACTGTTGAAATCCACATTGATGCCCTGGGGTTGAGGTGTTCCGAGGCGGAAGGTGAGGCGTTCTTCCTCCAGGCGTCTGGTGGTGAGGGAGCGGCGGTGGAGGAGGCCCAGCACCTCCATATCCTCGGAAGAGTGGGAGGGGGAGTTGAAATGTTGAGCCACTGGGCGATTTGGTTGATTGGTGCGGGTGTCTCGGAGATGTTCCCTAAAGCGCTCTGCTAGGAGGCGCCCAGTCTCCCCAATGTAGAGGAGACCGCATCGGGAGCAACGGATACAATAGATGATATTAGTGGATGTGCAGGTAAAACTTTGATGGATGTGGAAAGCTCCTTTAGGGCCTTGGATAGAGGTGAGGGAGGAGGTGTGGGCGCAGGTTTTACAGTTCCTGCGGTGGCAGGGGAAAGTGCCAGGATGGGAGGGTGGGTCGTAGGGGGGCGTGGAACTGACCAGGTAGTCACGGAGGGAACGGTCTTTGCGGAAGGCCGAGAGGGGTGGGGAGGGAAATATATCCCTGGTGGTGGGGTCTGTTTGGAGGTGGCGGAAATGTCGGTGGATGATTTGGTTTATGCGAAGGTTGGTAGGATGGAAGGTGAGCACCAGGGGCGTTCTGTCCTTGTTGCGGTTGGAGGGGTTGGGTCTGAGGGCGGAGGTGCGGGATGTGGATGAGATGCATTGGAGGGCATCTTTAACCACGTGGGAAGGGAAATTGCAGTCTCGAAAGAAGGAGGCCATCTGGTGTGTTCTATGGTGGAACCGCTCCTCCTGGGAGCAGATACGGTGGAGGAATTGGGAATACGGGATGGCATTTTTGCAAGAGGTAGGGTGGGAAGAGGTGTAATCCAGGTAGCTGTGGGAGTCGGTGGGTTTGTAGAAGATGTCAGTGTCAAGTCGGTCTTCACTGATGGAGATGGAGAGGTCCAGGAAGGGGAGGGAGGTGTCAGAGATGGTCCAGGTAAATTTAAGGTCAGGGTGGAATGTGTTGGTGAAGTTGATGAATTGCTCAACCTCCTCGCAGGAGCACGAGGTGGCGCCAATGCAGTCATCAATGTAGGGGAGGAAGAGGTGTTGAGTGGTGCCGGTGTAATTACGGAAGATCAACTGCTCTACGTAGCCAACAAAGAGACAGGCATAGCTGGGGCCCATACGTGTGCCCATGGCTACCCCTTTGGTCTGGAGGAAGTGGGAGGATTCAAAGGAGAAATTGTTAAGGGTGAGGACCAGTTCGGCCAAACGAAAGAGAGTGTCGGTGGAGGGGTACTGTTGGGAACGTCTGGAGAGGACAAAACGGAGGGCTTGGAGGCCCTGGTCATGGCGGATGGAGGTGTAGAGGGATTGGATATCCATGGTGAAGATGAGGCGTTGGGGGCCGGGGAAACGGAAGTCTTGGAGGAGGTGGAGGGCGTGGGTGGTGTCTCGAACGTATGTGGGGAGTTCCTGGACTAGGGGGGATAGGACAGTGTCGAGGTAGGTAGAGATGAGTTCAGTGGGGCAGGAGCATGCTGAGACAATGGATCGGCCAAGGTGGTCAGGCTTGTGGATCTTGGGAAGCAGGTAGAACCGGGCAGTGCGGGGTTCCCAGACTATGAGGTTGGAAGCTGTGGGTGGGAGATCTCCTGAGGTGATGAGGTTCTGTATGGTCTGGGAGATGATGGTTTGGTGATGGGGGGGGGGTGGGGTCATGGTCAAGGGGGCGGTAGGAATGGGTGTCCTCGAGTTGGCGTAATCTGGTGTGTTCTATGGTGGAACCGCTCCTCCTGGGAGCAGATCCCTTTCCACGTGGTTAAAGATGCCCTCCAACGCATCTCATCCACATCCCGCACCTCCGCCCTCAGATCCAACCCGTCCAACCGCAACAAGGACAGAACGCCCCTGGTGCTCACCTTCCACCCTACCAACCTTCGCATAAACCAAATCATCCGCCGACATTTCCGCCACCTCCAAACAGACCCCACCACCAGGGATATATTTCCCTCCCCACCCCTCTCGGCCTTCCGTTCCCTCCGTGACTACCTGGTCAGTTCCACGCCCCCCTACGACCCACCCTCCCATCCTGGCACTTTCCCCTGCCACCGCAGGAACTGTAAAACCTGCGCCCACACCTCCTCCCTCACCTCTATCCAAGGCCCTAAAGGAGCTTTCCACATCCATTAAAGTTTTACCTGCACATCCACTAATATCATTTATTGTATCCGTTGCTCCCGATGTGGTCTCCTCTACATTGGGGAGACTGGGCGCCTCCTAGCAGAGCGCTTTAGGGAACATCTCCGAGACACCCGCACCAATCAACCAAATCGCCCAGTGGCTCAACATTTCAACTCCCCCTCCCACTCTGCCGAGGATATGGAGGTGCTGGGCCTCCTCCACCGCCGCTCCCTCACCACCAGACGCCTGGAGGAAGAACGCCTCACCTTCCGCCTCGGAACACTTCAACCCCAGGGCATCAATGTGGATTTCAACAGTTTCCTCATTTCCCCTTCCCCCACCTCATCCTAGCTTCTAACCTCCAGCAACTCGATCCCCTGACCTGTCCGGACTTGTCCGACCTGCCCAGCTCCTTTTCCACCTATCCACTCCATCCTCTCCTCCCTAACCTATCACCTTCATCTCCTTCCCCACTGACCTATTGTACTCTATGCCACTCCCTCCCCACCCCCACCCTCCTCTAGCTTATCTCTCCACGCTTCAGGTTCTCTACCTTTATTCCTGATGAAGGGCTTTTGCCCGAAACATCGATTTTGCCTGTCTTCGGATGCTGCCTGAATTGCTGTGCTCTTCCAGCACCACTGATCCAGAATCTGGTTTCCAGCATCTGCAGTCATTGTTTTTACAAACGTGGTTATGTGTTGACTAACAAGTCATAAATTGTCTGAGACAGTTCCTAATGTGAGGTGTGGCAACCTTTAAAGCAGGTGTGAAGCTCCGGGATGCACAGAGAACGTGGGGAAGCAGATCATTCGGCCCACCAAGTCCACACCGACCCGACAAAGAGCATCTTCATAATCGTGTAACCCTGCATTCCCCATGGCCAATCACACTAACCTGCACATCCCTGGACACTATGGGACAATTTCCCATGGCCAATCCACCCTAACCTGTACATCTCTGGGCACTATGGGACAATTTCCCATGGCCAATCCACCCTAACCTACACATACCTGGGCACTATGGGAAAATTTACCATGGCCAATCCACACTAACCTGCACTTCCCTGGACTCCCTGGACACTATGGAACAATTTCACATGGCCAATCCACCCGAACCTACAAATCCCTGGGCACAATGGACAAGTCACCGGAGGCTGGAATTGAACCTAGGTCCCTGGTACCGTGAGGCAGCAAGGCTAACCACTGAGCCACCGTGCCGCCCACATAAGTTTGACGAAGAGTCACTGAGCTTGAAATGTTAACTCTGTGACTCTCTCTATGTACCGATGGTGCAAGACCTGCCGTAGTTTCATGAGCACTTGCCTGCCTTTGTTTCTGTATTCTGTACGGCCTAAAATTCAGAGTGTCCCGTTGAGGACACAAACCTGGAGAACTTTCCTCTGTACAATCTTCCTTTAGCTAGGCTGGCAGGTGGAGATGGAGGATGTACTGATGTCTGAGTTAGATGTCTGTTAGCTAAGGCAGTCACACGTGTCGGAGAGAGAGAGAGAGATCCGCAGTTCACTTCTTCTCCAAACATTGGCCCTGTGATATTCCCGTCAGTCGTGTGGAACTTGGTGACTGGAATATTTTGTCACATTCCTGGCTGGACAGGAGTGAACCTCAATATGTGATCAATATCTGCTGGACACGTTCTCTCTGCAGGTTTACAACGCAGATCTACTATCTGTGGGTAACATCGTTAAGTAGATCCTGATGGGTTTGTGAAATGTGATGCACATTCTGAAATAACTATGATGGATCATATTGATCATGATATCTGACAGCACAGAAGGAGGCTATTCAATCCTTCACACCTATCCCAGTTCCCTGACAGAGCCATCCAATCAAGGACAAGAGGGATGGACGAAAATCACTGTCCTTGTCAGTAGCGCTCCCTATCACAAGACTGAATTTGGAAACGGGACAAGTTGGACAGGATCAATATTGTAAATTACAGTCTTAAGTGGAGGAGTCTGTGCATCATCTTTATACAGAGTGTGTGAGGGTGCACCCCCTCTGTCAGTATCTGAGTGGTGGGGAGATCGAGCTGGGTATCATCAGTGGGCATGATTGGAACATGACATGTTTTCTAATGATGTGAGCGAGAGTCAACGTGTGGCTGTGAACTAGGAAGGGGCCAAGGACAGATCTTTGCGGGATTCTCGAGGGATCACTGTGGGAGCAGGAAGAGAATCCACTGCAGGTGAATCTCTGACTCTGACTGGATGGGTCAGAATGGAACCAGGTGAGAGGAGCTCAGAGCAACTGGTAGTGAAATGATTAACTGAGTTCCTGAATATAATCTGAGGTCAGGGTTATTAAATCAGCACAAACACACAGTGTTGGTCAAATCATTTTAACTTTATTTGTGATACATTGGAAACATACCAGCAAAGCAGCAACATGTCACAGCAGTAAGAGGACATTGTACAACACTCTCTCCCTGAGACAGTCTTCCTGAACAGGGCACAACGATCACATAATGACTGTCTCTGACCTGGGAACTATACCAACCAAGGCTTCTTCTGTGCAGGATCCACTACAATCTCAAAAATGTTCGATTATAGAGAGTCACTTGGTGAATAACAGAACTGGAACCAATATTTTCACTTGCAGTGCAGATTCATAGCTCCTTGAAGGTGGAGTCGCAGGTAGATAAGATAGTGAAGAAGGCGTTTGTATGCTTTCCTTTATTGGTTAGATGAATGAGTATTGGAATTGGGAGGTCATGTTGCGGCTGTACAGGACATTGGTTAGGCTACTGTTGGAATATTGCGTGCAATTCTGATCGCCTTCCTATTGGAAAGATGTTGTGAAACTTGAAAGGATTCCGAAAAGATTTACAAGGATATTGCCAGGGTTAAATTATTTGAGCTATATGGAGAGGCTGAACAGGCTGGGGCTGTTTTCCCTCGACATGACTCCAGATCCCATGAGATCTCATGGCCTCAGACGAAAGACGGACAAGGAGACCTCCTTCCGTTGATTATCCGACCACCCTCCCTCGGCTGATCCACTCTCCCTCGGCCGATCCACCCTCATTCGGCTGATGAGACCAATACTCCTCCAGAATGGACAACTCGTGAGGGAGAGACTGAGGGTGACAAGGTCACAGATTGCCCTCTGTTTGGGGGTTTGGGATGCAGTTTGGGAATGTGAGGCAGGGCCTGCAAGGTCATCTGCGTGTTTCCTTCGGCCCTCCTGCCAGCGGCCTGAGGAGCTGGAACCTTGGATTCGAGGGGCACGGTGGTCTGCCCAGGCTCCACTGACCAACGGTTAACCTGTGTCTGAGAGAGGACGCTGCCATCGGTGGGTCTACCCAGCCAGCTGTGATTGTCCTGGAGATAATACTGTAGGGGATTAGTGTTGGTTTGACGGAGCTGGCTCTGTCACTGTGTGTGTGCGTCTCTCTCTGTGTGTGACGGGGCTGTACTGAACGTTAGGCAGACCCTCAGCTGGAGTAATGGGTAGGAAAAGGAGATGACTGCATTGGAGGAGGAGGGTGGGAATGAAGAGGAGATTCACCAGGAGGGAGGAAATCAGCGTAGACATGGGCTGGATAAACCCGGGGTGCATTACTGGGTGCAGAGAAGGTTGAGGGAATGTGTAGAAAGCTCTGAGGCACACGGGCAGGGGAAAGCGTTTAACCTGAAATAGAGGGGTCAATCAACAGGGAAAAAGATGTCAGGTTTCGGAGGTTTAGGAGAAGTTGGGTCGTCGCGGGGAGTGGCTGGGGGAAGATTGTTTTAACCCGAAGGGTGATGGGGATTCTGGGAGTCACTTCTCAAAAGAATGGGAGAGGCAGGAACACTCAGAAGACTGGAGAGGCATTCAGACAGCACCACAAGATGAGAGGCTGGGAAATGGGGCTTGAGGAACAGGACAGGAAAGACGGGCCAAAGGGCACAACATTTGTAGTCCTCAAGTCCTCTGGTACTAAACCTGTAGACAATGACAGCCGAAGGCTCTGCTATCTCCTCCCTAGCTTCCCAGGGAATCCTCAGATCAATCCCACCCGACCCAGGGGACGTGTCTACTTTCATTCTTTCTAGAATTGATAACACCTATTTGTAACTAACCTCGATCCTTTCTAGTCTAATATCTCATACCTCAATCTTCTCCTCTACAATATTCTCCTTTTCCTGAGATAAAACCAATGGGAAATGTTCATTTAGCACCTCTCCGATCTCCACAGGGCCCACATTCAACTTCCCACTTCAGTTTTTGACTGGCCCTATTCCTACCCAAGTCATCCTCTTATTCCTCACACACCTTTAGGATTCTCCTTTATTCTATTTGCTAAAGACTGCTCATGTCCTCTCTTAGCTCTTCCTCACTTTCTCTTTAAATCTTTCCTCACTGATCTCTAACTCTACATCCCTCATCTGAACCATCTTGTCTCATCAACACATCAGCCTCTTTCTTCTGCTTAACAAGAGATGCAATTTCTGTAGTAAGCCATGGTTCCCTTACCTTATCACTTCCTCCATGTCTGACAGGGACATACCTATGAAGGACACGCAATATCTGTTCCTTAAACCAACTCCACATTTCCATTGTGTTCATCCCCTGCATTTTGCTACCCCATTCTATGCATCCTAATTCTTGCCTAATCGCATTGTAATTGCCCTTGCCCCATCGATAACTCTTGACCTGTGGCATGTACCTCTCCCTTTCCATCATTTAATTAAATGTAACTGAACTATGGTCACTCTCTCCAAAGTGCTCGCCTCCAACTAAATCAAATCCAAGTCTATAATTCCCCATCTTTTGTCTACCCCCTTTTTCAAACAGTGGCATTACATTTGCTGTTTTCAATCTGCTGAAACTCCAACATCTCTTTTAGCATCCTGGGATGCATTCCGTCAGGGCCAGGAGACTTGTTTACCCTGAGCTCCATTAGCTTGCCCAACACTATCTCTTTCCTGATAATGATTGTTCCCAGGTCCTCACCTACCTTCATCTCTTTGTCAATCACTGGGGAAAAGGTGCCAGGAAAACCATGAGGACAGAAGTTGGACAAGTGCCCTGGACCACATGGCCTGCCCCCCAGGGTCTTCAATGCAGAGGCTGAGGGGATAGCAGCTGGAATGTTTATGTATTTTCCCAAACTTTCCCAGGGTTTGGAAAGGTTCCAGTAGTTTGACACATCGTTATTATAACACCTCTGTTCAATGAAGAAGGGAGAATGAAAGCAGAAAACCGAAGGCCAGTGAAGCTGGAGTTTCTCAAATGTGGTGCAACAACATGAGTAACTCTTAAACCACAAGATGCCCACTGATTTCATTTAAGCCAAAAATCCTGATGTCATTTAGTCAGAACAGGAGGATTTCAAACTGTGAAAGAACTGCAGTTTCTGGAAATCAGAACCAAAAATAGAAATTGCTGAAAAGTTCAGAAGGTCTGGTAACATCTGTGGAGAGAAATCAGAATTAACGTTTTTTGTCCACTGACCCTCTTCAGCACTGATGCTACCAGATCCTGCTACGCTTTTCCAGAGATTTCTGCTTTTCTATGGGATTTCAAAATCTCCTTTCTCCACTCCCAATCCTCATCCCTCACTGTTTCCCTTGCTATTCATTATGCGTTTAAATTTATGTTACCTCAGTGGCAACATCAGGGCGTTGTTCATAGTTTCGCTGATAGTCTGAGGAAGAATTGTGTCAAGTTAACAGGTATTTTCCGTGGACCTTCACCACCACGTGGTGGTAATGATTGGGATATCACATGTTATTTCCCCTTGTACTACCGGTTCCAGACCCCTGGTATATCATCGCTGTTCAGCAATCTCCATGCCGCACATTCCCTGCAGTACTGCTCACCGCTAGAGGGTAGCAATGTTGCACCGATTATTTTTCAACTGAAATTAAAGTGTTGGACAGGAAACAGGAATCGTGCAACTATCCCGGAGAAGTGTGGGCCTTGTGGACTATCAGAAGTGTCCCTGTCCCTGGGTCAAGCCGCAAGTGTGGAAACGATGGCCAAGGACGTTGCGCTGATATTTCGCCAAAAAGGTTCAGGATCAACTTGCAGTTGAGATTCCAGAACATGAAATTTGAACCTCCACCATTACCACTCAGAGCTGCAGCCTGAAATGGAATCGTAAACCACATAATCACACATTTCTGAACAAGGGTCACTGGGTCCTAAACGTTTATTATGATTTCTCTCCACAGATGCTGCCAGACCTGCTGAGATTCTCCAGCGATTTCTGTTTTTGTTTCAGATTTCCTGCATCCACAGTTCTTGAGGTTTTTAATCAGTCAGTTGGCTGGGCTAAAACTACACACAATGGGAAAGACCATTACTTAACTCTGCCCATGTTGAATTAATAAACCTCTATAAGGTTTATAAACCTTTATAAACCTCAACTTCCTATGTTCCAGTATAAAATGGCCCAGCCTATTCAATCTATTTTATAACTCTATGTCTCCATTCCAGACAACATCATGGTTAATCTTTTCGGACCCCTTTCTAATCCAATAATATCCTTCCTACAGCAGGGCGAACAGAACTGTACACAGTACTCCAGAAGAGGTCTTACCAATGTCATCTTCAAATTCAACCTGATGTCCCAACTCCGATACTCAAAAGACTGAGCAATGAAGGCAAGTGGGTTCTGTACTGGTGACGTTTTGGGATTTGGCAATTTCAGGTGAACAGCTAAAAGTGATGCTTTTTAGAAGATCGAATTGGTGCATAAATTTATTTTGTTGTTGTTATTTATTCAGGAGATATTTGTATTACCAGCTTGAAAAGCATTTATGACCAAACCTTACCAAGCCAGGAGCTTCCTTCTTGAACCATTGTCGTCCATCTGGATTTATAGCTTTTTGACACAGTGACAGGGAAGGAACAGCCATATATTTGTAATTTCCCGATGGTATACAGGATGGAGAAGAACTTGCAGATGGTGATGTTCCCATGTACCTGCTGCCCTTGCTCAACGAGGTGGTTGAAGTTGTATATGTGGAAGGTGGTGGACAAGGAGCCTTCATGAAGTTCTGCAATGCATCTTTTAAATGGTACATATATCTTTAACAGTCTGTCTCGGATGGAGGGAGTTAATGTTCGAGCTGATGGAAAGGGTGCCATTACAGCAACTTATTCTCTCCGGAATTGTGTTGATCACCTTGAGTTTTATTGGTGTTGAACTCATCCAGGCAAGTGAAGAGTCTGCTATCACATTCCTGATTTATGACTTGGAGATGAAGGACAGGCACTGGAGAGTCAGGAGGTGAGTTACTGGCAGGAATATTTCCAGCCTCTGACTTACTCTTGAAGCTGCAGTATGTGTATGGCTGGTCACTTCAGTTTCTGGTCAATGATAACCTCCAGGATACTGAGAGTAGGGATTGCACCAATGCTAATGAATGGAATTTCTATTGAATGTCGAGGGTGATGGCTGCATTCTCACTTGTTGGAAATGTTCATTGTATGGCATGTGTGACATGAATGCTACTTGCCACTTGTCAGAACAGTCCTGTATGTTTTCCAGGTCTTGTTGCATTCATACAGGGTGTGTTTGTGTATTTTGGGAGACACAAATGTGCTTAATACCATGTAACCATCACTGAATATTCAGTTACCTTCCCTCCTCAAAACTCCGCCTTGGATGGAGGGAAGTTGATTCATTAAGCAGTTGTAGATAGTTGTGCCAAGGCGCTTCCTCACGAACTGCAGGGCTGCTCTTGTGGTGGTGTGGCAGTGTCCCTATCACTAGATCAAGAGACCAAGGTTCTAGTTCCATCTGCCCCACAGGGATGGAATAACATTTCTGAACAGGTGGATTGGAAAAATATATGAATGAAACAAAGTAACCTGACTAACTGCATGTGAGAACGACAGAAATGTCCTCGAGCTGAAAGGATTGGTTTCCAATAATCATAACCATCACCCCTTGTGTGCAGTATGACTCAAACCAGTGAAGTGTTTTCCCAAATTCCCATTGACTCTGGCTTTTCTGGGGCTCTGTTACGCTGTACCGTGTCAAATGCTATACTGATGTCAAGAACTATCAGAACCATTAAATCCAGATTTATTTCTGTCATTGCTTAATTATCCTGTCTTTGATGTTTGCATACATAAGAATCCAAATTGTAAAATATAAATTTGGACAAAGAGACTTACCTGGGTTCTACCAGGTTTAATGGCCTCTGTCATTTCTCTCCAAACTGGAAATGGTGAAAGGATGTTCAGTTTTTCAGTCGACAGGACACCATCCTTCCGTGACAGCAGCTTAAAAGTTTCATTGCTTACCCTGTAAGCAATAAAGAGCTGATCATAAATTTCACCAGAAAGACTTTCCCTAATCATTTCACCAATTTGCACCGAGTTTCAGGAAACTGCTTGTTCTATCTTCTCTTCCAAGATGTTTCCTCATGGAATAAACAGAGGGTGAATATGATTGACAGAGAATGACTGTCTCTATCCAGAAAGTAGCAGTTACAATCAAATTGTAGGAGTTTGCCAACTCAGATTGCAGTATAATAACATCAGAACTAAAAGCAAGAGAAGGCAATTCAGTCCCTTGAGCCTGCTTCCCCATTCAATAAGGTCGTGGCTGATTTCATCAATTTCACTTTCCTCTCGCTCTCCGTAAACCTTCAACCTATTACCAATTTAAAATCTGTCTATGCTCGCTTTAAATTCATTCACTGTCCTGGCATCACTGCACGATGAGGTGGAGAGTTCTGCAAATTCACCATCCTTTGGGAAAAGTATATTCTCCTCATCTGTTTTAGTCCTGCTACTCCTCACCTTCCATTTAGATTAGATTACTTAGTGTGGAAACAGGTCCTTCAGCCCAACAAGTCCACACTGACCCGCCGAAGCGCAACCCACCCATACCCCTAACCTAACACTATGGACAATTTAGCATGGCCAGTTCACCTGACCTGCGCATCTTTGGACTGTGGGAGGAAACCGGAGCACCCAGAGGAAACCGGAGCACCCAGAGGAAACCCACGCAGATGCGGGGAGAACGTGCAAACTCCACACAGTCAGTCGCCTGAGGCGGGAATTGAACCCGGGTCTCTGGCACTGTGAGGCAGCAGGGCTAACCACTGTGCCACTGTGCCGCCCGCAAAGCTATTCTAAACTAAAAGATGAAACATCCCCTCATTAGCTTCTTTGTCAATCCCCCTTAGCATCTTGTAGACCTCAATTACATTTCCTCTTATTTTCCTACACTCTTGAGAGTATAGGTGGAAACTGCTCAATCTCTCTTCATGAGAGAAACCCCTCAGCTCTGGAGTTCATCTAATGAATCTGCGCTGAACGATTGGCAATGCAACTATATCCCTTCTCAAGTAAGGGAAACAAAGTTGCACGCAATACTCCAGATGCAGTCTCACAAATGCCTTGTGCAGTTTTGCAACACTCCCCTACTTTCTATTCCTTCAGGTATATATGCCAGAACTCAATTTGCTTCTACGTACTAGATTCTGCAATTCTGCCGATCTGGAATTGAAAACAGATGTTGCATAAAATAGACTGAGACAGCAGAAAAATATTTTCAAAGTTACATGAGTTTCAAAGGATTTCAGAAAACATTACGTTACTTCACTCGAGAAAACAGATGATCTGATGCAGATTTTTGAAATTATGAATGGGCTCAATCCGATCGATTCGGTGAAGAGTTTCCCCTTCTGAGAAGGCTGAACATTTGGATCTGTGAACATTTGGTGACAAATAAGTGAAATGGGGAGTTCAGGTGAAGTGGGTTTATTGAGGCAGTGATGAGAACGTGGATAAAGCAGTACTTTCTGTGTCCCTGTGATTCTACACAATTCACATAGATCAATTTCTTGTCAGTTTCACAAAACACCTTCAGTTCTACCTGACCTTCCTCACAGTGATATTTCCTTTTATTTCCTTAAGGATTCTGATTTAATTTTCGAGCTTCCTTGGCTAGATTCGCTATGGCATGATTTAACCTCAAGTTTACATCCAGAAACCCCTGTTACATTCTGGGCAGGAGTTCATCTGCTGCTTTTCCCAACTCTGGGTGATACAGGAGCCGCAGAAACTGTGTCAATATTCCAGTATAAACAAATTGGTGAAGAAATCCAGTCAATGGGACAATTTAAATCCTCGGTCAAGCTCTCTCCCTGCTGTCGGAAATCCATGTGCATACTCAGCATTTCTGACTTTGTTTCAGAAAGGAACCGTGCCATTCTAATCTCACAACGTCCTCCAGGTGTTTAAGCTGCAGCAAAGTGGTTAATTGCAGTGGTGGTGTACAAATCACTTGGAAAAACTACAATCCAAATGGAATACAGCAAATAGGTCGAAAATAACTTAATCTTAATTTTCTCATGGGGAGTTGGGAATGCCAATAACAGGAGGTCTGGCCAGTGATACCTGAACACAGTAATGAATTTAAAAGTGGCTGTGCCATGTGTCCAATGAATTCCCTGCTCTTTCCTCACGTACCAGCAGAAATGAAATACATGCCCTGGAATGTCGATGACAATCTGATCTTGAAAGTTTCTCACAGAAAGGATTTCCTAACCACGGCACCTTCTGGGGCATCACTAAGCTAACACCTGGCTGCTGGAGCTCTTCCAGCTAAAATCGCTGAACGACTCTGCGATATTGTTTTCTATATCTGTGACTCCGCTTCACCATTAATTCCCAAAAAGTTATCTCCACAACATCATAATCCGTGTTTAATCATGGCCATGCTCTAGTTTTCAATGGTAGACCTGCTACCCGTATGCATAGGAATGTGGAATCCCTTCTATCATTTGTTCTGTGAGATAAAGTGCGCTTGCACGGATCAACCCGGACACCACTTGGTCACATTTGCAGTGGGAGGCTTCGGCGTCTCTCCGCCCCTCTCTCTCCGTCTGTGTGTGTTTATCTCTTTTTATCTCTTTCTCTCTCTCTCTCCCTATCTGTGTGTGTTTATCTCTTTCTCTCTCTCTGTACGACACTCCAGTCCCTTTTCTCTCGGCGTGTGTGTCTGTCTGTCTGTGCCTGTGTGTGTTTATAAATTGCCACAGAGCCTGCAGAGTAGGCAGCTTCCGGGGCCAGAGAAAGGAGGATGGTTCACATCCCGGGACAGGGCTGTAATAAGCAAGAACTTTCACTCTCGGGGAAAACAGTGACGCCTCTGATCTCCGATGGGGAAGGAAACCCAGGGAGAGGGGGCAGGGGAGATTGGCTTCATGAATCAAAGACATAGGGTCCTGCAGCACGGAGACAGGCCCTTCCATCCAAACTGGTCTCAGAGTCACAGAGATGTACAGCACGGACAACAGGCCCTTCCGTTCAACTCGTCCGTGCCAACCAGATATCCCAACCTAATCAACTCCCATTTGCCAGCACTTGGCCCATATCTCTCTGAACCCTTCCTTTTTTATACACCCATCGCCAGAAGCCTTTAGAACATATAGAACATTACAGCACAGTACAGGCCCTTCGCCCTCGATGTTGCGTGACCCATGAAACCAATCTGAAGCCGATCCAACCAACACTATTCCATTTTCATCCATATGTCTACCAACGTCTATTTCAAATGCTGTATTTGTACCAACCTCCACCACTTCCACTGGCAGTACATTCCATTCACGCACTACCCTCTGCATGAAGAGGTTGCTCCTTAAATCCCTTGTATATCTTTCCCCTTACACCCTGACCTCTGTCCTCTAGTTCTGGATCCTATACCTTGTCTATTTATCTTATCCATGCCCCTCATGATTTTATAACCTCTATAAGGTCAATTCTCAGCCTCCGATGCTCCAGGGAAAACTGTCCCAGCCTATTCATTCTCTCCCTATTGCCTCAAATCCTCCAACGCTGGCAACATTCTTGTAAATCTTTTCTAAACTCTTTCAAGTTTCACAAAATCATTCGGAAAGGAAGGGAAGTACAACTGAATGCAGTATTCCCATGGTGGCCTAACCAATGCCCTGTACAACCACAACATGACCTCCCAACATCTATACTTGATACTCTGACTAAATAAAGGAAAGCAGACCAAACACTTTCGTCACTATCCTATCGACCTCCGACTCGACTTTCAAGGAACTAAAAACCTCCACCCTAAGGTCTCTTTGTTCCCCAACATTTCCCAGGACCTTACCATTAGCGAATGTACCTGGACGGCACAGTGGCTCAGTGGTTAGCAGTACTGCTTTGCAGTACCAGGGACCCGGATTCAATTCCAGCCTCGGGTGACGATCTGCGTGGAGTTTGCACTTTCCCCCTGTGACTGTGTGGGTCGGATTCTCTGGTTTGCTCCCACAGTCCAAAGATGTGCAATTCATGTGAATTAGCCCCGATAAAAGCCCATAGTGATAGGTGCATGAGTAGGGAATGGATCTGGATGGATTACTCATCTTTGGAGGGTCAATGTGGACCTGTTGGACCGAAAGGCCTGTTTCCACACTGTGAGGAATCTAATCAAATCATTAAGCGTATAAGTCCTGCTCTGATTTGATTTTCCAAGATGCAGCATCTCACATTTTCCGAAATTAAACTCCATCTGCTCCTCCCCATCCCATTGGCCCATCTGTTCAAGATCCTGTTGTACTCTGAAGTAATTTTCTTCACTGTCCACTAAACCTCCAATTTTGTTGTCACCTGCAAACTTACTAACTGTACTTCCTATGTTCACATCCAAATCGTTTATATAAATGACAAAACGTAGTGGACCCAGTACCAATCCTTGTGGCACTCCACCGGTCACAGTACTCCAGTCTGAAAAGGAAACTCTACCACCACCCTCTGTCTTCCACCTTTGAGCCAGTTCTGAATCCAATTGGTTGGGTCTCCCTGTATTCCATGAGATCGAACCTGGCTAACCAGTCTCCCATGGGGAACATTGTCGAACACCTCACGGAAGTCCATATAGATTACATCTACTGCTCTGCCTACATCAATCCTCTTTGTTACTTCTTCAAAAAACTCATGATTTGTGAGGCATGATTGCCCATGCACAAAGCCATGCTGACTATCTCTAATCAGTTCTTGCCTTTCCAAATACATGTAAATCCTATCCCTCAAGATTCCCTCCAACAACTTGCCCACCACTGATGTCAGGCTCACCTGTCTATAGTTCCCTGGCTTTTCCTTATCATCTTTCTTAAATAGTTGTACCACAGTAGCCAACCTCCAGCCTTCTGGCACCTCGCCTGTGACTCTTGTTGACACAAATATCTCAGGAAGTGGCCCAGCAATCACTTCCCTAGCTTCCCACAGAGTTCTAGGGTATACCTGATCAGGTCCTAGGGATTTATACACTTTTATGCATTTAAAGCCATGCAGCACCATCTCCTTTTAATATGGACATTTTCAACACGCCACCCATCTATTTATCCACATTCTATGTCTTCCAATTCCTTCTCCACAGTAAATACAGATGCAACATACTCGCTTCGTACCTCACTCATCTCATGAGGCTCCACACATCGGCTGCCTTGCTGATCTTTGAGGGGCCTTCTTCTCTCCCTAATTACCCTTTTATCCTTAATATACTTTTGGATTCTCCTTAATCCTATTTGCCAAAGATATCTCATGTCCCCTTTTTTGCCCTCCTGATTTCTCTCTTAGTATACTCTTACTACCTTATATTCTTCTACGGTATCGCTCAATCTCTCTTGTCTATATCTGAGAAATACTTTCTACATTTTCTCAAACAAAACCTCAATTTCTCTATTCATCCAGCATTCCCAACACCGACCATTCTTATCTTTCATTCTGACAAGAAGATACTGTCTCTGGACCCTGGTTATCTCATTTTTGAAAGCACACAAACCCCATTTCCCTGCACTTCGCCAATCTCCTTGTTATTCATGCATTGAGGACAAAGTGGGGACTGCAAATGTTGGCGATCAGAGTCGAGATTGTGGTGCTGGAATAGCACAGCAGGTCAGGCACCATCCAATCTATATGGACTTCCGTGAGGTGTTCCTGATGAAGGTTTTTTGCCCAAAACATCAATTCTCCTGCTCCTCAGATGCTGCCTGACATGTTGTGCTTATCCATGTATTTGTCCAAATACCTTTTAAATGTTGTAATTGTACCAGCATCAACCACTTCCACTGGCAGCACATTCTATATGTGTACCACACTCTGTATAAAAAAGCTGTCCCTCAGGTTTCATTTTATTCTTTCCCCTCTAACCTTAACCTTATGACCTCCAAGCCTCGATTCCCCAATCCTGGGTAAACACAGAGCATTCGCCCAATCCATCCCCCTCATGATCTTATACACGTTTACAAGATACCCCACCCAGTCTCCTACACTGTACAGAAAACGGCCTAGCGTCTCCAACCTCTTCCGATAACTCAGTCCCTTGAGTCGAGGCAACATCCTTGTAAATTTCTTCTGCATTATTTCCACTTTAATAACATCCTTCCTATCGCAGAGTGACCAAAACTGAATATATTACTCTCAGTGCAGCCTCACCAACCTCCGGTACAAATGTAATATAGAGTCATAGAAATGTACAGCATGTAAACAGACCCTTCAGTCCAACTCCGTCCATGCAGACGAAACATCCCAACCCAATCTAGTCCTACCTGCCAGCGCCCGGCACATATCCTTCCAAACCCTTCCTATTCATCCAAATGACTTATAAATGTTGCAATTGTACCAGCTTCCACCACTTCCTCTGGCAGCTCATTCCAAATGTGTACCACCTTCTGTGTGAAAATGTTGCTCCTTAGGTCTCTTTTATATCTTTCCCCTCTCACCCTAAAACTATGCCCTCTAGTTCTGGACTCCCCCACCCCACGCAAAAGACTTTGTCTATTTACACTATCCATGCCCCTCATAATGTTGTAAACCTTTATATGGTAACCCCTCAGCCTCCGACGCTCCAGGGAAAATAGCCCCAGCCTGTTCAGCCTCTCTCTATAGCTCAAATCCTCTAATCCTGGCAACATCCTTGTAAATCTTTTCTGAACCCTTTCAGGTTTCACAACATCTTTCCGATAGGAAGGAGCGCAGAATTGCATACACTATTCCAACCGTGGCCTAACTAATGTCCTGTACAGCCACAACATGACCTCCCAACTCCTGTACTCAATACTCTGACCCATGCCCTGAATGATGAAGACCAGTGTACCAAAGCCCTTCTTCACAGCCTGTCTACCTGTAACTCCACTTTCAGAGAGCTGTGCACCTAATCTCAAAGGTTCATCTGTTCCTCCACATTCCTTAAAGCCATACCATTCACTCGAAACTCCTACGTTGATTTGACTTTACAAACTGCAATACCCCCACATGTCTAGATTAAACTCCATTTGCCATTTCTCAGCCCACTTCCCAACTGATCTTGATCTTGCTGCAATATCTGATCACATCAGAACATAATATCATACGAACTCGGATCAGGGAGTAGGCCATCTGACCCTTCCAGCCTGCTCCGTTATTCACTAACATCATGGCTGATCTTTTCATGGCCTCAGCTCCACGTACCCACCCACTCACCACAACGATAATACCTTTATTGTTCAAAAGATTGTCTACTTTTGTTTTTAAAAGACCTAATGAAAAAGCCTCAACTACTTTCCTGGGCAGGGAGTTCCAAGATTCACATCCCTCTGGCTGAAGACGTTTCTCCTCGATTCAGTCCTAAATCTGCTCTCACTAATTTTGAGATTACTCCCTCTTGTCCTAGTTTCATCCACCAGTGGAAATATCCTCTCTGCTTCTATCTTATCGAATCCTTGATGAATTTATATGTTTCTATAAGATTCCCCTTCATTTTTTTAAAATTCCAATGACTTTAATCCCAGTCTACTTGGTCTCTCTTAATAAGCCAACCCCCTCATCTCCGGAATCAATCTAGTGAACCTCCTCTGCACCGCCTCTCGTACCAGTACATCCTTTCTCAAGATAAGAGACCAGAACTGCTCACAGTGCTCCAAGTGCAGCCTCACCAACACCTTATACAGCTGCAACATAACCTTCCCACTTTGAAACTTAATCCCTTTAGCAATCAAGGAAAAAGTTCCATTTGACTTCTTCATTACTTGCTGCACCTGCAGACCAACCTTCTGTGATTCGTGCACAAGGACACCCAAGTCCCTCTACACAGCACCATGCTGCAATTTCTTGCCATTAAAGTAACAGTCATTTTTACTAGCATTCCTACCAAAATGAATGACTTATTCACGCCATCGGCCAAGCTTTTGACCTCTCATTTAAAGTAGCTATGTTCCTTTGCAAAGTTTTACAATCCTCTGCACACATTATCCTACTACTCATCTTAGTGTCATCCAGTAACTTTAGCACACTACACATAGTCCCCAACTCCAAATCAGTGATGTAAATTGTGAATACTTTCAGTCCCAATACTGATCCCTGAGGTACACCACTAGTCACTGATTGCCAACCAGAAAAGCTCTCATTTATCCCCAATCTTTGCTTCCTGTTCATTGACTAATCTTCTCTCCATGTTAATACTTTACCCATAATACCATGCATCTTTATGTTATGCGGCAGCCTTTTATTTGGCACCTTGTTAAAAACCTTTTGGAAATCGAGGTACGCCACATCTACTGGGTTCCCATTGTACACCGTACTGGTAATGTCTTCATCGAATTCCAATAGATTGAATTCATGATGGGTTCATGACATGCCCTTCATGAACCCATGTTGCATCTGCCCAATGGGACAATTTCTACTCAGATGCCTTGCTGTTTCTTCCTTGGTAATTTGCTCAAGCATTTAATCCACTACTGAAGTGAAGTTAACTCATCTATAATTCCCTATCTTTTGTTTACCTCCATTCTTAAATGATGGCATCACGTTTGTTGTTTTCAATCTGCTGGAACTGCCCCAGAGTCCTGTGGATTTTGGAAAATTACCTCAAGTGCATCTGTTATTTCTCCCAACATCTCTCGCTAAGTACACCAGGATGGCTTCCATCATGGTCAGGAGAATTGTCTATCCATAGCTCTATTAGCTTGCCCAACACACGCTCTTTGTGACAATGATTGTTTCCTCGCCTATCTTCGTCTCTTTGTCTTCTACTGGCATGTTATTTGTGTCTTCCACTGTGAATACTGACACAAACTACCAGTTCAATGCCTCAGCCATTTCCTCCTTCCCCATTACTAAATGCCTCTTCTCATCCTCTAAAGGACTTGAGCCTCTCTTTTTCTGTTTACATATTTATAAATACTTTTGCGATCTGTCTTTATATTTTGTGCTATGTTTCTCATGTTCTATCTGACATTTCTTTATAGTTCATTTTGTGGCTTTCTGTGGAGCTTTAAACCTTTCCCAATCTTCCAGTTTCCTGCTGATCTCGGACACTTTGTATGCCTTGTTTTTCAGTTTGATTGTTTCCCTTATTTTCCGAGACACTCAAAGCAGATTTAAAAAGGACCTGAGGGGTAAACACAGAGGGCGGAACATGTATAGATCAAACTGCCTGAGGAAGTGGTGGAGGCAGGTAAAATTACAAAATTGTAAAGGCATCTAAACTCTAAACTTTTCCTATTTATATATCCATCCAGATGCCTTTTCAATTTTGTAATTTTACCTACCTCCACCACTTCCTCAGGCAGTTTGATCCATACATGTTCCGCCCTCTGTGTTTACCCCTCAGGTCCTTTTTAAATCTGTCAGCTATCTTCCTTATCTGTGCCTCTCATGATTTTATAACTCTCCATAAGGTCACCCCTCAGTCTCCGACACTCCAGGGAAAAAAAGTCCAAGCCTTTCCAGACTGTCCTTATATCTCAGCCCTTTCTGTCGAGGTAGCAAATTAGTAAATCTTTTCTGAACTCTTTCTAGTTTAACATTATCCTTTCTATAGTAGGGTGACCAAAACTGCACAGAGTTCTCCAAATGTGGCCTCACATTGCAACAAGACATCCCAATTCCTATAGATAGTGCCCTGACCAATGAAAGCTGGCCTGCCAAAGCCTTCTTCACCACCCTGTCTACCTGTGAATCCACATTTAAGGAGGAATGAGCCTGTACCCCGAGACTGCTTTGTTCTATACCATTCCCTAGGGCCTTCCCATTGACTTTGTAAGTCCTTCCATGGTTTTACCCAACAAAATGAAACACTTTGTATTTATTGTCGGTCCTCATCAGAAACACTTTTTTTTTCAGAAGCATTGCTAACCTCCCGCTCCGTGAGTATATCTGATTTGTCGATGAGATGTTTGTGATATTTGAATCGATAGCAGTGTCACAGAATTTCTTGACCTGATGTCAAACCCTCCATTAAATGCAGCATACAATTCAGCTCCCCTTCCACGGGGTGTCAGCTGAGAAATCTCACAAAGGGTTCGCGGATACTAATCTCCTGACATCCAATGTTCACTGTCAACTTACACATCAGCTTCCCCATAGTCCCATGTGTTACACCATCTCTTATTGACAACTCATGGAATCTTCCAGCAAACTTCAGACTTGTGCCTTGTTGATGATGGACTGGTTTTGGGGAGTCAGGAGGTGAGTTACTTGATGCAGTGTTCACAGTCTCTGACCTGCTCTTGTAGCCACTGTTTTGCTGTGGCGAGACCACTTGAGTTTCTGATAAATGGTCATTCCCAGGACGTTGGTATTGAGAGACTCAGTGATGATAGCACCATTGAGTGTCAAAGGACGATTGTCTCTTATCAAAGATGGCATGTGCATGTGGCAAATATTACTTGCCACATGTCAACCCAAGCCTGGATATTGTACATGGATTGCTGCATTTGAATCTGAACTGCTGAACATTGAACAATCATCAGTGAACATTCCCACTTCTGACATTATCATGGGGGGGGGGGGGGGGGGGAAATGTCATTGATGAAGCAGCTGATTGGGTCCTGCGGAACTCAAAGCAATAACCTGAAGAGAATCTGAACTCAAACTCTAAAGTCCCTTTTTGCATCATGTTTCTGAAGTCTTTCCTCCTTTCGAATATAGTCGATGCCTCTATTCTTCCAAAGTGCATAACCTCTCACTTTCCCACAGTGTGTTCCATCTCCCACTTCTTTGCTCATTCTCCCAGTCTGTCCAAGTTCTTCTGCAGCCTTCCTACTTCCTCGACACCACCTGTCCCTTCACCTAACTCTGTGTCATCCACAAACTTAGTGACAATACCCTCAATGCTTTCACCCACATTGTGAATAAATAATGTGAATAGTTGTGGTCCTGACACTGACCCCAGTAGGACTCCACTAGTCACTCAGTGTCTTCCTGAATAAGACCCCATTTATCCCCACTCTCTGCCACATTCCAGTCAGCCAATCCTCTCTCCATGCCAGTACCTTGCCCTAACACCATGGGCTCTTATACGATTTAGCAGCCTCCCACATAGCACCCTGTCAAGTATCTTCTGGAAATTCAAATATATCACACCAACTGGCTCCCCTTTGTCTCACTTGCATGTTCCCTCCTCAAAGTATTAAAACAGACTTATCAGGCATTACCCACCTCCCCACCACATCCCCCTGACCTCGTTCCCCACCTCGATGAAGCCATGCTGACTCAGTCTGATTTTACCATGCACTCCACAATCTCATCCAAAATACTCTAAAATCTTACCAACGACTGAAGTCAGTCTAACTGGGCTATAGTTTCCTGGCTTTTGCCTCCTTCCCTTCTTCAACAGTGATGTTACATTAGCCATTTTCCAGATCCCTCGGACCGTTCCTGATCTCAGTGATTCCTGAAAGATCACCACAAATGGCTTCACAATCTCCTCAGTTAGCCCCTGGTGTAGTCTGTGTCGTCTGAGTGATTTATCCACCTTCAGATCTTTCTGCTTCCCAGCATCTTCTCCTTAGTGATGGCCACATTCTCCTCAGTGATGCTGTTGGTATTTTCCACTATGAAAACTGATGCAAAGCATCTGTTCAGATCCTGCTCTGTTTCTTTGTTCCCCATGACAACTTCTTCATCCTCATTTTCCAGCGATCCAAAGTCCATTCTTGACTGTCCTTACTTTGTATATATTGACAAAAAGCTCTTTCCAATCTCCTTTTATATAACAAGCCAGCTTACTCTCAGATTTCCATTTCTTCCCCCTTATTGCTGTTTTAGTTGTCCTCTGCTGGTTTTCAAAGCCTTCCCAATCCTGTGGCTTCCCAATAATCTTCACTTTCTGTTTGTTTTACTTATAAATATAGATATATTCACTTAGATAAAATCAACAAAGAACGTAAAGATGTGCATTTTCACAGATGTATTTGTCTAAATGTAGACATGTTCACAGGCAACAGATACACACACACACAGACACTCATGCACACTCTCTCTCACACACACACAAAATGTGACACACACACACACAAATACACACGCACACACATGAAAGTAGATTGGGTGGTAAAGGAAGTGTATGACACCTTGCCTTTATTGGTCAGAGAATTGAGTTCAAGAGTCAGGACGTCTTGTTGCAGTTTTATCAGACTTCAGTTAGGTCACACGAAGAGTATTGTGTTCGATTCTTAGCACCACATTACAGGAAGGATGTGGAGGCTTTGGAGAGAGTGCAGAAGAGGTTTATCAGGATGCTGCCTGGATTCGAGGGTATAAGCAATAAGAAGAGAATAGAAAAAAATTGGGTTGTATTCTCTGGAGTGGTGGAGGCTGAGGGGAGACTTGATAGAAGGTTATACAATTATGACTGCATATGTAGGATTGATGGTCAGAATCTTTATCCCCGATTTGAAATGTCTCATACTAGGGGTCATGCATTTAATGTTCGAAGGGGAAGGTTAATAGGGGTGTGAGAGGCCGGTTTTCTTACAAAGAGAGAGAGAAAGGACCGTGTAACGCACTGCCAGGGTTGGTGGTGGAGGCAGATAAGGTCATTTAAGGGGCTTTTAGAGAAGCACACGAATATGCATGAAATGGAGGGATATTGACCAATGGCAGGCAGAAGGGATATGTTTTATTTGGTGTCATTTTGGACAACTTGGTGGGCCAGAGGACCCGTTCCTGTGCTGTATAGTTTGATGTTCTATACACAAGCAGTCACACAAACTCACAGTCACTCACACACAGACACACAAAATGCACACAAACGCAAAGACACAAAGACTTCATCCGGAGGCTCACTGAAGATGTTACCTAGTATGGTTACGAAACATCTGAAAATGAATCTTCCAGCACAACGAGCAAACCTACATCCAGAACAAATACTTTCTCACTTGTGCATACACACAGAGAAACAAGCACACCCACACACACACTCAAACAACACACTGACACCCACCCACGCACACACACTAAAGCAACACACTCACAAAAGCACAAACACATACAATCACAAACACACATACGCTCACATACATATGCACACGCACACCCACACTCGCACACTGACATGCACACACTCAAACAACACACTCACAAAAGCACAAACACATACACTCACGGGCACACATATGCTCACACACATACACACACGCACACACATACGCACACAGCAACACATACTCACACTTGTGCACACACATGCACACACCCACGTGAACACCCACACAGACTAAGACACACACAGGCACAGACACACACGCACAATTGCACATTTAGTATGAGATGTATCATTTTAAGTGGGCATAAGTGAGGGCTGTAGATGCTGAAAACCAGAGTTTAGATTAGAGTGGTGCTGGTGTCCGAGGAGCAGCAAAATTGACATTTAGGGCAAATGCCCTTCCTCAGAAGCACTAACTCTTTTTATTTCTCTCCACAGAAGCTGCCAGACCTGCTGAGCTTTTCCAGCAACTCTGCTTTTGTTTCTGATTTACAGCATCTGCAGTTCTTCTAGTTTTGATGTTGGTGTGTTTTGAGATTGTTTAGAGGGTTGGCTATTTATACATGCACATTATTTGACTGTGTGTTAATCAATGATTGCATCTTCAATTAATATTTGGTTTTGATAATTAGCTGTGGTCAGTGCATTGCTATAGGAGCTGGGAGGTCATATTGTGGATCAATAGGACACTGGTGAGGCCACTGGAGGAATACTGTGCTCAGTTCTCGTCACCCTGCTGTAGGAAAGGTGTTGTGAAACTTGAACGGGTTCAGAAAAGATTTACAAGGAAGTTGCTAGGTTTGGAGGCTTAGAGCTATATGGAGAGGCTGAAGAGGCTGCGGGTATTTTCCATGGAGAGTCAGAGTGTGAGGGTTGATCTTATAGCGGATTATCAAATCAAGAGGGGCATGGATAGGGTAAATAACCGAGGTCTTTTTTTCCAGGGTAGGGAAATCCAAAACTAGAGGGCTTAGGTTTAAGGTGAAGTGGGGCTGATTAAATGGGGTGTTCTGGCTAAGTGGGGAGTCAGTGGGAGGAGATCTCTGACAGCTCTGAGGAATGACTTTATGTGAGACTGTGGGGAGTGGGACTGACTGGAAATGCTGTACAAAGAGCCAGCACAGGTACGATGGACCGAACAAACTCCTTTCATTACTGCAATGGCTCCAGTGCACAGCCAGACAGAACTAACCAAATGGAGTCTTTCAGACGCATCTACTGTTACCGACCAGAGCAGACCCCTTCAGAATATATTGGGAAGTTAGCCTGGTCCCTGACTTTATCTGATTTAAAAGGTAACTGTAAGGTGTTCTGTTCCAGATATAATTCAATTGATCAAACTGCCCGATATGAAGCAAAGCACAATTTATTCAAACACTATCGTTAAAATACAACAAAATGAAGAAGAATGTGGCATAACAACTCTATTGGAAAACTTAACCGAACAATGTTAACTTTAAATGAAAAATTCCCAAGGCCTCACAAGTTGTTTATCTTCTGATCGAATGTGATCCGCCTATCCCCCAATCTCCTCTAACAGAAACCACAACATCACCCCACTACAGCCTTCCCACTGGGACAAATACCTTCATAACCAAACCCTTAAACCAGAAGGATTCCCTTTCATTAAATATCACACAGGACTGAGAAATGACTCAGGACAAACCACAGGAGATAACTTTGCAAACATCAATTTTATTTCATCGCTGAACAGACAGAGCAAAGCAAAGGGAGCAGACCGGGAGCGGGGACAGCAGCAGGTTTCGGGACGGGCCGAAGGGTCTCATTCCGTGTTGCAGCAGCCGGCCCATCACTTTGCCGGAGTTTTGTGGAGCAGCTTGAGATTTTAGCGAAAGACTGACCCCCACAGCTGGGGGTTTGAGGGAGTGGGGGCATGGTGAGGATTCTGGGAGGTGATTAAACCACCATATCCCCCTCCCCCTGGGGCTGACAGCCTCACACCTCCTTGTCTGATGTCAGACTGTCAAATCTTCCGGGACGTCACTGTCTCTGACACTCAGATGGAGGGGTGACCGTGTCTGCACTGAGCAGCTGAACGGAGTTGATCTTTCGGTCAAACAGCCCCAGTTTCTCATACTCTCCCTCCGTGAATTCCTTGGAATTGCCGGTGTACCTCTTGCCAGTGTAAGCCATCCAGGGGTTCCCAACCACCTTCAGGGAGCGAGCAGTGTCATTGAAGAACTTCATTCCAAGGTCTGGTTGGCTGCTGTGGAAGGTTACCTTTCTGCCCGTGAAGTCCTCCTCTGCGTATAGAATAATCTCACTCATCGCTGCGGTGATCCAGCGGAGAGTCTGGGAGGGAGGTTAGCAGTCTCTGTGTCTGAGAGGAGCAGCCTTTATATGTGTGTCTGATCCCTGACAGCTCAGTACCTGTGACCAGGAGGTGGGATCCCAGTGTCCTCCTCCTCCTCCTCCTGGAACAGTTCTCATCGCTGCTTCTCAGAAAACAGCAGGAGGGGTGGAGGGTTGTTGATCTTGGCTCCCAGTCTCAGATCTGAGTCACTTCGGCATTATCATTTATGAGCCTGGATTGATTAGAGACCATGATCTTATCACAGCCCAATGTTAACTCTCCCCTTTTGTCCTTTTCAACTTTCTCCCTATTCTCCTGGGCCTTTCAACTTTTCCGCACTGACTCCCCTTTCTTTCTGAGTAGATTCGGTCAGCCAGAGATGATAAACTGATAACCTCATTTCTTTCTTTTTGTCCTTCTCTCTCTGTCCTGGGAAATCTGCCAATTGTTTGAAGCGAATGCAGTTAAATGTGGCCATTCGGGGAAATGGCTTCCGGGTTTTCTGTGGCCATTTCACCCATTTGGTGACAGGTTTGACAGAATCAGGGCAGTAATGGATATATATGTGTGTTCAATGTGGTCCCTTCTGAGAGTACACCTTATGAGAGATGTCTTTCGCCATTCTATTGACAATTCTTGTGCTCTTGTGCTCTAACACACACACACACACGAAATGGAGATGTCGGTGTTGGACTGGGGTGTACAAAGTCAAAAATTGCACAACACCAGATTCACCAAACACCCACATACACACACAATCACAAACACACAATTCTAGGGAGTAGATTAGGTTAGGATATATAATGGGAATGGATGGGTTGGACTGAAGAGTCTGTTTCCGTGCTGTACATCTCTATGACTGAATTTTTGACGTTACCAGCTGATGTAGAAAATCTCACTGACTGACACACACACATACGCATCTGAGCAGACTCTAACCCCTTTTCTCTGGGGGATTTTCTCCCCTTTTCTCTGTCCGGATTCGAACCAATTCTCTCTGGGATGACCCGAACCACTTTTCTTTTGGGGGACTCTAACCCATTCTCTCTGGAGGGAATTTGACCCCTTTTCTCTGGTCCCTGAAGGCGGCTCAAAGCGCCTTCCTTTAATTCCTAAATATTCAGACACTCTGGATCTACATTTACAACAAACTCAAATTTATTTTATCGTCTCTCCTGGTTGGTTTACCATTAGTCCAACAAAGGTTGCAAGCCTGTTTCGCCATCTGGATAGAACCTCCACAAATGTTTGAGCAAATTATTTAAAAATGTATAAAATAAAGAACTACTGTTGTAAGGGATCTCATAACAGAAGTTGAGTTTGGACAAATTTGCACAGAAATATATCAAATCGTTAGACTGAGCTATAATGGAAGTTTAAGATTTATGGGTCATCTTAGAGATAGAACAAACAAAGTATGTTTTTTTTAATCAAACGGATATGTTTGACTTCATTTTTAACTATTATAAAATGATTTACCTTGGGCCACAGACCTCTCTAGACGCCTGGGTTTAGATTGGTGGGAATAATTAAATAGAAAAATTGGATGTGATTAAGCAATTAGGGATAGAGAGAGTGTCAGAAGAAAAGCAAGTCAGAATAATGGGTTGAAATGATGATTAAAGTAAACAGCGTCGAAGAGTATGGTGCTAGAAAAACACAGCCAGTGGGGAGTACGAGAATCAACGTTTCAGCATAAGCCCTTAATCAGGAATGAGGCTTATGGGCTGGGATGGAGGGGGCGCAGTGTGACGAAAGGGAAGGGGTGGGGCTGGGAGCATAGGTAGCTGGGAAAGTGGTAGGTGGATGAAGGCGGAGGTGACAGTGATAGGCCAGAGAGGATGGAGGAGCATATAGGTGGAAAGAAAGATGGACAGGTAGGACCGTTCAAGAGGGCAGTGGCGAGTTGGAAGGTTGGGAATGGTATCAGGTGGGGGGAGGCAAATAGGAAAACTGGAGAAATCCACACTGATCCTGTGTGGTTGCAGGGTCCAAAGGTGGAAGATGAGGTGTTCTTCCTCCAGGCATCAGGTGGTTAGGTTTTTCCGATAGAGGAGGCCCAGGACCTGCATATCATTGGCAGAGTGGGAGGTGAGTCAATGTGTTCAGCCACAGGGCGGTGGAGTTGGTTAGTGCGGGTGTCCCAGAAATGTTTCTGAAATGATCTGCAAGTTGGCGTTCTGTCTCCCCAGTGTAGAGGAGACCACAGTGGATGCAACGTATGCAGTATCTGACCTATGTGGAAGCACAGACAAATTTCTGATGGATGTGGAAGCATCCTTTAGGGCCTTGGACGGAGATGAGGCGGGAGATATGGGTGCAGGGTTTGCATTTCTTGCAATGGCAGGGAATGTGCCAGGAGGGGGAGTGGGTTGTGAGGGGCATGGGCCTGACAAAGGAGTCGCAGAGGGGATGGTCCATGCGAAATGCAGATAAGTGTGGGGAGGGAAATGTATCCCGGTGGTGAGGTCTGATTGCAGGTGTTGGCAATGGTGGAGGATGATGCGATGTGTCCAGACGTTGGTGGGATAGAATATGGGTCAGGAGCGGTTATGTCCTTGTTTCTATTTGAGGGGTGGAGTTCCTGGGCGGAGATGTAGGAAGTGGAGGAGATACGCTGGAAGGCATCGTCGTCCAATTAGAGGGCAAATTGTGGTCTTTGAAGAAGGAGGCCATCTGTGAATTGCTATAGTGGAATTGGTCCGCCTGGGAGCAAGTGTGGCAGAGATGGAGGAATTGGGAGTAAGGCATTGCATTTTTACAGGAGGCAGGGCGGGAGGAGGTGTAGTCCAGGTAGCTGTGCGAGTCCATGGTTTGTAGTGGATGTCTGTGTTGAATTCGTCATGTATTTTAGTGAAAAGGAAGTTTAAGTGAGAGTACTAAACTGACAGCTTTCTCTTAGTGATGATTGTTTTCCATGTTTTTCCTGGTGAATGTGGTGATCGAGCCACTACCTGAGGCAGCGCGACTATAGGTGGAGAGATCAGTCAAATTTCGGAGATCTTTTGATTACATCATATGAGAGTCAAGAATGTGTCACGTGATCTTGGGTATACTGATGTAAGTGTGCAGAAGTGAAGTAATAAATATGAGTGAATGTTTGGTTTAAAAATAAGATTACATTGAAGAATGGGCCTCAGACATGTACATTTACTTGACAAACAGGTTAGTGTGGCTTGGAAGAGCATGGTTTAAACAATAAGAGACTGATACATAATCCATAGAAAAGTTGACTTAAAGCAGTGATAGTCAGCTGAATTGAAAGAAGAAAAACAAAACAGAAAAGAAATCATTTACAGATACTTCAGGATTAAGAACTGGGGAATTTTGAGTCCATGTATGATGATAACGAGTCGCCTCTTTGCAGAATCACATAGCTCTGGACTGGATCTTTGCTGAGAAAGTTGGCACCTGCGCCCTCGAAGGTCAGGAATGTTGCACCTACATCCCTGATAACTCTGAAGAAACAAGACTGACAAGCACAAAGTTATGCAGCACGTCACATAATCTAACCACACCTTACTTCTTATCACCTTCAGTTAGATAAGAAAACATTATAAACCACATTGAGACAGTAATGCACAGATAAAAACTGATGTTGCTATGCAATTAGTTACCTTTTCTTAGATGTGCTTATCACAACTTATTCCAAATAAACCAGGTAAGAACACCAGACGTAGGAACAGAGATAGGCCATCTAGTCCTTGGAGCCAACTCTGCCATTCAATAAGATCATGACTGGTCTTTTAGCTTCACTTATCCACCTGCTCACCATAACCTTTAATTCCTTTACAGTTCAAAAAATTATCTAGATTAACTTTAATAACACTCAACAAGGTCGCCTCAACTACTTCACTGGACAGGCAACTCCACAAATTCACAGCTCTCTGGGTGAAGACGTTCCTCCTCAATTTAGTCCTGAATCTGCTCCCCCTAATTTTGACGCTATGCCTTGTGGTCTTAGTATCTCCCACTGTTGGGAACATCCTCCCTGCTTCTATCTTAGCTTTTCCCTTCAAAATTTTATGTCTTTTGATCAGATTCCCCCTCATTCTTCTCAATTCCACTGAATATAATCCCAATCTACTCTGTCTCTCCTCTTAAACAAATCCACTCAACTCTGGAATCAAACTAGTGAACTTCCTCGGCACCCTCTCCAGTGCCAGTGCATCCCTTACAAAATAAGAGGAAGTTTTAAATCCCATTCATACTGCAAAATAGAATATAAGGCAAATGAGGTACTGCTCAGTGACATATTTCAATAGCAATATGTGATTGGTCTGCAGTGTTGCCAAGGCTTGAAATTGATATGTATTCAGTCAATAAAAAGAAAGCAATTTTTGATTGACATGGACTTGCACATAAAACTGTGATTGTAACAGCATGCGGAGGTTCAATATGCGAGCGTTTTAGGACCCTGTTGGCTGACTCTCATTGTTTGCAATAAAAGGAAGCTATGTCTGAAAGATACTGTCGTTTGGCTGACCATTTTTTTGAAAATTCTTGGAGGTTCCACCAAGATGGCTAACCCTTTTGCGTGAGGTCCGGTCCTGGAGACAATGCCTCATCAGTAAACAAACCAGCTGCAGCATATGAAAGGTAGGGACTTTATCCCTTTGGATTGATTACCGGTGAGAAAGGAGGTTTGTGACCTGTGTTCCAGGATTGAGGGAAGCCAATCAGGACTGACAATGGTCCAGACTTGAATGTATGATGTGAGTGAATATTGCTCCAGCATGCTAGAATATATTGGATAAGAAACAGGATTAGAGTCTCCACAGGGAAAATAGATCATGGTCCCCTCAGGGCAAAGGGATAAGAGACCCCAGAGAAAAGGGGTTAGAGTGCCCACCTGTGTCTGAATGCAAGGTCAGACTGATTGGTGAGATGATAGTACGAATGTCTTTGCAATAAATTGTGCCGAGGGATCCCAGAGTAAGGTTGGGAACATTGACAAAATTGATTCAGGGATCCCACTGACAGAAATTTGAGATATATGGTTGTGTGGTCGTACATCTTATATGTTGTGTGTTGCCGAGCTCTGGTAAGTTAGGTCACTGCGAAGATCCGCAGAATTACAAACAAAAATACCCTAAACTGATTATTTTTGGTCTAAAACTGGTGAATTGACTGAGCAGCGAGTTATGTCCAACAAATATCTCAGACACCCAGACTGAGCCGGGATTAAGAGCACAAACAGGCCATGTGAAGGTCAGAGGAAGTGGATGAAGAGAACCTCAGTTGGAGCAACAGCCTCATTATTCCGTGAATGGTGTCACACAACCAGTTGGGAAAATGGGAATCAATGTCTCTCAAGAGGCTCACCCTCAGAAGGGAACACCTTTAACAGACATGTATATCCATTACGGGCCGGATTAATCTTTGTCAATAAATTGGTGAAATGGACCCAGAAGGAAAGCGGTGAATATAAATACTCACCCTTCGACGTCAACAGCCATTTTTAGTGCGAGCAGCAACGGAGGTAAGTCGAACCCGGAAGACTGCAGCTGAGGTAAGGCAGTTTTTAAAAATTACTTCCCGGTAGCGGGCAGCGGTGTTTTCTCTTTCACAGAAGGAGCGGAGGAAGTGACAAGGTCCAGAGGGGCAGCCGGGAAGGAAAGCAGTGACCATATATATCAGCAAGGCGGCCAAACCTCCTCTATTCTAAACTTCCGCTATTGAATATAACTTTGTTATTAATTTTATAGCATCTTGAACAAAGCTTTCTACTTTAGTACTGAGTGGGTGTTCAGATAAGCCGGGTGTGGATGCTGGGCCAGTTGCTTACTCCTCCTGCAGAATGTGGCAGGTGGGAGACATGGCACACTCTCCACTGGCTACATCTGCGGGAAGTGCACCCAACGCCAGCTCCATGAAAACCGTGTTAGGGAATTGGAGCTGGAGCTGGATGAACTACGGATCATTCGGGAGGCTGAGGGGGTAATAGAGAGGAGTTACCGGGAGTTGGTCACTCCTAAGGCTCAGGACAGGATAGATGGGTTACAGTCAGGGGGAGGAAAGGGGACAGACAGACAGTGCAGAGACCCCCTGTGGACATCCCCCTCAGCAATAAGTATACCGTTTTAGATACTGCTGGAGGGGAATGACAAACCAGAGGTAAAGCCATAGCAGTCAGTTCCTCTGGCACTGAGCCTGACACTGTGGCAAGGAGTGGAAGGGGGGCAGAATAGAAAAGTACTCGTGGTACGGGACTTGATAGTTAGGGTAATGGACCGGAGATTTTGTGGTCAGTATCGGGATTCCCGGAAAGTATGTTGCCTCCCTGGTGCCAGGGTTCGGGACGTCTCTAATCGGGTGTATAAGGTTCTAAAAGGGGAGGACGAACAGCCAGAAATCGTGTTACATATTGGCACTAGTGATATAGCCAGAAAAAGGATTGACGATATAAAAAGTGATTTCAGGGAGTTAGGATGGAAGCTGCAAAGCAGGACGAACAGAGTAGTGTTTCCTAGTTTACTACCAGTGCCACAAGATAGCGAGGTGAGGAACAGGGAGAGGGCGCAGCTTAACATGTGGCTGCGCAGCTGGTGTAGGAGGGAGGGCTTCAGATATGTAGATAATTGGGATGCCTTCTGGGGAAGGTGGGACCTGTACAAGAAGGACAGGCTGCATCTGAACTGGAAGGGGACCAATGTCGTGGGTGGAAGGTTTGCTCGAGTAGTTCGAGAGGGTTTAAACTAGAATGGCAGGGGGGTGAGAACCTGAGCTGTATGCCAGAGGTGAGAGTTGATGCAGATGAGGTAAAAGCAAGAGGTAGACCAGCTAGTGGGAAGGATTTTCCTGGGAAGGAAGCAAGGGATCAGTTGAAGTATGTTTGCTTTAACGCAAGGAGTATTAGGAATAAAAGTGATAAACTTAGAGCATGGATCAGTACCTGGTGCTGTGATGTTGTGGCCATAACAGAGACATGGGTTTCTCAGGGGCAGGAATGGTTGCTGCATGTTCAAGGGTTTAGAGTATTTTTAAAAAATAGGGAGGGGAAAAAAGAGGAGGGGGGTGTAGCAGTACTAATTAGAGAGGGTATCACAGCTACAGAAGCTTCCATTGTCGAGGAAGATCTGCCTACCGAGTCAGTTGGTTAGAAATTAGGTACAGCAAGGGAGCAGTCACCTCGTTTGGGGTTTACTACAGACCCCCCAATAGCAGCAGGGTGATTGAAGAAAGCATAGGTCAGCAGATTTTGGAAAAGTGTGGATGTAGTCGGGTTGTTGTACTGGGTGGCTTTAACTTTCCCTATATTGATTAGAACCTCCTTGGAGCAGAAGATTTGAATGGAGCTGCTTTTTTAAGGTGTGTTCAGGAGGGTTGCTTAACTCAGTACGTTGACAGGCCGACGAGGGGAGAGGCCATTCTAGACTTGGTGCTCGGAAACGAGCCGGGGCAGTTATCAGATCTTGTGGTGGGAGAGCATTTTGTTGATAGTGACCACAACTGCCTCACGTTCGACATAGCTATGGAGAAGGAGAGGATTAGGCAAAATGAGAGGATATTTAATTAGGGAAGAGGAAACGATGATGTGATTAGACATGAGTTAGGAAGCATGGACTGGGGGAAATTGTTCCATGGTAAAGGCAGTATAGACATGTGGAGACTGTTTAAGGAACAGTTGTTGCGAGTGATGAATAAATATGTCCCTCTGAGACAGTCAAGAAGGGGTAAGATAAAGGAAACTTGGATGACGAGAGCAGTGGAGCGTCTCGTCAAAAGGAAGTAGGTAACTTACATAAGGTGGAGAAAGCTCAGCTCTAGAGGATTACAAGCAGGCGAGGAAGGAGCTCAAAAATGGTCCGGGGAGAGCCAGGAGGGGGCACGAGAAAAGCTTGGCAGAACGGATTAGGGAGAACACAAAAGCATTTTACACTTATGTGAGGAATAAGAGAATGGTCAAAGAAAGAGTAGGGCCGATCAGGGATAGCACTGGGAACTTGTGTGTGGAGTCTGAGAAGGTAGGGGAAGCCCTAAAAGAGTTTTTTGCTCCTGTCTTTACGAAAGAAACGAACATTGTAGTGAATGAAACCTTTGAAGAGCAGGTGTGCATGCTGGAATGGATAGAGATAGAGGAAGCTGATGTGCTGAAAATTTTGTCAAACATTAAGATTGACAAGTTGCCAGGCCCGGACCAGATTTGTCTTCGGCTGCTTTGGGAAACGAGAAAAGTGATTGCTTCGGCACTTGCGAAGATCTTTGCATCCTCGCTCTCCACTGGAGTCGTACCTGAGGACTGAAGAGAGGGAAATGTAATTCCTCTCTTCAAGAAAGGAAATAAGGAAATCTCTGGCAATTATAGACCAGTAAATCCCACGTCTGTCGTCTACAAGGTGTTAGAAAGGATTCAGAGGGATAGGATTTATGACTATCTGGAAGAGCATGGCTTGATTAAATGCAGTCAATACGGCTTTGTGAGGGGCAGGTCATGCCTCACTAACCTTATCGAGATCTTTCAGGGTGTGACTGGAAACGTTGATGAGGATCGAGCAGTGGATGTTGTATATATGGACTTCAGCAAGGCATTTGATAAGGTTCTCCATGGTAGGCTCATTCAGAAGATCAGGAGGAATGGGATACAGGGGAACGTAGCTGTCTGGATACAGAAATGGCTGGCCAACAGAAGACAGTGAGTGGTAGTAGAAGGAAAATATTCTGCCTGGAAGTCTGTGTGAATGGTGTTCCAAATGGGCTCTGTCCTTGGGCCTCCACTTTTTGTAATTTTTATTAATGACTTCGATGAGGGAATTGAAGGATGGGTCAGCAAGTTTGCAGATGACGCAAAGGTTGGAGGTATCGTTAACAGTATAGAGGGCTGTTGTAGGCTGCAGCGGGACATTGACAGGATGCAGAGATGGGCTGAGAGGTGGCAGATGGAGTTCAACCTGGATAAATGCGAGGTGATGCATTTTGGAAGGTCGAATTTGAAAGCTGAGTACAGGACTAAGGATAGGATTCTTGGCAGTGTGGAGGAACAGAGGGATCTTGTTGTGCAGGTACATTGATCTCTTAAAATGGCCACCCAATTGGACAGGGTTGTAAAGAAAGCATATGGTGGTTTGGCTTTCTTTAAGGGGGGATTGAACTTAAGAGTCGTGAGATCTTGTTGCAGCTCGATAAAACTTTGGTTAGACCACACTTGGAATACTGCGTCCAGTTCTGGTCGCCCAATTATAAGAAAGATGTGGATGATTTGGAGAGGGTTCCGAGGCAGTTTACCAGGATGCTGCCTTGACTAGAGGGCTTATCTTATGAAGAGAGGTTGACTGAGCTCGGACTCTTTTCATTGGAGAAAAGGAGGAGGAGAGGGGACACAAGAGGAGAGGTACACAAGATAATGAGAGGCATAGATAGATTCGATAGCCAGAGACTATTTCCCAGGGCAGAAATGGCTAACACGAGGGGTCATAGTTTTAAGCTGGTTGGAGGAAAGTATAGAGGGAATGTCAGAGGCGGGTTCTTTACACAAAGAGTTGTGAGAGCATGGAATGCGTTGCCAGCAGCAGTTATGGAAGCAAGGTCATTGGCGACATTTAAGAGACAGCTGGACATGCATATGGTCACAGACATTTGAGGGTGCAGACATGAGGATCAATGGTCAGCACAACATCGTGGGCTGAAGGGCCTGTTCTGTGCTGCACTGTTCTATGTTCTATTTTCTCGCTCTGGGAAACCGTTTCCCCTGGTGGTATCTTTAATTGGAATTGTCTGAAACAACCAGCAGATGTCCTAGGACAAAGGGAGAAGGAGAAAAAGACTGAAATTTCTCATTCTTGGCTGGCTAAGTCTAATAAGAGATTGGAGGATTCAGTATGGAAAAGTAGAGAAGTCGAAGAGAGTAACAGGAAAGTCATAATTGTCAATAGAGTAGGCAGTGACAAAATCATGGTCTTAAATACGCCTACAACCCAGATTGATAGTGATGAGGACACTCAAACTCTTGACTGGGAGGATCCATGGGATGATATTGAAAAGTGATGAGGATGTTGGAGTTACATTGTTGAAGAAATGATCAGCCAAACGACAGTACATTTCACACAGAGGTCCTTTTATTGCAGGCAATGAGAGTCAGCCAGCAAGGTCCCAGGCATATTGAGCCCAACACACGCAGTTACAAACAGACTACGATACATACGCCCATGTCAATAAAATTTCATTTCTTCTTATTGATCAATTACTTATTGATCACGATACTTAAATAACAGTTATTTCCTTAATAGGTCATCTGCATTAAACTCCTGCAGTTGAGTGTGGTTTTGAGTTTTCTCTTTTCTTGCTTTTCTGTAACAGGCTGGGTAGGCCTATGTGACCTGTGGTAAACATATGTAAATACCCGCACAGCAGCACAAGGATTCATCTGTACATTTCTCTGTTTCAAAATAATGGGCTTATCACTGAGAGGCAGTATCGTTTTGTGTGGTTTAGATCATGCCTTACTAACTTGGATTTCTTTGAGGAAGTGACTAAGCTGATTGATGAAGGAAGGTCTGTAGATGTCATATACATGGGACTTTAGTCAGGTGTCTGATAAGGTTCCCCATGGTAAAGTAATGGAGAAAGTGAAGTCACATGGTGTGCACGGTGTTCTAGCTAGGTGGATAAGGAACTGGTTGAGCAACAGGAGACAGAGACTAGTAGTTGATGGGAGTTTCTCGAAATGGAGAAAGGTGACCAATGATGTTCCACAGGGATCAGTGCTGGGGCCACTGTTGCTTGTAATTTACATAAATGATCTGGAAGAGGGCATTGTTGGCCTGGTCAGTGAATTTGCAGATAACACGAAGATTGGTGGAGTATCAGAAAGCACAGAGGACTGTCATAGAATACAGGAGAATATAGATAGACTGGAGAGTTGGGCGCAGAAAGGGCAGATGGAGTTCTCTCCAGGCAAATGTGAGGTGTTGCGTTTTGGGAAGTCTAATTTTAGAGCGAACTATACTGTAAACAGAAGAGTCTTGGGAAACGTTGATGAGCATAGAGATTTGGGAGTTCAGGTCCATTGTATCCTGAAGGTGGCTGCACAGGTGGATAGAGTGGTCAACAATGCATAGGGTATGCTTGCCTTCATTGGACAGGGTATTGAGTATAAGTGTTGGCAGGTCATGTTAAAATTGTACAAGACTTTGGTTCGGCTGCATTTAGAATACTGTGTACATTTCCGGTATCCACATTACTAAAAGGATGTGGATGCTTTGGAGCGGGTGCAGAGACGGTTTACGAGGATGTTACCTGGTATGGAAGGTCCTAGTTATGAAGAGAGGTTGAGTAGGTTAGGATTGTTTTCATTAGAAAAAAAGGAGATTGAGGAGGGACCTATTAGAGATCTATAAAATCGTGAAGGTTACAGACAGGGTGGATAGAGATAAGCTTTTTAACAGGGTGAGGGGTTCAATGACAAGAGGTCACACTTTCAAGGTGAGAGGTGAAAGGTTTAAGGGGATATACGTGGCAAGTGCTTTACACAGAGGATGGTGGGTGCCTGGAATGCATTGCCAGCAGAGGTAGTAAATGCAGGCATGGCAGATTCATTTAAGATGTGTCTGGACAGATTCATGAGTTGGGATGGAGCAGATGGATACAGATGCTTAGGAATTGGGTGGATTTGGATCGGCTCAGGCTTCAAAAGCTTGAAGGGTCTGTTCCTGGGCTCTAGATGTTCTTTGTTCTTTGTCATTTATTCTTTCTCTAAGATTGCCCATTAATCTTAAACTTACTTTGTAACTCATTCTAGATATTTAATATATTCCCTGACCGGCCCTACCTTCTCCCTGATCGTGATTTGGCAATGCCGGTGTTGGACTAGTGTTACAAAGTTAAAACTCATACAACACCAGGTCATAGTTCAACAAATTTAATTGGAAGCACTAGCTTTCAGAGCGCTGCTCCTTCATCAGGTGGTTGTGGAGTACACAATTGTAAGACACAGAATTTATAGCAAAAATTTCCAGTGTGATGTAACTGAAATTATACATTGAAAAATACCTTGATTGTTTGTTAAATCTCTCATCTGGTAGAATGATCATGTTAGTTTCACTTCTTTCATATATAAATCACAAAGTTTTTTAAAAGTTACATTCTCAGGTTAACTGTAACAATTGGGGTCAGCCAAATAAGATGTTAAGATGTTGAAAGTGTTAGCCCTCTGTGTTCCCTGTCTGTGCCATAATGTTTAGACTGATTCTAATCTAAAAAGTGAGTTAACAAAGTCTTACATGGATTCATGCAGTTTTTGAGCAAAGTACAATGTAACTCTGTAAATACAAATTCACCCCACAAACATATGTGTATGTGTGCATATATGTTTGTGTGTGTCTTTATGTGTTTGTGTCTATGGTGGCGGGGTTGTGTGTGAGAGAGTGTGTGTATATGGGTGTGTGAGTGTAAAGGGGTCCAAGTCTGTGTGAGAGTGCATGTGTGAATGTGGGTGTGTGTGTCTGTAGGAGTGTGTGTGTGTCTGTGCACGTGCGTCTGTTCGCATGTATGTGTATGTGTGTGTGTGTATTGCAATGGTGGCCACCTGTAGTGTGACATGAACCCAAGTTCGCAGTTGAGGCCCTCCCTATGGGTACTGAACTTCGCTATCAGCCTCTGCTCGGCCACTTTTCGCTGCTGCCTGTCCTGAAGTCAGTCTAGGAGGATAGTCACCTGAAGGTCTGAGGTTGAATGTCCTGGACCGCTGAAGTGTTCTCCAACTGGGAGGGAACACTCCTGTCTGTTGATTGTTGTGCGGTGCCCATTCATCCATTGCTGCATCCTCTGCTCGGTTTCACCAATGTGCCATGCCTCAGGGCATCGTTACCTGCAGCATATGAGATAGACAACGTTGGCTGAGTCGCTTGAGTTCCTTCTCCCTGATCATTCTCTTATTCCTCACGTATGAGTAAAATTCTTTTGGGTTCTCCCTAATCTTTCCTGCCAAGCTTTTATCGTGCTCCCTCCTGGCTCGCTTCAGTCCATTTCTGAGCTCCTTTCCCCAGTCTCTTTCCCCAGTTAACATTTTTTTGGGTATCTATCACTTGGAGATTCCTGTAATCCTTCGCAGCGTTGACTGGAATGTGCCTTGTTCCAAGGGCCCTCTGGCCAGTTACTTTTGCCCTTAACTTGTCTCCATTTATTGGTGTCCAAATACGCATCCACCATCAGCTCAATGTCCTCACAATTTGGGGTGTGGCTTTCACACAAGATCTCCTAACTTTTGTAGGTTATCCTCAGAATTTGATTTTGGGCTGGACATTACTTCGACTATTCCGCATAACTCGGAGGATATTCAGGTCCAGTAGGCATGGATGGTCTAGCTGTCTGGACCAGGAAATTTCAACATAGGGAGCTGATGGACCGGTCCACTTCTGCCTGCCTCTTTGGAGCAGAGGAGAAAGTGAGGTCTGCAGATGCTGGAGATCAGAGCTGAAAACGTGTTGCTGGAAAAGCGCAGCAGGTCAGGCAGCATCCAGGGAACAGGAGAATCGACGTTTCGGGCATTCCTGAAGAAGGGCTTATTGCAATTAAACGTGCTGCTCTGGGGAAATGGCTTTTCAGTCTTCTGTGTCCATTTCACCCAGGCCAAGTGTTATCGTTGGGGGAAAGGCAATTACGACCACTTAGGCAAGATTTATAATGCATAGGATGGGAAAGGAAACTGCAGAGGATGGGCACGATTTAAATAAAGAACAAAAAGAACAAAGAAAATTTACAGCCCATGAATGGACCCTTCTGTCCTCCAAGCCTTAGCTGATCTAAATCCACTGCCTAAACCAATCACCCAATTCCTAAGCATCTGTATACCTCTGCTCACCACCTACTCATGCATCTGTCCAAATGTATCTTAAATGAATCTACCATACCTGCCTCTCCTACCTCTGCTGGCAACGTGTTCCAGACACCTTTCACCCTCTGTGTGAAGTGTTTTCTGCGCATATTTCCCTTAAACTGTTCACCTCTCACCTTGAACACGTGACCTCTCATTATTGAATCCTACACCCTGGGAAAAAGCTTTTCTCCATCCACTCTGTCTATACCCTTCATGATTTTTTATATATCCCAATCAGGTCCCCATTCAATCTCCTTTTTTCTAATGAAAACAATCCTAAACTACTGAACCTCGCTTCATAGCTTGCACCTTCCATATCAGGAACATCTTTGTAAACCGTCTCTGCACCCTCTCCAAAGCTTCCACATCCTTCTGGTAACGTGGCGGCCAGGACTGTACACAGTATTCAAAATGCGGCCGAACCAATGTCTTGTACAATTTTAACACGACTTGCCAGCACTTACACCCAATACCCAATCCGATGAAGGCAAGCATACCATATGCCTTGTTGACCACTCTATCCACCTGTGCAAGCACCTTCAGGGTGCAATGGACCTGAAATCCCAAAACTATCTGCTCATTGACTTCGCCAAAGGCTCTTTGTTAACAGTATAGTTGGCTCAGAAATTAGACTTCCCATAATGCATCATTTCACATTTGCCCGGATTGAACTCTATCTGCCACGTCTCCGCCCAACTCTCCAGTCTATCTATATTCTCCTGTATTCTTTGACAGTCCCCTATGCTTTCTGATACTCCACCAAACTTTGTGTCATTTGCAAAATCACTGCTCAAACCAACAATGCCCTCTTCCTGATCAGATTTGTATAGTACAAGCAACAGTGGCCCCAGCACTGACCCCTATGGAATACAAATGGTCACCTTTCTCCATTTTGAGAAACTCCCTTCAACTACTACTCTGTCTCCTGCTGTTCAACCAGTTCTTTATCCACCTAGCTAGAACACCCTGCACACCATGTGACTTCATTTTCTCCATTAGTTTACCATGGGGAACCTTATCAAACACCTTAGTAAATTCCAAATATATGACATCTACAAATCTTCCTTCATCTATCAGCTTAGTTATTTCCTCAAAGAACTGTATTAAGTTGGTAATGTGCGAAATACCCCCCCCCCCGCCACAAAACCAAGTTGCCGATCACTGATAAGCTCATTCTTTTCCAAATATAAATAGGTTTTATCCATCAGTACTTCACCAGCAACTTTCCCACCACTGACATCAGGCTCACTGGTCTGTAGTTACCTGGAATATACCTTTTTCCTTCTTGTACAGAGGGACAACATGAGCAACCCTCCAGTCTACCGGCACCTAATCTGTGTTTAGGGATGTTTCAAAGATATCTATCTGGGCCCCAGTTATTTCTTCTCTTGCCTCCCTCAGCAACCTAGGATAGATCCCATCTGCTCCTGGGGATTTGTCCAGCTTAATATTCTTTAGACTACCCAACACATCGTCCCCCTTAAGTCAACGTGATCCAGCATAAACAAACGTCGATCTCTAATCTCAGCATTCATCATCTCCCGTACATCAGTAAACACTGATATAATGTAATCATTGAGAATCTCACCCATTTTCTCAGGTTCGACACACAACCTTCCTTCTTTATCCTTTAACGGATCAACCCTTTCTCTCATTACTCTCTTGCTTCTCATATAAGAATAAAAGGCCTTTGGATTCTCCTTAATTCTGCTCACTAAAGTTATTTCATGACCCCTTGATTCCTCATTTGAGACTGGTCCTTCTCTCCAGGTATTCTTCCAAGGTCTGTTCCGTTCTTAGATACCCGGACCTTATGTACGCTTCCCTTTTCCTCTTGGCTCGTTGCATGATTTCTCCTGTCATCCACGGTTCATGAATCTTGCCTTTCCTATCCCTTGTTTTCAAAGTGACATGCCTATCCTGCACTATCTTCAACCTATCTTTGAAAGTGTCCCACATATCAAATGTGGGCTTTCCTTCAAATAGCTGTGTCCAATCCACATTTCCCAGAGCCTGCCTAATTTTGATATAATTGGCCTTGGTCCACTTTAGTACTCTTCCCTTAGCACCACTCTCATCTTTGTCTATGAGTATTCTAAAACGCACAGAATTGTGGTAACTATTCCCAAAGAAGTCCCCCACTACAACGCCTACCACTTGGCCTGGCTCATTCCCCAACACCAGGTCCAATATGGCCCCTTCCCTTGTCGGACTATTGACATACTGCTCTCAAACACTTTACTAGATGCTCCTTACAAATTCTGCCCCATCCAGACCTCCGACACTTAGTGTATCCCAGTCAATGTTGGGAAAATTAAAATCTCCAATCACCACTACCCTGTTACCTCTAAATCTTTCAATAATCTGTTTACCTCTTTGTTCTTCTACCTCATCCTCACTGTTGGGAGGCCTGTAGTACAGCCCCAACAATGTGACTGTATCCTTCTTATTTCCCAGCTCCACCCATAAGACCTCACCGCTCAAACCCTCCAAAGTATCCTCCTTTAGCATAACCGTGATATTATCCCTGACCAGCAATACTAACTTCATGATCCTTACAGTCTCCAGTTTCCACCTTACTGTCTACTTGTCTTCTCTTCTGCTTCCCAGCCACCTGTCACATTAGGTTAAATCCTCCCCAACAGCAGTAGCAAAAACTCAGCCAAGGACATTAGTTCCAGTCTGGTTCAGATGTAGACTGTCCAATTTGTAATCGTCCCACCTGCCCCAGAACTGGTCCCAGTGTCCCACAAATCTGGACTCTTCCTCCTACACCATCCCTCGTGTTCATCCTGCCTATTCTTTCATTTCTACCCTGGTGAGCACGTGGCATTGGTAGTAATCCTGCGATCACTACCTTTGAGGTCCTCCTATTTAACTTCTCTCCAAGCGCCCTGAATTATGCTTTCAGGACCTCATCTCATTTTTACTTATATCATTGGTGCCGATATGCACCACGACAACTGACTGTTCATCCTCCTCTGTCAGAATGCTCTGCAGCCAATCGATGACATCCCTGACCCGAGCACATGGAATATACCATCCAGGAGTCTCCTTTTTGGCCACAGAACCACCTATCTAATCCCCTCGCAATAGGATCCCCTATGACTATGGCACTACGAGTTTTTTTCCCACCCTTCCGAACAGCAGTGCCCGCCACGGTGCCATGATCCTGGCAACTGCTGCCCTCCCCTCGTGAGCAATATCCCCCAACAGTATCCAAATCCATATAGCTGTTTTGGAGTGAGATGACCGTAGGGAACACCTGCACTGCCTTCCTACTCTTTTTCTTTCTTTTGGTCACTCATTCACTGTCTCCTTCAGAAACACTAACCTGCGGTGTGACCAGTTCACTAAACATGTAATCCACGACCTCCTCAGCATCATGGCTGCTCCACAGTGAGTCCATCTGCAGCTCCAGACCCATCATGCGGTCAGACAAGAGCTGCAGCTGGACACAATTCTAAGAGCCAGGGATGTCAGCCACTTCCCTGAGATCCCACGTCAGGCAGGAGGCATATGCCATGGGTCTGAGGCCCCTGCCATTGTAGGCCTTAGCTTTATATTAACAAACTAAAACCAAACGATGCACTTAAATGTATGAAAGAAAGAAAGACAAAAAATATCCTTACCTTACAGAATCCTTTTCTCTTGTGGTTACAGGAGGTTGGGTGAGAGAGAGATATTACATGTGTAGTGTCTCGGGTTTAGCCGCTTCCCGGCAACCTCCTTGTCTCCAACTTCACCTCCGCTCTGTCTCCCGCTGCTCCCAGACAGGAAATGCGGAGCTTTCTCAAGGAACAGCTCCTACATGCCCTTGGTAAGTATGTACCGGTCAGGCAGGGAGGAAGTTGTCAAGCATGGGAACCATGTTTTACTAGGAAAGTTGAATCGATTATCAAGAGAAAGAAGAAGGCTTATGTTAGGATGAGATGTGTTGGCTCAGTTAGGGTGCTTGAGAATTACAAGCTCGCCAGGAAAGACCTAAGGAGAGAGTGAAGAAGAGCCAGGAGGGGACATGATAAATTGTTGGCGGATAGGGTCAAGGAAAACCCTAAGTCTTTATATAGGTGTATCAGGAATAAAAGAATGACTCGAGTAAGATTAGGGACAATCATGGATAGTGGTGGGAAGTTGTACATGGTATCAGAGGAGATAGGGGAAGTGCTAAATGAATATTTTTTGTCAGCATTCACAGTAGAAAAAGACAATGTTGTTGAGGAGAATACTGAGATACAGGCTACCAGACGAGATGGGATTGAGGTTCACAAGGAGGAGTTGTTAGCAATTCTGGCAAGTGTAAAAATAGATAGGTCTGTTGGGCCGGATGGGATTTATCCTAGCATCGTTTGAGAATCCAGGAAGGAGATTGCCGAGCCTTTGGCTTTGATTTTTATGTTGTCATTGTCTAGAGGAATAGTGCCAGAAGACTGAGGGATAGCAAATGTTGTTCCCTTGTTCAACATGGGGAACAGAGATAACCCTGGTAATTGTGGACCAGTGATGCCATACTGATGTTGTGGGTAAAGTGTTGGAAAGGGTTATACGAGAGAGGATTTATAATCATCCAGACAGTAATAAGTTGGTTAGGGATAGTCAACACGGTTTTGTGAAGGGTAGGTCATGTCTCACAAACCTTATTGTGTTTTTTGAAAAGGCCACCAAACTGGTGCATCGAATTGAATTAATACTGTTTGCACGTGTACCGAGGCACAGTGAAAAGCTTTGTCTTGCGAGAAATACAGGCAGTTCATTGAGTTAAGTAGCATAGATAGTAAATAATAGGTATATAGCGACAAAACAAAACACAGGTACCGGCGAATGTTAAGACTTTGTGAGTCCATTCAGTATTCTAACAACAGTAGGGTAGAAACTATTGTGTAGACGGCTGGTGCGTGTGTTCAGGCTTCTGTACCTTCTCCCCAGTGGTAGAGGTTGTAGATGGATCTTTGAGAATGCTGGTGGCCTTTCCCTGACAGCGGGCTTGGTAGATGAATTCTATGGATGGGAAGTTGGCCTTTGTGATTGTCTGGGCTGAGATCACCACTCTCTGTATCTATCTCCGATATTGAATGGTACAGTTGCCATACCAGGTAGTGATACATCCAGACAGAAAGCTCTCGATGGCACACCTATAAAAGTTGGCAAGGGTATTCACTGTCATGCCCCAAATTTTCTCAGCTGCCTGAGGAAGAAGAGATGTTGTTAGGCCACATGAAGGGTCCAAAAAGGGTTGTTATGGATAACCATTCCCAGGAGCTTGACACTCTCCACTCGTTCCATCTCTGTGCTGTTAATGTGAAGGGGGCATGAGTAACATCCCACCGAAAGTCAATAATGAGATCCTTGGTTTTGCTGCCATTGAGAGCTAGGTTGTTCTCAGTGCACCATTTTAGCAGATCTTCCAACTCCCGTCTCTAATCTGTTTCGTCGCCATCTGAGATTCGACCGACGATGGTGGTGTCATCAGCAAACTTGTAAATGGCAGTAGTCTGGTATTTGGTGACACAGTAATGGATATACAGTGAATACAGTAGGGGACTGAGTATGCACCCCTGGGGAGCTCCAGTGTTGAGTGTTAGTGAGGATGAAATATTGTCTCCAAACTTCACTGATTGTGGCCTGTGCGTCAGGAAACTGAGGATCCAGTTGCAGGGAGTGGGACTTAGTCCAAGATCACGAAGTTTAGTAATCAGTATCAAGGGGATAATAGTGTTGAAGGCTGAACTGTAGTCAATGAGTAGGATTCTTACGTAGCTGTCCTTGGTGTCAAGGTGTCCGAGGAAGGAGTGAAGCGCAAGTGATATGGCATCTGACGTGGATCTGTTGGTCTGATAGGCACATTGAAGTGGATCAAGAGTAGTGGGGAGGCTGGAGTTGATTAATGCCATGACCAGCCTTTCAAAGCTTTTCAAAGGTGGATGAGAATAAAGCAGTTGATATGGTTTACATAGATTTTAGTGAGGCATTTAATAAGGTTCACCATGGTAGGCTATTTTCACAAAATATGGAGACGTGAGATTGAGGGGGACTTAGTGATTTAGATCAGAAATTGGTGAGCTGAAAGAAGACAGAGGGTGGAGGTTGATGAGAAATATTCACCCTAGAGTTCAGTTACTAGTGGTGTACTGTAAGGATCTGTTTTGGTCCACTGCTGTTTGTCATTTTCATAAGTGACCTGGATGAGGGCATTGAAGGATGGGTTAGGAAATATGCAGATGACACTAAGATTCGTGGAGAGTGACGAATGATGTTGTAGGTTACAGAGGGACATAGATAAGCTACAGAGCTGGGCTGAGAGGTGGCAAATGGAGTTTATTGCAGATAAGTATGAGGTGATTCACTTTAGAAGGAGTAACAGGAATGCAGAGTACTAGTCTAATGGTAATATTCTTGGCAGTGTAAATGAGCAGAGAAATCTCGGTGTCCATGTACATAGATCCCTGAAGGTTGCCACCCAGATTGATAGGGTTGTTCAGGAGGCATATGGTGCATTAGCTTTTATTAGTGGAGGGATTGAGTTTCAGACACATGAGGTCATGCTGCAGCTGTACAAAACCCTGGTGCAGCCATGTTTGGAGTATTGCGTACAGTTCTGTTCACTGCATTACATCACCGCATTACATCACCGCACAAGGTTGTGGAAGCCTTGGAAACGGTTCAAAGGAGATTTACCAGGATGTTGCGAAGAATGACTGAGGGACTTGCGGCTGTTTTCATTAGAGAGACGAAGACAGAGAGGTGACTTAATTGAGACATAAGATAATCAGAGAGCTAATTCGGGTGTAAATTGAGAGCCTTTTTCCTTAGGTGGTGATGGCTAGCATAAGGGAGCATAGCTTTAAGTGGAGAGGTGATAGATATAGGACAGATGTCAGAGGTAGTAGGGGCACAGAATGCACTGCCTGCAACAGGAGTAGACTCACCAACTTTAAGGGCATTCAAATGGTCATTGGATAGGCATATGGATGATGATGGAATAGCCTAGGTTAGATGGGCTTCAGATTGGTTTCACAGGCTGGCACACCATGAGTGCAAAAGGGCCTGCACTATGCTGTAATGTTCTATGGTCTATGTTCTATGTGTCGAATTTTACAGAATCAGATCTGTAATAGACATATGTGTGTTCAAGGTGTTCCCTACTGAGAGAGAGCCCTTTCCCCAATCTGATGACAACTGACATACACACACACACACACAATCTCACAATTGTGCAATTATTCAAACTGGACATCCTTTATTTTGACATTAACATTTACTCTGAGGCCAAATTCCATACTGGGGTCTCTAACTCATTCACTCTGGGGGTCTCTAACTCCATTTCTCTGAGAGGGCTCTAACCCATTTTCTCTGGTTCCCAGAGGCAGGCTCAAAGCCCCTTTCTCTAATTCCTGAAGGTGGGATCGAAGACCCTTTCATTAATTCCGAAATATTCGAGCACTCTGGGATCACATTCACCACAAATTCAAATTTATATCATAATTTCTCCTGAATTGGCTTACCAAACTTGAACACAGGTCACATCCCTGTTTCTCACTGGTAACTGAACCAAAGGGATAAAAGTCCCTACCTATTATATACCGAGGCTGATTCGTTTATTGGTGAGGCGCGGTGCACAGACCATAAGTCAAGCCAAAGGTTTAGCCATCTCGGTGGAACATCCAAGAATTGCTGAAGGAACAATCAGTTCGATGACAGTACATTTTACACACAATTCCTTTTATTGCAAGCAACGAGAGATAGTTAGCAGGGTCCCAAGAAGATCACATCATAAGCACTACACAGGCAATTACCATTACATTTTATATACAAGTCCATGTCAATCATATATCGGTTTTCCTTATTGTCTAATTACAAACCTTAATAAGAGTTGTTCCCTTCATAGTTCATCTGCCTTAAGGTCCTGCAGTTGAGTGTGGTTTAGAGATTTCTCTTTTCTTGTTTTACTGTAACAGGCTGGGTAGGCTAAACCAGGACCTTGTAACACCCGGGGCCAGTGCAGTCATTGATCCCAGCACTGTCCCATTAGGACACGGGGGAAGATTTGCAACTATTATTGTCTCCAATCCCTTTCCCCTTTTACATCAGATACAGCAGCAGGCAAGAGCTGACAATCCCAGATCAAGGATGGTTCGCATTAATCCCTCTGATGACGCATCCTTCGGAAACTCTCGCACTGATCCTGTGGCCAAGATAGCAGCCACAGGATGGTCTGTGACTGTTGTACACTCACGTGTTGCCCTCATGGCTCCTGAGAGTTCCGCCCCTTCCGTTGCGGATTCAATCAGAACCCAGCACTGCAGGACAACCTGAAAATCTGCCTGTTAGGTTACAGGAGGTCTCTGACAACCAGACGTTTTTAGGGTCTTCCACGATGGACCTGTGGTAGAGCCGTCTGACTTGTTGCCCTGGCTTGCCAATGTGTCACCACTTTACACACGCGGGTACAGGAGGGGTGAATAGTATTATACAGCAATCATAGCATGTGCCAGGCTTCACTAATAAAGCTGAAAATAAGGGATTGATCGATGGTATGTGTGGGATTCGAGATTATAGGTCTCTTCACTAACCCACTCACAAGTGCTTTATATTTACTCATTCATAAATCCCTGCTATTACACAGTCTCACTCATTCATTCATGAGACCGTGGTTCAGTGGTATATTTTACAATCACAAAGTAGACTAAATTAAAACAACCTGTGAGTGCAGTTGTAGGGGTCAGCAGAAACTAACAGGGCTGGAAAGAATAAAAGGGAAGAAGTAATTGAATCAGAGAAACTTCATTGGACTGGAATGAAATTTTCCAGTGACAACATCCGTGATATAAAGTGAGTTAAAAATCACACACGACCAGGTTATAGTCCAACAGGTTTACTTGGAAATACTAGCTGTCAGAGCGCTGCTCCTTCATCAGATAGCTAGTGGGGCAGGATCATAAGACACAGAATTTATAGCAAAGGATCACAGTTCATGCAAGTAAATCGATATATTGGACAAACCTCCAAGCAATCTAGGTAGCGTGGTATAATGTTTAATTTTTCCTCCCCAATCCAACATCAGCATTTCCACATTAAATGTATGACGTTACAGTCTGCTTGTATTCCAATCTTGAGTCAGGCTGGACATATTTCCAAAGTAAGAATTTGTAAAGTGTCACATACATTTACTGCCTACAGATTGTGTGCTCTTTGAACAAAATAGAATATATCTGTAAATACAAATCCGCAAATGCAAATTCACCCCACAGACTTATATCCGTGTATACGTGCATGTGAGAGATCGAGAGTGTGTGGGAGAGAGTGTTAATGTTTGCGTGCATGTGTGTGTGTGTGTGTGTGTGTCTGTGTGTGTACAGTGTAGTGGGGTCACGTGTCATGTGACATGCACCCAATGTCCCGGTTCAGGCCATCCTCATGGGGTACCAAACCTGGCAATCAACCTCTGCTCGGCCACTCTGTGTTGATGCCTGTCCCAAAGTCTGTCTTGGAGAATGGTCACCCGGAGTTGAAATGCCTCACGTGAATAGTAATGGTCACCCGAAGATCCAAGGCCAAATGTCCCTGACCACTGAAGTGTTCCCCGCCTGATAGGAACATTCCCATCTGGTGATTGTTGCGTGCTGTCCATTCATTAATTGGCGTAGCGTCTGCTTGGTCTCACCAATGTACCATACCTCGGGGCATCCTTAACTGCAGTGTGTGAGATAGACAATGTTGGCGAAGTCACATGAGTACCTGCCACGTACATGGTGGATGGGAGAGAGCAGGTAGGAGTGACCATTTAACGTAGTAAGAGTCCTTGAGCGCACTACAGGGGGTACACACAGGCGTTTACATTTGTTCCAAACCTTATCTAAATTGACAGTTCTCAAGCACCTGTCTGAATGGATCAGTTTCAAGCAAATAAACCATCAACACCACAGAAAGGAGAATCATTTCAATGAATTGATAACTACACCCTGCAAATATCAGGTAAATGATAACTGCATCCTGTAAATGTTAAAACTATTAGCGTATTGATACCTGTATCCTGACATTGCTGATCATATTAATGGACACAGAATTTATAGCAAAACTCCCATGATCCTGCTCCACTAGCTACCTGATGAAGGAGCAGTGCTCTGAACTCGTACTTCCAAATAAACCTATTGGACTATACCCTGATGTTGTTTAATTTTTAACTTTGTCCACTTCTTTCCAACACTAGCACCTCCTCATAGTGATCATATTAATTTTAGAGACAAAATCAAACTGCAGATGCTGAATTCCAAGGTAGACAAGCAGGAGACTGGAAGAATACAGAAATCCAGGCAGCATCAGGAGGTGGACAAGTCAATGTTTCAGGTGTAATCCTTCTTCAGCTCATATTAATGTGTTGTTATGACATGGTATAATGAAGCCACTTCCACTCAGTGCTGTAGCTTTAGCTCAGAAATCTGGAACAGCAAGTTTACTGAAAACAGACAACTGAATGCTATTTCTATATCTGTCCCTTGCTCATGATCTAAAAGGAATCTGAACAACTTGGCGGAGTCGGGCGAGATCACAGGGACCAGCCCACTTTCCACAGCCATCGCTTCACTTTCCAGGAAGGTAAGGACTCTTCTAAAAGTCCTCGGGTGAAGGCCAGACCCGTTTCTGGAACATTCCATCCAACGTGTTCAGAACCAGATCTATTTTCAGTGAATTCTACTAGAAGGGAGATGTTGCGTTCAGTAATTTGATAAAAAAATTTATAAAACATTCATAGCCGAGAGACAGAAGAGACTGATAATAATTCCGAGAAAATACCAACCACAGTACAGGGTGGCAGCCTTCACGGGATATATCGAAAGGGGAACTGTTACAGAAATTAAAAGAGAACATCAAACAACAATTTAACCTCTCTTCCATTTGAGCAGAAATCTCCAACAAATATGGAACCTCCATGGGACAATGGCCCGAGCACAATATTAAAAGTGTCTGGGGAGAAACAACCCAACTCAGGGATAAAAAACAAATCCTTTGGTTTCTGTGTGCCATGCAACAACTCAGACAGAAACAGGAAACCGTCGGTAGGTCAAATCATGACAGAGAAAACAACAGCCTTAAAGATCAATTGGCCAACGTCTGTAGGGAGTTAAAAGCTGCGAAAGAAGAATTGGCAAAAGAACAGAAGGAAATTGAATGCCTTAAAACAGGCGGAAGACCATATCCTGGCCTTATTTGCGGCCCTCCGCCCTATAATAATTCCCCAAGAGGACCCAGAACCCTGTCAGGTCCTGCCTCAAACTCCTACCCCCAAGAGGAAGTAAGACAGGAACACTCAGGCCACACACAGCTGGTCCGATATGAGAGGACTAAAGGCCAGAAAGAAACTGACTTCGGTGCAGACAGCAGGCCAACAGGCAGGACCCTGTTCAAAACAATTCAAAATGCTTTGAATTGTTATAGCCCATTTGGTGCTACAAACTCAGAAATTCTTTCAGCGACTCTGATAAAGGTACCTGCCAGTAACCACACAGTATGTCCAATGGAAGATGTAACTGTCTCTCGATACAGTCCTCTAATCTCGGAACTGGATATGAGACCAATTTTGGAACGGCATTGACCTTCTGATAATCCATACAGAATCGTTGAGTCCCATCCGATTTGGGAACCAAGATGATCAGTAAACCCCACTCACTCTGAATTGGTTCAATGATATCCTTGTTGAACATGGCCTCCATCTCCTCCTGGACATGTCCGGCTTTGGAAGGATTAAACTGATAGGGGTGTTGTTTCATCATAACAGTACTACGTCTACTTCATTTACAATAGCAATAGTCCTCCCCATCTGATTCTGACATCTGTCCTCATACTGTAATAATAAATCTTTCAATTGCGTTCGATGCTCCTGAAACAGATAGTTTACTGACCTCTCCCATTCCTCAAGGACTTCTTCATTTTTTAATCTATTCTGAGGCACATCAAAATCCATATCATCTGGATTTGATTCCTCACTCTGCGGACGGTAGCTAACCTATTTTTCCAGGTCTTTCTCTCGCCTAGTTCTCAGGAGGGGACCTACACAATCAATTATATACCATGTGAGAGGTTCTTCAAATGTGGGAATTGCCAACAAAGGTGCTGGTTTTATTACCATTTGTGGTTTACCTCCCATTTGACATGTACGACATGAACGGCAAAACTAAACCACATCCTTGTACATTCCAGGCCAATAAAAATGTTTTTGTGCATTAGTCTGAGTGTTTCATATCCCTCGGTGTCCAACAGGCAGTTCGTGTGCTACCCGTAACACCTCTTGTCTGTATGCTACCGGCAACAAAATCTTGTACACTTCGGCCCAGTTCTCATCTGCACGAATCTGCCATTGTCTCCATTTCTGTCTTAGGATTCTATCTTTCAGGGAAAAAAAAACCTCTGGAATATTCCCTGCCTCCTTTACGGAGGACTAAACCACATATATATCTTTTATCATCTTGTCTTAATGTTACAAGTCCATTCGCCTTTCAGGACTAAATACGTCTGTCTGACTCTCTGCATGTTCACGTTTTTCCTGCATCATTACGTCAAACAGGGTGTCCGCGAACTAAACCTCATCTCCTTCAACTTTACCTTTAGCTTTTGCTTCGTGTTGTGACTTATGATAGTGAGATCTTGTTACTACACAGTTTTGGAAAATACCAGGATATTTCTGTTTTAACTCCTCAGTTTATTGGTCTTCCTTTGGCTTCTCCACAACAGGAGGTATCACTCCCATCTTAGATCCTGCTAAATCATTCCCAAGAACAAACTGGATTTCTGGAACTCACACTCTGTCAATCACTCCCATTGTTACTTCCCCAGTCTTGAGTTGGCACTCCAACCTGATCTTACACAGGGGAATGCTACATTTCTGTCCATCTATCCCACAAGTTACCACACTCTTGGATAACAGATCAGAAAGAGTGCAAATTCGCTCATCTCTGACTGTTAGAGACTGGTTAGATCCTATATCTCTCAAAGTTATAACTTCTTGTCCTTGTCCCCCTGCTGTTCTGAGTAAACTTTCCCCACAGAGGCGAATTATTTATAGAGATCAGGCACTAACTCCATACCCAGCCCCTTCCAAGGCTGTGCACTGTCCTGGGACTCCTTGGCCATTCTTGGATTAACCTTTAATACTTTCACTAATGCCAATGGCTTAGCTTCTTTTACCACATCTTCTACCGCCGTGCCTTTCTTTAACTACCAGCACTGTGACATTATGTGTCGCACTTTACCACAATGGAAACACGCGAGGCATTTCAGCTCCTTTCCTTACTCTTGTTTTTTTTAACCTGTGGTAAACAATTATCCGTGTTCTCTACTCTTTATTTCCAAATGTAGGCTCTCGCCTACTCTCAACTTTTATCTCCCACAGTGTGAAAGTCTGGTCGGGAGCTTGTTTCATGCACCAACATGTATTCACCTAATAACTCTGCTGCCCTTCTCACTTCATGAACTTTCTGTTCATCCACAGGAATTCTTATCGTCTCTGGAAGTGAGTTTCTAACCTCCTCCAGCAGAATAACCTCTCTCAGAGCCTCTTAGTTCTTATCCATTTTTAGGATAGACATCAATATATTAAAATGATGATGTTTAATTCTTTCAAACTTAACATAAGTCGGACCTGGTTCATTCTTTATGTTTCTAAACTGCTGTCGATACGATTCTGGTACCAATTCATAAGCACTTAAAATAGCCTGTTTGACCTCTTCATAATCCCTTGACCCCTCATCCGACAGTGCAGCAAATAACTCACGAGCTCTGCTGACCAGTTTAATCTGAACTAGCATTACCAATAAATCCTCGGACCACACCAACTTTTCAAATGAAATAAAGAAGGCTTCAACATCTTTCTCATCAACATTTGGCAGAGTTTTGACATACTTGTATGTATCACTATCTTCTATTTTAATCTCTATCCTGTTCACTTGACTTTGCTGACTAACTTGCAACTTCTCAAGTTCAAATGCACTCTCTTTTTGCGCAATGTGAAACACTCTTTCTTTTTCCTCTCTCTCCTCTCTCTCGTTGCTCTGTTAAGAACCTTCTCTTTTTCCCTCTCTCTCTTTCTCTCTCCCTCTCTCTTTTCTCTCTCTTACTTTGTTTATCTTCTTACTCTATTTTCCTCAATTGAAGTTTAAGTTTTTCTAACTTTACTGCACTTGTCTGTTTCTCTGACACATCTAAGTATTTGAGTAATTCCCTTGCAACTTCAGCTTTCCTTTGTCGTTGGTTAAACCCAATTCTAACCTTTTTTGCAAATTCTAACATATCGTGTTTCCTTACCCTTTGAAAATTCCTTGGCAATTTGGGAATCGTCTTCAAACCCCAGATCCTCTTCAGCAATTTTGAGAACAATTTCTCTCACTTTTAATTTAACACCACACGCAACTGATATTCAACAAATTTGCTCAAATACGTTTTGTTTAAGATCTCGGACACTAACTGGAAAGTGCTTCAATCTACTGGGATTTTTCTTGGACACCAAATCTCTTCAAATCTGTGCAAATCTAAGACTAGATCTGTCTAAACCTGTCCAAATCATGATCCAAGACCCAAACGTTTCAAAACTCAGACAAGCCCCAAAGCTATTAAACCGGACACACAGAAATGTTCACCTCTTGCTGTAGTCTATGAAATTTTGAGTGGCAAATAACTCTCCCAAATATCACTATTTAATGAAAAAATTAATAATTTTATTCTTTAAGTCCAAAAGAGAACATCAGTCTGCAACTATTTACAACTCCTTTCTCTTAAACCTATTTTTTACCCTCACCCCACCCCCCCACCCCCAACTCTATCGTACTGCTCCAAAAAAAACCCTATCATGATTTACAAAAAAACATCACGTTTCAAAACCAGCCAGCTGGGTCAATTCTCCTGAGCCATTTTTGCTTCGGTCTTCTGCTACACAAATTTCTTATGGACAGGTACCTTTCAGAACGCTATTCTGCGAGCAGTCGGTTGGTGCTTGTCTGCTCTTTGTATTTCTCCCTCGAACTGCTCAAAATGTCCAATTTTTTATCCCAAAACATCGGATCATTTCATTGTTTTGCTATCATCCGAAACAGTAAAATTCAATTCGATTCGACTTTGGTATCTGGGGCACAATTTAATCTGATTGGCTGAATTTGAATCTGTTGTGTACTATGGTAACGGAGTCACACCTATTGGTTTCAAATAAATGTTGGACATTTAAACCTTTCAGCACACTCTGTGCCAGCCAGAAATTTCAGCTCCCTTAAAGGTACAGTACACATCTACAACTTCATAACAGTATACCATCTGCCGACTCTCCCAGACTGTCCAAATACTTCTGTAGCCTTTCCACTTCCTCAATACAGCCTCCACCTAACTCTGTGGTATCCATAAACGTAGCAACAATGCCCTCAGTTCCTTCCTCCAACTTGTTATTGTACAACATCAACACTAAGCCCTGCAGAACTCCTCTAGTCACTGAGTGCCATCCTGTAAAAGAGCCCGTTATCACTGCTGCCTGCCTTCTGCCAGTCAGCCAATCCTCTATCCATGCAAGTACCTTGCCCCTAACACCATGGGCTCATATCATATCAGTAAACTCCTGTACGGCTCCTTGTCAAAACCCTTCAAGAAATCTAAATATGTCACGTGCACTGGCTCTGCTTAGTCTAACATGCTCACTTCATTCTCAAAGAATTCTAACAGGTTTGTCAGGCATGACCTCTCCGAGGTGAAGATGTGCTGACTTCACCCTTTCTACCATGCACTCCACAATCTCATCCTTCATAATGGACTCCAACGGCTTACCAATGACCGAGATCAGACTAACCAGCCGATAGCTTCCTGTCTTCTACCTCCTTCCCGTCTTAAACGGGGATGTTACATTAGCCATTTTCTAGTTCTCTGGAACCCTCCCTGACGACAGTGATTCTTGAAAGATATTGGGGAACTGATGGTCTAGTGGTATTATCATTGGACTGTTAATACAGAGGATCAGGTAATGATTTGGGGATCCAGGTTCAAATCCCACCACGGGAAAAGGTGGAATTGAATTCAGTGATTATCTGGAATTATGAATCTAATGACTACTATAAATCCATTGTCAATTGTCGGAAAAATACATCTGGTTCACTTACATCCTTTCGGGAAGGAAACTGCTATCCTTACCAGCCTACATGTGACTCCAGACCCACATCAAAGTGGTTGACTCTTGAATGCCCTCTGGGCAATTAGCGATGGGCAATAACTGCTGCCCAGCCAATGACACCGCCATCCTCCTGTTAAAGAATTAAGAAAGAAAAGATCCCCACCAACGCTCCTACTATCTCCTCAGCTATCTCCCACAGAGGGCCAGGGTGTAGTTCATCTGCTTCAGGTGGTTTATTCACTTTCAGACCGTTCAGCTTCCCCAGCACCTTCTCCTTCTTTCATTTCCAAATAATTGTAAATCTATGCCCCTCTTCTTCTTCTTCCTCTTCCAAGTGGAAGCTATTTGTCCCTCTCTCATCTGTCTAGCCCATGCTCAGGATTTTGGAAACGTCGATCAGATCTCCCTCTCAGCTTTCTTCTCTTCAAGAGAGAATACTCCCATATTCTTCAATCTATCGTCATCGCTGACGTATTTCATTCTTGTAAATCACTCCTGCCCTCTCTCCAATATGTTCCCATCTTTCTGATGATGTGGGGACCACACCTGTACACAGTTGGGGTCTAACAGGATTCTTGTGCAACATCACCTCCATGCTCTTGCACTCTATGTCCCTGTTAATAAACCTAAGGACACAGTGTGATTTATTCACTGCTCTCTCTACCTGTCCTGCCATTTTCAATAATCTGCACCCATTTATCCAAGCTCCCCGGTACTGTTGAGCCCCTTTTAGAATTGCACCACCCATTTTAGATTATCTCTCAATGTCCTTCATACCAAAATCCACCACCTCTCACTTCTCTGCACTGAACCTCATCTGCCCCCTCTCTCCCCCTGAGGACCTAAAATTTGAATTTTGGCAACAAAAATATGTAGATTTTTTATTATAACAAAATGGTTTCTCGAATTAAAAGAATACTATCAAGTGGCCTGTGAACCATACTGCTGATTTACAGAATTAAATTGCAGTTCAAATATAAGAGAACAATAGAGTTTTCATAAGATGAATACTGACACATTAATTGACCGTTTGAACTAACCTTGAACTGATACATGACATGGCAATTTACGTAAATAAGATATCCTTCTTAAAAAATACCACTGGATTATCCTGTCTTCAATCATATCACCATATTACAGTCGATTGGACTTTTTTGAATTAAGAACCCTTTCCCTGGAAACATCATCGGATTAACTTGCTGTAAATCATGTCACTTTATTATATGTGATTGGTCTTTCTTGTGATTAAGGTTGTACTCTTACTAAAAAAAAAGTGCAATTTTTAAATGTAATTGCGCAACTTCACCACGGAATCCAGAAGCTTCAATATACGTGTTGATGGATAGAATAGCGTCAAGGTACCGAAATTCAATAAACTAATGACCCTTGCTTTTTGAATAGACCGCATTTGTCAATTCTTTTGACCGATATCGAACCAAGAGGCCCCTCTTGAAGGGTCTGAGATCTACATTTTGGTGCCGTGACACGTTTCGGCTCGGACAGACTGTGAACAGCAGTGTAAGAGTTAAATGTCCTTCACTCTTGAGTGTTGAGGAATTCGGCCGGCCAGACGTTTGGTTTTCCTCTCATTCAAGTGGTGTCTGACGTGACCCCTCACTTTTTATTTTCCAGTCCAGCCCGAAAGGATTGGTCTTAGCAAGGGTCGAGTCTGGGAGACTTTTTAAATGTTAAAAAGTGGGGAGGGATTAATTGAAGTTGAGTGTACTTTGGTACTTACGGACAGTGTGATTGAAAATTGCTGAACTCTGAGGGGAGGGTTGAAATCTGAGTTCCCAAACTTTGTTAACTTTTGGGTTTAAAAAAAAAATTCTTTCGCCCGAGCTTCGTTGATTTCCGAAGTAAAAAACAATCTCCCGAGATTTGTTATTTTCCGGCTTTTTTTTTTAAAAAAACTTCGATCGCTTAAACTTTGTTTATTTTGGCGTTCGGGTTGTGTGAACTTCGTTTCTTTTCGGTTTTAAAAAAAATTCAATCTCTCGAACTTTGTTAATTTTCGGATTTAAATCGTTTATTTCCGGGTTATAAAAATCGGATGCTTTTATTTTCAGCAGTTTTCAGAGGCACCAACACATTCAATATAGACAGTTATTAAAGAGGCCCCTGGTAGTTGAAGTTTATAGGGAGCAAGAGGCAATCGGTATTTGAAATTTATAGGAAGCCAGAGTTATAGAGTTATAGAGTCAAACACCACGGAAACAGACCCGGTATTTGAAGTTATAGGGAGAAAGAGGCCACCGGTATTTGAAGTTTATTGGTGAGCAAAATATCCCAGGTATTTGTAGTTTATAGGGGAGCAAGAAGTCCTCAGTATTTGAAGTTTATGGAAAGCAAGAGGCCCCGGTATTTGAAGTTTATAGGGAGCACGAGGACTCCGGTATTTGAAGTTTTAGGGAGTAAGAGGCCTTCGGCATTTGAGGTTTATTGGGAGCAAGAGGTCCCCAGTATTTGAAGTTATATGTAGCAAGAGGCCCCCGGTATTTGAAGTTTATAGGGAGTAAGACGCCTCTGGTATTTGAAGTTTATAGGGTGCAAGAGGCAATCGCTTTTGACGTTTAGAGGAAGCAAGAGTTATTGAGTCAAACACCACGGAAACAGACCTTTCAGTCCAACTAGTACATGCCGACCCCGTTTCCCAAATTAGTCCCACTGCCTGCACTTGGCCCATATCGCTCTATACCTTTCCTTTAACGTACCATTCCAAATAACTATACCTGCATCTACCACTTCCTCCTCATTCCACACACTAACCATCCTGAGAGGAAAAACATTGCCCGCCAGGTCAGTTTTAAATGTTTCTCCTCTCACCTGGATTCCTGGGATGAAGGGATTATTTTATAAGTTCGTATCCATTAGCTTTTGGATGAATAAGGAGTGATCTTAATGTCGTACAAGATCCTGAAGGAAATTGGCAGGGTCGATGTGGAAATAATGCTTCCCCTTCTTCAAGAGATGTCAAATAGGACACGCAGTTTAAAAATAAGGGATCGTCTCTTTTAGAAAATTGCAGCTGGAACTTGGCTTGAATGTGTAGAGCTTTCAACCTCAGTGAGCTGAGAAGGCAGTCATTTCATTTTATTAAGACACGGGTAGGTATCGGACTAAGGAAGTAAAAATCTGAGGTAGGTATAAACATGGAGGTGTTGAGGCCGTCGTTCGATCTACCATGATCTTATTGAATGGCGAAAGAGGTACAAATGGCAGAAAGAGGCATCAAAGGAGAAGGAGAATCGACGTTTCGGGCATATGCCCTTCTTCAGGAAGCGCCTTCAAATACCGGGGGCCTCTTGCGCCCTATAAACCTGAAATACCAGGGACCTCTTGCTCCTTCTAACTTCAAATGTGGGGGCCACTTGCTCCCTAAAACTATGAAGTTCGGCCTTTTGCCCGAAACATCGATTCTCCTTCTCCGTTGATGCTGCCTGACCTGCTGCGCTTTTCCAGCAACACACTTTTAAGCTCTGATCTCCAGCATCTGCAGTCCTCACTTTCTCCACAAATGGCAGAGAGCCTACTATTGCTTCTAAGTTGACCATTCAAATAATTCATCAAAAGTGAGACTGCCTTCAATTGCATACACACTACACAAACACATGGACAGATTGCCACTGCATCGAGACAACGACAGGAAATAAAAGAAATGCATAGAGGCAGGTCTTTGGTATTTGAAATTCATAGGGAGCAAGAGGCCCCCGGTATTTGAAGTTTATAGGGAGCAAGAGGCCCCCGGTATTTGAAGTTTATAGGGAGCAAGAGGCCCCCGGTATTTGAAGTTTATAGGGAACAGGAGGACCCCAGTATTTGAAGTTCTAGGGAGCAAGAGGCCCCCGGTATTTGAAGTTATACGGACCAAAGGCCTCCGGTATTTGAAATTTATAGGAAGCAAGAGGTCCCCAGTATTTGAAGTTTAGAGGGAGCAAGAGATTCCGGTATTTGTAGTTGATAGGGAGCAAGAGCTCCCTGGCATTTGAAGTTATAGGGAGCAAGAGGCCCTCGATACTTGAAGTTCTAGGGAGCCAAAGGCCCCTGGTACGTGAAGTTTACAAGGAGCAAGAGGCACCCGGTATTTGCAGGTTTCGGGAGCAAAAGGCTTCCGTCTTTTGAAGCTTTTAGGGAGGAAGAGGCCTCCGGTATTTGAAGTTATAGGGAGCAAAAGGCCACAAGTATGTGAAGTTTATAGGGAGTAAGTGACCCCTGGTATTTGAAGTTTATATGGAGCAAGGGGCGCATGGTATTTGAAGTTATAGGGAGTAAGAGGCCTCCGGTTTTTGAAGTTTATAGGGAGCAAGAGGCTCCTGGTACTTGAAGTTTATAGGGAGCAAGCGTTATAGTGTTATGGAGTCAAACAGCACGGAAACAGACCTTTCAGTCCAACTTGTACATGCCGACCAAGTTTCCCAAACTAGTCCCACTGCCTGCACTTGGCCCATATCGCTCTATACCTTTCCTTTGACGTGCCATTCCAAATAACTGTATCTGCATCTACCACTTCCTCCTCATTCTACACACTAACCATTCTGAGAGGAAAGACATTGCCCCTCAGGTCTGTTTTGAATTTTTCTCCTCTCCCCTGGATTCCTGGGATGAAGGGATTATTTTATAAGATCGGATCCATTAGTTTTTGGATGAATAAGGAGTGATCTTAATGAAGTACAAGATCCTGATGGGAATTGGCAGGGTCGATGTGGAAATAATGCTTCCCCTTCTTCAAGAGATGTCAAATAGGACACGCAGTTTAAAAATAAGGGATCGTCTCTTTAAAAAAGTGCAGCTGGAACTTGGTTCTCTCAGTTTGAATGTGTGGAACTTTTCACCTCAGTGAGCTGAGAAGTCAGTCACTTCATTTTATTAAGACACAAGTAGATATAGGACGAAGGAAGTAAAAATCTGAGGTAGGTATAAACATGGAGGTGTTGAGGCCGTCGTTAGATCTACCATGATCTTATTGAATGGCAAAAGAGGTACAAATGGCAGAGAGCCTACTCCTGTTTCTAAGTTGAACATTCAAATAATTCATCAAAAGTGAGACTTCCTTCAAGTGCATACACACTACACAAACACATGGATAGATTGCCACTGGATGTAGACAACAACAGGGAATAAAGGAAATGCATAGAGGCAGGCCCTTGGTATGTGAAATTTATAGGGAGCTAGAGGCCCCCGGTATTTGATGTTTATAGGGACAAGAGGTCCCTGGCATTTGAAGTTAAAGGGAGCAGGAGGACCCCAATATTTGAAGTTATAGGGAGCAAGAGGCCCCCGGTATTTGAAGTTTAGAGGGAGCAACAGGCCTCCAGTATTTGAAGTTATAGAGAGCAAATGTCCACTGGTATGTGAAGTTTATAGGGAGCAAGAGACCCCTGGTATTTGAAGTTTATTGGGAGCAACAGGCTCCCGGTATTTGAAGTTATAGAGAGCAAAAGGACCCTGGTGTGTGAAGTTTATAGAGAGCAAGAGGTCCCCGTAATTTGAAGTTATAGAGAGCAAAAGGCCCCTCGAATTAGAAATTTCTAGGGAGCAAGAGCCCCCCGGTATTTGACGTTATAGAGAGCAAAAGGTCCCTGGGATGTGAAGTTATAGGGTGCAGGAGGCCCCCGGTATTTGAAGTTTATTGGGAGCAACAGGCCACGAGTACATTATGTTTTAAGGGAACTAAAGGCGCCTGGTACTTGAAGATCGTATGGAGCAAGGGGCCCCTAATATTTGAAGCTATAGGGAGCAAACGGCCCCCTGTATTTGAAGTTTATAGGGATCAAGAGGCCCCTGAAATTTGAAGTTGAAAGGGAGCAAGAGGTCCCCGGTATTTGAAGTTATAGGGAGCAAGAGGTCCCCAGTGTTTGAAGTTATAGGGAGCAAGAGGCCCCTGGTATTTGAAGTTATAGGGAGCAAGAGGCCCCCGATATTTGAAGTTCATAGGGACCAAGAGGCCCCCGGTATTTGAAGTTTATAGAGAGCAAGAGGTCCCCGGTATTTGCAGTTTATAGACCGCAAGAGGTCCCCAGTATTTGAAGTAATAGGGAGCAAGTGGCCCCCGGTATTTGAAATTTTAGGGAGCAAGAGGCCTCCAGTATTTAAACTTATTGGGAGCAAGAGGCCTCCAGTATTTAAAGTTATAGGGAGCAAGAGGCCGCTGGTATTTGACGTTTATGCAGAGCAAGAGAACCCCGACATTTGAAGTTTATAGGGAGCAAGAGGCCCCCGGTATTTGAAGTTATAGGGAGCAAGAGGCTCCCGGTATTTGAAGTTATAGGGAGCAAGATGTCTCCGGTATTTGAAGTTTATAGGGAGCAAGAGGCCCTCGGTTTTTGAAGTTTCGAAGGAAGCAAGAGGCTCCAGATATTTAATCATAGGTTATTATTAAGCTAATAAAATCTAATATTTGATAAGCTAATACGTAGCAATAAATTAATCATGAAAAATCAATACATAATTTGTTTTTGAAAAGAAAAGAAATATCGCGATATTTTATAATAAAAGTTTTTTTAATAAAAACGTTTGTTAAATTGATTAGTGTTTGTGGAAGTCTGATCAGTGAATAATTTAAAAAAAAATAGTTGCTATAAAACTACAGTAATTTTAAAATTGGTAATTACACAGACATAGCAGATTGTTCATCGTCAACATGAGCGAAAAAATGTGAAAATGTCCCGACAAGTCTGAGGCCTTCAGATAACTGTATGGGTGATGAAGAATATTATTAGGTGTCCCTAAATCTGTTTGATTGGTTAAATCAGCTCAGCAATTGATTTGACAACGTAACATGAGAGCGGGAACGAAAGGGTTAATTGGACTATGGCGACAGTTTTGTGATGAGAGGCACAAAGAGTCAGTTTTGTGCTCGTGGTCGGACACTGCCACCAAATTGGGGATTGAATTAACTGCAAATGGTGCTCTGAAATCTGTTGAGATTCTTAAAAGTGAAGTGCTCGAACAAAACAATTACAGAAACAAAAGGAGAAGTCACAAGTGACTGGTAAATAAACAGAACTGCGCATTTCAATTGTTGGCCTTAGTTTTAATGAGAAAGACAATGATAATTCGGTATTAGATGAGTGGTGCTGTTTCTTATACTATTATATTTTTTTGTGGCTCCCGTTTCAAACTCTTCCTTACAGTCTGATCAGTCTTTGGAATGTACAGCTGTTTCACTTCATTCTCAATAACTTTACTGCTGTAGTCCAGGAACAACAGCGACAAGATAATAATCTCGTTGCTGTATCTGCTGTATTGTTGTTTGTTGTACCTGTTGTATCTGTTCAGCTTGGCTTGTCTTGCTTTGTTGCTTTTTTGTTCATTTTGGTAACTGTTCTTTGTTTATGGAATAGAGGGGGTGGCCGTTGTTCTTTCTTGATGTGTTAAAAGATAAGGCTGGCTAGCGGTAACAATTCTTCCACACTTGTTTAAGCAATGATGCCACAGCCAGGATTTATCAGACTAAACTCCCAAGCTAAAAACTGAGATATGGTGTATGTGTGTGTGAGCCGGAGAGAGAGAAAAAGAGCTGAACAGCTAATAGAAAGTTGAACCTTTTGTGATTCGGTTTGAATGCACATTTGTTTGTTGGTGATTGAATGTTTGTACTTGTTCCCTGGAGCTTGAGATCCGAGCCTGTTTTGAATCTGATTTCTATTATGGAAATTTAACATGATTTCTTTTTAGGTTAAGGATTCTTCAGTGATTATGAAATAAAATATTAGCTCATGTTCTTTTTACAGATCATGACTGCCTTACTGTCAGTTTCTGAGGTATCTCTTTTATCCTTCCATAAAAGCCAGCCTTATTTGATTGCAAAGCACGCTGGACGGCACAGTGGTTAGCACTGCTCCCTCACAGCGGCAGAGACCCGGGTTCAATTCCCGCCTCAGGCGACTGACTGTGTGGAGTTTGCACATTCTCCCCGGGTCTGCGTGGGCACCCTCCGGGTGCTCCGGTTTCCTCCCACAGTCCAAACATGTGCGGGTTAGGTGAATGGGCCATGCTAAATTGCCCGTAGTGTTAGGTGTGGGGGCAGGACTTGTTGGGCCGAAGGGCCTGTTTCCACACTGTAAATAATCTAATCTTAACACGGAGGAGAACAACATTATAACCATTTTTCGTGATTCAGACTCATTTGTTTCCACTTAATTTTAAGACTGATGATGTTCATTGGTGATTATGATGTGCCAGCCGTAGCTTTATTCAGGAAGTCCACTCCCTCAATGACAATTGAAGGTTCAGTCTAACGTTAGATTGTAATAAGTCATCAAAAAAAACCCCACGGTTAATATCTGTGTCCTTGGAATCGGCCATTATTCATGCATTAGAAGTTATTTTTGACTTGAATAGACAAATACTTTTAAAGCAGCTCTGGTTATTTCACGACCTATAACCATTAAAATTGAGCAATGACTGGTCAGGACTACTGAAGAAATATAATTTTGGATTTAAATTAAGGATTAAAACTGGGTAATTATAGTGGATTTCAAAGTTGGGACCTGTATCCATTTTACATTTTAAATATTGAATACTGAATAAATGAATTTCCAATTTATATATAATATATAAATATATATTTATAAATTATATAAAAAATAAAATGTTGTATGTTACACAGATATATATTGTAAAAAATAGTGACCATTGATATATCACCACAGAGGAGATCTGATCTCAAACAAGACAATGAGAACTAAGCTCTGTTGATCCTCCAATGTCCACAAAAGTAATTGAAAACTTATTTTCCATAATCTTCTTCAGCTGGATCCCCACTCAGTAATGCATAAAGTATGCTTGGTACCACTCCACTCAGTGCTCTCTCCAAAATTCAGACTGAATTCTATCCAAACCATTAGGTGTCCCAAATGGATGAAAAAGGACTACTGCCTGACTTAAGCAGGCACTGCTGTCACCCAGCATTCCAACCTTTGGAAAATAGGGACCGCCAAACATATCGAGGAATAGGATGGTATATCAATCACTTTCTTTTGTAGCATCACTGCCCCATTGCCATGGAATTGGAAAGCTCCATAATATTACAGCCATGTGATACAGTGACCAGCACAAGTGAATGAGACAAATCACCTACTTAATTATCCTCTTGCAGTTTTTGATGAGCTGAAAATTCAAATCTTAAAACTAGCTTTCAGATTATGACAATCAAGATTCCAAAATGTATAGTTCGGAACATGCTTTAAAGTTAGACAAGCAAACATTGATAAATGCGTTAAGTGAGGTTAAAATGAAAAAGGAGGCAAGGAAATCAACCACAGAAGGGAAGAGAATAAGGCAATAAGAAGGATAAAACAGCAGAGTAACAGTTCCAAAATGTTGGATCACTTGTTGGGTTTCCACCCTGAATTGCAGATAATTATTATATTTATTATTATAAATATTTATTATTGTATTAGCCCGAAACAAAATTAATTGGCAGGAATCCGTCACACATTGTTAGTGACCTGTCATATTGATTCATAGTTAATTTAAAATATGACTGCATTAGTTCATTCCTGATAAAGGGCTTTTGCCCCAAACGTCGATTTTCTTGGTCCTCAGATGCTGCCTGACCTGCTGTGCTTTTCCAGCACCACTCTAATCTAGACTCTAGTTTCCAGCATCTGCTGTCCTTGTTTTTACCCTGCATTAGATTAGATTAGATTACAGTGTGGAAACAGGCCCTTCGGCCCAACAAGTCCACACCTACCCGCCGAAGCGCAACCCACCGATACCGCTACATTTACCCCTTACCTAACACTACGGGCAATTTAGCATGGCCAATTCACCTGACTTGCACATCTTTGGACTGTGGGAGGAAACCGGAGCACCCGGAAGAAACCCACGCAGACACGGGGAGAACGTGCAAACTCCACACAGTCAGTCGCCTGAGGCGGGAATTGAACCCGGGTCTCCGGCGCTGTGAGGCAGCAGTGCTAGCCACTGTGCCACCGTGCCGCCCACAAATTAATTCGTTGTTAATTTAGAATGAAAAGCTACATTACTGACCAGTTGAAGAAATGCTGATTATGATTGGGGATGGAGATAGATACATAAATATGTCAGATTAAACTCCCAAAGGCTGGGGAGGTGACTGTGAATGGGTGTATATGTGTATAAAAAAATTAGACATGACATGAGAAAACAATATAAGGCCACTAAGGTTGAGGAATATATAAACAAGGTTAAAGCAACAATATCGTAAAATAAAAAAAAACTTAGATTCTACTCAGGATCCCGAGCCTATGTCTGGCATACCAACCCTTTTTGAGAATTGGGATTTTGTTCCTGTATACGTGCAGAGCCCTATTGCTATGTAGCTGGCACTGCAGCCTTGCTGTGCCAGTGTCCTGGGTTTAATGTCAGCCTTGGATGGCTGTCTGTAAGGAGTTTGCACATTCTCCCTGTGTCTGTGTGGGTTTCCTCTGGGAGCTCCGGTTTCTTCCCACAATTCAAAGATGTGCAGGTCAGGTGAATTGGCCATGCTAAATTACCCATTGTGTTAGGTCCATTGGTCAGAGGGAAATGGGTCAAGGTGGGTTATTCTTCGGAGGATTGATGTGGACTTGTTGGGCCTTTTTCCACACTGTAGAGAATCTAATCATCTCCTTATTTTTCCCAGCTTTAATTTAAACCATCCACTTGTTGAAACTTTTCCTTCTTTTGAAAATGAAGCATCCAGACATCATAGCCGATTTCATGGGAATGAGTGACTTGCGGCATCCTAAACCGGGTCCAATCCGGGGACGAGAATTATGTTAATGAAGAATGCCCTGATTGCAAGATAAAACCGGCCAGATTTGCTCAATATGTCCAAATGTGATACGAATACAAATGCAGTAAAATTCTCGGAGTAGCCTGAATACAAATGGCTTGTGTTACAAGACTGAAAGATGCGCTTATCTGTCTGACAGAAGTGACAAATAACTGAACAATAATCAAGAAGCTCAATTGCCTTCATTTAACCCTTTACTTTTGCAATGTTTTCTGGCAAGAGTCACTGACATGATCCAGACCAACAGTACAAACCAATCCAGGAATTTCCAGTCGCAATTGAGGTGAGCGGTGGTTTTCTATTGAGATGGCCCGAATTGGACTGAACCATGATGCAAGTTACAGGTAAAAGAAATTATATTCAGCGTCCTCGTGATCTCAAATTCTGTATACCAGCCCTGAGAGGGTTAATTGGAACCAGGATACCTCATGTACCTACCCGATGACCACTGCTGGATAACCTTTTCCCGAAAGGATCCTGAATATGGGAACATGCAGGCCCCAGCATATCACCTTTGAGACTGGCAACAAGACATCAAAAAACACCCAGGGGCAAATGCCTGGCCCTTGCTTTAACTGTTGAAATGTGGCCAATGGGGAGTAATGTGTCTTTAATGTTAGCGCGGAGCTGACGTTGAGAATCGGCAGGATTTCATCCCATCAAAAGGAAAATCTACTAATACACACTGACTCTTCATTGTACTTTTAATATGATCCATGATTTTGGAGCCTTGTGGGAACATTGAAGACTTTTAACTCCCAAGTGGGGTGGGGGTGGGGGGGGGGGGGGGGGGGGGGGGGGTGGGGGGTGGGGTGGGGGGGGTGGTTGGGCAGCGTTACGGTGATGCTATTTTGTACAATCAATCTGACAGTTATCGAGATATCTGGCTCATGCTGATGAAAATGATACAGTTTCTAAAGTAATGGGCAAGTATATGCAGCTGCCAAGCAGACAGCCATACGCCCCAAACATCTGATCCCATTGGGTCATCAGCAAAACACATTTAGACAGAGTATAAGGACCTGTATGCGAGACCTGGGTAAGGTGCAAAAAGCACAGGGGAATGATACTCTCTGTTCAGTGCCAATTCACAATTAAAAGTTGATTTCTCTGTTGCTTATTGACTGTAATCACACGGGTTTAATGGTTGGATTGTATTTAATATTGTTTTGAAATTTGAAAGTAATTTGTAAATTTCCATTTCTGAAATAATTACAGGCACTTTGTAATATTCCCAACTTTTCTGCTCAAAATCATCACCAGATTTCTACATTTAATTCTAATTACTGTTAACTAAAGCTGTAGATCGGGACATTTAATTGGGAATAATGTTAATGTTTTTTTCAAAGAGAGAATACAATATATCGAAAAACTAATCTAAATTTTAGATAATATAGATTTTTTTAGGAGCAAAACTTCAAAGACTTTTAGACCCCAGCAAAGCTGGATTTATAAGAAATGGTTTTGCTTAATTCACCCATGGCTCGGCTTTTCCATATAAAATAAGAAAATAATGGGGAGGAAGGGAATCTCTAGTGAGTAATTTAAAATGAACGATCTTTTTGCCAGTATGGGCAATATATATTTCAGTGCGATATTTGAGTTTGATTAATTCAAGAATTATTTATTTCAAAATTGCTCTTAGGGCTTCGAGCCAGCTGAAGAGCACAAAGTATGTTCTGAAATAAGGTACTTCCGCAATACTCAGACCAGAATATGAGTGACCTCTATCAGATTAGTTTATGTTACTTGTTTGCTGCTGCCTATTTTAATTGAATATATGTATACTGTATATACTTTATTACAATTAGCACTTTGTGGTCTCCAAACTTGGAAAGGGGGAGATGATACAGATTGAACTTGTCCTGCTGTGTCGACTTGCCATTGCCAGCATTGGTGCACAAGAAGGGACAGTTTACCCGTGTGATCCTGAGCAAACACAGACTGTGTACCAACTATGACAGGAAGATGTCCTTGTGTTTTGAAAGATTAAATGTTGCCAAGAATGACTTTTGTAGTGGTCAAGTGCATAAAAAAAAAACCAGTTCATTTGCAGAACAAGTCTAAATGGTCTTTACCATGTAAAGGTGTTGTGTGCCAGTTTGATTACATTTGTACCATGGGCATCCCTGATAAGCCTTATCCCATTTCAGATAGATCACGTAATAAAAGAGACAAAGGGGGGATGTTTCTAGAAAACCATAATAACATTTTTGGAGAGGATGAAATAATTTGTTACGCCCTTATTTCAGTAAGAGACCCCCGACCCCTTTTATCCTTCCAAATCCTAACATGGGGGTATGGAATAGTACTAAAGTATTTACAGGACGTAAGGGAATGATACTGTCTGTTCAGTGCCAATTCACAATCGTTTACGTTATTACTTATCCCCACCTGCTCCTTGTTTATAGACTTCCTCCAATAAATCCGCAATATCCTATCCAAATTACTATAAGGGTAAGGAATGGGGGTGCACTTATGTAAGAGTTCCTAATTTTTTTTTTCTGTGCTATGATTAAACGTATTACTCACCACTGCTTTTCTGAAGGACCTTGCATCTCATTTGTATGCCTTAACGAAAAATGAATCCCTAATATCACTGGCATTCAAACTCTATGTGGAGAGGGTAACAATACCCACCTTCATTATGATACCCCTAATGGCACTAATATTTTCCCAGTTATTGGAGGGGTACAACCATTTTGGGATGTTGGCCATGTTTCTTACCAATAAACTCAACTCATTAGTAGTGGATGATTTTCACCCTCAGCACCCAGGGCCAAATTATGTAATCATGGATTATCCACATACCCCATGAAGTCACCAAGGTAGGCCCGCTTCTTACTGGGAAGGACCCTCTATTGCCTATGCTAAACCTAGATTATTTTTTTCAGTTATAATAAGGCATCTAACTATCCTGTCCTGAATAGAGCAAGTAGTCCTCATGCCGTAGCTGTAGGAACACTACTTCCAACTCCTGTTCCCTGTCCAATTACCTGGCAATGACATCATAATTCCCCTTTTAAACAGACAGCTTCTCCTGGCTTCTGTGCAGAATGGAAGAATCCAAAGACCATATCAGGAAGTAAAACACACTCATTGGCATATGCAGCTCTCAGTGTGCTTTCATTAGGAGAGTCCTTAAGAATTATTAGTCTTCAAGACCATAATTATCTCATTGGTGGACTCACAATTCTGGGGAATGAGACAATTGTTGCCTTAATAGAAATAGGACATGCTTTCACAATTGTGCCTATTTGCCCAACAAAATCGATTACATACTTGCGAAGGAAGGTGGATTTTGCGCTATTGCTAAAGGAAAATGCATTATGAGTGTCACTGATCTTTTCGAAAACATTACTAGGCATATTGATAATATTCGCACTTTTGTCAACCAAATGAATGAAGGGGCGGGATGGGAAGATTGGGGTTTTGGCTTATGGTACAACAGATTAATTAATGTGTCTTTGTATGGTGCTATTGTTTTAAATGGTCTTTTTGTTGGTATTGCTATAGTTAAGCGTATTATTGCTAAAATATTATTATTAATATTAATCAAATGTTATTAATATCATAATTCTATTGACAATATTGATTCCATCCAGAAATTGCTTCTTCTTTCCTTAAATCATGATGAGGAAACATCATTGGCTGCCCTTGGTTCCCCTTCGGAGGAAGATGAAGTATTGCAGTCTTTTGCTGCCATTGAATTGGACTAATTTGATCCATGCCTCCTTTATGGTGTGGTCATAGAATGACCAAAGCGGGGAATGAGGGTCGAAACTTTGACTTTAGGCAACAAAAATATATAGATTTTTATTTTAACAAACTGGTTTCTCGATTTAAAAGAATACTATAAGATGGCCTGTGAACCATACTGCTGAACATAAGAACATGAAGTCAGCTATTACGAGGGGGCATAACTTTAAATTATGGGGTGGTAGGTATAGGACAGATGTTAGGGGTGGATTTTTTACTCAGCGAGTCGTGAGTTCATGGAATGCCCTGCCAGTAGCAGTGGTAGACACTCCCTCTTTATGGGCATTTAAACGGGCATTGGATAGGCATATGGAGGATAGTGGGATCGTGTAGGTTAGGTGGGCTTGGATCAGCGCAACATCGGGGGCCAAAGGGCCTGTACTGCGCGTATTTCTCTATGTTCGATGTTCTATACTGCTGATTTACAGAAGTAAATTGCAGTTCAAAGATAAGAGGACAATAGAGTTTTCATAAGATGAATATTGACACATTAATTGACCATTTGAACTCACCTTGAACTGATACATGGCATGACAATTTACGTAAATAAGATATCCTTCTAAAAAAAAACCCATTGGATTAGCCTGTTGTCAATCATATCACCATAATACAGTTGATTGGACTTTTTTGTAATTAAGAACTCTGTGATTGGTCTTTCTTGTGATTATGATTGTACCATTACTAGAAAAATCATGGAAATAATGTATAATTTTCAAATGTAATTGCGTATCTTCACCACGGAACCCAAAAGCTTCAATCTCTGTGTTGCTGGATAGAATAGCGTCAAGGTACCTTAATTCAATAAACTAATGACCCTTGCTTTTGAATAGACCGCATTTGTCAACTCTTTTGACCGATCTCGAACCAAGAGGCCCCTCTTGAGGTGTCTTAGATCTTCACCCCTACTTCCCCAATTTGTCAATGTCCTTTTGGAGTTCTGCATTTCCCTGTCACAGTTTCGAATTATTCCTGGTTTGGTGCCACCTACAAACTTTGAATTTGTCCCCCCTGCACAGCACGATCCCGATCATTAATTAAATATCAAGGAAATCAAGGATCCCAACATCGACCCCTGACAATCTGGGGGGATCCTTAACGCAGTTTCGAGTCACACTGGGCACCAACCAAAACCAATTCAATCCCTTTGCTGTACAAAGTTTCTGGAAGGACAGGAGCACACCCTTGAAGATCAGGTGCGTTCTGGGTGGGTGAGATAAGAAGCAAGATATTTGTGGTTGAATATTAATTATTTCCCACACCATCAGGATGAGCTTCCTGCTACTGAGCAAACAGATTGTACAACCTCAAACCCTGAGACCATGCTGCCCAGCTGGTTCAACTGAGGAAAGGGATCACTGTACCAGGAAGGGGGTGAGGTACAGGACCAATTTGATGGTGTAAAGAGCCATCAGAGACACGATGAATAGAACGGCCTTTATAAATCTAATCCAATCCAATCTTTGTTTCACTGCTGTGAACTCCCAGGAATTTCACAAACTGAGACGCCACTGGATTGGAGTGGAACAAAGATTGGATTGGATTGGACTTATAAAGGCCATTCTACCCATACTGCCTCTGATGGCTCTTTACAACAATGAATTAGTCCTGTACCTCACACTCTTCCTTTTCCATCGGCCCTGCAAACCTTTTCCCAGTAAACACCTTCTCAATTCTGAATACCAGTTCATGTTGGAACTGAGGAATGTGAAGCAATAAATTAGACAGCTCTTAGGATCATGTGATCTGGATAGTCTGCAATAAAATAAAGACCTGGGGAGTAAGGAGATCTGAAACAATCAGAAGGTGCTGGAGAAACTCAGCAGTTCTGGGAGCTACTACAGAGAGAGACAGAGTTAACGTTTCGGGTCTAGTGAACCTTGTTCCATGATGACCATTTCAAGTCATGCTGGGGAAGTTGACACCCTTAGTATAATTAGCCACATTGGTGTTTTCATGCTAATTATGCTCCTAATATTAGTAAATACATGAAGCACACACATTTTATTACCCGTTCCATGATTGAGAGCAAGAGAAATAGTGAGCCTTGGCTTTATACAAAAAATGATGATTCAATGTCAATCTCCCACTGTGTTCCAATGTGAATCATTTATTCCCACAGCCGTGACCTTTCGTAAACTATTCAGGAGATTGCAGCACCTAATCCCCACCCACTCACTGCATTCACAGGCAGCAGGTTGTGTTCATGTTTGGACATGCAGCACATCTGAGGGATGTGGGGCATCGATAAACCAGCCCTTACCTTACTCCAAGGCTTTGAGTGATGAAACTCCCACAATAGGCCCGGAAGGGAAACAGCGCAGGGTTACAGATAGACCATACTGTGGGAGCTTCAGCGCTGACGGAGTGCTGCTCTGTGAGAGGGTCATTGCTGACGGAGTGCCACACTCTCAAAGGATCGGTGCTGACACAGTTTCGCACTCTTGGAGGGTGAGTATTAAGGGAGCACTGCCCTGTTGGAAGTTCAGTGCTGGTGGAATGCTGCACTGTCAGAGGGTCAGTGCTAATGGAGTATTGTATTACCAGAGGCTCAGTGCTGGGGGGTTTCCACACTGTTGGAGGATCCGTGCTGAGGAGTGTCACATTATCGGAGGGTCAGTACTGAGGGAGTGCTGTACTGTCAGAGAGTCAGCTTTGGAGGGCCATCACACTGTCAGAGGGTCATGGCTGAGGGAGCATTGCACTGTGAGAGGGTCAATGCTACGATAATACCGCACTATGGGAGGGTCACTATGGAGAGGATGTTGTACTTTTGGAGGGTCAGTACTGAAGGGATGCTGTACTGTAGGAGGGTCAGTACTGAGGAAACACCACACTGTCGGAGGGTCAGTACTGAGGAAACACCGCACTGTCATAAAGTCACAGCTGAGGGAGTCTCACACTGTCGGAGGAGGAGCATTGAGGGAGAGTGACATTGTCAGTGGGTCAGTGCTGGGGGAGTGTCGCGTTGTCAGAGGGTCAGTGGTGAGGGAGTGCCGCACTGCCAGGGGGTCAGTGCTGAGGGATTGCCAAACTGTCAGAGGGTCTGTGCTGTGGATACTGTTTCAGAGCTTTGCAGAGATCTCATTCATTTGTCTGAGAAGGATGTTCAGTGTACTCTGTGCTGGTGAAATGTTATAGACCTGTTTGGGTCTCTGTACTGTCAGAGGACTGAGTACTCAGGATGAAACAATGATTTGTAGGAACTATTGCGTTAGGAAGTCACTTTTGAATGGTGAACATTTCAGGAATTCTCTGTGGTTCCTGTTTGACGAGTTTTTTTTTGCCCAAGGGTTAATCCGCTGGACATAGGAGACCAAGGGAAGTGTTGTGTCAATTTATAACAACAGAGAATGAGTCACGTTGTCACACTGAGGTAAAGGTGGTACAGTGGTGCCTTTCCTCAGAGACCAGTTGAACCAGCTGGGCAGCATGGTCTCAGGGTTTGAGGTTGTACAATCTGTTTGCTCAATAGCAGGAAGCTCACATTAATTCTGTCCTGATGGTGTTGGAAGTAATTAATCTTCAACCACAAATGTCTTGCTTCTTATCTCATCCACCCAGAATCCACCTGATCCTCAAGGGTGTGTGCTCCTGTCCTTCCAGAGATGGTATTGTACAGTGAAGGGATTGAATTGGGCTCAGCTGGTGCCTCGTTTGACTCGAAACTGCGGAGAAGAACCCACAGAATTCCAGCGGTCAATGTTAGGATCTTGTTTTTCCTGATATTTAGTAAGGGGACAAATTCAAAGTTTGTAGATGGCACCAAACCAGGAAGAATTGTAAAATATGAGGGGACAGTTCAGAACTCCAAAGCACATTGATAAGTGTGGGAGTTGGGGGAGGTTGGGGAGGCGGATGAAGTTCAGTGCAGAGAAATGGGAGGTGATGCACTTCGGTGGGAAGAAAATTGAGAGTCAATATAAAATTGGGGGGGGGGTGTAATTATAAAGGGGGTGCAGCAGGAGCAGGGGGAACTGAGGGTATGTGTGCACAGATCATTGAAGGTGGCAGTACAGGTAGAGAAAGCAGTGAATAAAGCACACAGTGTCCTCCGCATTACTAACACGGGCACAGAGTACAAGAGAAAGGAGGTGTTGCTGAACTTGTACAAGCCCCTTGTTTGACCCCAGCTCGTGCATTGTGTCCAGGTGTGGGCCCCACATTATCTGAAAGATAGGGAACACATCGGAGCGAGTCCAGGAACAATTTACAAGAATGGTTCCAGGGATGGGAAACGTGAGCAATGTGGATAGGTTGAAGAGGGTGGGACTATTTTCTCTGCGAGAGAAGAAGGCTGAAAGGGAGATCTGATTGACGTTTTCGAAATCCTGAGCATGAGCTGGATAGAGGAGAGAGGAAGAAATAGTTCCCTCTCGGAACAGGATAAAGAATGAGAGGGGCATAGATTTCCAATGATTTGCAAATGAAACAAGAAGGTGCTGGGGAAGCTGAAAGGTCTGAAGGTGAATAACTCACCTGAAGTAGATGAACTACACCCTGACCCTCTGTGGGAGATAGCTGAGGAGATAGTAGGAGCATTGCTGAGGATCTTTTCTTTCTTTATTCTTTAACAGGATGATGACGGTGTCACTGGCTGGGCAGCATTTATTGCCCATCCCGAATTGCCCAGAGGACATTCAAGAGTCAACCACTTTGATGTGGGTCTGGAGTCCCATGTCGGCCAGACCAGGTAAGGATGGCAGTTTCTTCCCCTAAAGGATGTTAGTGAACAGTTGGTTTTTCCGACAACTGGCAATAAATTTATAGGAGTCATTAGATTCTTAACTCCAAATATTCATTGAATTCAAATTCCATCTTTTCCCATGGTGCGTTTGAACCCCGGTCCCAGGAACATTACATGGATCTCTGGATTAACAGTTTGATAAGGTTCCCCATGGTAGAATTCCTGCAATTACTGCAAAAAATACGGAGGTATGGCATTGAGGGTGAGTTGGAGGTTTGGATTAGGAGTTGGCTGGCTGGAAGAAGACAGAGGGTAGTAGTTGATGGCAAAGGTTCATCTTGGAGTGCTGTCACTAGCGGTGTTCCGCAAGGATCTGTTTTGGGACCATTGCTGTTTGTCATTTTTATAAATGACCTGGAGGAGGGGTTAGAAGGTTGGGTGAGCAAGTTTGCGGATGATACGAAAGTCGGAGGAGTGGTAGACAGTGAGGAAGGATGTGGTAGGTTACAGCGGGATATTGATAAGCTGCAGAACTGGGCAGAAAGGTGGCAAATGGAGTTCAATGTAGCTAAGTGAGAGGTGATTCATTTTGGTAAGAGTAATAAAAAGATGGGGTACTGGGCTAACGGTCGGATACTTGGTAGTGTGGATGAGCAGAAATATCTTGGTGTCCATGTACACAAATCTTTGAAAGTTGCCACCCAGGTAAATAGTGTGGTGAAGAAGGCATATGGCGTACTGGCTTTTATTGGTAGAGGAATTGAGTTCCGGAGTACTGAGGTAATGTTGCAGTTGTATAAGACTCTGGTGTGGCCGCATCTGGAGTATTGTGTGCAGTTTTGGTCGCCATACTATAGGAAGGATGTGGAGGCACTGGAACGGGTGCAGAGGAGGTTTACCAGGATGTTGCCTGGTATGGTAGGAAGATCGTATGAGGAAAGGCTGAGGCACTTGGGGCTGCTTTCATTGGAGAAAAGAAGGTTTAGGGGTGACTTGATAGAGGTGTACAAGATGATAAGGGATTCAGATAGGGTCGACAGTGAGAATCTTTTTCCACGTATGGAGTCAGCTATTACAAGGGGGCATAGCTTTAAATTAAGGGGGGGGGGGGGGGGTAGGTATAGGACAGATGTTAGGGGTAGATTCTTTACTCAGCGAGTCGTGAGTTCATGGAATGCCCTGCCAGTAGCAGTGGTGGACTCTCCTTCATTATGGGCATTTAAACGTGCATTGGATAGGCATATGGAGGATAGTGGGCTAGTGTAGGTTAGGTGGGCTTGGATCGGCGCAACATCGAGGGCCAAAGGGCCTGTACCGCGCTGTATTCTTCTATTCTATTCTATTCTATTCCAGTGATAATACCACACGACCATGGCTTCCATAATACCTTTCGGGAATCACTGTCGTCAGGGAGGGTTCCAGTGAACTGGAAAATAGCTAATGTAACATCCTTCTTTAAGAAGGGAAGGAGACAGAAAACAGGAAGCTTGAGGCTATTAAGCCTTATCTCGGTCATTGGTAAGGTGTTAGAGTCCATTATTACAGATGAGATTGTTGAGTGCATAGTAAGAACGGTCTTCATCTTGAGGGGGTCATGCCTTACAAATCTTTTAGAGTTCTTTGAGGATGTAATGAGCAAGTTAGACAAAGCAGAGACAGCACACGTAACATATTAAATTTCCTGAAGGGCTTTGACAAGGTGCCGTACAGGAGTTTACTAAATAAGATATGAGCCCATGGTGTTAGGGACAAGGCACTGGCATGGATAGAGGATTGGCTGACTGGCAGATGGCAGACAGCAGGTGATGAAAGGCTCTTTTACAGGATGGTAGTCAGTGACTAGTGGGTTCCACAGGGCTCAGTGTTGGGATCACAACCATTGATAAGGCAGAAGTGGTTACTGCAAATACTGGAGATTAGAGTCAAGATTAGAGTGGTGCTGGAAAAGCACAGCAGGACAGGCAGCATCCAAGAAGCAGGAAAAATCGACGTTGATTTTTCTGGTGAACAGCTTTTGTCAGAAACGTTGAGTTTTCCTGCTCCTCGGATGCTGCCCGACCTGCTGTGCTTTTCCAACACCACTCTAATCTTGACTCACACCGATTGACGTTGTACAATAACGAGCTGGATGAAGGAACTGAGGGCATTGTTGTATGCTTGTGGATGTCACAGAGTTAGGTGGAGGGACTGGTTGTGTTGAGGAAGCAGGGAGGCTGCAGAAGGACTTGGACAGGCTGGGAGAGTGGGCAAACAAATGGCAGATAGAATACAATGTGGGAAAATGTGAGGTTACGCACTTGATAGGATGAACAGAGGCACAGACTATTTTCTAAATGGAGAAAAGCTTTATAAATATGAAGCAAAAAGGGACTTTACAGTCCTAATTCAGAATTACCTTCAGGTTTATATGCAGTATGTGTTTGTGTAAGCGTACAATTTTCCCTGAAAATGAGGGTCCAATCATTTTCAGTTGCTTCATCAATGACGTTCCCTCCATCACAAAGTCAAAAGTGGGGGTGTTCACCAATGATTTTCTTTTATTCATTTGTGGAAGGTGGGCATCGTTGTCTGACCAACGTCCCCAATTGCCCCCTTGTATAGGTTGTGTTGAGCTGTCTTCTCGAACCCCTGGAGGCCATATGCTGTTGGTCGACCCTCAATGTTCTTGGTGGGTGTGGTGGGGGGGCATGTGGAGTTCCAGGATTGTGACCCAGCGACATTGAAGGAATGGTGATAATTTCCAAATCAGGATGGCGAGTGGCTCAGAGGGGAACTTGCAGGGAGTGGTGTTCCCATGTATCTGCTGTCCATATGGTCTGGCCTGAATCCTCATCCTTAAGAAAGACAGTTGCTAGTGTCTATTTCACGGCTCGGTCATGAATTGGAGATGGGAATATGTCTTTGTCCAGCTGAGGATGTTGGTTCCTCGTGTGGTAAGGGAATCTTTGAAACTACATTTCCACTTGGAGCCCATGAAAAGCTGCCCTCGTGCCTGTATAAAAGTGACCTGTCAAAATGAAGTTTTTCACATCCCAGGCAGTACAGGATGGAGGTGAACAGGATGTACCTGTTATCTGGCAGTGAGCAGGTAGTGAATGACAATTATAAAAATGCCTTCTCTATGCTAATCTAGAGTGTACAGTAATTTTGTTCCTGACTGTATTAGTTCATTCCATATTCCTCAATCTGTATGTCATTGAGTAATGTATCTGTCTTTAAGAGTTGGTCGATTAATTTTCTGCATCATTCTCCAAATCCCACAGCCTGAGGACACATTCAGTCTTACAAATCATTCCAAATAGTTACCAAAAGAAACAAACAGCTTCAACTCAGGATAGTGAGTGGCTTGGAGGGGAACCTGCAGGGGGTGGTGTTCTCATGTATCTCCTGCCCTTGTCCTTTTCGGATCAAAGTGGTTGTGGGTTTGGAAGGTGCTGTCTGAGGATGTTCGATGAATTTCCCAGCCCATCTTGGATATGGTACGCACTGCTGCTACTAAGCATCGGTACTGGAGGGAGTGGACGTTGGTGAATGTGGGGCCAATCAAGCGGGTGATGCTTTCTGTCTGGGTGGTGTCGTGTTTCTTGAATGTTTTGGACATTGACAGTGTCAACAGAAGAAAGTTTCCTGCTTGGTTGAGAGATCAGAAACAAGGAGACATCTTCCTGTGTGTTACCATTGACCAGAAACCCAACTAGATTCACAACATAAACACAGTGGCTCCAAGAGCAGGTCAGAGGCTGGAATACTGCCGCCTCCCCAAAGCATCTCCACCATCGACAAGAAATGTTCATCTCACCAGTCTCCCAAATTATTTCGAAAATAGACACTAGATTTGGCATCATGAATTCCCACAGCCTTTCCTGATGTGCCCCTTTTAAAAGGGAATTGTGAAGGAGCTGTTGATTAGTTAGTTCATAAATAGATAAAGTTGGGACCACTTTAACCAGCCGGGCAGCATGGTTTCAGGATCTGAGGTTGTTCAATCTGTTTGTTCAATAGTAGGAAGCTCATGTTAGTTCTCTCCTGGTGACATGGTGTGTAATTAATGACAAACCACAAACATCTTGCTCCTTATCTCACCCACCCAGAATCCAATTTAATGCCAAGTGTGTATGCTCCTGTCCTTCCAGACATGGCTTTGTATAACAATTGAATTTAATTCGGTTCAGTTTGTGCCTTGTGTGACTCCAAACTGTAGAGCAGTTTCTCCCTGGATTCCCAGGGGTCAGTGTTCGGCATTTTGCTTTTCCTGACGTTAATTAATGATTGAAATCTTGCTGTGCAGGGGATAAGTTCAAAATTTGGAGATGGCACCAAACCAGGAAGAATTGCAAACTGTGACGAATACAGTGCAGGACTGTAAAAGGTCTTTGACAATTTGGGGGAGTGGGGGAGAGAGGGGGCAGATGGGGGTTTAGTGCAGAGAACTGAGAGATGATGCTCTTTGGTGGGAAGGACATTGAGAGACTTATAAATTGGGGGAGGGGCAATTCTAAAGAGGGTGAGGCAGGAGCAGGGCGGGTTGGGGTATATGTGCACAGATCACGAAAGGTGGCAGAACAAGTAGAGAGAGCAGTGAATAAAGCACACAGTGGGGCACACAGAGAGAGGGACAGACCCAGAAAGGGAGAGGCTGAAATAGTGATAATGACAGAGACGCAACAGTGAGAGAAATACAGAGACACAGACAGAAATAGACAGAGGGAAACTGACATGGTCAGAGAGAGAGAGAGACAGAGAGAGAGAGAGAGAGAGAGAGATTCAGAGAGAGAGAGACAGAGACAGACCTACTGGAACAAAGAGAGAGAGAAACACGGGCAGAAAGAGCCTCAGACCGAGAGACAGAGAGGGATGTGTTGAACAGCCCGAGAGAGGCTAAGTGCCATAATCTGTGATTCCACAGGAATTGGTGAATGCTGTCGAAAATTGATGATATTTTTCAGGGAAATTGCTAAGATGCATCCTTTGATGAAAAAGCCAGGAGTGTTTCAGATAAACAGGAACTTTGACTGTCTACACCTGGTGTCCTGACATTCCACACTGTACTCGGTGTTTAATCCCATATCATTGTAACCCTGGCAATGTTTCCCACAATAACAATACCAGTTCGGGTCTGTGAAGTAATTAGCAGGTGGTACCTTAGTGCCAAGGGATGCTCTGATCTCAACATGGCGTGATGTGCTGGATCAGAATTATCTCTCAATTATACTGTTTCTGTTGCAAGACTGTGACACAATATCAATGGTTAAGATAATCAGAAAACATTTGAATGTGATCCCCATGATGCTGTGTGTTAGTTGATGAATTCCCCCCTGTTCACCCTTTCCATTTAAATATTCCACAGACACAGGGAACAAAGCAGAATTTTGTAACATAGTGGCAAGTCTCTGTCTTTCATCATCCACATCTCACAATCTTCCCTCTTGCACATACTCAGCTAGATGGTCTGATCTGAAAGGTTGGGTTTGTAACTGAGTACACAGTCACAGACAGCACTGACTGAATACTCTTTTATCCAAACTCTCCTCATGTTTCACTAGGGCATTTGGACAGGAACGGCCTGACACTCTGTAAACTCTCATGGATTCTCTCCATCCCTGTCTCTAGCGCTCTTTCTCCACAGTTATCTCTCTCTCTTTCTCTTTCTCTTTCTCTTTCTCTTTCTCTCTCTCTCTCTCTTTCTCTCTCTCTGTCCTTATCTCTCAAACACTCTCTCTGCGTCCCTATCTCTCACATATTCGATCTCTGTCCGTTTCCCTCACTCTCTACCTCTTCCTCCGTGACATTGATGTCTGCATTGGCGCCACCTCGTGCTCCCAAGAGGAGGTTAAACAGTTCACCAACTGCACCAACACATTTCACTCTGATATTAAATACATCTGGACCATTTATGACATCTCCATTCCCTTCCTGGAACTCTCCATCTCCATCAAGGATGACCAACTTAACACTGACATTTGCGAAAATCCACTGATTCCCACAGCTACCTGGATTACACCTTATCCCACCCTAACTCCTGCAAAAGAGCTATCCCGTATTCCAAATTCCTCCTCCACCGCAGTATCCACTCCCTGGAGGACCAGTTCCACCACAGAGCACACCAGGTGGCCTCCTTCTTTAAAGACCACAATTTCCCCTCCCACATAGTTAAAGATGCCCTCCAACACATCTCATCCACATCCCATCCCTCTGTCCTCGAACCCCACCCCTCCAAACTCAAAAAGGTCAGAACTACCCCTAGTCCTCACCTTCCACCCCACCAACTATTGCATAAATTGCATCATCCGCCGACATTTCTGCAACATACAAACGGACCCCACCACCAGGGATAGATTTCCCTCTACACCCCTGGAAGAAATAAACCTTTACAAGGTCACCCTTCACCATCCAATGGTCCAGAGAAAATAGCCCCAGTCCAATCAACCTCTCCCTGCAGCTCAAACTCTCCACCCTGGCGACATCCTTGTATATCTGTTCTGCGGCTTTTCAAGTTTCACAAAATGTTTCCTTCAGCGGAGTGACCAAAATTGAACGCAGTATTCCAAACGTGGCCGCACCAATGTCCTATGCAGCTGCAACATGACCTCCCAACTCCTATACGCAATGCACTGACCAAAGCTTATCATCAAAACCAAATATTAATTGAAGATACAATCATTTGTTAAGACAAAGTCAAGTAACACACACATATAAATAGTTATCCCTCGAACCATCCCCAAAACACACCAACATAACCTCAATAAAAACTGAAAGAACTTCAGATGCTGTAAATCAGGAACAAATCAAGAGTTGCTGGAAAAGCTCAGCAGGTCTGGCAGCATCTGTGGAGAGAAATGGAGAGGATGCTGCTCGACCTGCTGAGCTTTACTGTCGTTCTCTCCAACATAATTTCACTCTTCATGAAAACAGAAAAACAAATATTCTCTGCAAGGATTGTATTTCTAAAACCAAAAACACTTTGGCCAATAGGTCATTGTTGAAGACAGAATGTCTGAAGCATAAAATCTTTCAAAGTCTATCACCTCTGTGTTATTACACGTGTGACCATCACTAATCACACAGGGCTGTCTCCGGTATCTATCAGCTTGTTCAGGGAAATACAATCGAGAAGTTCATTCGATCACTCTTTCAGAAGGAAGGGAAAGGTTTCATCCTGAACTCAACAAGTGGGTTATTTCTTTCACCAATCATGGGAGTGATCAGATGGGGAGCCCTTCCTCACAGGCTTTATGTCCCTCATCCAATTACAGACACAAAGCACTCTCTCCATGCAGTTACTGTGCAAACAGCCACAGCACGGTGTACAGCACAGTGAGCAATGAGCACAAGTCATGTCATTTCATGGAAGTTTGGTTTTTAGAAAAGCAGTGCCTGTGACCTTTAAAGAAACCACTCGAGGTATTTATACAAAATATGAAATAAATCAACAGTGTCCGCACATTATATGGGAAGACCATTCCCGGCAAGGTCCCTTTGAAAACACTCTTCACCCTGACTTGGAAATATATCGCCGTCTCTTCAGTGTCGCTGACTCAAAATTCCAGATTTCCCTTCCTGAGGGTATTGTGGGTCACCTACAGCACACGGACTACAGCGGTTCAAGAAGGGAACTCACCTCCACCTTCTCAAAGACAACTAGGGATGGAGCAATAAATGCTGGGCCCATCCAGCAATGCCCACATCCCAATTAAAGAATTGAAAGAAATATGTTTCTTTGAAAGCTCTCTAAACAAATTCCAACAGTTTCAAAAGATTCATAGTTGTGTTGTTCTGTGTCACTTCTACCTTCCCTACTCTAGAATGACACGTCATGCACGTGTGTGTCTTTGTGTGTGTGCACGTGTGCAAGAGAGAGAGAGCATAAATTTGAGAGTGTGTGTCTGTGTGCATGTGTGTCTGTGTGTGTGTGTGCGTATGCGTCTTTGCCCATGTGTGTCTCAGTGTGTGTGTCTGCAGGGGTGTGTTTATGTGTATGTGTGTGATTGTGTCGTGTGCATGTGTACATGTGTGTGTGTATGCATTTGTGCCCTTGAGAGTGTGTTGTTTTAGTGTGTGTATGTGAGTGTATGTATGTAAGTGTGTCTGAGTATACATGTCTGTGGCTGTGTGTGTCTCAGTGTGTGTGTCTCATTGTGCGTGTTTGTGTGGATGTGCTTGTTTCCCTGTGTTTGTGTGGCTGTGTGTGTCTCAGTGTGCGTGTTTGTGTGTGTGTGCTTGTTTCCCTGTGTTTGTGTGGCCGTGTGTGTCTCAGTGTGTGTGTGTGTCTGTGTGGATGTGCTTGTTTCCCTGTGTTTGTGTGAGTGAGAGAATATTTGTATCTGAGTGCATTCTGTGTGTGAGTGAGTGAGTGTGAGTTTTGTGACATTTTGTGTATGGAACATAGAACAGTACAGCACACGAATGGGCCCTTAGACTCACTATGTTGTCTACCATGACGCCAAATTAAACGAATCCTTTCTGCCTGCAAATGGTCCATATCCCTCCATTGCTTGCATACTCATGTACTTATCTAAAAGTCCCTTAAATACCCTTATCTTATCTAACTCCACCACCACCCCAGCAGTGCCACTCACACTCCTACCTCTCTCTGCGTAAAATTTTTCCCCTCTAACGTTAAATGCAAGACCCTCAGTGTCATATATTTCAACTCTGGGAAAAAGATTCTGAACATTAACCCTACATAAGCAGCTCATAACTTTATAAACTTCTATCAAGACTCCCCACAGCCTCCACTGCTCCAGAGAACGCAATTCAAGTTTGTTCACATCATTCCTTGTAGCTCATACCCTCTCATCGAGGCATCCCCGTAAACCTCTTCTGCACCCTCTCCAAAGCCTCCATATCCTTCCTGTAATGTGACAAACAGAAATGAACACAATACTCTACATGTGGCCTGTACAACGTCTGATAAAACTTCAACATGACATCCTGACTCTTGAACTCTATTCCCTGACCAATGAAGACAAGATTCCATACGCCTTCTTTACCTACCTATCTATGTAAGTATGTGTGTGTGTGTGTGTGTGTGTGTGTGGCGGGGGGGGGGGGGGGGGGGGGGGGGTATGTGTGTTGCCATAAAAATCTCCACATTTGTAGATATATGTTTTTGAAAATACACACCGTTACGTTCCATGCTGATGTTTTCTCGGTGGACATGTCTATGTTTATGGGTGAAGCAAATAGAAAGTAAAGATTATTTAGAAGCCACAGGATTGGGAATCTTTCGAAAACCAGCAAAGGATAATTAAAACATCAATAAACTGATGAAGATGAAATCTGAGAGTAAGCTAGCTTGTGATACAAAAGGAGGTTGGAAATAGCTTTTTGTAGATATACTGTGTACAAAGGAAGGAACAGGCAAGAGTGGACATTAGATCACTGGAAAAGGCCATCACTTAGGATAATGGTCTGGGGAAGCTAAAAGGTCTGAAAATGGTTAAATTGCTTCGACCACACGGACTACAGCAGGGAATAGCTGAGGAAATTGTGGAGTCATTGGTCGTGATCTATCAGGATTCACTACAGACAGGGAGGGTCCCAGAGAACTGGAGCCGAAAATGTTTGCTGGAAAAGTGCAGCACGTCAGGCAGCATCCAAGGAGCAGGAGAGTCAACGTTTCGGGCATGAGCTCCTCTTCAGGAATGAGGAAAGTGTGCCACTCCGGCCTATCACCCTCACCTTAACCTCCATCCACCTATCGCATTTCCAACGCCCCTCTCCCAATTCCCTCTCCCTACCTTTTATCTTAGCCTGTTTGGCAAATTTTCCTCATTCCTGAAGAAGGGCCCATGCCCGAAACGTCGATTCTCCTGCTCCTTGGATGCTGCCTGACCTGCTGCGCTTTTCCAGCAACACATTTTCAGCTCTGATCTCCAGCATCTGCACTCCTCATTTTCTCCCAGAGAACTGGAAAACGTTTGAGACTGTTTGTGTGTGTGGAAGAGTGAGCATATATCTTGTGTGTGTGTGTGTTAATGCCCATTTTGTCTCAGTGTGTGTGTGTATGTGTGTAACTGCGTCGTGTGCATGTGTCCATGTGTGTGTGAGTGCATGTGGTTCTGTGTCTGTGTGAGTATGTGCCTGTGTGTGTGTGCGCGCATGCATGTGTGTTTGTGCCTTTGAGAGTTTGTTGTTTAAGTGTGCGTATGTGAGTGTGTGTATGAGTGTGAGTCTTTGCCCATGTGTGTCTCAGTGTCTGAGTCTGTGCGGGTGTGTGTACGTGTATGTGTGTGACTATCGTGTGCATGTGTGCATCTGTGTGTGAGTGCATGTGTTTCTGTGTCTGTGTGAGTATGTGTCTGTGTTTGTGTGTGTGTATGCGTGTAAGCATACATGAGTGTATGTGTGCCAGTGTGTGTGTGTGTGTACCTTTTTTTGCCTTTGAGAGTGTATTGTTTGTGTGTGTATGTGAGTGTGTGTATGTAAGTGTGTCTGTATGTCTGTGTGTATGTGTCTGTGGCTGTGTATGTCTCAGTTCATATGACAATAGACAGTAGGTGCAGGAGTAGGCCATTCAGCCCTTCGAGCCTGCACCGCCATTCAATATAATCATGGCTGATCATTCCTAATCAGTATCCTGTTCCTGCCTTATCTCCAAAACCCTTGATTCCACTATCTTTGAGAGCTCTATCCAACTCTTTCTTAAATGAATCCAGAGACTGGGCCTCCACTGCCCTCTGAGGCAGAGCATTCCACACAGCCACCACTCTCTGGGTGAAGAAGTTTCTCCTGAGCTCTGTCCTAAATGGTCTACCCCGTATTTTTAAGCTGTGTCCTCTGGTTCGGCACTCACCCATCAGTGGAAATATGTTTCCTACTGCCAGAGTGTCCAATACTTTCATAATCTTAAACGTCTCAATCAGATCCCCTCTCAGTCTTCGAAACTCAAGGGTATACAAGCCCAGTCGCTTCAGTCTTTCAGTGTAAGGTAATCCTGCCATTCCAGGAATTGACCTCGTGAATCTACACTGCACTCCCTCAATAGCCAGAATGTCTTTCCTCAAATTTGGAGAACAGAACTGCACATAGTACTCCAGGTGTGGTCTCACCAGGGCCCTGTACAGCTGCAGAAGCACCTCTTTGCTTCGATACTCAATTCCTCTTGTTATGAAGGCCAGCATGCTATTAGCCTTCTTCACTACCTGCTGTACCTGCATGCTTGCTTTCATTGACTGGTGTACAAGAACACCCAGATCTCTCTGTACTGCCCCTTTACATAAATTGATTCCATTGAGGTAGTAGTCTGCCTTCCTGATCTTGCCACCAAAGTGGATAACCATACATTTATCCACATTAAACTGCATCTGCCATGCATCTGCCCACTCACTTAACTTGTCCAGGTCACCCTGTAATCTACTAACATCCTCATCACATTTCACCCTGCCACCCAACTTTGTATCATCAGCAAATTTGCTAATGTTATTGCTGATACCATCTTCTATATCATTAACATATATTGTAAAAAGCTGCGGTCCCTGCACGGATCCCTGCGGTACCCCACTGGTCAGTGCCTGCTATTCTGAAATGGAGCCGTTTATCACTATCCTTTGTTTCCTATTAGCCAACCAATTTTCAATCCAATCTAGTACTTTGCCCCCAATACCATGCGCCCTAATTTTACCCACTAACGTCCTGTGTGGGACTTTATCAAAAGCTTTCTGAAAGTCCAGGTACACTACATCTACTGGATCTCCCTCGTCCAACTTCAGAGTTACATCCTGAAAAAATTCAAGAAAATTAATCAAACGTGATTTCCCCTTCATAAATCCATGCTGACTTTGTCCTATCCTGTTCCTACTATTCAGATGTGCAGTAATTTCATTCTTTATAATAGACTCCAGCATCTTTCCCACCACTGAGGTCAGACTAACTGGTCTATAATTTCCTGCTTTCTCTCGCCCACCTTTCTTAAAAAGTGGTATAACATTAGCCACCTTCCAATCCTCAGGAACCGACCCCGAATCTATTGAACTCTGGAAAATAATCACCAACGCATCCACGATTTCCCGAGCCACCTCCTTCAGTACCCTGGGATGCAGACTATCAGGTCCCGGAGACTTATCAACCTTCAGACCTAACAGTCTCTCCAACACCAAATCCTGGCAAATATAAATTCCCTTAAGTTCAGGTCCTTCAGCCACTGTTACCTCAGGGAGATTGCTTGTGTCTTCCCCAGTGAACACAGATCTGAAGTACCCATTTAATTCCTCTGCCATTTCTTTGTTCCTAGTAATATATTCCCCGGTTTCTGTCTTCAAGGGCCCAATTTTTGTCCTAACCATTTTTTTTGCCTTGCACATACCTAAAAAAGCTTTTACTATCCTCCTTAATATTCTTGGCCAGTTTACCTTCGTACCTCATTTTTCCTCTGCGTATTTCCTTCTTAGTAATCCTCTGTTGCTCTTTAAAAGCTTCCCAGTCCTCAGTTTTCCCACTTATCTTAGCTATGTTATACTTTTTCTCTTTTAACTATATATGTTTCTTTACTTCCCTCGACAGCAACGGCCGCCCATGCCTCCTCCTGGGATCTTTCTTCCTATTAGGAATGAACTGAACCTGCAACTTCTGCATTATACACAGAAATATCCGCCATTGTTCCTCCACGGTCATCCCTGCTAAGGTATTGCACCATTGAACTTTGGCCAGCTCCTCCCTCATAGCTCCATAGTTCCCTTTATTCAACAGAAGTACTGTCACTTCCGACTGTACCCTCTCCCTCTCAAATTGCAGATTGAAGCTTATTGTATTATGGTCACTACTTCCCAATGGCTCCTTCACTTCGAGGTCTCTGACCAATTCTTGTTCGTTCCACAATACCAGATCCAGAATTGCCTTCTCCCTGGTCGGCTCCAGGACCAGCTGCTCTAAGAATCCATCTCTGAGGCACTCCACAAAGTCTCTTTCTTGAGTCCCAATACCATCCTGATTCTCCCAGTCTACCTGCATGTTAAAATCCCCCATAACAACTGTAGTGACATCTTTGCGAATGGCCAATTTCAGCTCCTGATTTAACTTACATCCGATATCCAGACTACTGTTTGGGGGCCTGTAGATGACTCCCAAGAGGGTCTTTTTACCCTTAGTATTTCGAAGCTCTATCCACACTGACTCTACATCCCCTGACTCTAGGTCCACCCGCGCAAGGGACTGAATATCGTCCCTTACCAACAAGGCCACCCCACCCCCTCTGCCCGTCAGTCTGTCCTTACGATAGCACGTGTAGCCTTGAATATTCATTTCCCAGGCCCTGTCCACTTGAAGCCACGTCTCAGTTGGCTGTGTGGAAGTGTTTGTTTCATTGCGTGTGCGAGTGAGAGAATCTTTGTGTCTGTGTGTGAGTGAGTGAATGTGCGTTTATGTAACATTTTGTGTATAGAACATAGAACAGTACAGCTCAGGAACGGGAACTTAGACCCATTATGATGTCTACCATGACGCCAAATTAAACTAATCCTTTCTGCCTGGAAGTAGTCCATAACCCTCCATTGCTTGCATACTCATGTGTTTATCTAAAAGTCCCTTAAATGTCCTTGTCAGATTTATCTGCCTCCACCACCATCTCAGCAGTGCCACTCACTCTCCTACCTCTCTCTGTGTAAAAGACTTTCCCCTCTAACGTTAGATGCATGACTCTTAGTACGAGACATTTCAACTCTGTGAAAAAGATTCTGACCATCAACCCTACATATGCAGCTCAGAACATTATAAACTTCGATCAAGACTCCCCTCACCCTCCACCGTTACAGAGAACACAACACAAGTATTTTCACATCTCTCCGTGTAGCTCATGCCCTCTCACTGAGGCATCCTGCTAAACCTCTTCTGCGACCTCTACAAAGCCTCCACAAACAGACATGAACACAGTACTCTACATATGGCTGATACAAAGGCTGATAAAACGGCCACATGACATCCTGACTCTTGAATTCAATTCCCCGACTAATAAAGGCAAGATGCCAGATACCCTATCTACCTGTATGTGAGTGTGTGTGTGTGTGTGTGTGTGTGTATCTCTGCGTGTGTGTGTGTGTGCACTTATCACTGCACGTGTGTGTGTGTGTGTGTGTTGCAATGTAGATGTCCACATTTGTAGATATATGTTTTTGGAAATGCACACCAATACGTACCATGCTGATTTTTGACTCAGTGAACCTGTCTATAATTATAGGTAAAGCATACAGAAAGTGAAGGTTGGGAATCCTTTGAAAGCCACAGGATTGGGAATCCTTTGAAAACGGCAGAACATCACTAAAAAAATCAATAAGGGTAAAGAAGATGAAATCTGAGAGTCAGCTAGCTCGTTATACAAAAGCAGATTGGAAAGAGCTTTTTGTAGATATATACAAAAGAAGGAACAATCAAGAGTCGACATTGGATCAGTGGAAACTGAGACTGGGGAAGTAGAAATGGGGAACAAAGAAACAGAGAGGGAATTGAGCAGATGCTTTGCATCAGTTTTCATGGTGGAAGATACCAACAGCATGCCATGCTTGTGGCACAGATGAGGGTGGTGGCCAACACTAAGGAGAATGTACTGTGGAAACTGAAAGGTCTGAAGGTGGATAGATCACCCAGACCAAACGGATTACACCAGGGGATAGCTGAGGAGATTGTGGAGCTATTCAGGAATCACTGAGATCAGGGAGCGTCCCAGGGATCTGGAAAATGGCTAATGTAACATTCTGGTTGAAGGAAGGAGGGGGACAGAAGCCAGGAAACTATAGTTCGGTTCGCCTGACCTCGGTCATTGGTAAGATTTTCGAGTGCATTATTAAAGATAAGATTACAGAGTGCATGGTAAAATCGGGCTGAGTCAGCATGGGTTCATCGGGGTGAGGGGGACATGCCTGACAAGTCTGTTCTAATACTTTGAGAAGGGAACAAGTAAGTGAGGCAAAGGAGAGCCAGTCAATGAGCTCAATCTGAATTTCCAAAAGATATTTGAAAGAGTGCCATATAGGAGGCTGTGAAATCAGATAAGAGCCCATGGTGTTAGGGGCAGTGTACTGGCATGGATAGAGGATTGGCTGCTGGAAGGTGGTAGAAGGTGGGGATAAAGGAGTCTTTTATCAGGAAGGCACTGAGTGACTAGTGAAGTCCTATAGGGGTCAGTGTCGGGACCACAACTGTTCACATTGTACATTAACAATCTGGGCGAAAGGGTATTGCCACTAAGTTTGTGGATGACACAGAGATAGGTGGAGGGACAGGTGCTGTCAAGGATGTGGGGAGGCTGCAGAAGGACTTGGACAGACTGGGAGAGTGGGCAAAGAAGTGGCAGATGGAATATACTGTAGGAAAGTGTGAAGTTATGCACTTTGGAAGAATAGAGGTACAGACGATATTCTAAAATGGAAACAGCTTCAGAAACAAGAAGCAAAAAGGATCTTATGAGTCTGAGTTCAGGACTCTCTAGAGGTTGTATCTTTGAGTTCCCCAGGACCCAATCATCTTCAGCTGCTTCATCAACGACATTCCCCCCAACTTAAGGTCAGAAGTGGGAATGCTCACTGCTGATTGTTCAATGTTCAGCACCATTTACTACACCTCAGATACTGATGGAGTCCATGTTCAAAGGCAGCAAGCCCTGGACAATATCCAGGCTTGGGCTGACATGTGGCAAGTAATATTTGCCACATACACGTGCCAGGCAATGGCCATTTCCGATAAGAAAAGTCATCTCTTGACATTCAATAGTGCTACCTTTAAATAGTCCCTCAATACCAACATCCTGGGAGTCACCATTGACGAGAAACTCAACTTAACTCACCACAGAAACACAGTAGCTACAAGATCACGCCAGAGACTCGGAATACTGCATCAAGTAACTCACCTCCTGACTCCCCAAAGCCTGTCCATCATCAACAAGGTACAAGTCTGGAGTTTGCTGGAAGATTCCATGAGTTGTCAATAAGAGATGGTGTAACACATGGGACTCTGGGGAAGCTGATGTGTAAGTTGACCGTGAACATGGGATGTCAGCAGAGTAGTATCTGAGAACCCTTTGTGAGATTTCTCAGCTGACACTCCGTGGAAGGGGAGCTGACTTGTTTGCTGCATTCGATGGAGGTTGTGATACTGGGTCAAGAAATTCTGTGACACTGCTATCGATTCAAATATCACAAACATCTCATCGACAAATCAGAGATACTCAGGGAGTGGGAGGTAAGCAATGCTTCTGACAAAAGAGTGTTTCTGATGAGGACCAACACAGATGTTTGCAAGTGGCTTTGTTGAACATAGAACATAGAACAATACGGGGCAGAACAGGCCCTTCGGCCCTCGATATTGCGCCGACTGTGAACTAATCTAAGCCCCTCTCCTACACTATCCCATTATCATCCACGTGCTTATGCAAAGACTGTTTAAATGCCCCTCATGTGGCTGAGTTAACTACAGTGACAGGCTGGGCCTTCCACACCCTTACCACTCTCTGAGTAAAGAACCTGCCTCTAACATCTGTCTTGAATCTATCACCCCTCAATTTGCAGCTACATCCCCTCGTAAAAGCCAATGTCATCATCCTAGGAAATAGACTCTCATTGTCCACACTATCTAATCCTCGGACCATCTTGTGTGTTTCAAGTAAATCACCTCTTAGCCTTCTTCTCTCCAATGAGAACAGACCCAAGTCCTGATTTGGAGATGCCGGTGTTGGACTGGGGTGTGCAAAATTAAAAATCACACAGCACAAGGTTATAGTCCAACAGGTTTAATTGGAAATTAACTTTGTAGACCCGAGTCCCTCAGCCATTCCTCATAAGACTTTCGCTTCAGACCAGGAAACAGTCTGGTAATTCTCCTCTGCGTCTTTTCTGATGCTTCCTCATCGCTTCTGTAATGGGGTGACCAGAACTATGCACAGCATTCCGAGTCAGGATTAGCATTTTGTACAGTTGCAACATGAAAACACAGCTGCTGAACTCAATCCCTCTACCAATAAAACCTAACATACTGTATGCCTTCTTAACAGCACTATCAACCTGGGCGACAACTTTTAGGGATCTAAATATGTGGACACCAAATTTCGTCTGCAAATCCACACTCCCAAGAATCTTTCCACTGACCCAGTATTCTGCCTTCCTGTTATTCTTCCCAAAGTGAATAACCTCACATTTATCTGCATTGAACTCCAGTTGCCACCTTTCAGTCCAGTTCTGAAGTTTCTCTGCAAAATGTCCAACATTCCACCGACTTAGTATCATCTGCAAACTTACCTCTGCCAGCGTCCAAGTCGTTTCTAAAAATAGCAAACAGCAATGGTCCCAAAACAGATCCTGTGGCACACTACTAGAACCGGACTCCAGGCTGAATATTTTTCATCAACCATCACTCGTTGCCTTCTTTCAGAAAGCCAGTTTCTAATCCAAAAGCTAACTCACCTTCGATCACATGCCTCTGCATTTTTACCAGTAGCCTACCATGTGGAACCTGATCAAAGCTTTACTGATGTCTATGTACACCATGTCAACTGTCCTACCATCATCAATACGCTTGGTCACCGTTCAAAAAATTTCAATGAGGTTTGTGAGACACAACCTGCTCTTGACAAATCCATACCTACTATTTCCAATAAAATTGTTGCTTGTGAGATGATTATAAATCCTATCTCTTATAATCCTTTCTAAAACTTTTCCTACAACAGACATAAGGGCTCACCTGTCTACAATTACCTAGGTCAGCTCTACTGCCCCTCTTGAACATGGGCACAACATTTGCAATCCTCCAGTCCTCTGGAACTAAACCTGTAGACAATGACGACTCAAAGATCAAGGCCAAAGGCTCTGCCATCTCTTTCCTAGCTTCCCAGTGAATCCTCAGAAAAATCCCATCTGGCCCAGGGACTTACCTACTTTCACTCCTTCTAGAAATAATATCACCTTCTCCTTACTAACCTCAAGCCTTTCAAGTCTCATAATGTGTATCTTAGTCTTCTCCTCTATAATATCCTCCTTTTCCTTAGTGAGAACAGATGGGAAATATTTATTCAGCACCTCTTCAATCTCCACAGGGTCCACACACAACTTCCCACTTCTGTCTTTGACAGGCCCTTTTCCTACCTTAGTCATCGTTTTATTCCTCCATATTGAGAGAAAGTTTTAGTGTTCTCCTTTATTCTACCTGCTAAAGACTGCTCATGTCCCCTCCTTGCTCTTCTTAATTCTACCTGTAAATCCTATCTAGCTTTTCTGTAACTCACCATCGCCTCATCTGAACCATCTCATCCCAACATCACATTAGCCTCTCTCTTCTGCTGAACGAGATATGCCATGTTTTTTTTTAGTAAACCACGGTTCCCTTACCATCTTTTCAGTTCTCTTGCCACCTCCTCCTTGCCTGACAGGGACATATCTATCAAAGACACACAATATCTGTTCCTTAAGCCAGTTCCACATTTCGATTGTCTCCATCCCCTGCATTTTGCTGCCCCATTCTTAACCTCCTTAGTCCTGCCTAATCGCCTTATAATTGCCCTCTCCCTATCTATAACTCTTGCCCTGTGGCATATACGTATTCTTTTCCATCACTAAACTAAATGTAACTGAATTATGGTCATGATTTGGAGATGCCGGTGTTGGACTGGGGTGTACAAAGTTAAAAATCACACCACCTGATGAAGGAGCAGCATTACGAAAACTAATCCTTCCAATTAAACCTGTTGGAGTATAACCTGGTGTTATGTGATTTTTAACTTTGAATTGTAGTCACTCTCTCTAATGTGCTTACCTATTTCTAAATCAAACACCTGGCCTTGTTCATTACCAAGCACCAGATCTAATGTGGTCTCCCGACTTGTCAGCCCTTCGATGTACTGTATCAGAAAACCCTCCTGCACACATTGGACAAAAGCTGATCCATCCGACGTAATAGAGTTGTGGCATTTCCAGTCAATGTTGGGGAAGCTAAATTCCCCCATAATGACCACCCTGTACCTTTCACTTCTGCCCAGAATCGATTTGCCAATCCTCTCCTCCACATTCCAGGAACTTTGTAGAGGACTGTTAAAAACTCCCAGCGATGTGACCTCTCCTTTCCTGTTTCTATCCTCAGCCCATGCCACCCATGTCGATTAGACCTCGTCAAAAGTTCTTCCATCCATTATTATACCGTCCAAAGCCACACCACCCTCTCTTTTACCGCCTTTCCTGATTTCTTTGAAAGACCTAAACAGTGGAACTTGCAACACCCATTCCTGACCTTGCTCTATCCATGTCTCAGTCATGATCACAACATTGAAGTCCCAGGTACCTATCCATGCTGCAATCTCACCTACCTGTTTCCGGATACTCCTGGTGTTGAAGTAGACACACTTCAAACCAGTTTGCTGTCTGCCAGCATGCTCCTGTGACCATGAAATCTTGTCCATGTCCTCCCTACTCTTATCCACCTGTGTATTGGAACACCCCCCACCCCCCGCTGAGCTCGTGTAATCTCACCCAAATAGCACCAGCAGATTTCCCACTCAGGATATTAATACCCCTCTGGTTCAAGTGAAGACCGTCCTATTTGTACAGGTCCCACCTTTCCCAGAATGAAGCCCAATTATCTGTGTACCTGAAACCCTCCCTCCTGCACCATCCCTGCAGCCACGTGTTCAGCTGATATCTCTCTTCGTCTCACTCTCACATGGCACGGGTAACAAACCATAGATTCCTGAAGATGGGCTTATGCCCGAAACGTCGATTCTCCTGTTCCTTGGATGCTGCCTGACCTGCTGCGCTTTTCCAGCAACACATTTTCAGCTAACAAACCAGAGATAACAACTCCTTTTGTTCTTGCTCTCAGCTTCCACCCTAGCTGCCTGAAATCCTGCCTTACATCCCTATCCCTCTTTCTACCTATGTCATTGGTACCGATATGGACTATGACTTAGGGTCAGTCACCCTCTCCCTTCATGACCCCAAAGACACGATCCGAGACATCACGGACCCTAGCACCTGGGAGGCAACACACAAACCATGAGTCCTTTTCGTTCTCAACAAATCTTCCATCTGATCCTCTCAGTATTGAGTCCCCAATGACTAACCCTCTCCTCCTTTCCCTGCTTCCCTTCTGTGCAACAGGGACAGAATCTGTTCCAGAGACTGCACCCCACTGCATACCCCTGGTAAGTCATCCTACTATAGGACAAGCCGAACAGAGAACTGCCAGGGAATTCCTTGAGGCATGGCACTCATCCACTGATTCAATCAACAAGCACATCGACCTGGACCCAATATGCTGGCCACTGCAGTGGACAGCTGGAACTGACAACCGGAAGCGGCAGATTCAAACCACTACAAATGCCGGAGAAAAGATCACAGAAGCGCTTCACAGAAGGTTCCCACTCAGGTGACTGAGTATGTCACCTAGACAGGGGACGAAACGTCTGCAACACAAATTCCCAGCTCGGCGAACAGAACCACCACAACAAATAATGTTATTTGTTATTTATATAAATGATTTAGATGAGAATGTTGGAGGTATGGTTCGGAAGTTTGTGGATGACACCAATATTAATGTTGTAGTGGACAGTGAAGAAGGTTATCTGGGAAGGCAGCGAGGTCTTAATAAACTAGGCCAGTAAGCTGAGGGATGGCAAATGGAGTTTAATTTAGACAAATGTAAGGTGTTTCATTTTGTTGGGACAAACCAGGGCAGGATTTACAAAGTCAATGGGAAGACCCTGGGGAGTGGTATAGAACAAAGCAGTCTCGGAGTACAGGTTCAAAGCTCCTTGAATGTGGATTCACAGGTAGACAGAATGGTGACAAAGGCTTTTGGCAAGCAAGCATTCATCAGTCAGAGCATTGAGTATAGGAGTTGGAATGTCTTGTTGCAGCTGAACAAGATGGGGTGAGGCCACATTTGGAGAACTGTGCACTTCTGGTCACACTGCTGTAGAAAGGATAGTGTTAAACTAGAAAGAGTGCAGAAATGATTTGCTGGGGTGCTACCTGGACTTGAAGTTTTGTGGTATAAGGAGAGGTTGGATAGACTGAGACTTTTTTTCCCTGGAGTGCAGGAGACTGAGGGATGACATTATAGAGGTTTATAAAATCATGAGAGACATCGATAAGGTAGATAGCCAGTTTTGAAAAAAAATTGTCACTCCGATTGAGGTTCTTGATGTAGGTTTTCTCGTTGAGCTGGAAGGCTCATTTTCAGACATTTCATCACCATACTAGGTAACATCTTCAGTGAGCCTCCCGACGAAGCCCTACTAGTGTTCCCTGCGTTCCATTTATACGTTTGGGTTCCTTGGGCTGGTGATATCATTTCCTGTTCTTTTTCTCAGGAGGTGGTAAATGGAATCCAAGTCAATGTGTTTGTTGATAGAGTTCAGGTTGGAGTGCCATGCTTCTAGGAAGTCTTGTGCATGTCTCTGTTTGGTTTTTCCTAGGATGAATGTGTTGTCCCAGTCAAAGTGGTGTGTGAGGATACTGGTGAGAGAAGGACATGTCGTTTTGTGGCGAGCTGATGTTCATGTATCCTGGTTGCGAGTTTTCTGCGTGTTTGTCCAATATAGTGCTTGTTACCGTTCTTGCACAGTATTTTGTAAATGACATTAGTTTTGATTGTTGCCTGCATAGGTTCTTTCAATTTCATCAGCTGCTGTTTTAGTGGGTTGGTGGTTTTGTGGTTTTGTGGGCTATCATGATGCCAAGGGGACTGAGTAGTCTGGCAGTCATTTCCAAGATGTATTTGATGTTGGAAAGAGTGGCTCGGGTTTCTGGACATGTTTTGCCTGCTTGTTTAGGGTTGTTGCTGAGAAATAGGTAGACTATGTTCATTGGGTATCCATTCTTTTTGAATGTGCTGCATAGGTGGTTTTCCTCTACTCTGCGCAGTTGCTCTGTGCTGCAGTGCGTGGGGACTCATTGAACTAATGTCCTGATGCAGCTTCGTTTTTGGGTGTTTGGATGATTGCTTCTATAGTTCAGTATTTGGTCGGTATGTGTTGTTTTCCTGTAGACGCTGGTTTGAAGTTCCCCGTTGGCTTTTAGCTCCACTGTGACATCTAGGAATGGCAGTTTGTTGTTGATTTCCTCCTCTTTAGTGAACTTTATGCCAGTAAGGACATTATTGATGATCTTGAAGGTTTCTTCTCATTTTCTCCTCTTCGTGATGACAAAGGTGTCATCCATGCAGCGGACCCAAAGTTTGGGTTGGATGGTTGGCAGAGCTGTTTATTCAAGTCTCTGCATTACTGCCTCTGCTAAGAATCCTGCTGGTTTGTCTGCAGGTTTTCTTGTTGAAGGTGAAGTGTGTGGTAAGGCATAGGTCCACTAGCTTGACGACACTGTCCTTGCTGATGAAGTTGGTGGTGTTTGGTGTATGTGTCTTTGGGTCTTCTAATAGTGTAGTCAGTGTTTCCTTGGCCAGGTTGATGTTGATTGATTTGGACAGGGCTGTTACATCAAAGGAGACCATTATTTCATCCTCTTCTATCTTGGGTGTCTTTGATGATCTTCAGGAATTCTTGGGTGGAGTCTACACCTATATAGCGCATTCAAAAAGGATGGATACCCAATGAACATAGTCCGCCGAATTCTCAGGAAAAACCCAAGCAAGTAGACAAAATGCGTCCAGAAACCGTCGCCACTCTCCCCTACATCAAATACTTCTCAGAAATGGCTGCCAGACTACTCAGACCCCTTGGCATCACGGTAGCCCACAAACCCACCAACACACTAAAACAGCAGCTAATGAACTTGAAAGACCCAACACAGCCAACAAGCAAAACTGATGTCATTTACAAAATACTGTACAAGAACACTACATTGGACAAACAGGCAGAAAACTCTCCACCAGAAAACATGAATATAAACTAGCCACAAAAAGACTTGACCCTCTCTCACTAGTATGAAGGACACTACTTTGACTGGGACAACACATCCATCCTAGGACATGCCAAATAGAGGCACACATGAGAATTCCTTGAAGCATGGCATTCCAACTGGAACTCTATCAACATACACATTGACCTGGACCCCATTTACCACCCCTGAGAAGAAAAACATGAAATGACATCACCATTGGAAATGACGTCACCACAGGAAATGAAATCACCAACCCAAGGAAACCCAAACATATAAATTAAAAACAGGAAACATCAGCAGTGCTTCATTTGGAGGCTCACTGAAGATGTTACCTAGTATGGTGACGAAACGTCTGAAAATGAAACTTCCAGCTCAGCGAGCAAACCTAGATCCAGAAGGTAGATAGCTGACAGATTTTTCCCATGGTAGGGAAGTCTAAAACTCGAGAGAAAAGGTTTAAGGTGAGAGGCAGCGATATAAAATTTCTTTCACACAGAGGGTGGTGTGTTTCTGGAAGAGGATGCCAGAGGTCGTGGTACAGGCAAATAGAAGTGAGGATGGAGTTCCTGTCAATGTGTTGGATTCAGGCTTCACCAAGTCCCACAATTGCACATGGTAGATCATCGTTTGCATCATTACCACAGGCACAAGTTTCACTTTAGCATGAAATACTGAAGGAATGTGTGCGTGTGTATGAGAGAATGTGAGTGTGTGTGTGATAGAATGTTTGCGTAAGAGTGTGTGAGAGAGAGTGTGCGCGTGTTTGTGTTTGTATGTGTGAGAGTGTGTGTGTGAGAGAGATAGTTTGTGAGAGAGTGGGTGTTTGTATGTGTGAGAGTGTGTGTGTGAGAGAGAGCGTGTGTGTATGAGGGTGAGTTAGAGACAGCGCATGTGAGTGCCTGTGAGCATTTGAGAGTGTGTGATAGAGAGTGTTTCTGTCTGTGAGTGTGCATGTCTGTGTGTGAGAGTCAGTGTGTGCATGTGTATGTGTGAGTATACGTCTGCGTGTAGGTGAGTGTGAGAGATTAAGAGAGTATGTGTGTGGGGTGTAATGATGTGTGTGTGTGTGTGTGAACGTGTGGGTCTGATTTTCAGGCCTGAGCTTCCTGTATAACATTCCCACCCCCTCACAGGAGTATTTCGCTGGAAACGGACCTCCCCAGTCCCCGTCATTCACAGAGAGCTTTAGGGAAATGGACAAAATGAGAAAATCTGGGCACTACACTTTCAGCAGGAGAGGTTGGCCTCAGAGGGAGTACAGTGTAGGTATCTCAGAACAATACCTAAACTGCATGGGTGATTTGAAGAGAATTCATTTGACAAATGAGGCCACTTTTGTCTAGAATTTAGAAGGTTAAGGCATGATCTGATTGCAATCTTCAATTAATAACAGAAAAAGACAGGGTAGGTAAAGGTACATGGCTCAGTGGTTAGCAATGCTGCTTCACAGTGCCAGGGACCCAGGTTCAATTCAACCCTCGGGCGACTGTCTGTGTGGAGTTGCACATTCTCCGCATGTCTGCGTGGGTTTCCTTTGGCTGCTCCGGCTTCCTCCCACAATCCAAAGATGTGCAGGTTAGGCAAATTGGGCATAGTGAGCAGGAATGTGAAGGTTATGTGGATGAGCTGTGGGAAACACAATAATTGGGTAATGGGGTTGGTCTCGGAGAGATGCTTTTCAGACAGTCAATGTGGACTCAATGAGCTGAATGGCCTGCTCCCACACTGTAGGGATTCTATGATACAATATTCCCACTGGTTGGGGAATGTGGAGTCCGAGACTGAGGTCCCGAGTGTTCAGGAAAATTGTTAGGAAGCACTCCCACACACAAAGGATGGGAGAAGTTTGGAACTCTCTTCCAGAAATGGCAGTGGATGCTGGATCAGTTGTTAATGGATATATGTTTGTTGTATAAAAGGATGAAGAGATGTGGCTCACAGGCAGATAGATGGAGTTAGACCTTGATCTTACAGAATGGCAGAATAGACGTTTACACAAGAATGAATGGAAAGTGCTTTTCCCTCGGATGGGGGTTTCAAGATTGGGGGCCCATTTTTAAAGGGAGAGGAAAGAGATTTAAAACAGACAGGAGGGGCAACACTTTTAGAGGGTGGTTCGGCTGTGGAATGAACTTCCTGAGGAAGTAGTGGATGTGGGCATAGTAACAATGTTTAAAAGACATTTGGATAAGTATGTGAACAGGAAAGATTTGGAGGGATATGATCCAGGAACAAGCAGGTGGGATTAGTATAGCTTGGGATTATGTTCGGCATGGACGGGTTGGGCTGAAGTGTCTGTTTCCATGTTGTATGACTCTTTGAATCTCGAACAGGATTGAGGGGTTGAATGGCCTTAATCAGTTCCCATGGAATAGACAGAGGCTGGCAGCCTCCAGGGAAGTGCAGAGTGAGTGGGTAAACTCAGTTCATCCCATCTACCCCCTGACAGATTCCCCTCACTCACTGTTTGACACCATCCCTACATATCTTTCAGACTTCATCAATTTTATAGTCACACATTGCCCACATCATCAATGGTCTCGGACCAGTTTTGAAACGCAAGGCTCTTCCTGGTTAACCCTGGTGAAACTTTGTGACACAGTTTGAGAATTTGTACTCTAAAGCAGAAGGAAATAGATTTGAGTTCTCAGTTCTGCATTTTTTATTGAAAAGACGTCAGAAAATCACTATTGAACAGTGAATTCATAGAACATAGAACGGGACAGCACAGGACAGGCCCTTCGGCCCTCGATGTTGCACCGACCTGTGGAACCAATCTGAAACCCACCTAACCTACACTATTCCATTCTCGTCCACATGTCTACCCTTAAAGTTGCCGAGTCCACTATTGTTGCAGGCAGTGCATTCTGTGCCCCTGCTACACTCTGATTAAAGAAACTACCTCTGACATCTGTCCTATACCTATCACCCCTCAATTTCAAACCATGTCCCCTCGTGCTAGCCATCACCATCTGTGGAAAAAGGCTCTCCACCCTATCTAACCATCTGATTATCTGATATGTCTCAATTAAGTCACCTCTCAACCTTCTCTCTAACGAAAGCTGCTTCATGTCCCTCAGCCTTTCCTCATAAGACCTTTCTTCCATACCAGACAACATCTTAGCAAATCTCCTCTGAACTCTTTCCAACTTCCACATCCCTCCTATAATCTGGTGACCAGAACTGTACACACTACTCCAAATGTGGCCGCACCAGAGCTTTGTACACCTTCAACAAAACCTAATGGTTCCAAAATGCAACCCCTCTACAATAAAAACTAACACACCGTATGTCTTCTTACCAACCATATCAACCTCGGTGGCAACTTTCAAGGATATATGACCTGGACACAGAGATCTCTCTGCTCCAGTACACAACCAAGAATGTTACTATTAGCCGAATACTCTGCATTCCTGTTACACTTTACGAAGTGAATCACCTCACACTTTTCCACATTGAACTCCTTTGCCGCCTCTCAGCCCAGCTCTGCAGCTTATCTATGTCTCTCTGGAACCTATCACCTTCTTTGTCGCTATCATCTACTCCACCGACATTAGTGTCATCCACAAATTTACTAACCCATCCTTCTATGCCCTCATCCAGGTCATTTATATAAATGGTAAACAATAGTGAACCCAAAACAGGTCCTTGCGATACTCCACTAGTAACTGAACTCAGGATGAATATTTCCCATCAGCCAGCACCCTTGGACTCTTTCAGCTCTCCAATTTCTGATCCAAATCACTCAATCACCCTCAATCCCATGCCTCCGTATTTTATGCAATAGCCTTCCATGGAGAACCTTATCAAATGCCTTTCTGAAATCCATATACACCACATCAACCAATTTACCCTCATCCACCTGTTTGGTCGCCTTCTCAAGGAATCAAAAAGTTTTTGAGGCATGACCTACCCTTCACCAACCAAGTTGTTTATCTATAATCAACTTATTCCTTTCTAGATGATTATAAATCCTATCTCCCTGGCTTCCCAAAGAATCATAGTATAAATCCCATCCGGCCCACGGGACGTACCTATTTTTACACTTACCAGAATTGCTAACACCTCCATTTTATGCACTTCAATCCTGTTTAATCTAGTAGCTTGTATCTCAGTACTCTCCTCGATAACATTGTCTTTTCAAGTGTGCATACTGATGAAAAGAGTTCATTTAGTTGTTCCCCTAGTCCAGAACTAGAGGGCTTAGGGTTAGGGTGCACAGATCATAGAAAATTAGTACATAGAACATTACAGCACAGTACAGGCCCTTCGTCCCTCGATGTTGCGCCGACCTGTCATACCAATCTGAAGCCCATCTGACCTACACTATTCCATGTACGTCCATATGTTTGTCCAATGACGACTTAAATGTACTTCAAGTTGGAGAACCTACTACCTTTGCAGGCAAAGCATTCCATACCCTTACTACTGTCTGAGGAACGAAACTACCTCTGACATCTGTCCTAGATCTACCACCCCTCAATTTAAAGCTATGCCCCCTCATGCTCGCCGTCACCATACTTGGAAAAAACACTCCCTGTCCACCCTATCTAACCCTCTGATTATCTTATATGTCTCTATTAAGTCACCTCTCAACGTTCTTCTCTCGAACGAAAACAGCCTCAAGTCCCTCAGCCTTTCCTCGTAAGACCTTCCCTCCATACCAGGCAACATCCTAGTAAATCTCCTCTGCATCCATTCCAAAGCTTCCACATCCTTCTTATAATGTGGTGACCAGAACTGTACACAACACTCCAAGTTTTGTACAGCTACAGCATAACCTCATGGTTCTGGAACTCGATCCCTCTATTAATAAAAGCTAAAACACTGTATGCCTTCTTAACAACCCTGTCAACTGAGTGGCAACTTTCAAGGATCTATGTACCTGGACACCGAGATCTCTCTGCTCATCTACAGTACCATGAATCTTACCATTAGCCCAGTACTTTGCATTCCAGTTACTCTGAACAAAGTGAATCACCCCACACTTGTCCACTTTAAACTCCATTTGCCATCTCTCAGCTCAGCTGTGCAGCTTATCTCTGTCTCTCTGTAACCTGTAACACCCTTCGTCACTATCCACAACTCCACCGACCTTAGTGTCGTCTGCAAATTTACTGACCCACCCTTCTACGCCCTTATCCAGGTCATTTATAAAATCGAAGAACAGCACTGGACCCAACACTGACCCTTCCGGTACACCACTGGTAACTGGACTCCAGGATGAACATTTCCCATCAACCACCATCCTCTGTCTTCTTTCAGCAAGCCAATTACTGATCCAAACTGCTATATCTCCCACAATCTCATTCCTCCGCATTTTGTACAATAGCCTACTGTGGGGAACCTTATCGAACGCCTTGCTGAAATTCATATACACCACATCAACCGGTTTACTCTCATCTACCTGTTTGGTCACCTTCTCAAAGAACTCAATAAGGTTTGTGAGGCACAACCTACCCTTCACAAAACCGTGCTGACTATCCCTAATCAAATTATTATTTTCTCTTATAACCTTTCCAAAGACTTTACCAACAACTGAAGTAAGACTCACTGGTCTATAATTACCAGGATTGTCTCTACTCCCCTTCTTGAACAGAGGAACCACATTTGCTATCCTCCAGTCTTCTGGCACTATTCCTGTAGACAATGACAATTTAAAGATCAATGCCAAGGCTCGGCAATCTCCTCCCTGGCTTCCCAGAGGATCCTAGGATAAATCCCATCCGGCCCAGGGAACTTATCTATTTTCACACTCTGCAGGATTTCTAATACCTCTTCTTTGTGAACCTCAATCACATCTAGTCTAGTAGCCTGTATCTCAGTAATCTCCTCGACAACATTGTGAATATTGTTGAAAAATATTCATTTAGTGCTTCCCCTATCTCCTCTAACTCCACACACAACTTCCCACTACTAACCTTGATTGGCCCGAATCTTAGTCTCGTCATTCTTTTATTCCTTAAATACCTATAGAAAGCCTTAGGGTTTACCCTGATTTTATCCGCCAATAACTTCTCATGTTTCCTCCTGGCTCTTCTGAGCTCTCTCTTTAGGTCTTTCCTGGCTACCTTGTAACCCTCTAGCGCCCTAACTGAGCCTTCACATCTCATCCTAACATAAGCCTTCTTATTCCTCTTGACCAGAGTTTCCACTTCATTTGTAAACCACGGCTCCCGCGCTCTACAGCTTCCTCCCTTCCTGACAAGTACATACTTACCTAGGATACACAGTAACTTTTCTTAGAATAAGCTCCAAATTTGTCTCTCATTTTATGAACCTTTAAGATTGCCCCTCAGCCTCTGATGCTCCAAGGAAAATAGCCCAAGCTTATTCACCCTCTCCATATAGCTCTAACCATCCAACCCTGGTCCCATCCTTTTAAATCTTCTCTGCACTCTTTCAAATTTCACAACATCCTTCCTACAACAGTGAGACCAGAGTTGAATGCAGTATTCCAAACGTGGCCTCATCAATGTTCCATACAGCCTCACCATGATTTCCCAACTCATATACTGAAGGCATTGACCAAAGCTTATTATCAAAATCTAACATTAATTGAAGATGTAATAACTGTTTAAAACAAAGCCAAGTAACATATAGATATAAATAGCGATCCCTCTCAACATCCCCAAAACACACCAACATAATCTCAGTCAAAACCAGAAGAACTGCAGATGCTGTATATAAGAAACAAAAACATGAGTTGCTGGGAAAACTCAGCAGGTCTGACAGCATCTGTGGAGAGAAATAAGAAGAGTTAGCGCTTCTGGAGAAGGGTCCCTGGACCTGAACTGTTAGCTCTGATTTCTGTCCACCGTGTTGCCAGACCTGCTGAGCTTTTCCAACAATTGTCTGTTTTTCTCTCACACACAATCTCACTCTTCATGAAAACAGAAAAACGGATATTCTCTGCAGGGACTATAGTTGTGAAAGTATTCAGCCAATAGGTCATTCTTGAAGACAGACAGATGAAGCATAAAACTTTTCAACGTCTATCACCTCTGTGTTCTTACACATGTGGCCATCACTAATCACACACACACAGGACTGTCTCCGGTATCTATCAGCTTGTTCAGGGAAATACAATCGAGAAGTTCATTCGATCACTCTTTCAAAAGGAAGGGAAAGGTTTCATCCTGAACTCAACAAGTGGGTTGTTTCTTTCACCAACGATATGAGTGATCAGATGGGGAGCCCTTCCTCACAGGCTGTATGTCCCTTAGCTAATTACAGACACAAAACACTCTCTCCATCCAGTTACTGTACAAACAGCCACAGCACGGTGTACAGCACAGCGAACACTTCTCACAAGCCAAGTCATTTCGTGGAAGTTTGGGTTTTAGAAAAGCAGTGCCTGTGACCTTGAACGAAAGCACTCGAGGTGTTTCCACAAAACGTAAAATATTTTCCACAATCCTTCAAAATGCAAGTTCTCAAATAGCCATTAAATTAACAATGTCCGCATATTAAATGGGAACACCATTCCTGGCAAGATCCCTACGAAACCACTCTTCATTCTGACTTGGAAATACATCGCTGTTCCTTCAGTGTCGTTGGGTCGAAATTGTGTGTGTGTGTGTGTGTGTGTGTGTGTGTGTGTGTGTGTGTGTGTGTGTGTGTGTGTGTGTGTGTGTGTGTGTGTGTGTGTGTGTGTGTGTGTGTGTGTGTGTGTGTGTGTGTGTGTGTGTGTGTGTGTGTGTGTGTGTGTTACTGTGTAGGTGTCCACATTTGTACATGTATATCTGTGAAAATGCAGACCTTTATGTTCCATGTTGATGTTTGTCTCAGTGCACGTCTATATTTGTACCTAAAGCAAATAGAAAGTGAAAATTATTGGGAAGCCACAGGATTGGGAAGCTTTTGAAAACCAGCAGAGGATAACTAAAAAAGCAATAAGTTAAGAGAAGATGAAATCTGAGAGTAAGCTAGCTCGTTATGTTAAAGGAGATTGGAACAAGTTTTTTGTAAATATATATAGTGTATAAACTAAGAGACACAGAAGAGTGGACATTGGATTGTTGGAAAATGACGATGGAGAAGTCATAGTGGGGAACAAATAAACAGAGAGGGAATTGAACAGATGCTTTGCGTCAGTTTTCATGGTGGAATATACCAACAGCATATTCAATCATTTACGGTCACTGACCCCCAAGGGTTCCTTCACCTTAATCTCCTTAATCCAGTCTGCCTCATGACACATCACTGAATCCAGAACTGTCTGTTTCCTTTTAGGATCTGCCACAGGTTGCTAAAAAAGAAATCCTAGACTTTCCACAAATTCCTTTTCTTTGGATCTGTGACTAATCTTAATCCCTCAATCCACTTGCCTTTTGAATACCTCCATGATTATTAGAATAATGCCTTTCTTACATGCCTTTTCTCTCTCCTGATTTATTTTCTGCCCTCCACACTGACTACTGGTCGGAGCCCTGTACATAATATCAATAAGGGTCTTTTTTACTTAGTAGTTCCTCAACTCTACCACACAGATTCTACTTCTTCTGAATCTGATCACTTTTTGCGATCAATTTTGTTTCATTTCTTACGAATAAGACAAACAAGCCCCCTGCACGCACCTCCCTGTCCTTTCAATCTGATGTATATCCTTAGATATTTAGCTCTCAGACCTGATCACCTTGCAGCTACCTCTCTGTGATACCCACAACATCATACCTGCCAATTTCAATCTGTGCCACAAGCTCATTTACCCTGTTTTGTATCCTGTTTGTATTTAAGTACAACACCCTCAGCCCTGCATTGACTGCATCCCTTCTCACAGTTGTGCCTTTCTGTGCTGTGTCTGAAGTTAGATTCCTGGCCCTTCCCAGACACTCTGACCTAATACTTCTTCTGTTAACTTTAATAACCTCTGCTCCTCTGCTTTAACATTTTCCACAATTTTCCATGTGACTGAAACTCCCCCCATTCTGCTTAAAGCCCTACCCACAGCGCTAGTTGTGCAATTTACCAGGTCTCTGGTCCCTGTGTGATCCACACAGAGCCAATCCATTGGAGCATAGAACATAGATATTTACAGCACAGTACAGGCCCTTCGGCCCTCGATGTTGCGTCGACATGTAAAATTAATCTTATGCTCATCTAACCTACACTATTCTATTATTATCCATATCTATGTCCAATGTTCATTTAAATACCTTTAACATTGACGAGTCTACTAGTGTTGCAGTCAGGCCATTCCACACCCCTACTGCTCTCTGAGTGAAGAAACTACCCCGAAAATCTATCCTAAATCTATCACCCCTCAATTTAAAAGCCAGGTCCCTCACATTATCCTTCACCATCCGAGGAAAAGGGCTCTCACTGTCCACCCTCTCTCACCTTTTGATTATCTAATATGTCTCGATTAAGTCACCTCTCAACCTTCTTCTCTCCAATGAAAACAGCTTCAGTTCCCTCAGCCTTTCCTCGTAAGACCTTCCTTCCGTACCAGGCAACATCTGAGTAAATCTACTCTGAACCCTTTCCAACGCTTCCACATCCTTCCTATAATGCAGTGACCAGAACGACATGCAATACTCCATGTGCGGACTTACCAGTGTCTTGTACAGTTGAAGCATGACCTCATGCCTCTGAAACTCAATCCCCCTACCAATAAATGCCAACGCAGCATATGCCTTCTTAACAACTCTGTCAACCTGGGTGGCAACTTTCTGTACCTGGACACCATGATCTCTCTGTTCATCCAAACGACCAAGATTTCTACAATTAGCCCAGTACTCTGTATTCCCGTTACTTCTTCTAAAGTGAACTACCTTACGTCGAATCTCCTGTTCCCTGGATGCTGCCTGAACTGCTGTGCTGTTCCAGCAATAAAGTTTCAACTTTGATCTCCAGCATCTGCAGACCTCACTTTCTCCTACCTTACACTTTTACACATTAAACTCCACTTGCCACTTCTCAGCCTAGCTCTGCATTTTATCTATGTCCCTCTGTAACGCACAACATCCCTCGGCACTATCCACAACTCTGCCTACCTTTGTGTCATCTGCAAATATACTAACCCACCCTTCCACACCCACCTCCAGATCATTTATAAAAATGACAAACAGCAGTGGCCCCAAACAGATCCTCTGGCATACCACTGGTGACCGAGCTCCAGGATGAACATTTTACGTCAAAGAAGAACAAAGAACAAGGAAAATTTATAGCCCAGGAACAGGTCCTTCGTCACTCCAAGCCTGAGCTGATCCAAATCCGCTGTCTAAACCTGTCGCCCAATTCCTTAGCATCTGTGTCCCTCTGCTCCCCACCTCCACATACATCTGTCCAGACGCACCTTAAATGAATCTACCGGGCCTGCCTCTACTACCTCTGCTGGCAACACGTTCCAGGCACCTACCATCCTCTGTTTACCGTATTTGCCACGTGTATACCCTGTAAATATTTCACCCCTCAACTTGAAAACGTGACCTCTTGTTATTGAATCCTTCACCCTAGGAAAAAGCTTATCTCTATCTATCCTGTCGATATCATTCGTGATTTTGTAGACCTCAATCAAGTCCACCCTCAATTTCCTTTTCTCCAATGAAAACAATCCTCATGTACTCAACCTCTTTTTAAACCTAGCACCCTCCATACCAGGCAACGTCCTTGTAAACCTTCTCTGAACCCTCCCCAAAGTGTCCATATTCTTTTGGTAATGTGGCACCCAGAAATCAACCACCAGATATCAACCACTCCCCTCTGTCTTCTTTCAGTGAGCCAACTTCTGATCCAAACCAGTATATCACGTTCAATCCCGAAACTCCGTATTTTGTGCAATGGCCTACAGTGTGGAACCTTATCAACCATATACACCACATCAACTGCTTTATCTTCATCCACCTGTTTTGTCACCTTCTCAAAGAACTCAATAAGTTTAGTGACCTACTCTTCATAAAACTGTGTTGACTATCCCTAATCAAACTATCCCTTTCCAGATGATTATAAATCCCACCTCATTTTACCTTTTCCAACACTTTACCCACAACCGAAGGAAGACTTTCTGGTCGAAAGTTATCAGGGTTGTCCCGACTCCCATTCTTAAACAAGGGAGCAGCATTTGTTATCCTCCAGTCTTTTGGCACTGCTCCTGTCGACAATGACAACATAAAGATCAAAGTTAAAGGATCTGCAATCTCCTCCCTGGCTTCCCAGAGAATCCGAGGATAAATCCCATCCAGCCGAGGGTTTTATCTGTTTTCATATCCAAAATTGCTAAAACGTCCTCTTTGTCAACCTCAATCCCATCTAATCTCGTCGCCTGTATCTCCATATTGTCATGAACATTGCCTTTTTCCGATGTGAATACTGATGAAAAGTATTCATTAAGTGCTTCCCCTATTTCCTGAGATTCCGCACACAACTTCCCAATACTGTCTTTGATTGGCCCTAATCTTACTCTAGTCATTCTTTTATTCCTGATATACCTACAGAAGGCCTTAGGGTTTTCATTGATCCTATCTGCTAACAACTTCTCATGTCCCCTCCTGATTTTTCTTAGCCCTCTCTTTCGAACTTTTCTGGCTAACTTATAACTCTCAAACCCCCCTATATAAGCTTTCACGCCTCATCCTCGCATAAGCCTTCTTCTTCCTCCTGACAACAGCTTCAACTTCTTTAGTAAACCATGGCTCCCCCTCTTGACCACTTCCTCCTTGCCTGACAGACATATGCTTATCAAGGACTCGCAGTAGCTGTTCTTTGAATAAGCTCCACATTTCAAGTGTGTCCATCCCCTGCAGTTTCCTTCCTCATCCTCCGCATCCTAAATCTTGCCTAATCGCCTTTCTGCCAGCTACAACCCTCGCTCTGCGGTATATACTTATCCCTGCCCATTGCTATTGCAAACATAAGCAAATTATGGTCACTATCGGCAAAGTGCTCACCTACCTCCAAATCTAATATCCTGCCAGGATAGATAGAGATAAGCAGTTCATTTCCCAATACCAAATCCAATATGGCATCACCCCTTGTTGGCCTGTCTACACACTGTATCAGAAAACTCTCCTGCAGGCATTGAACAACAACTGAAAATGTGTTGCTGGAAAAGCGCAGCAGGTCAGGCAGCATCCAGGGAACAGGAGAATCGACGTTTCGGGCATAAGCCCTTCTTCATTCCCGAAACGTCGATTCTCCTGTTCCCTGGATGCTGCCTGAACTGCTGCGCTTTTCCAGCAAAACATTTTCAGCTCTGATCTCCAGCATCTGCAGTCCTCACTGTCTCCTCATTGAACAACAACTGACTCATCTAAACTACTTGAATATAATATTCCCAGTCAATATTGGGGAGCTTAAAAAACCCCATAACAACTACCCTGGAGCTGCTCCCTCCTTTCCCAACCGAATCTTTCCCCTCCCATTCCTAGTTCCCCTGTATCCCAGATTAGAACTCTTGAACGTGGGCATCAGGCAACACAGCCTTCAGATTTCTCAACCCTGCCACAGAGAGCAGTGTCCATTCGCCTGACAATACTATCCCCAATTACATTTACATTTCTGTATCAGGACCACCATCCTATCTCACAGGTTTATGATCAGTTTGCTCACCCTCCCTCCAGCCCACACTCTCATCCACAGAGGGAGCAAGAATCCCAAATCTGATCGACAAACTCCCTCAGCACTACCTCCTGTATCCTTGAACCTGCCTTGTTCATAGTCACATCCTCCTGTCCCTGACCACTGGCCAAATACGAAACAATTAATCAAAGATGTGTGACTGCCTCCTGAAACACAACATTCAGGTAACTCTCCCCGTCCCTGATGTGTCAGTGTTTGGAGCTCAGATTCCAGCTCATCAACTGTGAGCCAGAATTCCTCAAACAACCAACACTTGCTCCAGATGTGGTCCCTTTGAAGCATAATGGGCTGTACCAGTTTCTCCACCATCCAGGTATAATACATCCCCTGGCCCTGCAACTCCATTTCATTTACTCAGCCCTTAATTTGGTTTTTAAACGTTTCCAGGGTAAAAACAAGGACTGCAGATGCTGGAAACCAGATTCTAGATTAGAGTGTTGCTGGAAAAGCACAGCAGTTCAGGCAGAATCCGAGGAGCAGGAAAGTCGATATTTCGGGCAAAAGCCCTTTAAATGTTTGCGACTCACCTTTTACTTTGTGACCTGCAAATATTTCCGCGATACACCTGAAATTTGAAATTATAAAACAGTTAAATTCATAGCATTTGGCAACCAATGAACTTACAGTTTTTCTGTGATGTTACGTTTTCATTTGTGCTGAGTCCCTGATCCTGGGAATTAAAAGAACCTTACAAAGTATGATCCAAATGCCATAATGGAGAGAGACAGAGATGGAGAGGGGCAGTGTGGAAACAGGTCATTCTGCCCACACTGACCTCCTGAAGAGCATCCCATTGAGACCCAAACCCCAACCATGTAATCCCACATTTACAATGTCTAAACCAGCTCGCGTGCACACCCCTGGAAACTATGGTCAATTTAGCATGGCCAATTCACCGAACGTGCACATGTTTGGATTATGGGAGGAAATCAGAGCACTCGCAGGAAGCTCACACAGGCAGAGAGAGGCTGTGCAAACTCCACCCAGACAGTCACCCGAGGCTGGAATCAAACCCGGGTTCCTGGCGCTGTGAGACAACAGTGCTAACCACTGAGCTACCATCCCACACTCTCCAGTGAAAGAGAGGGACAGAGGGAGAGGGACTGAGGGAAGGCACAGGGAGAGAGAGAGAGAGTATGGGAGATAGGGACAGAGAGAGAGTGTGTGTGAAAGAGAGGGACAGAGGGAGAGGGACTGAGGGAAGGCACAGGGAGTAGAGAGAGTATGGGAAATAGGGTCAGAGAGAGAGTGTGCGTGAAAGAGAGGGACAGGGGGAGAGGTACTGACAGAAGGCACAGGGAGAGTATGGGAGATAGGGACAGAGGCAGAGTGTGTGAGAAATAGGGACAGATATAGAGGTAGTGAGAGAGGGACAGAGAGAGAGAGGGAGTGAGAGATAGGAACAGAGACAGGGGTAGTAAGAGAAGGTATAGAGAGAGGGAGTGAGAGAGAGAGGGAGTGAGAGATAGGGACAGAAGGAGAGGGACTGAGAGAAGGCACCGGGAGAGACAGAGAATATGGTAGATAGGGACAGAGAGAGAGTGCGTGCAAAAGAGAGGGACGGGGTAGAGGTACTGAGAGAAGGCACAGGGAGAGAGAGAGAGAGTATGGGAGATAGGGGCAGATACAGAGGTAGTGAGAGAGGGACAGAGAGACAGTGTGTGCAAGCGTGGAACAGAGAGTGTGAAAGGTAAGGACAGAGAGAGAGGGAGTGAGACATAGGGACAGAAAGAGAGTGTGGGAGATAGGGACAGAGAGAGAGTATGCGAAAGATAGGGACAGAGAGAGAGTGTGTGAAAGGTATGGACAGAGGGGGAGTATGTGAACGATATGGACAAAGAGAGTGTGTGAAAGGTAAGGACAGAGAGAGACAGATAGCGATGGAGAAAGAGGGTGAGAGACAGGGATGAAGAGAATCCATGAGAGTTTACAGAGTGTCAGGCCGTTCCTGTCCAAATGCCCCAGTGAAACATGAGGAGAGCTTGGCTAAAAGAGTACCCAGTCCGTGCTGTCTGTGACTGTGTACTCAGTTACAAACCCGATCTTCCAGACTATACTATATGGCTAAGTCTGTGCAGGAGGGAAGATTGTGAGATGTGGATGATGGGAGACAGACACTTACCTCGATGTTAAAACACTCTGCTTTGATCCCTGTGCCTTGGGAATATTTAAACGGAAAGGCAGAACAGGGAGAAGTTCATCAGCTCACACCCAGCATCATGGGCAACATTTTCAAATATTTTCTGATGACCTTAACCACTGATATTGTGTCACAATCTTGGGACAGAATATTTTAATTGAGAGATAATTCCGATCCAGCACATCACTCCGTGTTGAGAACAGAGCTCCCCTTGGCACTAAGGTACCACCTACTTATTTGATCACAGACCCGAGCTGGTATAGTTACTGTGGTAAACATTGCCAGGGTTACCATGATGTGGTATTGAACACCGAGTACAGTGTGGATTATCAGGGCACCAGGTATAGACAGCCAGAGGTCCTGTTCTCCCTGAAACACTCCTGGCTTTTTCATCAAAGAATGCATCTTATCAATTTCCATGAAAAATGTCACCAATTTCCCACAGCATTCACCGATTCCTGCGAACTCACAGATTGTAGTATTTTGTCTCCCTCTGCTATTCCACTCCATCTCTCTGTCTGTCTCTCTGCCTGAGTCTCTGTCTGTCCCTGTTTCTCTCTCTCTCTCTGTTCCACTCGCTCTCTCTCTGTCACTCTCTCTCTGTCCATGTCAGTCTCCCTCTGTCTATTTCTGTCTGTGTCTCTGTATCTCTCTCACTGTCTGTGTCTCTGTCACTCTCACTGTTTCAGCCTCTCCCTTTCTGGGTCTGTCCCTCTCTCTGTGCCCCTGTTCATAAAACTGGGGACACCGTGTGCTTTATTCACTGCTCTCTCTACCTGTCCTACCAGATTTAATTATCTGTGCACACATAACGCCCAACTCTACCTGCCTCTGCAGCACTTCCCTTAGAATTGCCTCCCCATTTTATGTTGTCTCTCAATGTCCTTCCCAACAAAGTGCTTCAGCTCCCACTTCTCTGCACTGAACCCCATCTTCCCCCTCTCTCACCCTACTCCCCCAGATTGTCAAAGTCCTTTTCCAGTCCCGCACTGTACCTGTCACAGTTTGCAATTCTTCCTGGTTTGGTGCCATCTCCAAACTTTGAACTTGTCCCCTGCACAGCAAGATCCCAATCATTAATAAATATCTGGCAAAGCAAAATGCCTAACACTGACTCCTGGGAATCGTATTGGTTGGGTGGGGCGGGGGGAACTGCTCTGAAGTTTGGAGTCACACAAGGCACGAGCTGAACCGAACTAAATCCAACTGCTGTACAATATCATCTCTGGAAGGACAGGAGCACACGCTCTTTTCGAAAAAGTGAGTTCTGGTTGGGTGAGATAAGGGACAGGATATTTGTGGTTTGTTATTAATTACACACATCATCATCAGGAAAGAATGAACATGAGCTTCCTGCTATTGAGCAAACAGACTAAACAACCTCAGACACTGAAACCATACTGACCGGCTGGTTAAAGTGGTCCCATCTTTATCTATTTATGAACTAACTTGGTGAGATAATTAACAGCTCCTTCACAATTCCCTTTAACAAGGGTCCCATCAGGAAAGGTTGTGGGCACTGCAGTATTCCAGCCTCTGACCTGATCTTGTAGCAACTGTGTTAATGTCAAGAGCCCAGTTCGGTTTCTGGTCAATGCTAACACCCAGGAAGATGTCTCCTGGTTTGTGATCTCTCTACCAAGAAGGTAACTTTCTCCTGTTGACCCTGTAAATGCCCAAAACACTCAAGAAGCTCGACACTACCCGGGAACAAATCAGCTCCCACTTGATTGACCCCACATTCACCAACGTCCTCTCCCTCCGCATTGATGCTCAGTAGCAGCAGTGCGTACCGTTTCCAAGATGGACTGGGAAATTCACCAAACCTCCTCAGACAGCACCTTCCAACCCCACTACCACTTTGATCCTAAAAGGACAAGGGCAGGAGATACATGAGAACACCACCCCCTGCAGGTTCCCCTCCAAGCCACTCACTATCCTGAGTTGAAACTGTTTGTTCCCATTGGTAATTAATTGGAATGATGTTGTAAGACTGAACGTGTCCTCAGGCTGTGGGATTTGGAGAATGATGCAGAAAAATAATTGAGCAACTTTTAAAGACAGATACATTACTCAATGACATACAGATCGTGGATATGGAATGAACTAATATAGTCAGGAACAAAATTACTGTACACTCTAGATTAACATAGCGAAGGCAATTTTCAAACTGCCATTCACCATCTGCCCACTGCCAGATAACAGGTACATCCTGGTCACCTCCATCCTGTTCTGCCTGGGGTGTGAAAAACTTCATTTTGTCAGGTCACTTTTGTACAGGCAAGAGAGCAGCTTTTCTCGGGCTCCCTGGGGAAATGTAGGTTCAAAGATTCCCTTACAACAGGAGGAACCAACATCCTCAGCTGGTCAAAGACATCTCCCCATCGCCAATTCATGACGGAGCAGTGAAATGGATACTAGCATCTGTCGTTCCCATGTATCTGCCAGACCCAGGTCAGCAGATACATGGGAACACCACTCCTTGCACGTTCCCCTCTGATCCACTCACCATCCTGACTTGGAAATTATCACCATTCCTTCAATGTCGCTGGGTCACAATCCTGGAACTCACCCTCCACCAAGGGCATTGAGGGTCTACCAACAGGAAATACACTCCGGGGTTCAAGAGATCATCTCACCATCACCTTTCCAAGGGAGCAATTAGGGATGGGCGTTAAACTCTGGTCAGACAATGATGCCTCCCTCCCACAAATGAATAAAAGAAAATCAAGGGTCCTTGATAAGTATATACCTATCAGGCAGGGACGAAGTCGTCGAGTGCAGGAGCCATGGTTTACGAAGGAAGTCAAATCTCTCTTCAAGGTGAAGAAAAAGGCTTTAGTTAGGATGAGATGTGATGGCTCAGTTAGGGCACTTAAGAGTTACAAGTTAGCCAAGCAAGACCTAAAGAGAGAGCTAAGAAGAGCCAGGAGGGGACATGAGAAATCATTGGCAGATACGATCAAGGAAAACCCGAAAGGCTTTCTATAGCTTTATCAGGACTTAAAGAATGACAGTAAGATTAGGCCAATCAAGCATAGCAGTGGGAGGTTGTGCGTGGAGTCAGAGGAGATAGGGGAACAACTAAATGAACACTTTTTATCAGTATTCAAACTTGAAAAGACAATGTTATCGAGGAGAGTACTGAGATACAAGCTATTAGATTAGATGGGATTGAAGTGCATAAGGAGGAGGTGTTAGAAATTCGGGAAAGTGTAGAAATAGGTAAGTCTCCTGGGCTGGATGGGATTTATCCTAGGATTCTCTGGGAAGCCAGGGAGGAGATTGCCAAGTCTTTGGCTTTGATCTTTATGTCACCATTGTCAAGAGGAATAGTGCCAGTAGACTGGAGGATAGTAAATGGTGTTCCCTTGTTTAAGAAGGGGAGTAGAGACAATCCTGGAAATTATAGACCAGTGAGCCTTACTTCGGTTATAAGAGAAAGGACTTATAATAATCTAGAAAGGAATAGGTTGATTTCAGATAGACAACTTGGTTTGGTGAAGGGTAGGTCATGCCTCACAAGCCTCATTGATTACTTGAGAAGATGACCAAACAGGTGGATGAGCGTAAAGTGTTTGACGTGGTACATATGGATTTCAGTAAGGCATTTGATAAGGTTCTCCATGGTAGGCTATTGCGCAAAATACAGAGCCATGTGATTGAGGGTGATTTAGTGGTTTGGATCAGAAACTGGTTCGCTGAAAGAGTCTGAGGGTGGTGGCTGATGGGAAATATTCATCCTGGAGTTCAGTTACTAGTGGGGTACCGCAAGGGCCTGTTTTGGGTCCACTGTTGTTTACCATTTATATAAATGACCTGGATGAGGGCATAGAAGGAATGGTTAGTAAATCTGTGGATGGCACTGAGGTCGGTGGAGTAGAGGATAGTGACAAAGAAGGTTTTAGATTCCAGAGAGACATAGATAAGCTGCAGAGCTGGGGTAAAAGGTGGCAAATGGAGTTTAATGTGGAAAAGTGTGAGGTGATTCACTTCGGGAAGTGTAACAGGAATGCAGAGTACTCGGCTAATAGTAACATTCTTGGTAGTGTACTTGAGCAGATAGATCTCTGTGCCCAGGTCATACATCCTTGAAGGTTGCCAACCAGGTTGATAAGGTTGGTAAGAAGACATACGGTGTGTTAGCTTTTATTGTAGAGGGATTGCATTTTGGAACCATTAGGTTTTGTTGCAGCTGTACAAAGCTCTGGTGCGGCCACATTTGGAGTATTGTGTACAGTTATGGTCATTGCATTATAGGAGGGATGAGGAAAAATTGGAAAGGGTTCAGAGGAGATTTGCTAAGATGTTGTCTGGTATGGAAGAAAAGTCTGATGAGGAAAGGCTGAGGGTCTTGAGCCTGTTTCTTTAGAGAGAAGGTTGAGAGGTGACTTAATTGAGACATATCAGATAATCAGAAGGTTCGATAGGGTGGAGCGTGAGAGCCTTTTTCCTCAGATGGTGATGGCTAGAACGAGGGGACATAGTTTTAAATTGAGGGGTGATAGATATAGGACAGATGTCAGAGGTAGTTTCTTTACTCAGAGTGTAGCAGGGCCACAGAATGCACTGCCTGCAACAGTAGTGGACTCGGCAACTTGAAGGATGTTCAAATGGTCATTGGTTAGACATATGGACGAGAATGGAACAGTGTCGGTTTGACGGGTTTCAGATTGGTTCCACAGGTCGGTGCAACATCGAGGGCCGAAGGGCCTGTCCTGTACTGTCCTGTTCTATGTTGTATGAATTCACTTAAAAAAGTGACTTTCTGACGTCTTTTAAATAAAAAACGCTGAACTGACAACTCAAATCTATTTCCTTCTGCTTTAGAGTACAAATTCTCAAACTGTGTCACAAAGTTTCACCAGGGTTCACCAGGCAGAGCCTTGCGTTTCAACACTGGTCCAAGACCATTGATGATGTGGGCAATGTGTGACAATAAAATTGATGAAGTCTGGAACATTTGTAGGGATGTTGTCAAACAGTGAGTGAGGGGAATCTGTCAGGGGGTAGATGGGATGAACTGAGTTTACCCACTCACTCTGAACTTCCCTGGAGGCTGCCAGCCTCTGTCTATTCCATGGGAACTGGTGAAGGCCATTCAACCCCTCAATCCTGTTCGAGATTCAAAGAGTCATAGAGTCATAAAACATGGAAACAGACCCTTCAGCCGAAGCCGTCCATGCTAAACATAATCCCAAACTAAACTAGTCCCACCTGCTTGTTCCTGGATCATATCCCTCCAAATCTTTTCTATTCACATACTTATCCAAATGTCTTTTAAACATTGTTGCTGTGCCCACATCCACTACTTCCTCAGGAAGTTCATTCCACAGCCGAACCACCCTCTGTGTAAAAATGTTGCCCCTCCTGTTTGTTTTAAATCTCTTTCCTCTCACTTTAAAAATGTGCACCCAGTATTGAACCTCCCATCCGTGGGAAAAGGCACTTACCATTCATTATCGTATTCTGCCATTCAGGAAGATCAAGGTCCAACTCCATCTATCTGCCTTTGACCCATATCCCTTTATCCCTTTGCTTCACAAACATATATCCATTAACAAGTGATCCGGCATCCACTGCCATTTGTGGAAGAGTGTTCCAAACTTCTCCCATCCTTTGTGTGTGGGAGTGCTTCGTAACAATTCTCCTGAACACTCTGGACCTCATTCTCAGACTCCACTTTCCCCAAGCAGTGGGAATATGATATCACAGAATCCTTACAGTGTGGGAGCAGGCCATTCAGCGCCTTTAGCCCTCACTGACTCTCTGAAAATCATTTCTCCTAGACCAACCCTATTACCCAATTCTTGTGTTTCCCAAAACAAATCCATGTAACCTGCACATTCTTGCTCACTATGGCCAAGTTGCTTAACCTGCACACCTTTGGATTGTGGGAGGAAGCCGGAGCCCCCAAAGGAAGGCCACGCAGACATGGGGAAAATGTGCAAATTCCACACAGTCAGTTGCCCGAGGGTTGAATTGAACCTGGGTCCCTGGCACTGTGAGGCAGCAGTGCTAACCACTGAGCCATGTGTCTTTACATACCCTGTCTTTTGCTGTTATTATCTTGAAGATTGCAATCAGATCATGCCTTAACCTTCTAAATTCTAGACAAAACTAGCCTCATTTGTAAAATCACTTCACTTCATATCACCCATGCAGTTCAGGTGTTGTTCTGAGACACCTACACTGTACTCCCTCTGAGGCCAACCTCTCCTTCTGAAGGTGTGGTGCCCAGATTTTCTCATTTTGTCCATTTTCCTGAAGCTCTCTGTGAATAACGGGGGCTGGGGAGTCGCTTTCCAGCAAAATACTCCTGTGAGGGGGTGGGAATGTTATACTGGAAACTTGGCCTGAAAATCAGACCCACACGCCTTCACACACACACACACACATCATTAACCCCCCCCCCACACACACACATCATTACACCCCCCCACACACACATACTCTCTTCATCTCTCACACTTACATATACACAGACATATACTCACACACACACACACAGGCACACACACACACATCATTACACCCCCACACACACATCATTACCCCATCCACCCACACAAACATTATTACAACCCCCCCACACACACACATCATTACATCCCCACACACATTGTTACTGCCCCCCCACACACATCATCACCCACACACACATACTCTCTTCATCTCTCACTCTCACATATACACAGACATATACTCACACACACACGCATCATTACATCCCCCCACACACACATGCTCTCTTCATCTCTCACACTCACATACACACAGACATATACTCACACACGCGCACGCACACACACACACCTCATTACACCCACCACAGACACACATTATTACACACACATCATTACACCCCCACACAAACATACTCTCTTCATCTCTCACACTCACATACACACAGACATATACTCACACACAAGCACACACATCATTACACCCCCCCACACACACATAATTACCCCCAACACACATCATTACCCCCCACCCACATGCACACACGCATCATTAAATCCCCCACACTCACACATATTACATCTCCCCACACACACATACTCTCTTCATCTCTCACACTCACATGCACACAGACATATACTCACACACACGCACGCATCATTACACACCCCACACACACTCTCACACACACTCACAAACATGCACACACTCTGTCTCACAAACTCTCACACACATATACTCACACACATTCTCTCTCACACATTCTTGAACACACACTATCTCACACACGCACACATTCCTTCAGTATTTCATGTTAAAGTGAAACTTGTGCCTGTCGTAATGATGAAAACGATGATCCACCCTGTGTGATGGTGGGTCTTGGTGAAGTCTGAATCAAACACAGTGACAGGAACTCCATCCTCAGTTCTATTTGTCTGTGCCACGACCTCTGGCATCCTATTCCAGATACACACCACCCTCTGTGTGAAAGAAATTTTATATCGTTGCCTCTCACCTTAAACCTTTTCTCTCTAGTTTTAGACTTCCCTACCATGGGGAAAATCTGTCAGCAATCTACCTTCTGGATGTAGGATTGCTCGCTGAGCTGGAAGGTTCATTTTCAGACGTTTCGTCACCATGCTAGGTAACATCTTCAGTGAGCCTTCGGATGAAGCACTGCTGCCGTTTCCTGTTTTTGATTGATATATTTGGGTTTCCTTGGGTTGGTGATTTCATTTCCTGTGGTGACGTCATTTCCAATGGTGATGTCATTTCATGTTCTTCTTCTCAGGGTGTGGTAAATGGGGTCCAAGTCAATGTGTTTGTTGTTAGAGTTCCGGTTGGAATGCCATGCTTCTAGGAATTCTCATGCGTGCCTCTATTTGGCTTGTCCTGGGATGGATGTGTTGTCACGGTCAAAACGGTGTCCTTCATTATCTGTACGTAAGGAAAAGTCGTGAGAGTGGGTCATGTCTTTTTGTGGCTAGTTGATGTTCATGTTTTCTGGTGGAGAGTTTTCTGCCTGTTTGTCCAATGAAGTGTTCTTGTACAGTATTTTGTAATTGAAATTAGTTTTGCTTGTTGCCTGTGTAGGGTCTTTCAAGTTCATTAGGTGCTGTTTTAGTGTGTTGGTGGGTTTTTGGGCTACCATGATGCCAAGGGATCTGAATAGTCCGGCAGTCATTTCTGAGATGTCTTTGTTGTAGGGGAGAGTGGCGAGGGTTTCGGGACCCGTTTTGTCTACTTGCTTGGGTTTGTGCTGAAAAATTGGCGGACTATGTTCATTGGATATCCATTCTTTTTGAATGCGCTGTATAGGTGTAGACTCCACCCAAGAATTCCTGAAGACCATCAAAGACACCCAAGATAAAAGAGGATGAAATAATGGTCTCTTTTGATGTAACAACCCTGTTCACATCAATCAAAATCAACCTGGCCAAAGAAACACTGACGACACTCTTAGAAGACCCAAAGACACATACACAAAACACCTAAGCCTTACCACACACTTCACCTTCAACAACAAAACCTACAGACAAACCAAAGGAACACCCATGGGATCTCTGATATCAGGATTATTCGCAGAAGCAGTAATGCAGAGACTTCAACAAACAGCTCTGCCAACCATCCAACCCAAACTTTGGGTCTGCGACATGGAAGGCACATTTGTCATTACTAAAAGGAGCAATTAGAAGAAACCTTCAAGACCATCAACAATACCATTATTGGCATAAATTCACTAAAGAGGAGGAAAGCAACAATAAACTGCCATTCCTAGATGTCACAGTGGACCCAACAGCCAATGGGCAACTTCAAACCAGCATCTACAGGAAAACAACACATACGGACCGTATATTGAACTACAGAAGCAATCATCCCAACACCCACAAACGAAGCTGCATCAGGACATTATTTCATTCATGGTAGGCTAATGCAAAAAATACGGAGGTATGGCATTGAGGGTGAGTTGGAGGTTTGTATTAGGAATTGGCTGGCTGGAAGAAGACAGAGGGTAGTAGTTGATGGTAAAGGTTCATCTTGGAGTGCAGTTACTAGCGGTATTCTGCAAGGATCTGTTTTGGGACCATTGCTGTTTGTCATTTTTATAAATGACCTGGAGGAGGGGCTAGAAGGTTGGGTGAGCAAGTTTGCGGATGATACGAAAGTCGGTGGAGTTGTTGACAGTGAGGAAGGATGTGGCAGGTTACAGCGGGATATAGATAAGCTGCAGAGCTGGGCAGAAAGGTGGCAAATGGAGTTCAACGTAGGAAAGTGTGAGGTGATTCACTTTGGTAAGAGTAACAAAAAGATGAGGTACTGGGCTAATGGTCAGATACTTGGTAGTGTGGATGAGCAGAGGGATCTTGGTGTCCATGTACACAGATCTCTGAAAGTTGCCACCCAGGTAAATAGTGCCGTGATGAAGGCATATGGCGTATTGGCTTTTATTGGTAGAGGAATTGAGTTCCGGAGCCCTGAGGTCATGTTGCAGTTGTATAAGACACTGGTGCGGCCGCATCTGGAGTATTGTGTGCAGTTTTGGTCGCCATACTATAGGAAGGATGTGGAGGCACTGGAACGGGTGCAGAGGAGGTTTTCCAGGATGTTGCCTGGTATAGTAGGAAGATCGTATGAGGAAAGGCTGAGGCACTTGGGGCTGTTTTCATTGAAGAAAAGAAGGTTTAAGGGTGACTTGATAGAGGTGAACAAGACGATTCGGGGTTCAGATCGGGTTGACCATGAGAACCTTTTTCCACGTATGGAGTCAGCTATTACGAGGGGGCATATCTTTAAATTAAGGGAGGGTAGGTATAGGACAGATGTTAGGAGTAGAGTCTTTACTCAGCGAGTCGTGAGTTCATGGAATGCCCTACCAGCAGCAGTGGTGGACTCTCCCTCTTTATCGGCATTTAAACGGGCATTGGATAGGCATATGGAGGATAGTGGGCTAGTGTAGCTTAGGTGGGCTTGGATCAGCGCAACATCAAGGACCAAAGGGCCTGTACTGCGCTGTATGTTTCTATGTTCTATGTTCTAAATACCCAGGACAAGATGGGATCTATCCCAAGTTGCTGAGGGAGGCAAGAGAACAAATAACTGGGACCCTGATAGATATCTTTGTAACATCCCTAAACACAGATTAGATGCCGGAAGACTGGAGAGTTGCTCATGTTGCCCCCCTGTACAAGAAGGGTAGTAGGGATATTCCAGATAACTACAGACAAGTGAACCTGCTGTCAGTGGTGGGAAAGTTGCTGGTGAAGTATTGAGGGATAAAATCTATTCTATTTTGTAAAGAATGAGCTTATCAGTGATAGGCAACTTGGTTTTGTGGGGGGTAGATCGCACATTACCAAATTAACAGAGTTTTTTGAGGAAGGGACCAAGCTGATAGATGAAGGAAAGGCTGTAGATGTCATATATTTGGAATTTCGTAAGGTGTTTGATAAGGTTCCCCGTAGTACACTAATGGAGAAAATGAAGTCACATCGTGTACAGGGTGTTCTTGCTAGGTGAATAAAGAACTGATTGAACAACAGGAGACAGAGTAGTAGTTGAAGGGAGTTTCTCGAAATGGAGAAAGGTTTTCCATAGGGGTCAGTGCTGGGGCCACTGTTGCTTGTAATATACAAAAATGATGTGGAAGAGGGCATTGTTAGATTGAGCAGTGATTTTGCAGATGACACGAAGATTGGTGGAGTATCAGAAAGTATAGGGGACTGTCCGAGAACACAGAAGAATATAGATAGACTGGAGAGTTGGTCGGAGAAGTGGCAGATGGAGTTCAATCCGGGCAAAAGAGCCTTGGGAGAAGTTGATGAGCAGAGAGATTTGGGAGTTCAGGTCCATTACACCCTGAAGGTGGCTGCACAGGAGGATAGAGTGGTCAAGAAGGCATATGGTATGCTTGCCTTCATCAGACAGGGTATTGAGTATCAATGCTGGCAAGTCATGTTAAAATTGCACAAGACATTGGTTTGGCCGCATTGAGAATACTGTGTACAGTTCTGGTCGCCACATTACCAGAAGGATGTGGACGCTTTGGACAGGGTGCAGAGAAGGTTTACGAGGATGTTGCCTGGTATGGAAGGTGCTAGCTATGAAGAGAGGTTGAGTAGGTTAGGAATGTTTTCATTAGAAAAAAGGAGATTGAAGAAGAACCTGATTGAGATCTATAAAATTATGAAGGGTATAGACAGAGTGGATAGAGATAAGCGTTTTCCCAGGGTGAAGGATTCAATTACGAGAGGACACGTGTTTAAGGTGACAGGTGAACAGTTTAAGGGAGATATATGCCCAGAAAATACTTCACACAAAGGGTGAAAGGTGTCTGGAACTCGTTGCCAGCAGAGCTAGGAGAGGCAGGTATGGTGGATCCATTTAAGATGCATTTGGACAGATGCATGAGGAGATGGTGAGCAGGGGGATGCAGATGCTTAGACATTGGGTGATACGTTTAGGCAGTGGGTTTCGATCAGCTCAGGCTTGGAGGGCCAAAGGGCCTGCTCCTGGGCTGTAAATTTTCTCTCTTATTTTTGTTCTTTATTTCAACCATGCCCATTCTTTGCAGTTTCCTTCCCCATCCTATGCATCTTAAATCTTGCCTAAGTGCTCGTAATTGCCTTTCCCCCAACTATCACTCTTGGCCTGGGTGAAATGGACAGAGAAGCCTGAAAAACCATTTCCCCAGAGCAGCACGTTTAATTGCAATCGCTTAAAACAATGAGCATATTTCCTGGTACAGAGAGAAAAGGACATAAAGAACGAAATGAGGTTGTCAGTTTCTCATCTCTGGATGACCGCTTCTACTAAGGGAAAAACAGGAGTCAGTGTGGAAAAGTAGAGAGGCCAAGGAGTATAGTGAGAAAGTTAAAAAGGACAATAGGGGAGAGTTAAAACAGGATTGTGGTAAGATCATGGTCTCTAATCAAACCAGGCTCAACCATGATGATGCTGAAGAGACCCAGTCCCAAGACTGGGAGGGCTGGTATCAATGGTACATTGTAAGGCAGGTCCAGGGCCAAGGTCAATGACTCTCCACACCTCCGTCCCTACACTCAAGCGCCCTTAGTGTTCCTATTGCAAAACACAACAGGCGGCACAATGGCTCAGTGGTTAGCACTGCTGCCTCAAAGCGCCAGGGACCCAGATTCGATTCCAGTCTTGGGCAACTGTCTATGTGGAGTTTGCACATTCTCCGCGTATCTGTGTGGGTTTGCTCTGGGTACTCTGGTTTCTATCCAAAGGTGTGCTTGTCTGGTGATTTGGCCACGCTAATTTGCCCAGAGTACGAGGTGCATTAGTCGGGGGTTAATATAAGGTAGGGAAATGGGTCTAGGTAGGTTACTCTTCCCTGGGTCTGTGTGGACTTGTTGGGAGAAGGGTCTGTTTCCATACTTTAGGGAATCTAACCTAACATCTGCTCCAAAGGGGCAGGCAGAGGTGGACCAGTCCATAAGCTCCGTATGAACACATTTACTGGTCCAGACAGCCAGACCATCCATGTCTACTGGACCCGGATACACTCCGAGTTATGCGGTATAGTCGAAATAAGGCCCAGACCAAAATCAAAAATTGAGGATAACCCACAAAGGTTCGAGATCATGTGCGAAAGCCACATCCCAAATTGTGAGGACATCGAGCTGATGATGGATGCGTATTTGGGCACCAATAAATGGAGACAAGTTAAGGGCAAAAGTAACTGGCCAGAGGGCCCTTGGAACAAACACACTCCAGACAATTTTGGGAAGGATTACAGAAATCTCCAGGTGAGAGATACCCAAAAAGCGTTAATTGGGGAAAGATACTGGGGAAAGGAGCTCAGAAAAGGACTGAGGAAAGCCAGGAGAGGGCACGAAAAAGGCATGGCAGGAAAGATTAGGGAGAAACCAAAAGTATTTTACTCATACATGAGGAATAAGCGAATGATCAGGGAGAAGGCAGGTACTCAAGCGACTCAGCCAACGTTGTCTCTCTCATTTGCTGCAGGTAAGGATGGCCTGAGGCATGGAACATTTGTGAAACCGAGCAGAGGATACAGCAATGGATGAATGGGCACCGCACAGCAATCAACAGACAGGAGTGTTCCCTCCCAGTTGGAGAACACTTCAGCGGTCCAGGACATTCAAACTCAGACCTTCGGGTGACCATCCTCCAAGGCAGACTTCAGGACAGTTAACAGCGAAAAGTGGCCGAGCAGAAGCTGATTGCGAAGTTCAGTAACCATAGGGAGGGACTCAACCGGGACCTTGGGTTCATATCACACTACAGGTGACCACCATTGCAATATACACACACGCAAACACTCCTACGCAAACACACACACATACACATGTGCACAGACACACATACACTCCTACAGACACACACACTCCCACACTCACACATGCACCCTCTCACAGACTTATACACCTTTACACTCACACACACATATACACTCTCACACTCACAACCCCCTCCACAGACACACACACACATAAAGACAAACACAAAACCACATGCACAGATACCCATATGCTTGTGGGGTGAATTTGTACTTACAGAGTTACATTGTACTTTGCTCAAAAACTGCATGAATCCATGTAAGACTTTGTTAACTCACTTTTTTTTAGATTAGAATCAGTCTAAAATTGTGGCACAGACAGGGAACACAGAGGGCTAACACCTTCAACATCTTAACATCTTATTTGGCTGACCCCAATTGTTACAGATAACCTGAGAATGTAACTTTTAAAAAACTTTGTGATTTACATATAAAAGAAGTGAAATTAACATGGTCATTCTAACAGATGAGAGATTTAACAAACAATCAAGGTATTTTTCAATGTATAATTTCAGTTACATCACACTGGCATTTTTTGCTATAAATTCTGTGTCTTACAATTGTGTACTCCACAACCACCTGATGAAGGGGCAGCGCTCTGAAAGCTAGTGCTTCCAATTAAACTTGTTGGACGATAACCTGATGTTGTATGATTTTTAACTTTGTATACTCCAGTCCAACACCGGCATCAACAAATTACGATCATGGAGAAGGTAGGGCCAGTCAGGGAATATATCTAATATCTCGAATGAGTTATAAAGTAATTTAAGATTAATGGGTCATCTTAGAGAAAGAATAAATGAACAAAGAACAAAGAAAAATTACAGCCCAGGAACAGACCCTTCAATACTCCAAGCCTGAACCGATCCAAATCCATCCAATTCCTAAGCATTTGTATCCCTCTGCTCCCCACCTACTCATGTATCTGTTCAGATGCATCTTAAATGAATCTACCATGCCTGCCTTTACTATCTCTGCTGGCCATGCATTCCAGGCACCCACCATCCTCTGTGTAAAGTACTTGCCGCGTATATCCCCATTAAACTTTTCACCTCTCACCTTGAACACGTGACCTCTTATTATTGAACCCCTCACCCTCTAAAAAGCTTACCTCTATCCACCCTGTCTATACCCTTCATGCTTTTGTAGATCTCAAATAGGTCCCCCATCAATCTCCTTTTTATCTAATGAAAACAATCCTAACCTACTCAACCTCTCTTCATAGCTAGCACCTTCCATACCAGGCAACATCCTCGTAAACCTTCTCTGCACCCTCCCCAAAGCGTCCACATCATTTTGGTAATGTGGCGACCAGAACTGTACACAGTAATCTAAATGCCGCCGAACCAATGTCTTGTACAATTTTAACATAACCTGCCAGCTCTTTTCCTCAATACCCCTTCCAATGAAGGCAAGCATACCCGAAGCCTTGTTGACCACTGTATCCACCTGTGTGGCCACCTTCAGGGTGCAATGGACCTGAACTCCAAGATCTCTCTGCTCATCAACTTTTCCCAAGACTCTTTGTTTACAGCACAGTTTGCTCTAAAATTAGAGTTGCCAAAATGCATCACCTCACATTTGCCTAGATTGAACTCCATCTGCCACTTCTGCGCCCAACTCTCCAGATTATCTATATTCTCTTGTATTCTTTGACAGTCCACTACGCTTACTGCTACTCCACCAATCTTCGTGTCATCTGCAAATTCACTGACCAGGCCAACAATGCCCTCTTCCAGATCATTTGTGTAAATTACAAGCAACAATGGCCCCAGCACTGATCCCTGTGGAACATCATTGGTCACCGTTCTCCATTTCGAGAAACTCCATTCATCTACTACTCTCTGTCTCCAGTTGTTCAACCAGTTCTTTATCCACCTAGCTAGAACACTCTGCACACCATGTGACTTTACTTTCTCCATTAGTTTACCATGGGGAACCTCTCAAACGTCTTAGTAAAGTCCATGCATATGACATTTCCAGCCCTTCCTTCATCTATCAGCTTGGTCACTTGCTCAAAGAACTCGAAGTTAGTAAGGCACGATCTAAACCACACAAAACGATATTGCCTATCAGTGATAAGCCCATTCTTTTCCAAATATAAACAGATTTTATCCCTCAGTACCTTCTCCAGAAACTTTCCCAAGACTGACATCAGTGTGAAGTATGTTTTGCCTGAATCAAACAGAAATGTTTGACTTCTGTTTCCAAATATTATGCGATAATTTACCACGTGCTACAGATCCCTTCAGATGTCTGGAATTAGATTGGCAGTAATAATTAAATAGAAACATTGAATGCAATTGAACAATTAGCAATCGACAGTGGTAGCAGAAGCAAAACAAATTTGAATAATGGGTTGAATGGCAATTGAAGTTAACGTGTATTTGAGTGAAAAGGACGTTTTGGTGAGAGTATTAAACTAACAGCTTTCTCTTAGCGATGTTTGTGTCCTTGTCTTTCATGGTGAACTTGGTGATCGAGCAGAGTCACATCGCTCTGGACTGGACCTTGTCTGAGAAAGGTGGCACCTGTGCCCTCATAGATCAGGAATGTTGCACCTACATCCCTGATAACTCCGAAGAAATCACCAATCTGGCTGAGCATATCCGAAAGCAACTGGGCAAGTTACATGATTGTTGGGGATTTGTCAGTTGGTTGAGCAGTATTTTTGGAAATTGGGGAATCTCAATCAGTGGGGTCTTGCGATACTATCCTGATTGTAATTGTTTTGGTTCTAGTAGGGTGTATCAGGACCCTTTGCACCAGCTACGGTGTAATGCAAGCTACAGTCAGTGCTCTGGTTCAACAGTGATAATCCTGGATATCGAATTCCAAAGACTGTCTCAGATTGACATTTAAGGTTGTCCTTTCAGGGCAAAAGGGGGGAGTGTGGAAAAGTTATATTGAAACAGAGAAATGTACAGATGAATCCTTGTGTTGCTGTGCGGGTATTTACATATATTTACCACAGGTCACATAGGTCTACCCAACCTGTTACAATAAAGCAAGAAAAGAGAAAACTCTAAACCACACTCAACTGCAGAAGTTTAATGTAGATGACCTATTAAGGGAATAACTCTTCTTAATGTTCGTGATCAAGAAGTAATCGGTCAATAAGAAGAAACTAATTATGATTGACATGGGCGTGTGTATAGTAATGTGATTGTAATTGTGTGTGTTGGGCTAAATATGCTTGGGACCTTGCTGTCTGACTCTCATTGCCTGCAATAAAAGGAACTGTGTGTGAAATGTATGTCGTTTGGCTGATCACTTCTTCAACAATGTAACCCCTACATCCTCAACACTTTTCAATATCATCCCATGGATCCTCCCAGTCAAGAGTTTGAGTCTCCTCATCACTATCATTCTGGACTGTAGGTGTATTTAAGACCATGATTTTATCACTGCCTACTCTATTGACCATTATGATTTCCTCTTACTCTCGTCGACTTCTCTACTTTTCCACACTGAATCCACCAATCTCTTATTACATTTAGCCAGTAAAGAATGAGAAACTGATCACCCAATTTCAGTCTTTTTCTCCTTCTCCATTTATCATAGGACATCTGCTGGTTGTTTCAGACAATTCCAATTAAAGGTACCATCAGGAGAAACGGTTTCCCAGTGTTCTAGGTCAATTTCACACGCTTGTCGACAAATATTATGAAATCCGGCCCGGAATGGACATACATGTATTTTAAAGTTGATCCCTTCTGAGGGTGAGCCCTTTGAGAGACATTGTTTCCCATTTTCCCAAATGGTTGTGTTACGCCAATAATGAGCCTGTTGCTTCAACTGAGATCTTATTGACCGAAAACATATCAATTTCAACCCTTGGAAACACTGCAGACCAATCACATATTACTTTCGCAATATGTCATTGAGCAGTAGCTCATTTGCCTTAAATTCTATTTTGTAGTTTGAATGGGATTTAAAACTTCCCCTTATTTTGTAAGGGATTTACTAGCACTGGAGAGGGTGCCGAGGAGGTTCACTAGTTTGATTCCAGAGTTGACTGGATTTGTTTAAGAGGAGAGACATAGTGGACTGGGATTATATTCAGTGGAATTAAGAAGAACGAGGGGGATCTTATCAAAACATATAAAATTATGACGGGAAAAGATAAGATAGAAGCAGGGAGGATGTTCCCAATGGTGGCAGATGCTAAGACTACCGGGCAGAGCCTCAAAATGAGGGGGAGCAGATTTAGGACAGAATTGAGGAGGAACGTCTTCACCCAGAGAGCTGTGAATTTGTGGAATTGCCTGTCCAGTGAAGTAGTTGAGGCTACCTTGGTGAGTGTTATTAAAGTTAATCTAGATAATTTTTTGAATTGCAAAGGAATTAAATCTTATGGTGAGGAGGTGGATAAGTGAAGCTGAAAGATCAGCCATGATTTTATTGATGGCAGAGTGGCCTCCAAGGACCAGCTGGCTTACTTCTGTTCCTAGTTCTGTTGTTCTTACCTGTTTTACCTGGAACAAGTTGTGATAAGCACACAATTGCATAGCAACACCCGTTTTTGTTTGTACATTACTGTCACAATGTGGTTTATAATGTCTTCTTATCTAACTGAAGGTGATAAGGAGCAAGGTGTGGTTAGACTATGTGACGAGCTGCATGACTTTGTGCTTGTCAGTCTTGTTTCTTCAGAGTTATCAGGGATGTAGGTGCAACATTCCCGACCTTCGAGGGCACAGGTGTCAACTTTCTCAGCTAAGATCCAGTCCAGAGTGATGTGATTCTGCAAAGAGGCGTTATCATCATACATGGACTCAAAATTCCCCAGTTCTTGTTCCTGAGGTATCTGTAAATGATTTCTTTTTTGTTTTGTTTTACTTCTTTCAATTTAGCTGATTATCACTGCTTTAAGTCAACTTCTCTATGGATTATGTGTCAGTGTCTTATTGTTGAAACCATGCTCTTCCAAGCCACACTAACCTGTTTGTCATGTAAATGTACATGTCTGAGGCCCATTCTTCAATGTAATCTTACTTTGAAACCAAGCATTCACTCATATTTATTACTTCACTTCTGCACACCTGCATCAGCATACCAAGACCACGTGACACATTCTTAACTCTCATCTGATCTCCGAAAAAAGATCTCCGAAATTTGACTTATCTCAGCACCTACAGTCACGCTGCCTCAGCTAGTGGCTCGATCACACCCATTCACCAGGAAAAACATGGAAAAAAATCATCACCGAGGGAAAACTGTCCGTTTAGTACTCTCACCTAATCTTTCTTTTCACTAAAATACATGACCGGCTCAACACAGACATCCACTACAAACCCACGGACTCGCACAGCTACCTGGACTACACCTCCTCCCACCCTGCCTCCTGTAAAAATGCAATGCCATACACCCAATTCCTCCATCTCTGCCACACATGCTCCCAGGAGGACCAATTCCACTGTAGAATATTCCAGATGGCCGCCTTCTTCAAAGACCACAATTTCCCCTCCTACATGGACGAAGGTGCCTTCCAGCGTATCTCCTCCACTTCCTATATCTCCGCCCTTGAACCACCCCTCCAATAGCAACAAGGACAGAAACCTCCCTGACCCATATTCTATCCCACCAACTTCTGTACACATCTCATCATCCTGCATCATTGACACCACCTGCAATCAGACCTCACCATCAGGGATATATTTCCCTCCCCACACCTATCTGCATTTCGCAGAGATCATCCTCTCTGCGACTCCCTTGTCAGGCCCATGCCCCTCACCAACCCACTCCCCCCTCCTGGCACATTCCCTGCCATTGCAAGAAATTCAAATCCTGCACCCACATCTCCTGCCTCATTTCCGTCCAAGGCCCTAAAGGATCCTTCCACATCCATCAGAAATTTGTCTGTACTGCCACATAGGTCAGCTACTGCATATGTTGCATACAATGTGGTCTCCTCTACACTGGGGAGACAGAACGCCAACTTGCAGATCATTTCAGGAACATTTCTGGGACACCCACATTTAACCAACTCCACCGCCCTGTGGCTGAACACATTAACTCACCTCCCACTCTGCCAAGGATATGTAGGTCCTGGGCCTCCTCTATCGCCAAACGCTAACCACTTGGAGGAAGAATACCTCATCTTCCACCTGAGGACCCTGCAACCACACAGGATCAATGTGGATTTCTCCAGTTCCCCCATTTACCTGCCCCTACCTTATGCCATTCCCAACCTTCCAACTTGCCACCGCCTTCTTGAATGGTCCTACCTGTCCATCTTCCTTTCCACCTATCTGCTCCTCCATCCTCTCTGACCTATCACTGTCACCTCCACCTTCATCCACCTACCACTTTCACAGCTACCTCTGCTCCCAGCCCCACCCCTTCCCTTTTGTCACTCTGCGCCCCCTCCATCCCAGCCTACAAGCCTCATTTCTGATTAAGGGCTTATGCTGAAACGTTGACTCTCCTACTCCCCACTGGCTGTGTTTTTCCAGCACCATACTCTTCGACGTTGTTACATTTAATCAGCATTTCAACCCATTATTCTGACTTGCTTTTCTTCTGACACTTCTCTCTATCCCTAATTGCTTAATTATATCCAATTTTGCTATTGAATTATTACCACCAATCTAATCCCAGACGTCTGGAGAGATCTGTGGCACAAGGTAAGTCATTTTGTAATAGGTAAAAATGAAGTCAAACATATCTGTTTGATTAAAATATATATATATTGTTTGTTCTTTTTCGAAGATGACCCATAAATCTTAAACTTCCATTATAACTCAGTCTAGCGATTTGATATACTTCTGTGCAAAATTATCCAAACTCACATTCTGTTATGAGGTTCCTTACAACAGTAGTTACTTTCTTTTATTTTATATATTTTTTAATCATTTGCTCAACAACTTGTGGAGGTTTACCGAGATGGCGAAATAGGGTTGTGACCTGTGTTGGAGTAATGGTAAACCAATCAGGAGAGAAGATAAAATAAATTTGAATTTGTTGTAAATGTAGGTCCAGAGTGTCTGAATATTTATGAAGTAAAGGAAATCGCTTGGAGTCGCCTACAGGAACCAGACAAAAGGGGTCAGAGTCCATCCAGAGAGAATGGGTTAGAGTCCCCCAAGAGAGAAGGGGTTTGAGGCACCCCAGAGGGAATGGGCTAGAATTCTGACAGAGAAAAGGGGAGAAAATCCCCCAGAGAAAAGGGATTAGAGTCTGCTCAGAAGCGTGTGTGTGTGTGTGTGTCAGTCAGTGAGATATTCTACATCAGCTGGTAACGTCTACAATTCGGTCATAGAGATGTACAACACGGAAACAGACTCATCAGTCCAACCTATCCATGCCCATTAGATATCCTAACCTAATCTACTCCCGAGAATTGTGTGTTTTTGTGATTGTGTGCTTGTGTGTATATGTGTGAGTTCGTCTGTCGGTATGTGTGTGTGCATTTCTGTTTGTATGCATGTATGTGCATGTGAAGTTAAAAAGTTATTACCTGGTGTTGTGTGATTTTTACACACACAGCCATGCATACAAACAGACATGAAAACACACATACATCCAGACGAACTCACACATACACACACCAGGTTATGACTTGGTGTTGTACGATTTTTAACTTTGTACACCCCAGTCCAACACCGGCATCTTCGAATCGTGTGTGTGTGTGTGTTAGAACACAAGAGCATAAGACTTGTCAACAGAATGGCGAAAGACATCTCTCATAAGGTGTACTCTCAGAAGGGACCACCTTGAACACACATGTATGTCCATTACTGCCCTGATTCTGTCAAACCTGTCACCAAATGCATGAAATGGCCACAGAAAACTGGGAAGCCATTTCCCGAACGGTATGTTTAATTGCATTCGCTTCAAAAATTGGCAGATTTCCCGGGACAGAGAGAGAAGGAGAAAAAGAAAGAAATGAGGTTATCAGTTTATCATCTCTGGCTGACCGAATCTACTCAGAAAGAAAGGTAAGTCAGTGCGGAAAAGTTGAAAGGTCCAGGAGAATAGGGAGAAAGTTGAAAAGGACAAAAGGGGCGAGTTAACATTGGGCTGTGATAAGATCATGTTCTCTAATCAATTCAGGCTCATAAATGATAATGCCGAAGTGACTCAGACCTGAGATTGGGAGCACTGGTATCAATGGTACACTGTAAGGCAGGGCCAAGATCAACAACACTCCACCCCTCCTGGCCCTGCTGTTTTCTGAGAAGCAGCGATGGGAACTGTTCCAGGAGGAGGAGGACACTGAGATCCCACGTCCTGAGAAACTGGGGCTGTTTGACCAAAAGTTCAGTTCCATTCAACTGCTCAGCGCAGCCACAGTTACCCCACCATCTGAGTGTAAGAAGATATCGATGGGAAAACAGGAAAATTGCTAGCCTGGGGAGCGGGAACTTCTATATCTTGGGGGATGGGAATATGGGGCGGGGGGTGACGTTTAATCACCTCCCAGGGTCCCAATAATTCCCCCACCCCCTCAAACCCCCAGCTGTGGGGGTCAGTCTTTCGCTAAAATCCCTGAAGCTGCTCCACAAAACTCCGGCAAAGTGATGGGCCGGCTGCTGCAACACGGAATGAGACCCTTCGGCCCGTCCCGAAACCTGCTGCTGTCCCCGCTCCCGGTCTGCTCCCTTTGCTTTGCTCTGTCTGATCAGCAATGAAATAAAATTGATGTTTGCAAAGTCATCTCCTGTGGTTTGTCCTGAGTCATTTCTCAGTCCTGTGTGATATTTAATGAAAGGGAATCCTTCTGGTTTAAGGGTTTGGTTATGAAGGTATTTGTCCCAGTGGGAAGGCTGTAGTGCGGTGATGTTATGGTTTCTGTTAGAGGAGATTGGAGGACAGGCGGCACACAGTCGATCAGAAGATAAACAACTTGTGAGGCCTTGGGGATTTTGCTTTTAAAGTTAACATTGTTCGTTTAAGTTTTCCAATAGAGTTGTTATTCCACGTTCATCGTCCTTTTGTTGTATTTTAACGATAGTGTTTTAATAAATTGTGTTTTGCTTCACATCGGGCAGTTTGACCAATTGAATTATATCTGGAACAGAACACCTTACAGTTGCCTTTAAAATGAGAAAAAGTCAGAGTCCAGGCTAACTTCCCAATATATTCTGATTGTGTCTGCTCTGGTCGGGAACAGCAGACGTGTCTGAAAGGCTCCATTTGGCTAGTTCTGTCTGGCTGTGCACTGGAACCACTGCAGTAATGAAAGGAGTTTGTTCGGTCCATTGTACCTCTGCACGCTCTTTGTACAGCATTTCCAGTCAGTCCCACTCCCCATAGTCGCATATAAAGTCATTGCCCAGAGCGGTCAGAGATCTCCTCCCACTGACTCCCCACTTAATCAGAACTCCCCATTTAACCAGAACTCCCCACTTCACCTGAAACCTAAGCCCTCTAGTTTTGGATTCACGTACTCTGGAAAAAAGACCTTGGCTATTTACCCTATCCATGCCCCTCATGATTGTATAATCCACTGTAAGGTCAACCCTCACATTCTGACGCTCCATGGAAAATCCCCTCAGCCTATGCAGCCTCTCCATATAGCTCAAGGCCTCCAAACCTCCATATAGCTCAAGGCTCAAAGGCTCAGATGACCTACTCCTGATCCTAGTTCTTATGATATTATGTTCTTATGTGATCAGATATTGCAGCAGGATCATGATCAGCTGGAGGTGGGCTGAGAAATGGCAAATGGAGTTTAATATAGAGATGTGTGAGTGTTGCAGTTTGGAAAGTCAACTCAAGGTAGGAGTTTGGAGTGAATGGCAGGGCCGTTAGTCATATAGTGGAACAGAGGGACTTTGAGTTCAGGTGCACAGCTCTCTGAAAGTGGAGTTACAGGTAGACAGGCTGTGAAGAAGGGTTTTGGTACACTGGCCTTTATCAGTCAGGGCATTGAGTATAGATATTGGGAAGTTATGTTACATTTGCACCGGAGGTTGGTGAGGCTACACTTGGACTATTATGTTCAGTTTTGGTCACCCTGTTATAGGAAGGATGTTATTATAAAGTGGAAAGAATGCAGCAGAAATTTACAAGGATGTTGCCAGAACTCAAGAGACTGCGTTATAGGAAGAGGCTGGAGAAGCTAAGCCGTTTTCTGTACAGTGCAGGAGAATGGGGGAATGTATCTTTTAAAAGTATATGAGATCATGAGGGGGATGGATAGGGTGAATGCACTCAGTGTTTTCCCAGGGTTGGGGAATCGAGGAATGGAGGGTATGAGTTTAAGGTTAGAGGGGTAAGAATAAAAGGGAACCTGAGGGGCAGCTTTTTTACACAGATGGTGGTACACATATGGAATGAGCTGCCAGCAGAAGTGGTTGAGGCTGGTACATTAACAACATTTAAAAGGCATTTGGACAAATGCGTGGAGAAGGACAGCATGTCAGGCAATATCCACGGACCCCATGGTACAACTATTTAAGAAAGGTGGTAAGGAAAGGCCAGGGAACTATAGACCGGTGAGCCTGTCATCAGTGGTGGGCAAGTTGTTGGAGGGAATCCTGATTGATAGGATTTACTTGTATTTGGAAAGTCAAGAACTGATTAGAGATAGTCAGCACGGCTTTGTGCATGGGCAATCATGCCTCACAAATCATGAGTTTTTTGAAGAGGTAACAAAGAGGATTGATGAGGGCAGAGTGGTGGATGTAATCTATATGGATATCTGTAAGATGTCTGACAATGTTCCCCATGGGACACTGGTTAGTAAAGCTCGTTCTCATGGAAAGCAGGGGAAACCAACCATTTGGATACAGAACTGGCTCAAAGGTAGAAGATAGAGGGTGGTGGCAGAGATTCATTTTCAGACTGGAGGCCTGTGACCGGTGGAGTGCCACAAGGACCGGTGCTGGGTCCACTACTTTTTGTCATTTATATAAATGATTTGGATATGAACATAGGAGGTATAGTTAGTAAGTTTGCAAGTGACAACAAAATTTTAGGTTTAGTGGACAGCGAAGTAAGATATTTCCGAGTACAACAGGATCTTGAACAGATGAGCCAATGGACTGGGGAGTGGCAGATTGAGTTTAATTTAGATAAATGCGAGATGCTGCATTTTGGAAAAGCAAATCAGAGCAGAACTTATATGCTTAATGATTAGATTAGATTCCCTACAGTGCAGAAACAGGCCCTTCAGCCAAACAAGGGCGGCACTGTGGCACAGTGGTTAGCACTGCTGCCTCACAGCGCCAGAGACCCGGGTTCAATTCCCGCCTGAGGCGACTGACTGTGTGGAGTTTGCACGTTCTCCCAGTGTCTGCGTGGGTTTCCGCCGGGTGCTCCGGTTTCCTCCCACAGTCCAAAGATGTGTAGGGTCAGGTGAATTGGCCACGCTAAATTACCCGTAGTGTTAGGTAAGGGGTAAATGTAGCGGTATGGGTGGGTTGCGCTTTGGCGGGTCGGTGTGGACTTGTTGGGCCGAATGGCCTGTTTCCACACTGTAATGTAATCTAAAAAAAAGTTCATACTGACCCTCCGCAGAAGAGTAACTCACACAGACTCATTCCCCTACTCCCTGCAAATGCACCTATCACTATGGGCAACTTGTCATGGCCAATTCAACTGAATTGCACATCTTTGGACTGGAGGAGGAAACCAGAGCACCCAGAGGAAACCCACACAGACACAGGGAGAATGTGCAAACTCCATGCAGACAGTCACCCGAGGCTGGAATTGAACTCGGGTCCCTGGTGCAGCGAGACAGCAGTGCTAACCACTGAGAAACTGTGCCACCCAGGGTACATTACCCAATGGTAAGATCCTGGGGAGTGTTGGAGAACAAAGAGACCTTCGAGCGTAGGTTTATAGTTCCTTGAAAGTAGAGTCGGAGGGAGATAGTATATTGAATAAGGCGTTTTGTCTGCATTCCTTGATTTGGTCAGAGCATCAAGTATAGATGTTGGGAGGTCATGTTGTGGCTGTACAGGACATTGGTTGGGCCACCATGGGAATACTGCATACAGTTGTGGTTTCCTTCCAATCGGAATGATGTTGTGAAACTTGAAAGGATTCAGAAATGATTTACAAGGATGTTGCCAGGGTTGGACGATTTGAGTTATAGGGAGAGGCTGAAAAGGCTGGGGCTGTTTTCCTTGGAGCATCGGAGGCTGAGGGGTGACCTTATAGAGGTTATAAAATCATGAGGGGCATGGATAAGATAGATAGACAAGGTAGGGGAGTCCAGAAGTAGAGGACAGTGGTCAGGGTGTGAGGGGAAAGATACAAAAGGGATTTAAGGAGCAACCTCTTCATGCAGAGGGTAGTGCGTGAATGGAATGAGTTGCCAAAGGAAGTGGTGGAGGTTGATACAATTACAGCATTTGAAATAGACATTGGATGGACAAATGGATGAAAATGGAATAGTGTAGATTATATGGGCATCAGATTGGTTTCAGGGTCGCACAACACCAAGGGAAAAGGAGTGTACAGCGTTGTAATGTTCTATATGTTCTAGAGGCTGCTGGATGAGTATATGACAAGAAAGGGTTTGGAGAGATATGGGCAAAGTGCTGGCAAATTGGACTAGATTAGGTCAGGATATCTGGTCGGCATGGACGAGTTGGACCGAAGGGTCTGTCTCTGTGCTGTACATCTCTGTGACTCTGAGACCAGTTTGGGTGGAAGGGCCTGTCACCGTGCTGCAGGACTCTATGCCTTTAATTCAAGGAGCCGCAGGTTTTGTGAATAATCTCCTCTGCCCCCTCTCCCAGGGTTTCCTTCCCCATCGGTGATCAGAGACTTCACTGTTTTCCCCGAGAGTGAAAGTTCTTGTTTTATACAGCCCTGCCCCGGGATGTGAACCATAATATATATAACACACTGACACAAACACACAGACACATACACCGAGAGAGAAGGGACGGGAGTGTGGGGCAGAGAGAGATGGAGAGAGAGAGAGAGAGAGAGAGAGAGAGATGAACACACACAGACGGAGAGAGAGAGAGATAAACACACAGACGGAGAGAGAGAGAGATAAATACACACAGACGGAGAGAGAGAGAGAGAGAGAGAGAGAGAGAGAGAGAGAGAGAGAGATAAACACACAGAGACGTAGATAGGAGGGGGGTGGGGGGTGGAGAAATGCCAAAGCCTCCCACTGCGAATGTGACCAAGTGTTGTCCGGGTTGATCCACGCAAGCGCACTGTATCTCACAGAACAAATGATAGAAGGGATTCCATCTTCCTACGCATGATGGGTAGCAGGACTACCATTGAAAACTGGAGCATGGCCATGATTACACACGTTTATGATGTTACAGAGATGACTTTTTGGGTATTAATGGTGAAGTGTAGTCACAGATATAGAAACGAATATCGCCGAGTCCTACACATACCAGCGATTTTAACAGGAAGAGCTCCTGCAGCCAGATGTTAGCTCAGTGATGCCCCAGAATGTGGCGTGGTTTAGGAAATCTTTCCTGTGAGAAACTTTCAATTTTATTGGCATTTCCAACTCCCCATGAGAAAATTAAGATGACGCAATTTTCGACCTATTTGCTGTATTCCATTTGGATTGTAGTTTTTCCAAGTGGTTTGTACACGACCACAGCAGGCAGTTAACAATTAACCACTCTGCTGCAGCTTAAACACCTCGAGGACATTGTGAGATTAGAATGGCACGTTTCCTTTCTGAAACAAAGTCAGAAATGCTGAGTGTGCACATGGATTTCAGACAGCAGGGAGAGAGCTTGACCGAGGATTTAAATTGTCCCATTGACTGGATTTCTTCACCAATTTAGTTATACTGGAACATGGGTACAATTTCTGCCCCTCCCCTAAGTGATGTTTCTGATCGTGTTTTGCGGATCCTTGAAATGACAATAGCTGCTGGAAATCTTTGTTTCACCCGGAGCACTGACAGTACAGAGACCCGCGCCTATAACATTTCACCAGCTCAGAATACACTTAAATCACTTCACAAACAAACAAATGAGATCTTTGCACAGCTCTGAAACAGTGGCAATTCCTCAGCACAGACCCACTGAGAGTGGTGCGCTTCCTCCACACAGACTATCCAACAGTGTGAAAGTATCTCAGCACTGACCCTCTGACAGTTGGCACTCCCTCAGCACTGACCCTCTGACAGTGTGGCACTCCCTCAGCACTGACCCTCTGACAGTGCAGCACTCCCTCAGCACTGAACCTTTGAAAGTGCAGCACTCCCTCAGCACTGAACCTCTGACAGTGTGGCACTCTCTCAGCACTGACCCTCTGACAGTGCAGCACTCTCTCAGCACTGACACTCTAACTGTGTGGCACTCCCTCAGCACTGACCCTCTTTTAGTGTGGCACTCCCTCAGCACTGACCGTCTGACAGTGTGGCACTCCCTCAGCACTGACCCTCTGACAGTGTGGCACTCCCTCAGCACTGACCCTCTGACAGTGCAGCATTCCACCTTCACTGACTTTCCAACAGGGTAGTGCCCCCTCAATACTCACCCTCCAAGAGTGCAACATTCCCTCAGCACTGAGAGGGTGGCACTCCCTCAGCACTTACCTCCCACAGTATGGTCTATCTGTATCCCTGTGTTGTTCCTCTTCCTGTCCTACTATGGTTATCCATCACCCACAGCCTCGGAGTAAAGATTGAGGTAAACAATGAGGATGGAGGTAGGGGCTGGTTTTTAGAACCTCCACCCTCTGTCAGATTGTCTGGGTATATCTCTGTCAAAACATGAACACAACCCGCTGGCTGTGAATGCAGTGAGTGGGTGGGGATTAGGTGCTGCTCTCTCCTGAATAGTTTGTTAGAGGTCACGGCTGTGGGAATAGGTGGTTCCCATTGGAACTCAGTGGGAGATGGACATTGAATCATCATTGTTTGTACAAAGCCAGACTCACTATTTCTCTTGGTCTCGACCCTGGAGCCTGTGATAAAACGTGTGTGATTTATGTATTTAGTAACATTGTGAGCATAATTAGCATGAAAACACCAATGTGGTTAATTATATTAGGGGGTGTCAACTTCCCCAGTATGACTTGAGATGGTCATCATGGAAAAAGGGTCACTAGACCCGAAACGTTAACTCTGTCTCTCTCTGTAATCCGTGCGAGACCTATTGAGTTTCTTCAGCAGGTTCTGATAGTTTCATGTCTCCTAACTCCCCAGATCTTTATTTTATTGTCAATGATCCAGATCACATCAGCCTAATAGCCATCTAATTTATTGCTTCACATTCCTCAGTTCCACCGTGAGCTGGTATTGTGAATTGAGACGGTGTTTACAGGGAAAAAGTTTTCAGGGTCAGGGGAAAAAGAAGGGGGTGAGGTATGGGACTAATTTGATGGTGTACAGAGCCATCAGAGTCACGATGAGTAGAATGGCTTTCATAAATCTAACCCAATCTTTGTTCCACTCCCATCCAGAGGGTGTCTCAGTTTGTAAAAGTCCTGGGAGTTCACAGCAGTGAAACAGTTCCTGTCACAGGTATGGGCAGGTCTGAAGCTGTTTGTTCCATCGGTAACTAATTGGAATGATGTTGTAAGACTGAACGTGTCCTCAGGCAGTGGGAGTTGGAGAATGATGCAGAAAAAACAATTCGGCAACTTTCGAAGACAGATATATTCCTCAATGACTTTCTTTTATTAATTTAAAAATACGCTTTATTCATAAGAAAATCTTTTCGCATCAATAAACGGTCACAAACGCAGTTTGGTCTTGTGCAGTAGCATGTCAAGTAAACGAACAAACGTTGACTCTATCCAACAAACCAAAGACCTCTCTTATACATACAAGACTTTATTTACATATGTTTGAGACACTGGGAGGGTCCAATAACTGGACAGACCCCCATTTCCCTTCAGCAGAAAGAGCTCAGATGGTGGTCTTTCCCCACAGGACCTTGGCAGCAGCTGCCCCAGGTGTTAATGCATCCCTCGGCATGTAGTCCTGGAGCTTGGAATGTGCCAGTCTGCAACACTTGGTCAGGATCAACTCCTTCCTCTGGAAGACCAACAAGCTTCGGGCAGACCAAAGAGCGTCTGTCACTGAATTGCTGGTCGTCCAGGTGTTTGTCTCGGTGTGTGTTCTGGGGAGCACAGAGTCCCACATCACGGAGCTGCTCGCAACGAACCTCGACAAAAACCACTGCATCTTTCTCCAGAGTTCCTTTGCAAAGGCACATTTCAGGAGGAGATGTGTGACAGCCTCTGCGCCCCTGCACCTGCCAAGCGATATCTTGGGGCTTGTTGGAAAGTTCTGGATTCAGCGAAGGGGCTCAATACAACACACAAGCAAGGCACGAGGGATTGGGCAGCCCTGCCTGACTCTGGATCTGATCGGGAAGCTTTCTGATTCCCACCCATTGATTGAGACTGCGCTAACGATGTTGGTGTAGAGCAGACAGATCCAGTTGCAGATTCCCTCCCCAAAGCCCATTTTGCAGAGCACGTCCCACATACAAGTGTGTGATCTCCTGTCCAAGACCTTCTCCTGATCCAGGCTGATGAGGCAGGTGTCCATCCCCCTGACCTGCACATAGGTGATCGTATCCCTGAGGAATGTGAGGCTCTCCGTGACCTGAGCTGGGTCTCAGCTGAAACCCTGTCCCTCTGACAATGGGGCTGTCACTCAGCTGCTTGGTCATTGAGCTCAGAGTGACTCACATTGAGTCTCCCTGACATTATCATTCATTCTGTCTGGTTCAGGGTTTCAGGTTACACAGAGTGGGCTGACACTCGATCTGAAGTATAACTGAAGACAAACATTCAGAGGCAGAAAGTGAGGACTGCAGATGCTGGAGAGTCAGAGTCGAAAAGTGTGGCGCTGGTGAAGTACAGCAGGTCAGGCAGCGTCCAAACAGCAGGGGAATTGATATTTCTCTCATAAGTCATTCATCAGACCTTCCTGATGAAGGGTTTATGCCTGATACATCAATTCTCCTGCTCCTCGGATGCTGCCTGACCTGCTGTACTTTTCCAGTGACACATTTTTGACAAAGATTCAGAGGCAGTTTGATGAGTCCTGATGCTGACAATAAAACTATCATTGCAGGTTTGCTCTCTTTACCGGAGAGTCAGAGATTCCTATTGGACAATCCTGGTGTAAATTCCCATAAATACCTGTCTCTAGGACAAATGCATATTATACTATGGAAGAATTAAAGGAATTCTCTGTAAATAATAAACTAAGCCCAACAATCGGAATCCCATGAGGATTTTCCTATTGGATTGTATCTCTATGAGTTCTTCTGTGCAGGAAAATTGAGCTATTTGTAATATTGTGGAATAACCGAGTCCAATAAGGACAGGAAAAGACAGTCCAATAACTTCCTGAATTTACAATGTTCATGTTTTGGGAATCCAGTCTGGGACTTTACTTTTTTTGTGATAGCGTTCTCTGAACACAAACCGTAAAGATTGTTCTTGTTCTGCAGAAATCTCTGGGTGCACAGAGAAGGGAAAGCTTCCATCCTTGGCTTGAGTTTTATTTCTAACCTATCCATTCCCCACCCTGGAATGATCCAATATTGACATTTATCTCCTGTTTCAGAGTCAAGCAAACTCTCACAGATCCACTGCAAGTTTCCCCTTTAATAAATATGTGCAAGTACATTGGCTCCGTGCAGTACTGAGTGTGGACAAAGATGCTGATGGAGATTAATTCAGGTGGGTGTGAGCTTCCTGACACCAGCTATTCAACAGTTCTCCCAATAATGAGGAGAAGGGAGCTGTCTGTCTCAGGTGCCTGAGGTGGAGTGGAACCCAGAACCAGCGGGGCTCTGACCGATACTGGAGTTGTCGTCAGCTCCATCCCCTCTGCTAGAAAGAGGGTGGGGATCTAAGCAAGGACGGGGGTGGTGGGGTGGGAATTGAGTCTGTGCTTCCACCAATAGGGGCTCCTGTCGCTAGCTGAGGGGAGGGCCTTGTGTTGCCATGGCAACCAGTATCAGTGATGGTGGAGGCAGTGGGTTGGATATCTCTGGAAGAACAAGTCCCACATGTCTCCTTGGAGAAGCACCAGCTCACGGGCAAAGCCATCGAGAAGTTTCATGTAGTGCCCGGCCCTGGCTGTGGTCCCATCTGCCAGCACCCGGCCCATATCCCTCCAAACCATTCCTATTCATATGCCCATCAAGATGCCTTTTAAACATTGCAGTTATATTAGATTCCACCACTTCCTCTGGCAGCTCATTCCATACACGCACCACCCTCTGAGTGAAAAAGCTGCGCCTTAGGTCTCTTTTACATCTTTTGCTTCTCACCCTAAACCGATGCCCTCTAGCTCTGGACTCCCCCACCCCAAGGAAAAGACTCTATAGATTTGTCCTATCCATGCCCCTCATGATTTTATAAACTTCTACAATTTTGTCAAGGAGAATACTGAGATACAGGTTACTAGACTAGGTGGGATTGGGGTTGACAAGGAAGAGGTAATAGAAATCCTGCAGAGTGTGAAAATAGATAAGTCCCCTGGGCCGGATGGGATTTATCTTAGCATCCTCTGGGAAGCCAGGGAGGAGATTGCCGACCCTTTGGCATTGATCTTCAAATCGTCATTGTCGACAGGAACAGTGCGAGAAGACTGGAGAATGGCAAATGTGGGTTCCCCTATTCAAGAAGGGGAGTAGAGACACCCCTGGTAATTATAGACCAGTGAGCCTTACTTCAGTTGTTGTTAAAATGTTGGAAAAGGTTATAAGAGATATGATTGATAATCATCTAGAAAAGAATAATTTGATTAGGGATAGTCAGCACGGTTTTGTGAAGGGTAGTTTGTGCCTCACAAACCTTATTGAGTTCTTTGAGAAGGTGACCAAACAGGTAGTTGAGAGTAAACCGGTTGATGTGGTGTATATGGATTTCAGGAAGGCGTTCGAGAAGGTTCCACACAGTAGGTTAGTGTACAAAATGCGGAGGAATGGGATTGTGGGAGATATAGCAGTTTGGATCAGTAATTGGCTTGCTAAAAGAAGACAGAGGGTGGTGGTTGATGGGAAATGTTCATCCTGGAGTCCAGTTACCAACGGTGTACTGCAAGCGTCGGAGTTGGGTCCACTGCTGTTCGTCATGTTTATAAACGACCTGGATGAGGGCGTAGAAGGGTAGGTTAGTAAATTTGTAGATGACACTGAGGTCGGTGGAGTTGTGGATAGTGACGAAGGATGTTGTAGATTACAGAGAGACATAGATAAGCTGCAGAATTGGGCTGAGAGGTGGCAAATGGAGTTTAATGCGGACAAGTGTGAGATGATTCACTTTGGTCGGAGTCACCGGAATGCAAAGTACTGGGCTAATGGTAAGATTCTTGGTACTGTAGATGAGCAGAGAGATCTTGGTGTCCAGGTACACAGATCCTTGAAAGTTGCCACTCAGGTTGACAGGGTTGTTCAGAAGGCATACAGTGTTTTAGGTTTTATTAATAGAGGGATCGAGTTCCAGAACCATGAGGTTATGCTGTAGCTGTACAAAACTCTGGTGTTGCAGCACTTAGAATATTGTGCACAGTTCTGGTCACCACATTATAAGAAGGATGTGGAAGACTTGGGAAGGATGCAGAGAAGATTTACTAGGATGTTGCCTGGTATGGAGAGAACGTCTTACGACGAAAGGCTGAGGAACTTGATGCTGTTTTCGTTCGAGAGTAGAAAGTTGAGAGATGACTTAATAGAGACATATAAGATAATCAGAGAGTTAGATAGGGTGGACAGGGAGAGCCTTTTTCCAAGTATGGCGACGGCGAGCACGAGGGGCCTTAGCTTAAAATTGAGGGGTAATAGATATTGGACAGATGTCAGAGGTAGTTTCTATACTCAGAGAGTAGTGAGGGTATGGAATGCTTTGCCTGCAACGGTAGTAGATTCGCCAACTTTAAGTACATTTAAGTCGTCATTGGACAAACACATAGATGTCCATGGAATAGTGTAGCTTAGATGGGCTTCAGATTGGTATGACAGGTCGGCGCAACATTGAGGGACGAAGGGCCTGTACTGTGCTGTAATGTTCGATGTTTTAATGTTCTATGAACTGTGTACCCTAAACCTATGCGCTCTAGTTCTGGACTCCCCCACCCCAGGGAAAAGATCTTGTCTATTTATTCTGTCCAAGCCCCTCATAATTTTGTACACCTCCATAAGGTCACCCCTCAGCCTCCGACGCTCCAGGGAAAACAGCCCCAATCTCTTCATTCTCTCCCTGTAGCTCAAACCCAGGCAACATACTTTTCTGAACGCTTTCAAGTTTCACAACGTCCTTCCTGGTCAGTGAAGGTTTGGTGCTAACCCAGTGTTCCTTTCTCCTCTGTTCTCCAGGTCCTGAGGGATTACGTGAGCTGTTCCAGTCTTCCTACTGGTTTTACGGGCTCAAGGTGTTCTGGCCCAAAGGTAGGAACTATTTTTTTGTTGTTGAAATTAGACAATGGAAGGAGAGATCCGTGTACATGTAAAGCATCATCACAGGAGCTGGAGAAAGAGGGGAAGGATTCCATCAGACCGTATGGCATAGGAGCAGGAATTAGGCCATTCATCCCATTCAGTCTGCTCCGCCATTCAATCATGGCTGATAAGTTTCTCAACCACATTCTCCCACTTTCTCCCTATAACCTTGACCCTCTTGATACTCAAGAATCTATCTACCTCAGTCTTAAATATCCTCACTGACATGGCCTCCACAGCCTTCTGTGGTAGTGAATCGCATCGATTCCCCACTCTCTGACTGAAGACATTTCTCCTTATCTCTGTTCGAAAGGGTATTCCCTTTACTCTAAGGCTGTGCCCTCTGGTCCTAGTCTCTCCCACCAATGCAAGTATCTTCACAACATCCACTCTGTCCAGGCCATTCAGTATTCTGTATGTTTCAATTAGATGTACCCTCATCCTTCTCAACTCCATCAAGTATAAACCTCGAGTCCCCAAACGTTCCTCATACTTAAGTGTTTCATTCCTGAGCCCATTCTCGTGAACAATCCACCCTGTCCAGGCCATTCAGTGTTCTCTGTGAGATGCAGGGATGATGGGAACTGTAACAGGAAGGAGTGAGATTGTTGGGTAACTGCCCTTTCTGGTAAACCGGTAAACGTGGTTATGTGTTGACTAACAAGTCACAAATCGTCTGAGACAGTTCCTGATGTGAGGTGAGGAAACCTTCAAAGCAGGTGGGAAGCTCCGGGATACACAGAGAACGTGGGGAAGCAGATCATTCGGCCCATTAAGTCCATACCGACCCGACAAAGAGCATCTTCCTAATCGTGTAACTCTGCATTCCCCATGGCACAACCACACAGTGTTGGTCAAATCATTTTAACTTTATTTGTGATACATTGCAAACATAGCAGCAAAGCAGCAACATGTCACAGCAGTAAGAGGACATTGTACAACACTCTCTCCCTGAGACAGTCTTCCTGAACAGGGCACAATGATCACATAATGACTGTCTCTGACCTGGGAACTATACCAACCAAGGCTTCTTCTGTGCAGGATCCACTACAATCTCAAAAATGTTCGATTATAGAGAGTCACTTGGTGAATAACAGAACTGGAACCAATATTTTCACTTGGAGTGCAGGTTCATACCTCCTTGAAGGTGGAGTCGCAGGTAGATAAGATAGTGAAGAAGGCGTTTGTATGCTTTCCTTTATTGGTTAGATGAATGAGTATTGGAATTGGGAGGGCATGTTGCGGCTGTACAGGACATTGGTTAGGCCACTGTTGGAATATTGCGTGCAATTCTGATCGCCTTCCTATTGGAAAGATGTTGTGAAACTTGAAAAGGTTCAGAAAAGATTTTCAAGGATGTTGCCAGGGTTGGTTGATTTGAGCTATATGGAGAGGCTGAACAGGCTGGGGCTGTTTTCTCTCGACATGCCTCCAGACCCCGTGAAAACTCATGGCCTCAGATTAACGACGGACAAGGAGACCTCCTGCCCTTGACTACCCTACCACCCTGCCTCGGCTGATCCACCCTCCATCGGCCGATTCACCCTCCCTCGGCCGACCCACCCTCCCTCAGCCGATTCACCCTCCCTCGGCTGATCCACCCTCTCTCGTCCAATCCACCCTCGCTCGGCTGATCCACCCACCATCGGCCGATCCACCCTTCCACGGCTGATGAGACCAATACTCCTCCAGAATGGACAACACTTGAAGGAGACACTGAGGGTGACAAGGTCACAGAGTGTCCTCTGGGTGGGCGTTTGGGTTACAGTTTGGGAATGTGAGGCAGGGTCTGCGACACGGTCTGTGTGTTTCCTTCGGCCCTCCTGCCAGCGGCCTGAGGAGCTGGACCCTCGGATTCGAGGGACACGGTGGTCTGTCCTGGCTCTGCTGACCAACAGGTAACCTGTGTCTGAGACAGGACGCTGCCGTCGGAAGGGCTACCCGGCCAGCTGTGATAGTCCTGGAGATAACCCTGTAGGAGATTTTTATGGGTCTGATGGAGCTGTCTCTGACACTGTGTGCTTGTCTCTCTCTCTCTCTGTGTGTGACGGGCTGTACAGAACGTTTGGCAGACCCTCAGCTGGAGTACTGGGTAGGAAAAGGAGGTGACTGCACTGGAGGAGGAGGGTGGGAGTGAAGAGGAGATTCACCAGGAGGGCGGAAATTGGCGTAGACATGGGCTGGAGAAACCCGGGGTGTATTACTGGGAGCAGAGAAGGGTGAGGGAATTTTATAAAAAGCTCTGAGGCGCACGGGCAGGGGAAAGCGTTTACCCTGAAATAGAGGGGTCAATCAACAGGGAAAAAGATGTCAGGTTTAGGAGGTTTAGAAGAGGTGGGGTAGTCGGGGGGAGTGTTTGGGGGAAGATTGTTTTAACCCGGAGGGTGATGGGGATTCTGGGAGTCACTTCTCAAAAGGGTGGGAGAGGCAGGAACACTCAGAAGACTGGAGAGGCATTCAGACAGCACCACAAGGCGAGAGGCTGGGAAATGGGGCTTGAGGAACAGGACAGGAAAGATGGGCCAAAGGGTCACTGTCTGTGCTGTTACCAGTTGAGATTTCACCAGCTGTGGAATATCCCTGTTTACTTTCTCCAGTCCAAACCCCAACCAGTAACCGCTCTCTGTTCAGTGAGAGGAATTAAAGTCCCTCAGAGGGTGAGTCTGATGGATTGATCATCAGCGACAAGGAACTGGTGGGGGCAGAGAACACGTGTGTCTGTTTCCACCAGAGAAAATGCAAAATGAATTCTGCAGAATATTTGGGAACCTGGAAATGGGTTTGTGGGAGAGAGGGACTGATAACAATCCCAATCATAAGAACATAAGAACTAGGATCAGGAGGAGGCCATCTGACCCTTCGAGCCTGCTCTGCCATTCCATAACATCATGGCTGATCTTTTCATGGCCTCAGCTCAACTTACCCACCCTCTCACCGTAACCCTTAATTCCTTGACTGTTCAGAAAATTATCTATCTTAGCTTTAAAAACATTCACTGAGAAAGCCTCCACGACATCCCTGAGCAGGGAATACCACAGATTCACATCCCTCTGGGTGAAGAAGTTCCTTCTCAATTCAGTCCTAAATCTGCTCCTCCTAACTTTGAGGCTGTTCCTTCTTGTCCTAGGTTCACCCACCAGTGGAAACACCCTCTCTACTTCCATCTCATCTATTCCCTTCAGAATTTTGTACATTTCTGAAAGATCCTCCCCTCATTCTTCCCAAATTCAAACGAATATAATCCCAGTCTACTCAGTCTCTCCTCATAAACCAAACTCATCAAATCCAGAATCAATTTAATGAACCTCCTCTGCACCCCCTCTAGTGTCAGTACATCCTTTCTCAAGTAAGGAGACCAAATCTGCACACTTTGCCCAACTACTCATCTTCGTGTCATCCACAAACTTTGACACACTACACATGGTCCCCAACTCTAATCCATCGATGTAAACTGTGGTGAATTGTCGTCCCAATACTGATCCCTGAGGCACACCACGAGTTCCTGATTGTCAACTGGAAAAGCACTCATTTATCCCCACTCTTTGCTTCCTATTTGTTAACCAATCCTCTGTTCATGCTAATACATTGCCTGTAATGTCCATCTTTATCCTGTGCAGTAGCCCTCTGTCCGGCACCTTGTTGAATACCTTTTGGAAATCAAGATATACCACGTGCTCACAATGTGCTCAAAGAATTCCAGTAAATTAGTTTAGCATGACCTGCCCTTCATGAACCCATGCTGCATCTGCCGAACCGGACAACTTCAATCCAGATGTCTTTCTTGCTATTTTTTCCACGATAACAGACTCAAACATCTTTCACACTCCATATAGGTTAAGCTCACGGTCTAGAACATAGAACATACAGCGCAGCACAGGCCCTTCGGCCCTCAATGTTGCACCAACCTGTGAACTATACTAAACTCAACCCCCTACACTATCCCATCATCATCCATGTGTTCATTCAACGATTGTTTATATCTCCCTAATGTGGCTGAGTTAACGACATTAGCAGGTAGGGCATTCCACGCCCTTTCTACTCTCTGAGTAAAAAAGCTGCCTCTGACATCTGTCTTAAATCTGTCATCCCTCAAATTGTAGTTATGCCCCCTCCCATACAAGCTGACATCATCATTCCAGGAATAAGACTTTTACTGTCTACCCCATCTCATTCTCTGATCGTCTTGTATGTTTCTATCAAATCCCCCCTTAGCCTTCTTCTTTCCAATGAGAACAGACCCCAGTCTCTCAGCCTTTCCTCATAAGAACTCCTCTCCAGCCCAGGCAACATCCTGGTAAATCTCCTCTGCACCTTTTCCAATACTTCCACATCCTTCCCAAAATATGGTGACCAGAGCTGTACACAATATTCCAAGTGTGGCCGCACCAGCGTTTTGTATAGTTGCAGCATGATATTGCGGCTCCAGAACTCAATCCCTCTACCCAGTGAAACCTAACACACTGTATGCCTTCTTAACAGTACTATCAACCCGGGTGGCAACTTTCAGAGATCTATGTCCATGGACTCCAAGATCCCTCTGCACATCCACACTACCAAGACTCTTTCCATTGACCCAGTATTCTGCCTTCCTGTTATTCTTCCCAACATGCATCACCTCACATTTAGCTGCATTGAACTCCAGTTGCCACCTCTCAGCCCAATCCTGCAGTTTATCCTAGTCTACCTGCAACCTGTAACATTCTTCCAAACTGTCCACTACTCCACCGACTTTAGTGTCATCTGCAAATTTACTAATCCATTCACCTATGCCTGCGTCCAAGTCTTTTATACAAATGACAAACAGCAGTGATCCCAAAACAATTCCTTGTGGCACACCACTAGTAATTGGACTCCAGGCTGAATATTTTCCATCAACCACCACTCGCTGCCTTCTTTCAGAAAGCCAGTTTCTAAAACAAACTGCTAAATCACCCTCAATCCCATGCCTCTGCATTTTCTCCATCAGCCTACCATGTGGAACCTTATCAAAGGCTTTCTTGAAGTCCATGTAAACCACGTCAACTGCTCTACCCTCATCTACATGCTTGTTCACCTTCTCAAAAAAAAACTCAATGAGGTTTGTGAGACACAACCTGTCCTTGACAAAACCATGTTGACGATCTGAATTCAAATTGTTGCTTGCTAGATGATTATAAATCCTATCTCTTATAATCCTTTCCAAAACCTTTCCTACAACAGAAATAAGGCTCACTGGTTTATCATTATCTGAATCATCTCTACTGCCCTTATTGAACAAGGGCACAACATTTGTAATCCTCAAGTCCTCTGGTATTAAACCTGTAGACAAAGACAGCCGAAGGCTCTGCTATCTCCTGCCTAGCTTCCCAGTAAATCCTCAGATAAATCGCATCTGACCCAGGGGACTTGTCTACTTTCATTCTTTCTAGAATTGATAACACCTATTCGTAACTAACCTCGATCCTTTCTAGTCTAATATCTCGTACCTCATTCTTCTCCTCTACAATATTCTCCTTTTCCTGAGAGAAAACCAATGAGAAATGTTCATTTAGCACCTCTCCGATCTCCACAGGGTCCACATTCAACTTCCCACTTCAGTTTTTGACTGGTCCTATTCCTATCCTAATCATCCTTTTATTCCTCACATACCTGTAGAAGGTTTTAGGATTCTCCTTTATTCTATTTGGTAAAGACTGCTCAGGCACTCTCTTAGCTCTTCCTCACTTTCTCTTTAAATACTTCCTCGCTGATCTGTAACTCTCCATCCCTCCTCTGAACCATCTTGTCTCATCAACACATAAGCCTCTTTCTTCTGCTTTGCAAGAGATGGAATTTCTGCAGTAAACCATGGTTCCCTTACCTTATCACTTCCTCCATGCCTGACATGGACATCCTATCAAAGGACACGCAATATCTGTTCCTTAAACCAGCTCCACATTTCCATTGTGTTCATTCCCTGCATTTTGCTACCCATTCTATGCATCCTAAATCTTGCCTAATCGCATTGTAATTGCCCTTGCCCCATCGATAACTCTTGACCTGTGGCAGGTACCGCTCCCTTTCCATCGTTAAATTTAATGCAACTGAATTATGGCCACTCTCTCCCAAGTGCTCGCCTCCAACTAAATCAAATCCAAGTCTATAATTCCCCATCTTTTGTCTACCCCCTTTTTCAAACAGTGGCATCATATTTGCTGTTTTCCAATCTGCTGGAACTCCACCAGAGTCTAGTGAATTTTGGAAAATTATCACAAGTGTTTATGTTATTTCTCCAACCATCTCTTTTAGCATCCTGGGATGCATTCCATCAGGGCCAGGAGACTTGTTTACCTGAGGTCCGTTAGCTTGCCCAACACTATCTCTTTCCTGATAATGATTGTTCCCAGGTCCTCACCTACCTTCATCTCTTTGTCAATCACTGGGGAAAAGGTGCCAGGAAAACCATGAGGACAGAAGTTGGACAAGTGCCCCTGGACCACATGGCCTGCCACCCAGGATCTTCAATGCAGAGGCTGCAGGAATAGCAGATGGAATGGTTTTGTATTTTGACAAACTTTCCCAGGGTTTGGAAAGGTTCCAGTAGTTTGGCACATCGTTATTATAACACCTCTGTTCAAGGAAGAAGGGAGAATGAAAGCAGAAAACCGGACGCCAGTGAAGCTGAAGTTTCTCAAACATGATGCAAAAACAAGAGCAACTCTTAATCCACAAGTTGCCCACTGATTTCATTTAAATCAAAATTCCTGATGTCATTTAGTCAGAACAGGAGGATTTCAAACCCTGAAAGAACTGCGGATTCTGGAAATCAGAACCAAAAATAGAAATTTCTGGAAAAATTCAGCAGGTCTGGTAACATCTGTGGAGAGAAAACAGAATTAACGTTTAGGGTCCACTGACCCTTCTTCAGAACTGATGCGACCAGATCCTGCTGCGCTTTTTCAGAGATTTCTGTTTTTCTATGGGATTTCAAACTCTCCTCTCCCCACTCCCAATCCTCATCCCTCACAGCTTCCCTTGCTATCCATTATGCGTTTGAATTTATGTGTTACCTCAGTGGCAACATCAGGGCTTTGTTCATAGTTTCGCTGATAGTCTGAGGAAGAATTGTGAGGAGATTGTGAGGTCTGCAGATGCTGGAGATCAGAGCTGAAAATGTGTTGCTTGAATAACGCAGCAGGTCAGGCAGCAACCAAGGAGCAGAAGAATCGATGTTTCGGGCATGAGCCCTTCTTCAGGAATGAGAAAGATGTTCCAAGCAGGCTAAGATAAAAGGTAGGAAGGAGGGACTTGGGGGAAGGGTGTCGAAAATGCGATAGGTGGAAAGAGGTCAAGGTGAGGGTGATAGGTCAGACTGGGGTGGGGGCGGAGCGGTCAGGAAGAAGATTGCAAGTTAGGACGGGGGTGCTGAGTTCGATGGATTTGACTGAGACAAGGTGGGGGAGGGGAAATGAGGAAACTGGTGAAATCCGAGTTCATCCCTTGTGGTTGGAGGGTTCCTAGGCGGAAGATGAGGTGGTCTTTCTCCAACCGTCGTGTTGTTGTGGTCTGGCGATGGAGGAGTCCAAAGACCTCCTTGATGGAGTGGGAGGGGGAGTTGAAGTGTTGAGCCACAGGGTGGTTGGGTTGGTTGGTCCGGGTGTCCCAGAGGTGTTCTCTGAAACGCTCCGCAATTAGGCGGCCTGTCTCCCCAATATAGAGGAGGCCACATCGGGTGCAGAGGATGCAATGGATGATGTGTGTGGAGGTGCAGGTGAATTTGTGGCGGATATGGAAGTTTCCTTTGGGGCCTTGGAGGGAGGTGAGGGGGGAGGTGTGGGCGCAAGTCTTGCAGCTCCTGCGGTTGCAGGGGAAGGTGCTGGGAGTGGAGGTTGGGTTGGTGGGGGGTGTGGATCTGACGAGGGAGTCACGGAGGGAGTGGTCTTTACGGAATGCTGATAGGGGAGGGGAGGGAAATATATCCTTGGTGGTGGGGTCCGTTTGGAGGTGGCGGAAATGACGACGGATGATATTCTGTACATGGAGATTGGTGGGGTGGTAGGTGAGGGCCAGTGGGGTTCTGTCCTGGTGGCGGTTGGAGAGGCGGGGCTCCAGGGTGGAGGAGCGGGAAGTGGAAGAGATGCGGTGGAGGGCCTCGTCGACCATGTCGGGGGGGAAATTGCGGTCCTTGAAGAAGGAGGCCATCTGGGTTGTACGTTTTTGGAACTGGTCCTCCTGGGAGCAGATGCGGCGGAGACGAAACAATTGGGAATATGGGATGGCGTTTTTACAGGGGGCAGGGTGGGAGGAGGTGTAGTCCAGGTAGCTGTGGGAGTCGGTCCATTTGTAGTAGATGTTCGTGTTGATTAGGTCGCCTGAGATAGAAATGGAAAGGTCGAGGAAGGGGAGGGAGGAATCTGAGGCTGTCCAGGTGAATTTGAGGTCGGGGTGGAAGGTGTTGGTGAAGTGGATGAACTGTTCAACCTCCTCGTGGGAGCACGAGGCGGCGCCCATACAGTCATCGATGTAGCGGAGGAAAATGTGGGGGATGGGGCCAGTGTAGTTGCGGAAGATGGACTGTTCCACATATCCTACGAAGAGGCAGGCGTAGCTGGGGCCCATGCGGGCGAGGAAGAATTGTGTCAAGTTAACAAGTATTTTCCGTGGACCTTCACCGCCACCTGGTGGTCATGATTGGGGTTCCACATGTTATTTCCCCTTGTATTACCGGTTGCAGACACCTGGTGGTGCTATTCCCTGCTTTTTCATTAACCCTCAAACAGTTTGTTGGCGAGAAAATGGTTGAGACTGACTCATTATGAAGAGTTATAATGGACTCAAAATATTCGTTCTGCTTCTGTCTCCACAGATGTTATCTGACCTGCTAAGGACTTGCAGTTTTTTTTTATGATTTTATATCCGATGTCTAGATTCCGCAGGAGTTATTCACTTTGATGGTCCCTGAATTAAAATTTTTTCGCAGTAACCTTTGCTGCCACATAGTGGCGGTCCGGCACCACGTATATTATCGCTGTTCTGCAATCCCCACGCCACCTGTTCCCTGCAGTCCTGCTCACCGCTGGAGGGTAGCAATGTTGCGCCGAATATTTTTTAAATGAAATAAAAGTGTTGAACTGGAAACAGGAATCGGGCAACTATCCCGGAGAAGTGGGGGCCTTGTGGACTATCAGAAGTGTCCCTGCTCCTGGGTCAAGCCGCAAGTGTAGAAACGATGGCCAAGGACGTTGCGCTGATATTTCGCCAAAAAGTTTCAGGATCAACTTGCAGTTGAGATTCCAGGACGTGGAATTGGAGCTTCCACCATTACCACTCAGAGCTGCAGCCTGAAATGGAATTGTAAACCACATAATCACACATTTCTGAACAAGGGTCACTGGGTCCTAAACGTTTATTATGATTTCTCTCCACAAATGCTGCCAGACCTGCTGAGATTCTCCAGCAATTTCTGTTTTTGTTTCAGATTTCCTGCATCCACAGTTCTTGAGGTTTTTAATCAGTCAGTTGGCTGGGCTAAAACTACACACAATGGGAAAGACCAATACTTAACTCTGCCCATGTTGATTTAATAAACCTCTATAAGGTTTATAAACCTTTATAAACCTCAACTTCCTATGTTCCAGTATAAAATGGCCCAGCCTATTCAATCTATTTTATAACTCTATGTCTCCATTGCAGACAACGTCATGGTTAATCTTTTCAGAACCCTTTCTAATACAATAATATTCTTCCTACAGCAGGGCGAACAGAACTGTACACAGTACTCCAGAAGAGGTCTTACCAATGTCATCTTCAAATTCAACCTGATGTCCCAACTCCGATACTCAAAAGACTGAGCAATGAAGGCAAGTGGGTCCTGTACTGGTGACGTTTTGGGATCTGGCAATTTCAGCTGAACAGCTAAAAGTGATGCTTTTTAGAAGATCGAATTGGTGCATAGGTTTTGTTGTTGTTATTCATTCAGGAGATATTTGTATTACCAGCTTGAAAGGCACTTATGACCAAACCTTACCAAGCCAGGAGCTTCCTTCTTGAACCATTGTCGTCCATCTGATTTGATAGCTTTTTGACGCAGTGACAGGGAAGAACAGCCATATATTTGTAATTTCCTGATGGTATATAGGATGGAGAAGACCTTACAGGTGGTGATGTTCCCATGTACCTGCTGCCCTTGCCCAACGAGGTGGTTGAAGTTGTATATGTGGAAGGTGGTGGACAAGGAGCCTTCATGAAGTTCTGCAATGCATCTTTTAAATGGCCCATATATCTGTAACAGTCTGTCTCTGGTGAAGGGAGTTAATATTCGAGCTGATGGAAGGGGTGCCATTACAGCAACTAGGTTTCTCCTAAATTGTGTTGATCACCTTGAGATTTATTGGTGTTGAACTCATTCAGGCAAGTGAAGAGTCTGCTATCACATTCCTGGTTTATGACTTGGAGATGAAGGACAGGCACTGGAGAGTCAGGAGGTGAGTTTCTGGCAGGAAAATTTCCAGCCTCTGACTTAGTCTTGAAGCTGCAGTATGTGTATGGTTGGTCACTTCAGTTTCTGGTCAATGATCACCTCCAGGATACTGAGAGTAGGGATTGCACCAATGTTAATGAATGGAATTTCTATTGAATGTCAAGAGTGATGGCTGCATTCTCACTTGTTGGAGATGTTCATTGTGTGGCATGTGTGTGACATGAATGCTACGTGCCACTTGTCAGAACAATCCTGCATGTTTTCCAGGTCTTGTTGCATTCATACAGGATATTTTTGCCTATTTTGGGAGACACAAATGTGCTTAATACCATATAACCATCACTGAACATTCAGTCACCTCCCCTCCTCAAAACTCCACCTTGGATCGAGGGAAGTTGATTCATTAAGCAGTTGTAGATAGTTGTGCCAAGGCGCTGCCTCACGAACTGCAGGGCTGCTCTTGTGGTGGTGTAGCAGTGTCCCTATCACTAGATCAAGAGACCAAGGTTCTACTTCCATCTGCCCCACAGGGATGGAATAACATTTCTGAACAGGTGGATTGGAAAAATATATTAATGAAACAAAGTAACCTGACTAACTGCATGTGAGAACGACAGAAATGTCCTCGAGCTGAAATGATTGGCTTCCAATAATCATAACCATCACCCCTTGTGTGCAGTATGACTCAAACCAATGAAGTGTTTTCCCAAATTCCCATTGACTGGCTTTTCTAGGTCTGTGTTATGTTGTACCATGTCAAATGCTATACTGATGTCAAGAACTATCAGAACCATTAAATCCAGATTTATTTCTTTCATTGCTTAATTATCCTGTCTTTGATGTTTGCATACATAAGAATCCAAATTGTAAAATATAAATTTGGACAAGGAGACTTACCTGTGTTCTACCAGGTTTAATGACCGCCATCATTTCTCTCCAAACTGGAAATGGTAAAAGGATCTTCAGTTTTTCAGTCGACAGGACACCCTCCTTTAGTGACAGCAGCTTAAAAGTTTCATTGCTTACCCTGTAAACAATAAAGAGCTGATCATAAATTGCACCAGAAAGACTTTCCTGAGTAATTTCACCAATTTGCACCGAAACTGCTTGTTCTACCTTCTCTTCCAAGATGTTTCCTCCTGGAATAAACAGGGAGTGAGTATGATTGACAGAGAATGACTGTCTCTATCCAGAAAGTAGCAGTTACAAATCACATTATAGGAGTTTGCTAATTCAGATTGCAGCATAATAACATCAGAACTAAAAGCAAGAGAAGGCAATTCAGCCCCTTGAGCCTGCTCCACCATTCAATAAGGTCGTGGCTGATTTCAACAATTCCACTTTCCTCTCGCTCTCCATAATCCTTCAACCTATTAACAATTTAAAATCTGTCTATCCCCTCTTTAAATTCATTGGCCTGGCATCACTGCACGATGAGGTAGAGAGTTCCGCAAATTCAGCATCCTTTGGGAAAAGTATTTTCTCCTCATCTGTTTTAGACCTGCTACTCCTCACCCTAAAGTGATGACCTTCCATTCTAAACTAAAAGATGAAACATCCCCTCATCATCTACTTTGTCAATCCCCTTTAGCATCTTGTAGACCTCAATTACATCTCCTCTTATTTTCCTAAACTCTTGAGAGTATAGGCGGAAACTGCTCAATCTCTCTTCATGAAAGAAACCCCTCAGCTCTGGAGTTCATCTAATGAATCTGCTCTGAACGATTGGCAATGCAACTATATCCCTTCTCAAGTAAGGGAAACAAAGTTGCACGCAATACCCCAGATACAGTCTCACTAATGCCTTGTGCAGTTACAGCAACACTCCCCTACTTTCTATTCCTTCAGGTATAAATGCCAGAACTCAATTTGCTTCGTCGTACTGGACTCTGCAATTCTGCTGATTTGGAATTGAAAACAGATGTTGCATAAAATATACTGAGACAGCAGAAAAATATTTTCAAAGTTACATGAATTTCAAAGGATTTCAGAAAACATTACGTTACTTCACTCAAGAAATCAGAAGATCTGATGCAGGTGTTTGAAATTATGAATGGGCTCAATCCGATCGATTCGGTGAAGAGTTTCCCCTTCTGAGAAGGCTGAACATTTGGATCTGTGAACATTTGGTGACAAATAAATGAAATGGGGAGTTCAGGTGAAGGGGGTTTATTGAGGCAGTGATGAGAACGTGGATAAAGCAGTACTTTCTGTGTCCCTGCGATTCTACACAATTCACACAGATCAATTTCTTGTCAGTTTCACAAAACACCTTCAGTTCTACCTGACCTTCCTCACAGTGATATTTACTTTTATTTCCTTAAGGATTCTGATTTAATTTTCGAGCTTCCTTGGCTAGATTCACTATGGCATGATTTAACCTCAAGTTTACATCCAGAAAACCCTGTTACATTCTGGGCAGGAGTTCATCTGCTGCTTTTCCCAACTCTGGGTGATACAGGAGCCGCAGAAATTGTGTCAATATTCCAGTATAAACAAATTGGTGAAGAAATCCAGCCAATGGGACAATTTAAATCCTCGGTCAAGCTCTCTCCCTGCTGTCTGAAATACATGTTCACACTCAGCATTTCTGACTTTGTTTCAGAAAGGAACCGTGCCATTCTAATCTCACAATGTCCTCGAGGTGTTTAAGCTGCAGCAAAGTGGTTAATTGCTAACTGCCTGCTGTGGTGGTGTACAAATCACTTGGAAAAACTACAATCCAAATGGAATACAGCAAATAGGTCGAAAATAGCTTCATGTTAATTTTCTCATGGGGAGTTGGGAATGCCAATAACAGGAGGTCTGGCCAGTGATAACTGAACCCTGTAATGGATTAAAAATGTCTATGCCATGTGTCCAAAGAACTCCCTGCTCTTTCCTCACGTACCAGCAGAAATGAAATACATGCCCTGGAATCTCGATGACAATCTGATCTTGAAAGTTTCTCACAGGAAAGATTTCCTAAACCACGCCACATTCTGGGGCATCACTGAGCTAACACCTGGCTGCTGGAGCTCTTCCAGCTAAAATCGCTGGTATGTGTAGGACTCTCCGATATTGTTTTCTATATCTGTGACTCCGCTTCACCATTAATTCCCAAAAAGTTATCTCTACAACATCATAACCCGTGTATAATCATGACCATGCTCCAGGTTTCAATGGTAGTCCTGCTATCCAGCATGCATAGGAAGGTGGAATCCCTTCGATCATTTGTTCTGTGAGATACAGTGCGCTTGCGCGGATCAACCCGGACACCACTTGGTCACATTCGCAGTGGGAGGCTTCGGCATCTCTCCACCCGCCTCTCTCTCCGTCTCTGTGTGTTTATCTCTCTCTCTCTCTACCCCCCGCCCCGTCTGTGTGTTTATCTCTCTCTCTCCGTCTGTATGTGTTTATCTCTCTCTCTCTCCCCATCTGTGTGTGTTTATCTCTCTCTCTCTCCCCGTCTCTGTGTGTGCTTATCTCTCTCTCTCTCTCCCCCGTCGGTGTGTGTTTATCTCTCTCTTTCTCTGACCACACCCCCGTCCCTTCTCTTTCGGCGTGTGTGTCTGTCTGTCTGTGCCTATGTGTGTATATACAGCCACAGAACCTGCACAATGGGCAGCTTCCGGGGCCAGAGAAAGGAGGATGGTTCACATCCCGGGGCAAGGCTGTAATAAACAAGAACTTTCACTCTCGGGGAAAACAGTGTAGCCTCTGATCTCTGATGGGGTAGGAAACCCAGGGAGAGGGGGCAGGGGAGATTGGCTTCTTGAATCAAAGGCATAGGGTCCTGCAGCACGGATACAGGCCCTTCCACCCAAATTGGTCTCAGAGTCACAGAGATGTGCAGCACGGACAACAGGCCCTTCGGTCCAACTCATCCATGCCAACCAGATATCCCAACCTAATCAGCACCCATTTGCCAGCACTTGGCCCATATCTCTCTGAACCCTTCCTTTTATATACACCCATCGCCAGAAGCCTTTAGAACATATAGAACATTACAGCACAGTACAGACCCTTCGCCCTCAATGTTGCGCGGCCCATGAAACCAATCTGAAGCCGATCCAACCAACACTATTCCATTTTCATCCATATGACTATCCAATGTCGATTTCCAATGCTGTATTTGTACCAACCTCCACCACTTCCTCTGGCAGCTCATTCCATTCACGCACTGCCCTCTGCATGAAGAGGTTGCTCCTTAAATCCCTTTTATATCTTTCCCCTTACACCCTGACCTCTGTCCTCTAGTTCTGGACTCCTATACCTTGTCTATTTATCTTATCCATGCCCCTCATGATTTTATAACCTCTATAAGGTCACGCCTCAGCCTCCGATGCTCCAGGGAAAACAGCCCCAGCCTATTCATTCTCTCCCTGTAGCTCAAATCCTCTACCGCCGACTCGACTTTCAAGGAACTAAAAACCTACACCCGAAGGTCTCTTTATTCCCCAACACTTCCCAGGATCTTACCATTAGCTAATGTACCTGGACGGTGGCTCAGTGGTTAGCAGTACTGCTTTGCAGTACCAGGGACCCGGGTTCAATTCCAGCACCGGGTGACGATCTGTGTGGAGTTTGCACTTTCCCCCTGTGACTGTGTGGATTTCCGTCGGATTCTCTGGTTTGCCCCCACAGTCCAAAGATGTGCAATTCATGTGAATTAGCCCCGATAAAAGTCCATAGTGATAGGTGTATGAGTAGGGAATGGATCTGGATTGGTTACTCCTCTTTGGAGGGTCAATGTGGACCTGTTGGGCCGAAGGGCCTTTTTCCACACTGTGGGGAATCTAATCAAATCATTAAGCGGATAAGTCCTACTCTGATCTGCTTTTCCAAAATGCAGCATCTCACATTTTCCGAAATTAAACTCCATCTGCGACTCACCATCTGCAACTCCCCATCCCATTGGTCCATCTGTTCAAGATCCTGTTGTACTCTGAAGTAATTTTCTTCACTGTCCACTAAACCTCCAATTTTGTTGTCACCTGCAAACCTACTCACTGTACTTCCTATGTTCACATCCAAATCATTTACATAAATGACAAAACGTAATGGACCCAGTACCAATCCTTGTGGCACTCCACCGGTCACAGTACTCCAGTCTGAAAAGGAAACTCTACCACCACCCTCTGTCTTCCACCTTTGAGCCAGTTCTGAATCCAATGGTTGGGTCTCCCTGTATTCCATGAGATCGAACCTGGCTAACAGGGGGAAACTTGTCGAACACCTTATGGAAGTCCATATCGATTACATCCTTGGCTCTGCCCTCATCAATCCTCTTGGTTACTTCTTCAAAAAACTCATGATTTATGAAGCATGATTGTCCATGCACAATGCCATTCTGACTATCTCTAATCTGTTCTTGCCTTTCCAAATACGTGTAAATCTTATCCCTCAGGATTCCCTCCAACAACTTGCCCCCCACGATTACAGGCTCACCGGTCGAGAGTTCCCTGGTTTTCCTTACCATCTTTCTTAAATCGTTGTACCACACTAGCCAACCTCCAGTCTTCTGGAACCTCACCTATGACTCTTGTTGACACAAATATCACAGCACGTGGCCCAGCAATCACTTCCCTAGCTTCACACAGAGTTATAGGGTATACCTGATCAGGTCCTGGGGATTTATACATTTTTATGCATTTCAAGCCATGCAGCACCATCTCCTTGTAATATGGTCATTTTTCAACATGTCACCATCTATTTATCCACATTCTATATCTTCCAATTCCTTCTCCACAGTAAATACAGATGCAACATACTCGCTTAGTACCTCACTCATCTCCTGAGGTATCACACATAGACTGCCTTGCTGATCTTTGAGGGGCCCTCTTCTCTCCCTAGTTACCCTTTTGTCCTTAACATACTTTTGGATTCTCCTTAACCCTATTTGCCAAAGCTATCTCATGTCCCCTTTTATGCCCTCCTGATTTCCCTCTTAGTATACTCTTACTTCCTTTATACTCTTCTAAGTTATCGCTCAATCTCTCCTGCCTATACCTGAGAAATACTTTCCACATTTTCTCAAACAAAACCTCAATTTCTCTAGTCATCCAGCATTCCCAACACTGACCATTCTTATCTTTTATTCTGACGAGAAGATATTGCCCCTGGACCCTGGTTATCTCTTTTTTTTAAAAAATGCACACAAACCCCATTTCCCTGCATTTGGCCCATCTCCTTATTACTCATGCATGAAGGACAAAGTGAGGACTGCAGATGTTGGAGATCAGAGTCGAGACTGTGGTCCTAGAAAAGCACAGCAGATCAGGCAGCATCCAAGGAGCAGGAGAATTGATGCTTCGGGCATAAGCCCTTCCTGATGAAGGTTTTATGTCCAAAACACCAATTCTCCTGCTCCTCAGATGCTGTCTGACATGTTGTGCTTATTCATGTATTTGGCCAAATGCCCTTTAAATGTTGTAATTGTACCAGCATCAACCACTTCCACTGGCAGCACATTCTATATATGTACCACACTCTGTATAAAAAAGCTGTCCCTCAGGTTTCATTTTATTCTTTCCCCTCTAACCTTAACCTCATGCCCTCCAAGCCCCGATTCCCCAACCTGGGCAAACACTGAGTGCATTCACCCAATCCATCCCCCTCATGATCTCATACACGTTTACGAGACACCCCACCCGGTCTCCTCCACTGTACAGAAAATGGCCTAGCTTCTCCAACCTCTTCCTATAACTCAGTCCCTTGAGTCCTGGCAACATTCTTGTAAATTTCTTCTGCATTCTTTCCACTTTAATTACATCCTTCCTATAGCAGTGTGACCAAAACCGAATATATTACTGTCAGTGCAGCCTCACCAACCTCCGGTACAAATGTAACATCGGGTCATAGAGATGTACAGCATGGAAACAGACCCTTCAGTTCAACTCGTCCATGCCGACGAGACATCCCAACTCAATCTAGTCCCACCTGCCAGCGCCCGACACATATCCTACCAAACCCTTTCTATTCATATACCCATCCACATCACTTTTAAATGTTGCAATTGTACCAGCTTACACCACTTTCTCTGGCAGCTCATTCCAAACGTGTACCACCTTCTGTGTGAAAACGTTGCTGCTTAGGTCTCTTTTATATCTTTCCCCTCTCACCATAAAACTATGCTCTCTAGTTCTGGACTCCCCCATCATAGGCAAAAGACTTTGTTTATTTACACTATCCATCCCCCTCATGATGTTGTAAACCTCTATAAGGTAACCCCTCATCCTCTGATGCTCCAGGGAAAACAGCCCCAGCCTGTTCAGCCTCTCCTTATAGCTCAAATCCTCGAACCCTGGCAACATTCTTCTAAATCTGTTCTGAACCCTTTCAGGTTTCACAACATCTTTCCGATAGGAAGGAGACCAGAATTGCATACAATATTCCAACAGTGGCCAAACCAATGTCCTGTACAACCACAACATGACCTCCCAACTCCTGTACTCAATACTCTGACCAATGCCCTGACCGATGAAGGCCAATGTACCAAAGCCCTTCTTCACAGCCTGTCTACCTGTAACTCCACTTTCAGAGAGATGTGCACCTAAACTCAAAGGTTCATCTGTTCCTCCACATTCCTTAAGGACATACCATTCACTCGAAACTCCTACTTTGATTTGACTTTATAAACTGCAACACTCACACATCTCTCGATTAAACTCCATTTGACATTTCTCATCCCATTTCCCAACTGGTCAAGATCCTGCTGCAATATCTGATCACATCAGAACATAATATCATAAGAACTAAGATCAGGAGTAGGCCATCTAACCCTTCCAGCCTGCTCCACCATTCAATAACATCATGCCTGATCTTTCCATGGCCTCAGCTCCACTTACCCACCCACTCACCACAACGATAATTCCTTTACTGTTCAAAAGATTGTCTATTTTTGTTTTTAAAACACCGACTGAGGAAGCCTCAACTACTTCCCTGGGCAGGGAATTCCATAGATTCACATCCCTCTGGATGAAGACGTTTCTACTCGATTCAGTCCTAAATCTGCTCCCACTAATTTTGTAGTTCCTCCCTCTTGTCCTAGTTCCATCCACCAGTGGAAATATCCTCTCTGCTTCTATCTTATCTATTCCCTTGATAATTTTATATGTTTTTATAAGATCCCCCTTCATTCTTCAACATTCCAATGACTATAATCACTCTCTACTTGGTCTCTCTTAATAAGCCAACCCCCTCATCTCCAGAATCAATCTGGTGAACCTCCTCTGCACCCCCTCTCGCACCAATACATCCTTTCCCAAGATAAGAGACCAAAACTGCTCACAGTGCTCCAGGTGCAGCCTCACCAACACCCTATACAGCTGCAACATAACCTTCCCACTTTGAAACTTAATCCCTTTAGCAATCAAGGAAAAAGTTCCATTTGACTTCTTCATTACTTGCTGCACTTGCAGACCAACCTTCTGTGATTCGTGCACAAGGACACCCAGGTCCCTCTACACAGCACCATGCTGCAATTTCTTGCCATTAAAGTAACAGTCATTTTTACTAGCATTCCTACCAAAATGGATGACCTATTCACTCCATCTGCCAAGCCTTTGACCTCTCATTTAAAGTAGCTATGTTCCTTTGCAAAGTTTTACAATCCTCTGCACGCATTACCCGACTGCTCATCTTAGTGTCATCCACTAACTTTAGCACACTACACATAGTCCCCAAGCCAAATCAGTGATGTAAATTGTGAATAATTTCAGTCCCAATACTGATCCCTGAGGTACACCACTCGTCACTGATTGCCAACCAGAAAAGCTGTCATTTATCCCCAATCTTTGCTTCCTGTTCATTGACTAATCTTCTCTCCATGTTAATACTTTACCCATAATACCATGCATCTTTATTTTATGCGGCAGCCTTTTATTTGGCACCTTGTTAAAATCCTTTTGGAAATCGAGGTACACCACATCTACTGGGTTCCCATTGTCTACCGTACTGGTAATGTCTTCATAGAATTCTGTTAGATTAGTTAAGCATGACATGCCCTTCATGAACCCATTTTGCATCTGCCCAGTGGGACAATTTCTAATCAGATGCCTTGCTGTTTCTTCCTTGGTAATTTGCTCAAGCATTTATCCCACTACTGAAGTTAAGTTAACTCATCTATAATTCCCTATCTTTTGTTTACCTCCATCCTTAAACGGTGGCATCACGTTTGCCGTATTCAATCTGCTGGAACTGCCCCAGATTCCAGTGGAGTTTGGAAAATTCCCTCAAGTGCATCGGTTATTTCTCCCGCCATCTCTCGCTAAGTACCCCAGGATGGATTCCATCAGGGCCAGGAGAATTGTCTATCCAGATCTTCATTAGCTTGCCCAACACTAGCTCTTTGTGATAATGATTGTTTCCTCGCCTATCTTCATCTCTTTGTCATGTACTGGCATGTTATTTGTGTCTTCCACTGTGAATATGACACAAACTACCAGTTCAATGCCTCGGCCATTTCCTCCGATCCCATTACTAAATGCCTCTTCTCAACCTCTAAAGGACTTGAGCCTCTCTTTTTCGTTTTACTTGTTTATAAATACTTTTCCGATCTGTCTTTAAATTCTGTGCTAATTTTTTCTCACGTTCTATCTGACTTTTCTCTAAAGCTCATTTTGTGGCTTTCTGTGGAGCTTTAAAGCTTTCCCAGTCTTCCAGTTTCCTGCTGATCTCGGCCACTTTGTATGCCTTGTCTTTCAATTTGATTGTTTCCCTTATTTCCTAAGACACTCATGGCAGATAACCCCTTTAGCTACAGTCCTTCATTTTCATTGGGAGATACCTTTGCTGAGCACTTTGAAAATTTGTTTTGAAAATCCTCCACTGTTCATTAACTGTCCCACCATAAAGTCTTTGCTTCCAGTCTAATTTAGCCAACTCCACCCTCATCCTATTGCAGTCTCCTTTGTTTAAACACCGGACCCTGGTATTGGATTTTATCTTTGCACTTTCCAGCTGTATTTGCAATTCCACCACACTGTAATCACTCCTTCCAGGAGGATCCCGAACTATGACATCCATTAATTATAGTCATCGAGATGTACAATACAAAAACAGACCCTTTGATCCACGCCGACCAGATATCCTAACCTAATCTAATTCCGTTTGCTAGCACTTGTCCCATATCCCTCTCAACCTTTCCTATTTATATACCCATCCAGATGCCTTTTTAATTTTGTAATTGTACCTGCCTCCACCACCTCCACAGGAAGTTTGATCCATACATGTTCTGTCCTCTGTGTTGACCCCTCAGGTCCTTTGTAAAATCTGTCAGCTATTTGCCTTATCTATGCCTCTCAAATCTTTCACCCACATTGTGAATGAATAATGTGAACAGTTGTGATCCCGACACTGACCTCTGTAGGACTCAACTAGTCACTCAGTGTCATCCTGAATAAGACCCCATTTATCCCCACTCTCTGTCACCTTCCGTCAGCCAATCCTCTATCCATGGCAGTACCTTGCCCCTAACACCATGGGCTCTTATCCGATTTAGCAGCCACCTACATGGCACCCTGTCAAATATCTTCTGGAAATTCAAATAGATCACACCGACTGGCTCCCCTTTGTTTCACTTGCTTGTTCCCTCCTCAAAGTATTCAAACAGACTTATCAGGCATTACCCACCTCCACACCACATCCCTCCTGACCCCATTCCCCACCTCGATGAAGCCATGCTGACTCAGTCTGATTTTACCATGCACTCCACAATCTCAACCAAAAAATACACTAAAATCTTAACAACGACTGAGATCAGGCTAACTGGCCTAAAGTTTCCTGGCTTCGGCCTCCTTCCCTTCTTCAACAGTAATGTTACATTAGCCATTTTCCAGATCCGTGGGACCCTTCCTGATCTCAGTGATTCCTGAAAGATCACCACAAATGGCTTCACAATCTCCTCAGTTAGCCCCTGGTGTAGTCTGTGTGGTCTGAGTGATTTATCCACCTTCAGAACTTTCTGCTTCCCAGCATCTTCTCCTTAGTGATGGCCACATTCTCCTTAGTGATGCTGTTCGTATCTTCCACTATGAAAACTGATGCAAAGCATTTGTTCAGATCCTGCTCTGTTTCTTTGTCACCCCATGACAACTTCTCCATTCTTATTTTCCAGCGATCCAATGTCCATTCTTGACTGTCCTTACTTTGTATATATTGACAAAAAGATCTTTCCAATCTCCTTTTATATGACAAGCCAGCTTACTCTCAGATTTCCTCTTCTTCCCGATTATTGTTGTTTTAGTTGCCCTCTGCTGGTTTTTAAAGCCTTCCTAATCCTGTGGCTTCCCAATAATCTTCACTTTCTGTTTGTGTTACTTATAAATGTAGACATGTTCACTGAGATAAAATCAACAAAGAACGTAAAGGTGTGCATTTTCACAGATATATTTGTACAAATGTAGACTTGTTCACAGGCAGCAGACACACACACACAGACACTCATGTGCTTAGTTAGTTCATGAAATGCCCTGCCAGTCACAGTGGTGGACTCTCCCTCTTTATGGGCATTTAAGAGGGCATTGGATAGGTATATGGAGGATAGTGGGTTAGTGTAGTTTAGGTGGGCTTGGATCGGCGCAACATCGAGGGCCCAAGGGCCTGTACTGCGCTGTATTCTTCTATGTTCTATGTTCTATGTTCATGCACACTCTCTCTTTCAGACACACACAAAAATACACACGCACACACATGAAAGTATATTGGGTGGTAAAGGAGGTGTATGACACCTTGCCTTTATTGGTCAGGGAATTGATTTCAAGAGTCAGGACGTCTTGTTGCAGTTTTATCAGACTTCAATTAGGCCACACGTAGAGTATTGTGTTCAATTCTGTGGACCACATTACAGGAAGGATATGGAGGCTTTGGAGAGAGTGCAGAAGAGGTTTATCAGGATGCTGCCTGGATTCGAGAGTATGAGCAATAAGAAGAGAATATAAAAAATTCGGGTTGTATTCTCTGGAGTGGTGGAGGCTGAGGGGAGACTTGATAGAAGTTTATAAAATTATGAGCTGCATATGTAGGATTGATGGTCAGAATCTTTTTCCCCGATTTGAAATGTCTAATACTCGGGGTCATGCATTTAATGTTCGAGGGGGAAGGTTAATAGGGATATGAGGGACCGGTTTTTTACAAAGAGAGAGAAAGGACTGTGGAACGCATTGTCAGGGGTGGAAGCAGATAAGGTCATTTAAGGGGCTTTTAGATAAGCACAAGAGTATGCAAGCAATAGAGGGATATTGACAAATGGCAGGCAGAAGGGATTAGTTTTATTTGGTGTCACGTTGGACAACTTGGTGGGCCAAAGGAAGCGTTCTTGTGCTGTATAGTTTTATGTTCTATGCACAAGCTGTCACACAAACTCACACTCACTCACACACAGACACACAAAATGCACATAAACGCAAAGACACAAAGACTTCATCCGGAGGCTCCTGAAGATGTTACCTAGTATGGTGACGAAACAGCTGAAAATTAATCTTCCAGCACAACGAGCAAACCTACATCCTGAACAAATACTTTCTCACTTGCACATACACACAAAGAAACAAGCACACCCACACTCACACTCAAACAACGCACTCACACCCACCCACCCACACACACACAAACATACACACACACAAACAACACACTCACAAAAGCACGAACACATACACTCACAAGCACACATATGCTCACACACAAATGCACACGCACAACCACACACGCACACTGACATGCACACACTCAAACAACACACTCACAAAAGCACAAACACATGCTCTCACAGGCACACATATGCTCACACACGCACACGCACACACACAGACACAGACACACACACAGCAACACATACTCACACTTGTGCACACACACATGCACACACCGACGTGAACACCCACACAGACTGAGACACACACAGGCACAGACACACACACACACATTGCACATTGAGTATGAGATGTCACATTTTAAGTGGGCATAAGTGAGGACTGTTGATGCTGAAAACCAGAGTTCAGATTAGAGTGGTGCTGGTGTCCGAGGAGCAGGAAAATTGACATTTAGGGCAAATGCCCTTCATCGGGATGAAGGGCTTTTGCCCGAAACATCGACTTTCCTGCTCCTCGGATGCTGCCTGATCTGCTGCGTCATTTTACAGTGGGGAGCATCGAAGTGACATTGAACAACACTATTATGAATCATTGGCAGAAATTGTGGGACCTGGAGGTTTGAAAATGTTGGGATATTTTTTGAGAGTTTTTAGTGAAGCATATTTCTTTTGTTTCTTTATTTGGGATCTCGGTATTGCTGGTTTGGTCCAGCATTTATTACCACATCCCTAGTTAGCCTTGAGAAGGTGGGGGTCAGCTGCCTCCTTGAATCACTGCAGTCCATGTGCTGCGGGTAGACTCACAAGATCCTTAGGGAGGGAGTTCTAGGATTTTGACCCAGTGACACCGAAGGAACAGTGTTATATTTCCAAGTCAGAAAGAGGTGTAGCTTGGAAGGGATCTTCCAGGCAATGGTATTCCCATTTAACATGCGGACACTGTTGATTTAATATTTATTTGAAAACTTACATTTTGGAGGATTGTGGAAAATATTTCATGTTTTGCGGAAACACCTCGAGTGGTTTCTTTAAAGGTCACGGGCACTGCTTTTCTAAAAACCAAACTTCCCTGAAATGACATGATTTGTGCTCACTGCTCGTTGTGCTGTACACCGTGCTGTGGCTGTTTGTACAGTAACTGGATGGAGAGAGTGCTTTTGTCTGTAATTAGCTGAGGGACATAAAGCCTGTGAGGAAGGGCTCCCCATCTGATCACTCCCATGGTTGGTGAAAGAAACAAGCCACTTGTTGAGTTCAGGATGAAACCTTTTCTTCTGAAAGAATGTTCGAATGAACTTCTCGATTGTATTTCCCTGAACAAGCTGATAGATGCCGGAGACAGCCCTGTGTGTGTGTGATTAGTGATGGCCACATGTGTAAGAACACAGAGGTGATAGACTTTGAAAGATTTTTTGCTTCATCCTTCGGTCTTCAACAATGAAGTTTTATTGCTTTCAGAAATACAATCCCTGCAGAGAATATTCACTTTTCTCTTTTCATTCAGAGTGAGATTATGTTAGAGAGAAAAATAGCAAATTATTGGAAAAGCTCAGCGTGTCGAGCAGCATCTGTGCAGAGAAATCAGCGTTAACCTTTCGAGTGCAGTGACCCTTCCTCAGAAGCACTAACTCTTTTTATTTCTCTCCACAGAAGCTGCCAGACCTGCTGAGCTTTTCCAGCAACACTGCTTTTGTTTCTGATTTACAGCACCTGCAGTTCTTCTGGTTTTGATGTTGGTGTGTTTTGAGATTGTTTAGAGGGTTGGCTATTTATACATGCACATTATTTGACTGTGCGTTAATCAATGATTGCATCTTCAATTAATATTTGGTTTTGATAATAAACTATGGTCAGTGTATTGCTATAGGAGCTGGGAGGTCATGTTGTGGGTGTATAGGACATTCGTGAAGCCACAGGAGAAATACTGTGCTCAGTTCTCGTCACCCTGCTGTAGGAAAGATGTTGTGAAACTTGAACGGGTTCAGAAAATATTTACAAGGATGTTGCCATGTTTGGAGGCTTTGAGCTATATGGAGAGGCTGAATAGGCTGGGGGTATTTTCCATGGAGCGTCAGAGTGTGAGGGTTGATCTTATAGCGGATTACAAAATCAAGAGTGGCATGGATAGGGTAAATAGCCAAGGTCTTTTTTTCCACGGTAGAGGAATCCAAAACTAGAGTGCTTAGGTTTAAGGTGAAGTGGGGATTTCTGATTAAACAGGGGAGTTCTGGTTAAGTGGGGAGTCAGTGGGAGAAGATCTCTGACAGCTCTGAGGAATGACTTTTTGTGAGACTGTGGGGAGTAGGACTGACTGGAAATGCTTTACAAAGAGCTAGCACAGGTACGATGGACCGAACAAACTCCTTTCATTACTGCAATGGCTCCAGTGCACAGCCAGACAGAACTAGCCAAATATAGCTTTTCAGACACGTCTACTGTTACCGACCAGAGAAGACACCTTCAGAATATATTGGGAAGTTAGCCTGGACCTTGACTTTATCTGATTTGAAAGGTAACTGTAAGGTGTTCTGTTCCAGATATAACTCAATTGGTCAAACTGCCCGATGTGAAGTAAAACACAATTTATTCAAACACTATCGTTAAAACTCAACAAAAGGAAGAAGAATGTGGAATAATAACTGTATTGGAAAATTTAACCGAACAATGTAAAGTTTAAACGAAAAATCCCCAAGACCTCACAAGTTGTTTATCTTCTGATCGACTGTGTGCCGCCTGTCCTCCAATCTCCTCGAACAGAAACCACAACATCACCCCACTACAGCCTTCCCACTGGGATAAATACCTTCATAACCAAACCGTTAAACCAGAAGGATTCCCTTTCATTAAATATCACACAGGACTGAGAAATGACTCAGGACAAACCACAGGAGATAACTTTGCAAACATCAATTTTATTTCATTGCTGATCAGACAGAGCAAAGCAAAGGGAGCAGACCGGGAGCGGGGAAAGCAGCAGGTTTCGGGACGGGCCGAAGGGTCTCATTCCGTGTTGCAGCAGCCGGCCCATCGCATTGCCGGAGTTTTGTGGAGCAGCTTCAGGGATTTTAGCGAAAGGCTGACCCCCACAGCTGGGGGTTTGAGGTGGTGGGGGCATGGTGAGGATCCTGGGGGGAGATTAAACCACCATTTCCCCCTCCCCCTGGGGCTGACAGCCTCACACCTCCTTGTCTGATGTCAGACTGTCAAATCTTCTGGGACGCCACTGTCTTCTGACACTCAAATGGAGGGGTGAACGTGTCTGCACTCAGCAGCTGAATGGAGTCGATCTTTTGGTCAAACAGCCCCAGTTTCTCATACTCTCCCTCCGTGAATTCCTTGAAATTGCCGGTGTACCTCTTGCCAGTGTAAGCCATCCAGGGGTTCCCAACCACCTTCAGGGAGCGAGCAGTGTCATTGAAGAAGTACTTTGCAAGGTCTGGGGTGCTGCTGTGGAAGGTTTCCTTTCTCCCCGTGAGGCCCTCCTGATCGTACAGAGTTATCTTACTCATCGCTGCGGTGATCTCCTGGAGAGTCTGGGAGGGAGTGTAACAGTCTCTGTGTCTGAGAGGAGCAGCCTTTATATCTGTGTCTGATCCCTGACAGCTCAGTAATTGTGACCAGGAGGTGGGATCTCAGTGTCCTCCTCTTCCTGGAACAGTTCCCATCGCTGCTTCTCAGAAAACAGCAGGGTCAGGAGGGGTGGAGGGTTGTTGACCTTGGCCCTGCCTGACAGTGTACCATTGATACCAGTGCTCCCAATCTCAGGTCTGAGTCACTTCAGCATTATCATTTATGAGCCTGGATTGATTAGAGACCATGATCTTATCACAGTCCAATGTTAACTCTCCCCTTTTGTCCTTTTCAACTTTCTCCCTATTCTCCTGGACCTTTCAACTTTTCCGCACTGACTCCCCTTTCTTTCTGAGTAGATTCGGTCAGCCAGGGATGATAAACTGATAACCTAATTTCTTTCTTTTTCTCCATCTCTCTCTGCCCCGAGAAATCAGCTATTTGTTTGAAGCGAATGCAATTAAACATACCGTTCGGGGAAATGGCTTCCGGGTTTTCAGTGGCCATTTCACCCAATTGGTGACAGGTTTGACAGAATCAGGGCAGTAATGGACATACACGTGTGTTCAAGGTGGTCCCTTCTGAGAGTACACTTTATGAGAGACGTCTTTCGCCATTTTGTTGACAATTCCTATGCTGTTGTGTTCTAACACACACACACACACGCACACACACGATTTGGAGATGCCGGTGTTGGACTGGGGTGTACAAAGTTAAAAATTGCACAACACCAGGTTTTAACCTGGTGATGTGTGATTTTTAACTTCACACTCACACACACATACATACAGACATGCACACATACATACAAACAGACGAACTCACACATACACACACTAGCACACAATCAGAAACACACAATTCTAGGGAGCAGATTAGGTTAGAATATCTGATGGGCATAGATGTGTTGGACTGAAGTGTTTGTTTCCGAGCTGTACATCTCTATGACTGAATTGTTGATGTTACCAGCTGATGTAGAAAATCTTACTGACTGACACACACACACACGCTTCTGAGCAGACTCTAACCCCTTTTCTCTGGGGGATTTTCTCCCCTTTTCTCTGTCAGAATTCTAACCCATTCCCTCTGGGGTGCCTCAAACCCCTTCTCTCTTGGGGACTCTAACCCATTCTCTCTGGATGGACTCTGACCCCTTTTGTCTGGTTCCTGTAGGCGGCTCAAAGCGCTTTCCTTTAATTCATAAATATTCAGGCACTCTGGACCTACATTTACTACAAATTCAAATTTATTTTATCATCTCTCCTGATTGGTTTACCATTACTCCAACACAGGTCACAACCCTGTTTCGCCATCTCGGTACACCTCCATAAGTTGTTGAGCAAATGATTAAAAATATATAAAATAAAATAAAAGAACTGCTGTTATAAGGGATCTCATAACAGAATTTGAGTTTGGATAATTTTGCACAGAAATATATCAAATCGCTAGACTGAGCTATAATGGAAGTTTAAGATTTATGGGTCATTTTAGAAAAAAACAAACAAAGTATTTATTTTTTAATCAAACAGATATGTTGACTTCATTTCTAACGATTATAAAATGATTTACTTTGGGCCACAGATGTCTCCAGACGTTTGCGATTAGATTGGTGGTAATAATTAAATGGCAAAATTGGATGTGATTAAGCAATTAGGGATAGAGAGAAGTGTCAGAAGAAAAGCAAGTCAGAATAATGGGTTGAAATGCTGATTAAAGGTAACAACGTCGAAGAGTATGGTGCTGGAAAAACACAGCCAGTGGGGAGTAGGAGAGTCAAAGTTTCAGCATAAGCCCTCAATCAGAAATGAGGCTTGTGGACTGGGATGGAGGGGGCGCAGAGTGACAAAAGGGAAGAGGTGGGGCTGGGAGCATAGGTAGCTGGGGAAGTGGTAGGTGGATGAAGGCGGAGGTGACAGTGATAGGTCAGAGAGGATGGAGGAGCAGATAGGTGGAAAGGAAGAGGGACAGGTAGGACCATTCAAGAGGGCTGTGGCAAGTTGGAAGGTTGGGAATGGCATAAGGTGGGAGGAGGGAAATGGGGAAACTGGAAAAATCCACATTGATCCTGTGAGGTTGCACCGTCCTAAGGTGGAAGATGAAGTGTTCTTTCTCCAGGCATCAGGTGGTTAGGGTTTGGTGATAGAGGAGGCCCAGGACCTGCATATCATTGGCAGAGTGGGAAGTGAGTTAATGCGTTCAGCCACAGGGCGATGGAGTTGGTTAGTGCAGGTGTCCCAGAAATGTTCCTGAAATGATCCACAAGTTGGCGTTCTGTCTCCTCAGTGTAGAGGAGACCACATTGGATGCAACGTATGCAGTAGCTGGCCAATGTGGAAGTACAGACAAATTTCTGATGGATGTGGAAGGATCCTTTAGCACCTTGGATGGAGATGAGTCGGGAGATGTGGGTGCAGGGTTTGCATTTCTTGCAATGGCAGGGAATGTGCCAGGAGGGTAGGGTGGGGTTGGTGAGGGGCATGGGTGTGACAAGGGAGTCACAGAGAGGATGGTCTCTGCGAAATACAGATAGGTGTGCGGAGGGAAATATATCCCTGGTGGTGAGGTCTGATTGCAGGTGGTGGCAATGGTGGAGGATGATGCGATGTGTCCAGACGTTGGTGGGATAGAATATGGGTCAGGGAGGATTCTGTCCTTGTTGCTATTGGAGTGGTGGGGTTCAAGGGCGGAGAAATAGGAAGTGGAGGAGATGCGCTGGAAGGCATCGTCATCCATGCAGGAGCGGAAATTGTGGTATTTGTAGAAGGAGGCCATCTGGGATATTCTACAGTGGAATTGGTCCTCCTGGGAGCAAGTGTGGCAGAGATGGAGGAATTGGGAGTAAGGCATTGCATTTTTACAGGAGGCAGGGTGGGAGGAGGTGTAGTCCAGGGAGCTGTGCGAGTCCGTGGGTTTGTAGTGGATGTCTGTGTTGAGTTGGTCATGTATTTTAGTGAAAAGGAAGTTTAAGTGAGAGTACTAAACTGACAGCTTTCTCTCAGTGATTTTTTTTTCCATGTTTTTCCTGGTGAATGTGATGATCGAGCCACTACCTGAGGCAGCGCGACTACAGATGGAGAGATCAGTCAAATTTCGAATATCTTTTGATTAGATCACATGAGAGTCAAAAATGTGTCACGTGTTTTTGGTATGCTGATGTAAGTGTGCAGAGGTGAAGTAATATATATGAGTGAATGCTTGGTTTAAAAATAAGATTACATTGAAGAATGGGCCTCAGACATGTACATTTACTTGACAAACAGGTTAGTGTGGCTTGGAAGAGCATGGTTTAAACAATAAGAGACTGATACATAATCCATAGAGAAGTTGACTTAAAGCAGTGATAGTCAGCTGAATTGAAAGAAGTAAAACAAAACAAAAAAGAAATCATTTACAGATACCTCAGGAATAAGAACTGGGGAATTTTGAGTCCATGTATGAGGATAACGAGTCGCCTCTTTGCAGAATCACATAGCTCTGGACTGGATCTTAGCTGAGAACGTTGACACGTGTGCCCTCGAAGGTCGGGAATGTTGCACCTACATCCCTGATAACTCTGAAGAAACAAGACTGACAAGCACAAAGTCATGCAGCTTGTCACATAGCCTCACCACACCTTACTCCTTATCACCTTCAGTTAGATAAGAAGACATTATAAACCACATTGAGACAGTAATGTACTGATAAAAACTGGTGTTGTTATGCAATTAGTTATCTTTTCTTAGATGTGCTTATCACAACTTGTTCCAGATAAACCAGGTAAGAACACCAGACGTAGGAACAGAGATAGGCCACCTAGTCCTTGGAGCCAACTCTGCCATTCAATAAGATCATGGATGATCTTTTAGCTTCGCTTTTCCACCTCCTCACCATAACCTTTAATTCCTTTATAGTTCAAAAATTATCTAGATCAACTTTAATAACACTCAACAAGGTAGCCTCAACTACTTCACTGGACAGGCAACTCCACAAATTCACAGCTCTCTGAGTGAAGACGTTCCTCCTCAATTCAGTCCTAAATCTGTTCCCCCTAATTTTGAGGCTATGCCCTCTCGTCTTATTATCTCCCACTGTTGGGAACATCCTCCCTACTTCTATCTTATCTGTTCCCTTCATAATTTTAGGCCTTTTGATAAGATTCCCCCTCATTCTTCTCAATTCCACTGAATATAATCCCCAGTCTGCTCTGTCTCTCCTCTGAAACAAATCCAATCAATTCTGGAATCAAACTAGTGAACTTCCTCGAAACCCTTTCCAGTGTCAGTGCATCCCGTAGAAAATAAGAGGAAGTTTTAAATCCCACTCAAACTGCAAAATAGAATTTAAGGCAAATGAGCTACTGCTCAATGACACATTGTAAAAGCAATATGTGATTGGTCTGCAGTGTTGCCAAGGCTTGAAATTGATATGTTTTCGGTCAATAAGAAGAAACCAATTTTTGACATGGACTTGCATATTAAACTGTGATTGTAACAGCATGCGGAGCGTTCAATATGCGAGGGTTTTACGACCCTGTTGGCTGACTCTCATTGTTTGCAATAAAAGGAAGCTATGTCTGAAATATATTGTCGTTTGGCTGACCATTTCTTCGACAATTCTTGGAGGCTCCACCAAGATGGCGAACCCTTTGGCTTGAGGTACGGTCCTGGTGACAGTGTCTCATCGGTAAACAAACCAGCTGCAGCATATGGAAGGTAGTGACTTTATCCCTTTAGTTTGATTCCCGATGAGAAAGGAGGTTTGTGACCTGTGTTCCAGGACTGAGGAAAGCCAATCAGGAGTGACAATGGTCCAGACTTGAATGTGTGATGTGAGTGAATATTGCTACAGAATGCTGGAATATATTGGATAAGAAACAGGATTAGAGTCTCCACAGGAAAAATAGATCATGGTCCCCTCAGGGCAAAGGGATTAGAGTCCCCCAGGGAAAGGGGTTAGAGTCCCCACTTGTGTCTGAATGCAAGGTCAGGCTGATTGATGAGATGATAGTATGAATGTCATTGCAATAAATTGTGCCGAGGGATCTCAGAGTAAGGTTGGGCACATTGACAAAATTGATTCAGGGTCCCCATTGACAGAAATTTGAAATATTTGATTGTGTGGTTGTACATCTTATATGTTATGTGTTGCCGAGCTCTGGTAAGTTAGGTCACTGCGAAGAACTGCTGAATTACAAAATACCCTTTACTGATTATTTTTGGTCTGATAACTGGTGAATCGACTGAGGAGTGAGTTCTGTCCAACAAATATCTCAGATACCCAGACTGAGCCGGGATTAAGAACACAAACGGGCCATGTGAAGGTCAGAGGAAGTGGATGAAGAGAACCTCAGTTGGAACAACAGCCTCATTATTCCGTGAATGGTGTCACACAACCAGTTGGGAAAATGGGAAACAATGTCTCTCAAGAGGCTCACCCTCAGAAGGGAACACCTCTAACATACATGTATATCCATTACGGGCTGGATTTCATAACATTTGTCGACAAGTTGGTGAAATGGACCCAGAAGGAAAGCGGTGAATATGAATACTCACCCTTCGACCCCAACGGCCATTTGGAGTGCGAGCAGCAGCGGAGGGAAGTCGAACCCGGAAGACTGCAGCTAAAGTAAGGAAGGTTTTTAAAATTACTTACCGGTAGCGGGCAGCGGTGTTTTCTCTTTCACAGAAGGAGCGGAGAAAGTGACAAGGTCCAGAGGAGCAGCCGGGAAGGAAAGCAGTGACCATATATATCAGCAAGGCGGCCAAACTTCCTCTATTCTAAACTTCCACTATTGAATATAAGTTTGTTATTAATTTTATAGCAACTTGAACTAAGCTTTCTACTTTAGTACTGAGTGGGTGTTCAGATAAGTGGGGTGTGGATGCTGGGGCAGTTGCTTACTCCTCCTGCAGAATGTGGCAGGTGGGAGACATGGCACACGTCTCCACTGGCTACATCTGCGGGAAGTGCACCCAACTCCAGCTCCATGAAAACCGTGTTAGGGAATTGGAGCTGGAACTGGATGAACTACGGATCATTCAGGAGGCTGAGGGGGTAATTGAGAGGAGTTACCGGGAGTTGGTCACTCCTAAGGCTCAGGACAGGATAGATGGGTTACAGTCAGGGGGAGGAAAGGGGACAGACAGACAGTGCAGAGATCCCCTGTGGACACTCCCCTCAGCAATAAGCATACCGTTTTAGATACTGCTGGGGGGGAATGACATACCAGAGGAAAGTCATAGCAGTCAGTTCTCTGGCACTGAGCCTGACACTGTGGCAAAGAAGGAAAGGGGGGCAGAATAGAAAAGTACTCGTGGTAGGGGACTTGATAGTTAGGGTAATGGACAGGAAATTTTGTGGTCAGGATCGGGATTCCCGGAAAGTATGTTGACTCCCTGGTGCCAGGGTCCGGGACGTCTCTAATCGGGTGTCTCAGGTTCTAAGAGGGGAGGGCGAACAGCCAGAAATCGTGTTACATATTGGCACTAATGATATAGCCAGGAAAAGGATTGAGGATATAAAAAGTGATTTCAGGGAGTTAGGGTGGAAGCTGCAAAGCAGGACAAACAGAGTAGTGTTCTCGAGTTTCCTACCGTGGCCACGAGATCGCGAGGCAAGGAACAGGGAGCATGCGCAGCTTAACACGTGGCTGCGCAGCTGGTGTAGGAGGGAGGGCTTCAGAGATGTAGATAATTGGGATGCCTTCTGGTGTAGGTGGGACCTGTACAAGAAGGACGGGTTGCATCTGAACTGGAAGGGGACCAATGTCCTGGGTGGAAGGTTTGCTCGAGCAGTTCGAGAGGGTTTCAACTAGTCTGGCAGGGGGGTGGGAACCTGACCTGTATACCAGAGGTGAGAGTTGATGCAGATGAGGTAATAGCAAGAGGTAGACCAGCTAGTGGGAAGGATGTTCCAGGGAAGGAAGCAAGGGATAAGGTAAAATGTGTTTGCTTTAACGCAAGGAGTATCAAGAATAAAAGTGATGAACTTAGAGCATGGATCAGTACCTGGTGCTATGATGCTGTGGCCATCACAGATACATGGGTTTCTCAGGGGCAGGAATGGTTGCTCAATGTTCCAGGGTTCAGAGCTTTTAAAAAGAATAGGGAGGGGGGAAAAAGAGGAGAGGGTGTAGCACGACTAATCAGATAGGGTATCACAGCTACAGAAGCTTCCATTGTCGAGGAAGATCTGCCGACCGAGTCAGTATAGGTGGAAATTAGGAACAGGAAGGGAGCAGTCACGTCTTTAGGGGTTTACTACAGGCCCCCCAATAGCAGCAGGGAGATGGAAGAAAGCATAGCTCGGCAGATTTTGGAAAAGTGTGGACGGAGTAGGGTTGTTGTAATGGGTGACTTTAATTTTCCCAATATTGATTGGAACCTCCTTCAAGCAGAAGATTTGAATGGAGCTGTTTTTGTAAGGTGTGTTCAGGAGAGTTTCCTAACTCAGTACGTTGACAGGCCGACGAGGGGAGAGGCCATTCTAGACTTAGTGCTCGGAAACGAGCCGGGGCAGGTATCAGATCTTGTGGTGGGAGAGCATTTTGGTGATAGTGACCACAACTGCCTCACATTCTACATAGCTATGGGGAAGGAGAGGATTAGGCAAAATGGGAGGATATTTAATTGGGGAAGAGGAAACTATGATGCGATTAGACATGAGTTAGGAAGCATGGATTGGGAGCAATTGTTCATGGTAAAGGCACTATAGACATGTGGAGACTGTTTAAGGAACAGTTGTTGCAAGTGATGAATAAATATGTCCCTCTGAGACAGGCAAGAAGGGGTAAGATAAAGGAACCTTGGATGACGAGAGCTGTGGAGCGTCTCGTCAAAAGGAAGAAGGTAGCTTACATAAGGTGGAGGAAGGTAGGGTCAAGCTCAGCTCTAGAGGATTACAGACAGGCAAGGAAGGAGCTCAAAAATGGTCCGGTGAGAGCCAGGAGGGGGCACGAGAAAGGCTTGGCAGAACAGATTAGGGAGAACACAAAGGCATTTTACACTTATGAGAGGAATAAGAGAATGGTCAAAGAAAGAGTAGGGCCGATCAGGGATAGCATAGGCAACTTGTGTGTGGAGTCTGAGAAGGTAGGGAAGCCCGAAATGAGTTTTTTGCTTCTGTCTTTATGAAAGAAACGAACTTTGTAGTGAATGAAACCTTTGAAGAGCAGGTGTGCATGCTGAAATGGATAGAGATAGAGGAAGCTGATGTGCTGAAAATTTTGTCAAACATTAAGATTGATAAGCCGCCAGGCCCAGACCAGATTTGTCCTCGGCTGCTTTGGGAAACGAGAAATACGATTGCTTCGCCACTTGCGAAGATCTTTGCATCCTCGCTCTCCACTGGAGTCGTACCTGAGGACTGGAGAGAGGCAAATGTAATTCCTCTCTTCAAAAAAGGAAATAGGAAAATCCCCAGCAATTACAGACCAGTAAGTCTCACGTCTGTCGTCTGCAAGGTGTTGGAAAGGATTCTGAGGGATAGGATTTATGACCATCTGGAAGAGCATGGCTTGATTAAATGCAGTCAATACGACTTTGTGAGGGCCAGGTCATGCCTCACTAACCTTAACGAGTTCTTTGAGGATGTGACTAGAAAAGTTGATGAGGGTCGAGCTGTGGATGTGGTGTATATGGACTTCAGCAAGGCATTTGATAAGGTTCCCCATGGTAGGCTCATTCAGAAGGTCAGGAGGAATGGGATTCAGAGGAACTTAGCTCTATGAATACAGAATTGGCTGGCCAACAGAAGACAGCGAGTGGTAGTAGAAGGAAAATATTCTGCCTGGAAGTCAGTGGTGAGTGGTGTTCCACAGGGCTCTGTCCTTGAGTCTCTACTGTTTGTAATTTTTATTAATGACTTCAATGAGGGGATTGAAGGATTGGTCAGCAAGTTTGCAGATGACACAAAGATTTGAGGCATCGTTGACAGTATAGAGGGCTGTTGTAGGCTGCAGCGGGACATTGACAGGACGCAGAGATGGGCTGAGAGGTGGCAGATGGACTTCAACCTGGATAAATGTGAGGTGAAACAGTTTGGAAGGTCGAATTTGAAAGCTGAATACAGGGTTCAGGATAGGATTCTTGGCAGTGTGGAGGAACAGAGGGATCTTGGTGTGCAGGTACATAGATCCCTTAAAAAGGCCACCCAAGTGGACAGGGTTGTAAAGAAAGCATATGGTGTTTTGGTTTTCATGAACGGGGGATTGAGTTTAAGAGTCGTGAGATCTTGTTGCAGCTCTATAGAACTTTGGTTAGACCGCACTTGGAATACTGCACCCAGTTCTGGTCGCCCTATTATAGGAAAGATGTGGATGCTTTGGAGAGGGTTCAGAGGCGGTTTACCAGGATGCTGCCTGGACTTGAAGAGAGGTTGACTGAGCTCGGACTTTTTTCATTGGAGAAAAGGAGGAGGAAAGGGGACCTAATTGAGGTATACAAGATAATGAAAGGCATAGATAGAGTCGATAGCCAGAGACTATTTCCCAGGGCAGAAATGGCTAACATGAGGGATCATAGTATTACGCTGGTTGGAGGAAAGTATAGAGGGGATGTCAGAGGCAGAGTTCTTTACACAGAGAGTTGTGAGAGCATGGAATGCGTTGCCAGCAGCAGTTGTGGAAGCAAGGTCATTGGGGACATTTAAGAGACAGCTGGACATGCATATGGTCACAGGCATTTGAGGGTGCATACATGAGGATCAATGGTCGGCACAACATCGTGGGCTGAAGGGCCTGTTCTGTGCTGTACTGTTCTATGTTCCATGTTCTAACACTGGGAAACTGTTTCCGCTGATGTTACCTTTAATTGGAATTGTCTGAAACAACCAGAAGATGTCCTATGACAAAGAGAGAAAGAGAAAAAGACTGAAATTTGGTGGTCAGCTTCTCATTCTTGGCTGGCGAAATCTAATAAGAGATTGGAGGATTCAGTGTGGAAAAGTAGAAAAGTCAAAGAGACTAAGAGGAAAGTCATAATGCTCAATAGAGTATGCAGTGACAAAATCATGGTCTTAAATACACCTACAGCCGAGAGTGATAGTGATGAGGAAACTCAAACTCTTGACTGGGAGGATCCATGAGATGATATTGAAAAGTGATGAGGATGTCGGGGTTACATTGTTGAAGAAATGATCAGCCAAATGACAGTACATTTCACACACAGTTCCTTTTATTGCAGGCAATGAGAGTCAGCCAACAAGGTCCTAAGCATATTGAGCCCAACACACACAATTACAATCACATTACTATACACACACCCAGGTCAATCATATTTCATTTCTTCATATTAACCAATTACTTTTTGATCACGAACCTTAATAACAGTTATTCCCTTAATAGGTCATCTACATTAAACTCCTGCAGTTGAGTGTGGTTTAGAGTTTTCTCTTTTCTTGCTTTACCGTAACAGGCTGGATAGGCCTAAGTGACCTGTGGTAAACATATGTAAATACCTGCACAGCAGCACAAGGATTCATCTGTAAATTTCTCTGTTTCAATATAACTTTTTCCACACTCCCCCCTTTTGCCCTGAAAGGACAACCTTAAATGTCAATCTGAGCCAGTCTTTGGAATTCGATATCCTCATCCTCCAGGATTATCACCGTACGACCTTAGCGTTGACTGTAGCTTGCATTACACGCTACTAGAACTAAAACAATTACAATCAGGAACAGTATCCCAAGAACCCACTGAACAATTGAGCTTCCCCAATTTCCAAAAATTCTGCTCAACCAACTAACAAATCCCCAGCAATATTGAGTTCACGTAACTTGACCATTTCCTTTCGGATATGCTCAGCCAGGTTAGTGATTTCTTCGGAGTTATCAAGGATGTAGGTGCAACATTCCTGACATATGAGGGCACAGGTGCCACCTTTCTCAGACATGATCCAGTACAGATCGGTGTGACTCTGCTCGATCACCAAGTTCACCAGGAAATACAAGAACACAAACATCACTAAGTGAAAGCTGTCAGTTTAATACTCTCACCAAAACTTCCTTTTCACTCAAATACACGTTAACTTCAATTGCCATTACAACCCATTATTTCAATTTGTTTTGTTTCAGCTGCCACTCTCCATTGCTAATTGTTCAATCTCATCCAATGTTGCTATTTAATTATTACTGCCAATCTAATCCCAGACATCTGAAGGGATCTGTAGCACATGGTAAATTATTGTATAATGTTTTGAAACAAAAGTCAAACATTTCTGTTTGATTCAGGCAACACATACTTCATACTGATGTTAGTGGTGGGAAGGTTGCTTGAGAAGGTACTGAGGGATAACATCTGTCTTTATTTGGAAAAGAATGGGCTTATCACTGATAGACAATATCGTTTTGTGTGGTTCAGATCGTGCCTTACTAACTTAGATTTTTTGAGCAAGTGACCAAGCTGATAGATGAAGGATGATAGATGTCATATACTTGGACTTTAGTCAGGTGTCTGATAAGGTTCCCATGGTAAACTAATGGAGAAAGTGAAGTCACATGGTGTGCAGGGTATTCTAGCGAGGTGGATAAAGAACTGGTTGAGCAACAGGAGACAGAGAGTAGTAGTTGAAGGGTGTTTCTCGAAAGGGAGAAAGGTGACCAATGATGTTCCACAGGGATCAGTGCTGGGGCCACTGTTGCTTGTAATTTACAAAAATGATCTGGAAGAGGGCACTGTTGGTCTGGTCAGTGAATTTGCAGATGACACAAAGATTGGTGGAGTATCAGCAAGCACAGAGGACTGTCAAAGAATACAGGAGAATATAGACAGACTGGAGAGTTGGGCGCAGAAATGGCAGATGGAGTTCAATCCAGGCAATTGTGAGGTGTTGCGTTTTGGGAAGTCTAATTCTAGAGCGAACTATACTGTAAACAGAAGAGTCTTGGGAAAAGTTGATGAGCAGAGAGATCTGGGAGTTCAGGTCCATTGTATCCTGAAGGTGGCTGCACAGGTGGACAGAGAGGTCAACAATGCATAGGGTATGCTTGCCTTCATTGGACGGGGCATTGAGTATAAATGCTGGCAGGTCGTTTTAAAATTGTACAAGACTTTGGTTCGGCTGCATTTAGAATACTGTGTACAGTACAGTTCTGGTCGCCACATTACCAAAAAGGATGTGGAAGCTTTGGAGAGGGTGCAGAGACGGTTTACGAGGATGTTGCCTGGTATGGAAGGTGCTAGCTATGAAGAGAGGTTGAGTAACTTAGCATTGTTTTCATTAGAAAAAAAGGAGATTGAGGAGGGACGTATTTGAGATCTATAAAATCACGAATGTTACAGACAGGGTGGATAGAGATAAGCTTTTCAACAGGGTGAGGGGTTCAATAACAAGAGGTCACACTTTCAAGGTGAGAGGTGAAAGGTTTAAGGGGATTTACACGGCAAGTACTTTACACAGAGGATGGTGGGTGCCTGGAATGCATTGCCAGCAGAGGTAGTAAAGGCAGGCATGGCAGATTCATTTAAGATGTGTCTGGACAGATACATGAGTAGGTAGGGAGCAGTGGGATACAGATGCTTAGGAATTGGGTGGATTTGGATCGGCTAAGGCTTCAAGTGCTGAAGGGCCTGTTCCTGGGCTCCAGATGTTCTTTGTTCTTTGTTCATTTATTCTTTCTCTAAGAATAATCTTAAACTTACTTTGTAACTCATTCTAGATATTTAATATATTCCCTGACCGGCCCTACCTTCTCCCTGATCGTGATTTGGAGATGCCAGTGTTGGACTGGGGTGTACAAAGTTAAAGTCATACAACACCAGGTCATAGTCCAACAAATTTAATTGGAAGCACTAGCTTTCAAGCGCTGCTCCTTCATCAGGTTGCTGTGGAGTACACAATTGTAAGACACAGAATTTATAGCAAAAATTTCCAGTGTGATGGCTACTGCAGAAAATACGGAGATATGGCATTGAGGGTGAGTTGGAGGTTTGGATTAGGAATTGGCTGGATGGAAGAAGACAGAAGGTAGTAGTTGATGGCAAAGTTTCTTCATGGAGTGCCGTCACTAGCGGTGTTCCGCAAGGATCTGTTTTGGGACCATTGCTGTTTGTCATTTTTATAAATGACCTGGAAGAGGGGTTAGAAGGTTGGGTGAGCAAGTTTGCGGATGATACGAAAGTCGGAGGAGTTGTTGACAGTGAGGAAGGATGTGGCAGGTTACAGCAGGATATAGAGAAGCTGCAGAGCTGGGCAGAAAGGTGGCAAATGGAATTCAATGTAGCTAAATGTGAGGTGATTCACTTTGGGAAGAATAACAAAAAGATGGGGTACTGGGCTAATGGTCGGATACTTGGTAGTGTGGATGAGCAGAGGGATCTTGGTGTCCATGTACACAGATCTCTGAAAGTTGCCACCCAGGTAAATAGTGCGGTGAGGAAGGCATATGGCGTACTGGCTTTTATTGGTAGAGGAATTGAGTTCCGGAGTCCTGAGGTCATGATGCAGTTGTATAAAACTCTGGTGCGGTCGCATCTGGAATATTGTGTGCAGTTTTGGTCGCCATACTATAGGAAGGATGTGGAGGCACTGGAACGGGTGCAGAGGAGGTTTACCAGGATGTTGCCTGGTATGGAAGGAAGATCGTATGAGGATAGACTGAGACACTTGGGGCTGTTTTCATTAGAGAAAAGAAGGTTTAGGGGTGACTTGATTGAGGTGTACAAGATGATTAGGGGGTTAGATAGGGTTGACAGTGTGAACCTTTTCCCGCGTATGGAGTCGGGTATTACAAGGGGGCATAGCTTTAAATTAAGGGGGGGTAGATATAGGACTGAAGTTAGGGGTAGGTTCTTCACTCAGCGAGTCGTAAGTTCATGAAATGCCCTGCCAGCAGCAGTGGTGGAGTCTCCCTCTTTATGGGCATTTAAGCGGGCATTGGATAGGTGTATGGAGGATAGTGGGTTAGTATAGGTTAGGTGGGCTTGGATCGGCGCAACATCGAGGGCCAAAGGGCCTGTACTGCGCTGTATTCTTCTATGTTCTATGTTCTATGTTCTATGTCTAACTGAAATTATACATTGAAAAATACCTTGATTGTTTGTTAAATCTCTCATCGGTTAGAATGATCATGTTCGTTTCACTTCCTTTATATGTAAATCACAAAGTTTTTTACAAGTTACATTCTCAGGTTAACTGTAACAATTGGGGTCAGCCAAATAAGATGTTAAGATGTTGAAGGTGTTAGCCCTCTGTGTTCCCTGTCTGTGCCATAACGTTTAGACTGATTCTAATCTAAAAAGTGAGTCAACAAAGTCTTACATGGATTCATGCAGTTTTTGAGCAAAGTCCAATCTAACTCTGTAAGTACAAATTCACCCCACAAACATATGTGTATGTGTGCATGTAGGTTTGTGTGGGTCTTTATGTGTGTGTGTGTCTGTGGCGGGGGGTTGTGAGTGAGAGAGAGAGTGTATATGTGTGTGTGAGTGTAAAAGTATCTAAGTCTGTGAGAGGGTGCATTTATGAGTGTGGGTGTGTGTGTCTGTAGGAGTGTGTGTGAATGTCTGTGCATGTGCGTCTGTGCTCGTGTGTGTGTATGTGTGTGTGTGCGTAGGAGTGTTTACGAATGTGTATATTGCAATGGTGGCCACCTTTAGTGTGACATGAACCCAAGGTCCAGGTTGAGGCCCTCCGTATGGGTACTGAACTTAGCTATCAGCCTCTGCTCGGCTACTTTTCGCTGCTGCGTATCCTAAAGTGCGCCTTGGAGGATGGTCACCCGAAGGTCTGAGTTTGAATGTCCTGGACCGCTGAAGCGTTCTCCAACTGGGAGGGAACACTCCTGTCTGTTGATTGTTGTGCGGTGCCCATTCATCCATTGCTGTATCCTCTGCTCGTTTTCACCAATGTACCATGCCTCAGGGCATCCTTACCTGCAGCGTATGAGAGAGACAACGTTGGCTGAGTCGCTCGAGCCCCTGCCATCTCCCTGATCATTCTCTTATTCCTCACGTATGAGTAAAATGCTTTGGGGTTCTCCCTAATCTGACATCTACAGACCTTCCTTCATCTATCAGCTTGATCATTTCCTCAAAGAACTCTATTATATTGGTAATGTGCGATCTACACCTCCCCCTCCCTCCCTCACATATCCAAGTTGCCTATCACTGATAAGCTCATTCTTTTCCAAATATAAATAGATTTTATCCCTCAGTACTTTACCAGCAACTTTCCCACCACTGACATCAGGCTCACTGGTCTGTAGTTACCTGGAATATCCCTATACCCTTCTTGTACAGGGGGATAACATGAGCAACCCTCCAGTCTTCCAGCACCTAATCTGCGTTTAGGGATGTTACAAAGATATGTATCTGGGCCCCAGTTATTTCTTCTCTTGCCTCCCTCAGCAACCTGGGATAGATCCCATCTGCTCCTGGGGATTTGTCCAGCTTAATATTCTTTAGACTACCCAACACATCGTCCCTCCTTAAGTCAATGTGATCCAGAGTAAACAAACGTCTATCTCTAATCTCAGCATTCATCATCTCCCGTACCTCAGTGAACACTGATATAATGTAATCATTGAGAATCTCACCCATTTTCTCAGGTTCGACACACAACCTTCCTCCTTTATCCGTTAGCGGATCAACCCTTTCTCTCATTACCCTCTTGCTTCTCATATAAGACTAAAAGGCCTTTGGATTCTCCTTAATTCTGCTCACTAAAGTTATTTCATGACCCCTTGATTCCTCATTTAAGACTGGTCCTACTCTCCCGGTATTCTTCCAAGGCCTGTTCCATTCTTAGCTACCTGGACCTTACGTACGCTTCCCTTTTCCTCTTGGCTAGTAGCATGATTTCTCCTGTCATACACAGTTCACGAATCTTGCCTTTCCTATCCCTTGTTTAAAAGGGACATGCCTATCCTGCATTATCTTCAACCTATCTTAGAAAGTCTCCCACATATCAAAAGTGGGCTTTCCTTCAAATAGCTGTGTCAAATCTACATTTTCCAGAGCCTGCCTAATTTTGATATAATTGGCCTTGGCCCAGTTTACTACTCTTCCCTTACCAACACACTCATCTTTGTCTATGAGTATTCTAAAACACACCGAATTGTGGTTACTATTTCCAAAGAAATACCACACTGCAATGCCTCCCACTTGGCCTGGCTCATTCCCCAACACCAGGTCCAATATGACCCCTTCCCTTGTCGGACTATTGACATACTGCTCTCAAACACTTTCCTAGATGCTCCTTACAAATTCTGCCCCATCCAGACCTCCGACACTAAGTGTATCCCAGTCAATGTTGGGAAAATTAAAATCTCCAATCACCACCACGCTGTTACCTCTCCATCTTTCCATAATCTGTTTCCCTATTTGTTCTTCTACCTCGCCCTCACTGTTGGGAGGCCTGTAGTACAGAACAAACAATGTAACTGCATCCTTCTTATTTCCCAGCTCCACCGATAAGACCTCACTGCTCAAACCCTCCATAGTGTCTTCCTTTAGCACAGCCGTGATATCATCCCTGACCAGCAATGCTAACTTCATGATCCTTACAGTCTCCAGTTTCCACCTCACTGTCTACTTGTCTTCTATTCTGCTTCCCAGCCCCCTGCCACATTAGTTTAAATCCTCCCCAACAGCAGTAGCAAAAACTCAGCCAAGGACATTAGTTCCAGTCTGGTTCAGATGCAGACTGTCCAATTTGTAATCGTTCCACCTTCCCCAGAACTGGTCCCAATGTCCCACAAATCTGAACCCTTCCTCCTACACCATCCCTCATGCCACGTTTCATCCTGCCTATTCTTTCATTTCTACCCTGGTGAGCTCGTGGCATTGGTAGTAATCCTGAGATCACGACCTTTGAGGTCCTCCTCTTTAACGTCTCTCCTAGCTCCCTGAATTCTGCTTTCAGGACCTCATCTCATTTTTTACTTATATCATTGGTGCCTATGTGCACCACGACAACTGACTGTTCACCCTCCCCTTTCAGAATGCTCTGCAGCCAATCGATGATCTACCTGACTCGAGCACCTGGAACATACCATGTTGGAGTCTCCTTTTCGGCCACAGATCCGCCTACCTACTCCCCTCACAATAGGATGCCCTATGACTATGGCCCTACGAGTCTTTTTCCCACCCTTCTGAACAGCAGTGCCCGCCACGGTGCCATGATCCTGGCAAGTGCTGCCCTCCCCTTGTGAGCAATCTCCCTCAACAGTATCCAAATCCATATACCTGTTTTGGAGGGAGATGACCGGAGGGAACACCTGCACTGCCTTTCACCTCTTTCTCTTTCTTTTGGTCACCAATTGACTGTCTCCTTCAGCAACTCTAACTTGCGGTGTGACCAGTTCACTAAATGTATTATCCACAACCTCCCCAGCATCATGTATGCTCCACAGTGAGTCCATCTGCAGCTCCAGAGCCATCATGCGGTCAAACAAGAGCTGCAGCTGGACACACTTCTAAGAGACAGGGATGTCAGCCATTTCCCTGAGCTCCTTTGTCAGGCAGGAGGCATATGCCATGGGTCTGAGGTCCCTGCCATTATAGGCCTTAGCTTTTTATCAACAAACTAAAACCACACTATGCACTTGAATATATGAAAGAAAGAAAGATAAAAAAAATCCTTACCTGACAGAATCCTTTTCTCTTGTGGTTACAGGAGGGTGGGCGAGAGGGAGATATTACATGTGTAGTATCTCGGGTTTAGCCGCTTCCCGGCAACCTCCTTGTCTCCAACGTTACCTCCACTCTTTCTCCTGCTGCTCCCAGACAGGAAATGCAGAGCTTTCTCAAGGAACAGCTACTACGTATCCTTGGTAAGTATGTACTGGTCAGGCAGGGAGGAAGTTGTCAAGCATTGGAACCATGTTGTACTAGGAAAGTTGAATCGATTATCAAGAGAAAGAAGAAGGCTTATGTTAGGATGAGATGTGTTGGTTCAGTTAGGGTGCTTGAGAAATACAAGCAGCCAGGAAAGACCTAAGGAGAGAGTTAAGAAGAGCCAGGAGGGGACATGATAAATTGTCGGTGGATAGGGTCAAGGAAAACCCGAAGTCTTTATATAGGTATATCAGGAATAAAATAATGACTTGAGGAAGATTAAGGTCAATCATGGATCGTAGTGCGAAGTTGTACATGGTATCAGAGGATATAGGGGAAGTGCTAAATGAATATTTTTTGTCAGTATTCACAGTAGAAAAAGACAATGTTGTTGAGGAGAATACTGAGATACAGGCTGTCAGACGAGATGGGATTGAGGCTCACAAGCTGGAGTTGTTAGCAATTCTGGAAAGTGTAAAAATAGATAGGTCCCTTGGACCGGATGGGATTTATCCTAGGATTTTCTGGGAAGCCAGGGAGGAGATTGCCGAGCCTTTGGCTTTGATCTTTATGTTGTCATTGTCAACAGGAATAGTGCCAGAAGACTGAAGGATAGCAAATGTGGTTCCCTTGTTCAACATGGGGAACAGAGATAACCCTGATAATTGAAGACCAGTGATACCATACGGATGTTCTGGGTAAAGTGTTGGAAAGGGTTATGTGAGAGAGGATTTTTAATCATCTAGAGAGTAATAAGTTGGTTAGGGATAGTCAACACGGTTTTGTGAAGGGTAGGTCATGTCTCACAAACCTTATTGTGTTTTTTGAGAAGGCGTCCAAACAGGTGGATTGAATTGAATTGATTCTGTTGTCACGTGTACCGAGGCACAGTGAAAAGCTTTGTTTTGCGAGCAATACAGGCAGATCACAGAGTTAAGTAGCACAGATAGTAAATAATAAGTATATAGCGATAAAAACAAAACACAGGTACCGGCGAATGTTAAGAGGTTGTGAGTCCACTCAGTATTCTAACAACAGTAGGGTAGAAACTATTGTGAAGCTGGCTGCTGCGTGTGTTCAGGCTTCTGTACCTTCTCCCCGATGGTAGAGGTTGAAGATGGATCTTTGAGAATACTGGTGGCCTTTCCTTGACAGCGGGCTTGGTAAATGAATTCTATGAATGGGAAGTTGGCCTTTGTGATTGTCTGGGCTGAGATCACCACTCTCTGTAACTATGTCCGATATGGAATGGTACAGTTGCCATACCAGGTAGTGATACATACAGACAGAAAGCTCTCGCTGGCACACCTATAAAAGTTGGCAAGGGTATTTTCTCAACTGCCTGAGGAAGAAGAGATGTTGTTAGGCCACATGAAAGGTCCAAAAAGGCTTGTTATGGATAACCATTCCCCGGAGCTTGACACTCTCCACTCGTTCCATCTCTGTGCTGTTAATGTGAAGGGGGCATGAGTAACATCCCACCGAAAGTCAATAATGAGTTCCTTGGTTTTGCTGGCAGTGAGAGCGAGGTTGTTCTCAGTGCACCATTTTACCAGGTCTTTCACCTCCCGTCTCTAGTCTGTTTCGTCGCCATCTGAGATTCGACCGACTATGGTGGTGTCATCAGCAAACTTGTAAATGGCAGTAGTCTGGTATTTGGTGACACAGTCATGGATATACAGTGAATACAGTCAGGGGCTGAGTATGCACCCCTGAGGTGCTCCAGTGTTGAGTGTTAGTGAGGATGAAATATTATCTCCAAACTTCACTGATTGTGGCCTGTGCGTCAGGAAACTGAGTGTCCAGTTGCAGGGAGTGGGACTTAGTCCAAGATCACTAAGTTTGCTAATCAGTCTCAAGGGGATAATAGTGTTGAAGGCTGAACTGTAGTCAATGAGTAGGATTCTGCCGTAGCTGTTCTTGGTGTCAAGGTGTCCGAGGAAGGAGTGAATGGCAAGTGATATGGCATCTGACGTGGATCTGTGGGTCCGATAGGCAAATTAAAGTGGATCAAGAGTAGTGGGGAGGCTGGAGTTGATTAATGCCATGACCAGCCTGTCAAAGCTTTTCAAAGGTGGATGAGAATAAAGCAGTTGATATGGTTTACATCGATTTTAGTAAGGCCTTTAATAAGTTTCTCCATGGTAGGCTATTGCACAAAATGTGGAGACGTGAGATTGAGGGGGACTTAGTGATTTAGATCAGAAATTGGTGAGCTGAAAGAAGACAGAGGGTTGTGGTTGATGAGAAATATTCATCCTGGAGTTCAGTTACTAGTGATGTACTGTTAAGATCTGTTTTGGTCCACTGCTGTTTGTCATTTTTATAAGTGACCTGGATGAGGGCATTGAAGGATGGGTTAGGAAGTTTGAGGATGACACTAAAGTGGGTAGATTCGTGGAGAGTGACGAAGGATGTTATAGGTTACAGAGGGACATAGATAAGCTGCAGAGCTGGGCTGAGAGGTGGCAAATGGAGTTTATTGCAGATAAGTATGAGGTGATTCACTTTAGAAGGAGTAACAGGAATGCAGAGTACTACTCTAATGGTAAGGTCCTTGGCAGTGTAAATGAGCAGAGAAATCTCGGTGTCCAAGTACATAGATCCCTGAAGGTTGCCACCCAGATTGATAGGATTGTTCAGAAGGCATATGGTGCATCAGTGGAGGGATTGAGTCTCAGACACATGAGGTCATGCTGCACGACATGAGTGCTGAAGGGCCTGTACTATGCTGTAATGTTCTATGTTCTACGTGTCTAATTATACAGAATCAGGTCTGTAATACACATATGTGTGTTCAAGATGTTCCCTTCTGAGAGTGAGCCCTTTCCCCAATCTGATGACAACTCACATACACACACACACATATACACACACACATAATCTCACACACACACACATACACACACACACACAATCTCTCACACACACACACATACACACACGCACGCACATACACATTTACACACACACACATACACACACAATCTCACACACACATACACACACACATACACACACTCTCTCTCTCTCTTTCTCTCTCTCCTCTCTCTCTAGCTCTCTCACACACACACATTCACACACACACATTCACACACACACACAATCTCACACACGCAACCTCACACACACATACACATACACAGACACTCTCTCTCTCTTCCTCTCTCTCTTCTCTCTCTCTCTCACACGCACACACACATTCACACACACAATCTCACACACACACAATCTCACACACACACACATATACACACACACATTCACACACACACATAAACACACACAATCTCACACACATTCACACACACACACACACACACACAATCTCTCTCACACACACACATTCACACACACACACACAATCGCATACATTCACACACACACAATCTCACACACACACATTCACACACAGACAAATTCACACACACACAATCTCTCTCTCACACACACACAATCTCTCTCACACACTCATTCACACTCACACACACATACACACACAATCTCACACACACACATTCTCACACACACACATTCACACACACACATTCACACACACACTTTCACACACACACATTCACACACATTCACACGCACACACACATTCACACGCACACACATATACACACTCACATATACGCACACACCTATACACACACATTCACACACACACAATCACACACTCACACACACACACACAATCTCACACATACACACACGAACACACAATCTCCCCCACACACACATACACACACACAGTCTCACACACACACATTCACACACACAATCACATACACACAAACACACAACCACACACACACACATTCACACATACACACACATTCACACACACACAATCTCTCACACACACACATACACACACATTCTCACACACACACACAATCACACACACACATTCAATCACATACACAATCTCACACACATTATCACACACACACACACACACACATTCACACACACACACACGCACCATCTCACACATTCACACACACATAATCTCACACATTCTCACACACACATTCACGCACACACACAAAATCTCACACACACACACAAATTCTCACACACACACATACACACACATTCACACTCACACATTCACACACATTCACACGCACACACACATTCACACACACACACACATATACACACACACATACACACACATTCACACACATTCTCTCACACACATTCACACACACAATCTCACACACACACATTCACACACACAATCACACACACAATCTCACACATACACATTCACACACACAATCACACACACAATCTCACACACACACAATCACACACACAATCACACACACACATACACACACACACACAATCTCACACACACACACACAATCGCACACACATTCTCACACACACACATACACACACATTCATATGCACACACACACAATCTCACACACACATACACACACATTCTCTCTCTCTCTCTCACACACACACACACAATCTCACACATTCACACACACACACACAATCTCACACATACACACATTCACACACACACATTCACACACACACATTCACACACACACATACACACACAAACACACACACTAACTCCCACACACACAATCTCACACATTCACATACACACAATCTCACACATTCACACACACACAATCTCACACACATTCTCACACACACATACACACACACGCAAACAATCTCACATACACACACGTTCTCACACACACACATATACACACAGAATCTCACACACACATTCAATCACATACACATTCACACACACACACATCTGCACACACGCACATATACACACACAGACATTCACACACACACACACATTCACACATTCACACACACATTCACACACACATTCACGTATTCACACACACACACAATCTCTCACACACACACACATTCACACACACATATACGCACACACACATACGCACACACACTCACACACGCATACACACACAATCTCACACATTCACACACACAATCTCACACACATTCACACACACACACATTCACACACGCACACAATCTCTCACACACACACATACACTCACATTCTCACACACATACACACACACACAATCTCACGCACACACACAATCAAAAACACACATTCAATCACATACACATACACACACACAATCTCACACACACACATTCACACATACACAAACACACTCTCACACACACACATACATTCACGCACACACACAAAATCTCACACACACACATACACACCCATTCTCACACACACACACACACACACACACACATTCACATACACACATTCACACACACACACATTCACACACGCACATTCACACACACACGTTCACACATACACAAACACACATACACATTCACACACACACACACACAATCTCACACATTCACACACACACAATCTCACACATTCACACACACACACACATTCACGCACACACAAAATCTCTCTCACACACACATTCACACACACACACACATTCTCACACACACACATTCACACACACAATCTCACACACATTCTCACACACACACATACATTCACACACACATATTCACACACGCACACATACACACACACACACTCTGACACACACAACACAATATCACACACACAAAACAATCTCACACAAACACACTTTCACACACACATATTCAATCACGCACACACACATTCACACACACACTCACAAACACAATCTCTCACACACAATCTCACACACACATATACACACACACACATACACACACACACTCACAAACACACACACACTCTCACACACACATTCACGCACACATTCACAAAAACACACAATCACACACACACACATTCAGTCGCACTCACACATTCACAGACACATTCACACACACATTCACACACACATTCATACACACATTCACACACACACATTCACACACACACATTTACACACACACACAATCATACACACACACATTCACTCACACACACTCTCACACAATCTCACACACACGCATTCACACGCACACACAATCTCACACACATTCTCACACACACACACACATTCACACACGAACACACAATCTCACACACACATATACACACACAATCTCACACACAATATTTCACACACACACAATCACACACACACACATTCACTCACACATACACACACAATCTCACACATTCTCACACACACACACACATACACACATTCACGCACACACACAAAATCTCACACACACACATACACACACATTCTCACACACACACACATTTACACACACACACTCACACACTCACACACGCACACACACACAATCTCACACATTCACACACATAATCTCGCACACATTCTCACACACACACACATTCACACACACACACAATCTCTCTCACACACACATATACACACATCCTCGCACACATACACACACACAATCTCACGCACACACACAATCACACACACATTCAATCACATACACACACACACACACCCACAATCTCACACACACACATTCACACACACAATCTCACGCACATTCTCACACACGCACACACATTCACACACACACATTCACACACACACACATTCACACACGCAGAGACACACTCTCACACACACAACACAATCTCACACACACAACTCAATCTCACACACGCACACATTCACACACACATATCCAACCACGCACACACACATTCACACACACACTCACACACAATCTCACGCACACATACACACACACATACACACACACTCACAAACACACACACATACATATACACACAGTCTCACACACACACATTCACACACACAATCACGGACACACATACACACACACACACAATCACACACACACACATTCACACATACACACACATTCACACACACGCACACAATCTCTCTCACACACACATACACAAACATTCTAACACACACACATTCACACACACATTCACACACACATTCACACACACACATTCACACACATACATAATCACACACACACATTCACTCGCACACACACATTCACACACACATTCACACACACATTCACACACACAATCACACACACTTTCACACACACACATATTCACACACAGATTCACACACGCACACAATCACACACACAATCACACACACAATCACACACACACTCACACAATCTCACACACACGCATTCACACACACACACAATGTCACTCACATTTTTACACACACACATTCACACACGAACATACAATCTCACACACACGTACACACACATTCACAAACACACATATACACACACAACCTCACACACACAATTTCACACACACACACAATCACACACACACACATTCACTCACACATACACACACAATCTCACACACACACATATACCCACACACATATATACACACACACAATCTCACATATTCACACACATTCACACACACACATACACACACACACACGCACACACTCACAATCTCACACATTCACACACATTCACACATACACACACACACAATCTCACACATTCACACACACACAATCTCACACATTCTCTCTCACACACACACATACACACATTCACGCACACACACAAAATCTCACACACACACAATCTCACACACACACACACATTCACACACACATACATTCACACACACACATTCACACACACACATTCACACACACACGTTCACACACACACATTCACACACACACACAATCTCACACATTCGCACACACACAATCTCACATTCTCACACACACACACATACACACATTCACGCACACACAAAATCTCACACACATACACATTCACACACACACACAATCTCACACACACACATTCACACACACAATCTCACACACACACACATTCACACACACACACATTCACACACACACATTCACACACACACATACACACACACACTCTCACGCACACACAATCTCACACATTCACACACACACAATCTCACACATTCTCACACACACACACATACACACATTCACGCACACACACAAAATCTCACACACACATACACACACACAATCTCACACACACACACACACATTCACACACACATACATTCACACACACACATTCACACACACATTCACACACACACGTTCACACACACACATACACACACACATTCACACACACACACAATCTCACACATTCGCACACACAATCTCACACATTCACACACACACAATCTCACACATTCTCACACACACACACATACACACATTCACGCACACACAAAATCTCACACACATACACATTCACACACACACACAATCTCACACACGCACAATCACACACACAATCTCACACACATTCTCACACACACACACATTCACACACACACACATTCACACACACACATTCACACACACACACACATACACACACACACACTCACACACACAACACAATCTCACACACAACACAATCTCACACACACACACATTCACACACACATATTCAACCACGCACACACACATTCACACACCCACTCACACACACAATCTCACACACACAATCTCACACACACATACACACACACATACACATTCACAAACACACACACACACTCACACACACACATTCACACACACAATCACACACACATTCACACACACACATTCACACACACACAATCACACACACACATTCACTCGCACACAGACATTCACACACACGTACACACACACAAATTCACACACACACATTCACACACACACACATTCACACACACACACATTCACACACACAATCACACACACACATTCACTCACACACACTCTCACACACTCTCACACAATCTCACACACACGCATTCACACACACACAATCTCACACACATTCTCACACACACACATTCACACACGAACACAATCTCACACACATACACACACATTCACAAACACACAAATACACACACAATCTCTCACACAAAATTTCACTCACACACACACAATCACACACACACACATTCACTCACACATACACACACAATCTCACACACACACATTCACACACACACACAATCACACACACACATTCACTCATACATACACACACACTCTCATGCACACACACACAATCTCTCACACGCACACACATTCACACACACACACACAATCTTACACACATTCTCACACACGCACACACATTCACACACACAATCTCACACACATTCTCACACACACACACATTCACACACACACACATACACACACTCAATCTCACACACACACAATCTCACACATTCACACACACACAATCTCACACATTCTCTCACACACACACATACACACATTCACGCACACACACAAAATCTCACACACACATACACACACACAATCTCACACACACACACATTCACACACACATACATTCACACACACACATTCACACACACACATTCACACACACACGTTCACACACACACATACACACACACATTCACACACACACAATCTCACACATTCGCACACACACAATCTCACACATTGACACACACACAATCTCACACATTCTCACACACACACATACACACATTCACGCACACTCAAAATCTCACACACATACACATTCACACACACACACACAATCTCACACACGCACATTCACACACAAAATCTCACACACATACACATTCACACACACACACATTCACACACACATATTCACACACACGCATTCACACACACACACACATACACACACACACACTCACACACACAACACAATCTCACACACAACACAATCTCACACACACACACATTCACATACACATATTCAACCACGCACACACACATTCACACACACACACTCACACACACAATCTCACACACACAATCTCACACACACATACACACACACATACACACTCACAAACACACACACACACACACTCACACACACACATTCACACACACAATCACACACACATTCACACACACACATTCACACACACACATTCACACACACACAATCACACACACACATTCACTCGCACACACACATTCACACAAACATTCACACACACATTCACACACACGTTCACACACACAAATTCACACACACACACATTCACACACACACACATTCACACACACACACATTCACACACACAATCACACACACACATTCACTCACACACACACACTCACACACACTCTCACACAATCTCACACACACGCATTCACACACACACAATCTCACACACATTCTCACACACACACATTCACACACGAACACACAATCTCACACACATACACACACATTCACAAACACACAAATACACACACAATCTCACACACAAAATTGCACTCACACACACACAATCACACACACACACATTCACTCACACATACACACACAATCTCACACACACACATTCACACACACACACAATCACACACACACATTCACTCATACATACACACACACTCTCACACACACACACACAATCTCTCACACGCACACACATTCACACACACACACACAATCTTACACACATTCTCACACACACAAACACACATTCACACACACTCACACGTACACACACACTCTCTCTCTCACACACATACACACACACACATACACTCACACACACAATCTCTCACACACACACAATCTCACACACACATACACACACACAATCTCACACACACATTCACACACACACATTCACACACACACACAATCTCACACACACACAATCTCACACACACACATTCACACACACACTCACACACACACATTCACACACACACACACATTCACACGCACAAACACACATTCATACACACACATTCAACCACACACACACATACACACACACATACACTCACACACACAATCTCACACACACATACACACACACACATTCACACACAGACACATTCACACACACACACACACAATCTCACACACACACATTCACACACGCACTCACACACACACAATCCCACACACACACACACACATTCACACACACAAACACACATTCACACGCACACATACACACACATTCACACACACAAATACACACACATTCACACACATTCTCACACACACACACACACACACACACACACAATCTCTCTCTCACACACACAGTCTCACACACACATACACACACAATCTCACACACACATACACACATTCACACACACTCACACACACACTTTCACACACACACTCACACACACAAACACACACACACACAATCACACACACACGCATTCACACACACACACACACAATCTCACACACACACACATTCACACACACACATTCACACACACACACATACACATTCACACACAGATACACACACACACACAACACGATATCACACACACACATTCACACACACACACATTCACACACATACATTCAACCACACTCACACACACATTCACATTCACACACACAAACTCACACATGCACACACACATAATCACACACACACACACGTTCACACAATCTCACACACACACAATCTCACACACGCACATAATCTCTCACACACACAATCTCACACACACACATGCAATCTCACACTCACACACTCACACTCTCTCTCACACACACAATCACACACACACACACAATCTCACACACAATTACACAATCTCTCTCACACTCACAGTCTCACACACACATATACACACACAATCTCTCACACACACTCTCTAACACACTCACACTCTCTCACACACTCCAACACTCTCACACACACAATCTCTCACACACACACGCACACTCTCTCACACACTCACACTCTCTCTCTCACACACACACACTCACACACACTCTCACACACACACACAATCTCACACACACATACACACAATCTCTCTCACACACACTCTCTCTCACACACACACACTCTCTCACACGCACACACAATCTCCCACACACAATCTCACACACACAATGTCACACACACAATCTCGCACACACACTCTCACACACACACAATCTCTCTCACACACATAATCACACACACACATACACACACACCCACACACCCACAATCTCACACACACACACATACAAACACTCTCGCACACACATACACACACACACACACACAATCTCACACACACACAATCTCACACACACACACAATCTCACAAGTGTGCAATTATTAAAACCTGACATCCTTTATTTTGACATTAACGTTTACTGTATGAGGCCAAATTCCGTACTGGGGACTCTAACCCATTCTCTCTTGGGGGACTCTAACCCATTTTCTCTTGGGGGACTCTAACCCATTCTCTCTTGGGGAACTCTAACCCATTCTTACTTGGGGGACTCCAACTCATTCTCTCTTGGGGGACTCTAACCCATTCCCTCTTGGGGCTCTCCTATCCATCTCTCTGAGAGGGCTCTAACCCATTTTCTCTGGTTCCCAGAGGCAGGCTCAAAGCCCCTTTCTCTAATTCCCGAAGGTGGGATCGAAGCCCTTTTCATTAATTCCTAATTATTCGAGCACTCTGGAATCACATTCACCACAAATTCAAATCTATATTATCACTTCTCCTGAATTGGCTTACCAAACCTGAACACAGGTCACATCCCTGTTTCTCACTGGTAACTGAACCAAAGGGATAAAAGTCCCTACCTTTTATATACCGAGGCTGGTTCATTTATTGGTGAGGCGCGGTGCACAGAACGGTACGTCAAGCCAAAGGTTTAGCCGTCTCGGTGGAACATCCAGGAATTGCTGAAGGAACAATCAGTTCGATGACAGTACATTTCACACACAGTTCCTTTTATTGCAAGCAATGAGAGATAGTTAGCCGGGTCCCAAGAACATCACATCATAAGCACTACACAGGCAATTACCATTATATTTTATATACAAGTCCATGTCAATCATATATCGGTTTTCCTTATTGTCTAATTACAAACCTTAATAAGAGTTGTTCCCTTCATAGTTCATCTGCCTTAAGGTCCTGCAGTTGAGTGTGGTTTAGAGATTTCTCTTTTCTTGTTTTACTGTAACAGGCTGGGTAGGCCTATGTGACCTGTGGTAAACATATGTCAATAACCACACAGCAGCACAAGGTTTCATCTGTACATTTTTCTGTCTCAATGTAACCCTTTCCACAACGCTCAGTGACTTCGCTTGATCTCTGAATGATATTTGGATGTTGAGTTAGATACGGGGATGCCCACCATTGTAAATACTATTATAAACAGGTTGCAAACACGTATGAAACCAATGTTTTGTGCTGTCTGTGTAGGATGGGAAATTTAAAAACTAGAATGAGATCTCCAGTATCCTGCAACATTGCCAGCACCAGTTACAAGTTCAGCAGGAGAAAAATAAGGAACATATTTGTTGCTGATGAAACTAGACTGTCCCATAGACTCCCTGGGACTGATCCAGGGAGGGGATATGGCCAGGGTAAGGGAAGGGGTAAACTGGACCTTGTTACACCTGGGGCCAGTGCAGTCATTGATCCCAGCACTGTCCCAGTAGGGCACAGGGGGGAGCTTTGCAACTATTATTGTCTCCAATCCCTTTCCCCTTTTACATCAGATACAGCAGCAGGCAAGAGGGTGACAATCCCAGATCAAGGATGGTTCACAGTAATCCCTCTGATGGCGCATCCTTAGGAAACTCTCACACTGATCCTGTGGCCAAGACAGCAGCCACAGGATGGTCTGGGACTGTGGTACACCCACGTGTTGCCCTCACTGCTCCTGACAGTTCCGCCCCTTCCCTTGCGGATTCAATCAGAACCCAGCACTGCAGGACAATCTGCCTGGCAAGTTGCAGGAGGTCTCTGACAACGAGATGGTTTAAGGGTCTTCCACGATAGACCTGTGGTAGAGCCCTCTGACTTGTTACCCTGGCTTGCCGATGTGTCACCACTTTACACACACGGGTACAGGAGGGGTGAATAGTATTATACAGCAATCGTAGCATGTGCCAGGCTTCACCAATAAAGCTGAAAATAAGGGATTGATCGATGGTATGTGTGGGATTCGAGATTATAGGTCTCTTCACTAACCCACTCACAAGTGCTTTATATTTACTCATTCATAAATCCCTGCTATTACACAGTCTCACTCATTCATCCATGAGACCTTGGTTCAGTGGTATATTTTACAATCACAAAGTAGACCAAATTAAAACAACCTGTGAGTGCAGTTGTGGGGGTCAGCAGAAACCCACAGGGCTGGAAAGAATAGAAGGGAAGAATTAATTGAATCGGAGAAACTTCATTGGACTGGAATGAAAGTTTCCAGAGACAACATCCGTGATAGAAAGAGAGTTAAAAATCACACAACACCAGGTTATAGTCCAACAGGTTTACTTGGAAGCACTAGCTGTCAGAGCGCTGCTCCTTCATCATTGTGCTAGTGGGGCAGGATCAGAAGACACAGAATTTACAGCAAAAGATCACAGTTCATGCATTTAAAACGATATATTGGACAAACCTCCCAGCAATCTAGCTTGTGTGGTATAATGTTTAATTTGTCCTCCCCAGTCCAACACCAGCACTTCCACATTAAATGTATGAGGTGACAGTCTGCCTGTACTCCAATCTTGGGTCAGGCTGCATCTATTACCAAAATAGGAATTTGTAAAATGTCACATGGATTGACTGCAAACAGATTGTGTGCTCTTTGAACAAAATAGAATGTATCTGTAAATCAAATCTGCAAATGCAAATTCACCCCACAGACTTATATCCGTGTATACGTGCATGTGAGAGATAGAGAGAGTGTGTGGGAAAGAGTGTGAATGCTTGCGTGCACGTGTGTGTGAGTGTGAGTGAGTGTCTGTGTGTGTACAGTGCAGTGGGGTCACGTGTCATGTGATATGAACCCAAGTTCCTTTTTAAGGCCATCCTCATGGGGTACCAAACCTGGCTATCAGCCGCTGCTCGGCCACTCTGTGTTCATGCCTGTCCCAAAGTCTGTATTGGAGAATGGTCACCCGAACATCCAAGGCCAAATGTCCCTGACCACTGAAGTGTTCCCTGACTGAGAGGGAACATTCCTATCTGGTGATTGTTGCGCAATGTCCATTCATCAATTGGCGGAGCGTCTGCTTGGTCTCACCAATGTACCATACCTCGGAGCATCCTTACCTGCAGTGTATGAGATCGACAATGTTGGCGAAGTCACATGAGTTCCTGCCACGTACATGGTGGATGGGAGAGAGCAGGTAGGAGTGACCATTTAACGTAGTAAGAGTACTACAGGGGGTACACATAGGCGTTTACCTTTGTTCCAAACCTTATCTAAATGGAGAATTCTCAAGTAAATGTCTGAATGGATCAGTTTCAAGCAAATAAACCATCAACACCACAGAAAGGAGAATCATTTCAATGAATTGATAACTACACCCTGTAAATGCTCGACATATCAGGTAACTGATAACTGCATCCTGTAAATGTTAAACCTATTAGTATATTGATACCTGTATCCTGACATTGCTGATCATATTAATGGACACAGAATTTATAGCAAAACTCCCATGATCCTGCTCCACGAACTACCTGATGAAGGAGCAGTGCTCTGAACTAGTACTTCCAAATAAACCTATTGGACTTTACCCTGATGTTGTTTGATTTTTAACTTTGTCCACTTCTATCCAACACCAGCACCTGCTCATCATGATCATATTAGTGTTAGAGATAAAATAAAACTGCAGATGCTAGATTCCAAGGTCGACAAACAGGTGACTGGAAGAAAAAAGTAAGCCAGGCAGCACCAGGAGGTGGAGAAGTCAATGTTTCAGGTGTAATCCTTCTTCAGTTCATATTAATGTGTTGTTATGACATGATATGATGAAGCCACTTCCATTCAGTGCTGTAGCTTTAGCTCAGAAATCTGGAACAGCAAGTTTACTGAATAAAGACAACTGAATGCTATTTTACTGTCTCTGTCTCCTGCTCATGATCTAAAAGGAACCTGAACAACTTGGCGGAGTCAGGCTAGATCACAGGGACCAGCCCACTTTCCACAGTCATCGCTTCACTCTCCAGGAAGGTAAGGACTCTTCTAAAAGTCCTCGGGTGAAGGCCAGACCTGTTTCTGGAACATTCCATCCGTTCAGAACCAGGTAAAAACAATGACTGCAGATGCTGGAAAGCAGATTCTGGATCAATGGTGCTGAAAGAGCACAGCAGTTCAGGCAGCATCGAGGAGCTTCAGCAAAATCGACGTTTCGGGCAAAAGCCCTTCATCAGGAATAAAGGCAGAGAGGCTGAAGCGTGGAGAGATAAGCTAGGGGAGGGTGGGGGTGGGGAGAGCGTAGCATAGAGTACAATGGGTGAGTGGGGGAGGAGATGAAGGTGATAGGTCAGGGAGGAGAGTGTGGAGTGTATAGGTGGAAAAGGAGCTAGGCAGGGCGGACAAGTCCGGACAAGTCAAGGGGACTGCACGTTTGAAACTCTGATGAGGTGGGGAAAGGGGAAATGAGGAAGCTGTTGAAGTCCACATTGATGCCCTGGGGTTGAAGTGTTCCGAGGAGGAAGATGAGGCGTTCTTCCTCCAGGCGTCTGGCGGTGAGGGAGCGGCGGTGAAGGAGGCCCATGACCTCCATGTCCTCGGAAGAGTTTGAGGGTGAATTGAAATGTTGGGCCACGGGGCGGTTTGGTTGATTGGTGCGGGTGTCTCGGAGATGTTCCCTGACGTGCTCTGCTAGGAGGCGCCCAGTCTCCCCAATGTAGAGGAGACCGCATCGGGAGCAACAGATACAATAAATGATATTAGTGGATGTGCAGGTAAAATTTTTATGGATATGCAAGGCTCCTTTAGGGCCTTTGATAGAGGTGAGGGAGGAGGTGTGGGCACAGGTTTTACAGTTACTGCAGTGGCAGGGGAAAGTGCCAGGATGTGAGGGTGGGTCGTAGGGGGGCGTGGACCTGACCAGGTAGTCACAGAGGGAACGGACTTTGCGGAAGGCAGAAAGGGGTGGGGAGGGAAATATATCCCTGGCGGTGGGGTCTTTTTGGAGGTGGCAGAAATGTCGGCGGATGATTTGGTTTATTCAGAGGTTTGTAGGGTGGAAGGTAAGCACAGGTGCGTTCTGTCCTTGTTACGGTTGGAGGGGTGGGATCTGAGGGCGGAGGTGCGGGATGTGGACGAGATGCATTCGAGGGCATCTTTAACCACGTGGGAAGGGAAATTGCGTTATCTAAAGAAGGAGGCCATCTGGTGTGTTATGTGGTGGAACTGGTCCTCCTGGGAGCAGATACGGCCGGGGCGGAGGAATTGGGAATTCGGGATGGCATTTTTGCAAGAGATAGGGTGGGAAGAGGTGTAATGCAGGTAGCTGTGGGAGTCGGTGGGTTTGTAAAAAATGTCAGTGTCAAGTCGGTCGTCACTATTGGAGATGGAGAGGTCCAGGAAGGGGAGGGAGGTGTCAGAGATGGTCCAGGTAAATTTAAGGTCAGGGTTGAAGGTGTTGGTGAAGTTGATGAATTGCTCAACCTCCTCGCGGGAGCACGAGGTGGCGCCAATGCAGTCATCAATGTAGCAGAGGAAGAGGTGGGGAGTGGTGCCGGTGTAATTACGGAAGATCAACAGTTCTACGTAGCCAACAAAGAGACAGTCATAGCTGGGGCTCATACATGTGCCCATGGCTACCCCTTTGGTCTGGAGGAAGTGGGAGGATTCAAAGGAGAAATTGTTAAGGGTGAGGACCAGTTCAGCCAAACGAATGAGAGTGTCGGTGGAAGGGTACTGTTGGGGACGTCTGGAGAGGAAAAAACGGAGGGCTTGGAGGTCCTGGTCATGGCGGATGGAGGTGCAGACGGATTGGATATCCATGGTGTAGATGAGGCATTGGGGACCGGGGAAACTGAAGTCTTGGAGGAGGTGGAGGGCGTGGGTGGTGTCTCGAACCTATGTGGGGAGTTCCTGGACTACGGGGGATCGGACAGTGTCAAGGTAGGTAGAGATGAGTTCAGTGAGGCAGGAGCAAGCTGAGACAATGGGTCGGCCAGGGTGGTCAGGCTTGTGGATCTTGGGAAGGAGGTAGAACCGGGCAGTGCGTGGTTCCCCGGACAATGAGGTTGGAAGATGTGGTTGGGAGATCTCCTGAGATGATGAGGTTCTGTCTGGTCTGGGAGAGGATAGTTTAGTGATGGGGGTGGGGTCATGGTCAAGGGGGCGGTAGGAAGAGGTGTCCTCGGATTGGCGATGTAGAGGTCAGTGCGCCAGACTACCACTGCGCCCCCTATGTCCGCTGGCTTGATGGTGAGGTCAGGATTGGAACAGAGGGATTGGAGGGCTGCGCATTGTGAGGGTGAGAGGTTGGAGTGGGGGAGGGGGGTCGAAAGTTGAGGTGGTTAATGTCCCGGCGGCAGTTGGAAATGAAGAGCCGGTAATGCGAGGGCAGGTAATCGGCCAGCACGGGGTGTCCAGGTGGATGCAGTGTGTTGGAGGTGGGCGAAGGGGTCCTCGGAAGATGGGCGGGAATCCTGATTGTGAAAGTAAGCTCGGAGGCGGAGGCGATGGAAGAATTGTTCGATGTCACGGCGTGTATTAAATTCATTGATGCGTGGACGGAGGGGGACAAAGGTGAGTCCTTTGTGGAGGACTGATCGTTCGTCCTCAGTGAGGGGGAGGTCTGGAGGAATGGTGAAAACTCGGCAGGGCTGGGAGCTGGTGTGGGTGTAGAGCTGGGAGTGGGTTCGGAGCCAGTACCTGGAGTGGGTGTAATGGTGGGGGGAATGGGGGTAGAGTCATGAGCAGGGGTAGTGTTCCCCTCGGGGTTCTGGGGCGTGGGGATAGTGACAGTGGGGTCTGTGGGGGGCGTGTCAGCAGAATGCAGGTGAGTGGCGCTAGTGGTGGCGGAAGTGGTGGCAGACACGGCAGTAGGGGTGGCGGACGTCACTGAGCATGTGGCATCGGCGATGATGTGAGGGCCGGAAGTGGCTGTGAGAGTGGCCATGATGGGGGCAGAAGTGACATCATCAATCAGCGTGGGGGTGGTAGCTGCATCAGCCGCATGGGTAATGGTGTTTCCGAGGCCAGGGGAATCTTCTGGAATGTTCGAGGAGCGCTGGTTATGGAGGTGGGTAGATAAAAGTTTGTTGTACTTACAGTTTTTGATGTTTGAGATGGAATTGAAATACTGTTTGTTGAGAGTATGGATTCTCCTGAGGATGTAGTACAGAGTGGGTCCTTTGCAATTCTGAGAGAGTGTGGCCCTCAGCTGAGGTAGGGCTGACTGGAGAGAGGTTAGGTGCCGGCGCATTGCTGCAAGCGTGGAGCGGAGGATCTTGAAGGAGAACTGTTGCTGGTGTTTTTGAATCTGTAGTCTGTACTGTTTGTCCTTGTATTGTATTACAAAGTGCTTGTAATTATTTCAGAAATGGAAATTTACAAATTACTTTCAAATTTCAAAACCATATTTAAAACAATCCAACCATTAAATCCGTGTGATTACAGTCAATAAACAACAGAGAAATCAACTTGTAATTGTGAATTGGCACTGAACAGACAGTATCATTCCCCATGATTTTTGCACCTTACCCAGGTCTCGCATACAAGTCCTTATACTCTGTCTAAATGTGTTTTGCTGATGACCCAATGGGATCAGATGTTTGGGGCTTTTGGCTGTCTGCTTGGCAGCTGCATATACTTGCCCATTACTTTAGAAACTGTATCATTTTCATCAGCATGAGCCAGATATCTCGATAACTGACAGATTGATTGGACAAAATAGCATCACTGTAACGCTGCCCAAACCCCACTTGGGAGTTAAAAATCTTCAATGTTCCCACAAGGCTCCAATATCATGGATCATATTAACAGTACAATGAAGAGTCAGTGGATATTAGTAGATTTTTCTTTTGATAGGATGAAATCCTGTCGATTCTCAACGTCAGCTCCGAGCTAACATTAAAGACACATTTCTCCCCATTGGCCACATTTCAACAGTTAAAGCAAAGGCCAGGCATTTGCCCCTGGGTGTTTTTTGATGTCTTGTTGCCAGTCTCAAAGGTGAAATGCTGGGACCTGCCTGTCCCCATATTCAGGATCCCCTCGGGAAAAGGTTCTCCAGCAGTGGTCATCGGGTAGGTACATGAGGTAGGTTCCGCCCCCAGTGGGTATCCTGGTTCCAATTAACCCTCTCAGGGCTGGTATGCAGAATTTGGGATCACGAGGACGCTGAATATAATTTCTTTTACCTGTAACTTGCATCATGGTTCAGTCCAATTCTGGCCATCCCAATAGAAAACCACCGCTCACCTCATTTGCGACTGGAAATTCCTGGATTGGTTTGTACTGTTAGTCTGGATCATGTCAGTGACTCCAGCCAGAAAACATTGCAAAGTTTGTGCGAAGACTTATAGCTCGGGTGCTCGTTGTTGTGGTTCTGTTCGCCGAGCTGGAAGTTTTTGGTAGGAATTTGTGGTAGGACTGTTTGTTCTAAACTAATGTAGTGTACAAAATACCATGCAAGGACTGCACAAAACACTATATAGGACAAAAAGGAAGACAGCTAACAATCCGCATACATGAACATCAACTAGCCACAAAACGACACGACCAGCTATCCTAAGTAGACACACACGCAGACAACAAGCAACATGAATTCAACTGGGACAACAGTACTATCATAGGGGGCAAGCCAGACAGAGAACAGCCAGGGAATTCCTAGAGGCATGGCATTCATCCAAAAACTCCATCAACAAACACATCGACCTGGACCCAATATACCAACCACTACAGCGGGCAGCTGAAACTGACAACCGGAAGCGGGAGGGACAGACCACTATGGATGAAACATCAAAGAAGCGCTTCGCAGGAGGCTCCCAAGCACTGATGATGTCATAGAACATAGAACATAGAACATAGAAGAATACAGCGCAGCACAGGCCCTTGGGCCCTCGATGTTGCGCCGATCCAAGCCCACCTAAACTACACTAACCCACTATCCTCCATATACCTATCCAATGCCCTCTTAAATGCCCATAAAGAGGGAGAGTCCACCACTGTTACTGGCAGGGCATTCCATGAACTAACGACTCGCTGAGTGAAGAACCTACCCCTAACATCAGTCCTATATCTACCCCCCCTTAATTTAAAGCTATGCCCCCTTGTAATACCCGACTCAATACGCGGGAAAAGGTTCATACTGTCGACCCTATCTAACCCCCTAATCATCTTGTACACTCGCCTAGCCAGGGGACGAAAAGTTTGCAACAAAAGCTTCCAGCTCGGCGAACAGAACCACAACAAACATTGCAAAAGTATAGGGTTAAATAAAGGCTATTCAGCTTCTTGATTATTGTTCAGTTATTTGTCACTTCTGTCAGACAGATAAGTGCATCTTTCAGTCTTGTAACACATGCCATTCATATTCAGGCTACTCCGAGAATTTTACCGCATTTGCATTCGTATCACACTTGGACATATTGAGCAAGTCTGGTCGGTTTGATCTTGCAATCAGGGGCATGCTTCATTAACATAATTCTCGTCCCCGGGATGGGACCCGGTTCAGGATGGCGCAAGTCACTCATTCCCATGAAATCGGCTATGAAGTCTGGATGCTTTATTTTCAAAAGAAGGAAAAGTTTCAACAAGTGGATGGTTTAAATTAAAGCGAGGAAAAATCAGGAGATGAGGAGATTCTCTACAGTGTGGAAAAAGGCCCAACAAGTCGCAACGTTCTCACGTTTCTGCGTGGGTTTCCTCCTGGTGCTCCGGTTTTCTCCACGGTCCAAAGATGTGCAGGTCAAGTGAATTGGCCATGCGAAATTGCCCGTAAGGGGTAAATGCAGGGGTATGGTTGGGTTGCGCTTCGACGGGGCGGTGTGGACTTGTTGGGCTGAAGGGCCTGTTTCCACACTGTAGGGAATCTAAAAAAAAAAGTCCACACCAATCCTACGAAGAATACCCCACCTTGACCCATTTCCCTCTGATCAATGGTCCTAACACAATGGGTAATTTAGCACGGCCAATTCACCTGACCTGCACATCTTTGGATTGTGGGAAGAAACCAGAGCTCCCAGAGGAAACCCACACAGACACAGGGAGAATGTGCAAACTCCTTACAGACAGCCATCCAAGGCTGACATTAAACCCGGGACCCTGGCACTGCGAGGCAGCAGTGCCAGCTACACAGCCATAGGGCTCTGCACGTATACAGGAACAAAATCCCAATTCTCAAAAAGGGTTGGTATGCCAGACATAGGCTCGGGATTCTGAGTAGAATCTAAGTTTTTTTTTATTTTACGGTATTGTTGCTTTAACCTTGTTATATATTCCTCAACCTTAGTGGCTTATATTGTTTTCTCATGTCATGTCTAATTTTTTCATACATATATACACCCATTCACAGTCACCTCCCCAGCCTTTGGGAGTTTAATCTGACATATTTATGTATCTATCTCTATCCACAATCATATGCAGCATTTCTTCAACTGGTCAGTAATGTAGCTTTTCATTCTAAATTAACAACGAATTAATGCAGGGTCAAAACAAGGACAGCAGATGCTGGAAACCAGAGTCTAGATTAGAGTGGTGTTGGAAAAGCACAGCAGGTCAGGCAGCATCCGAGGAGCAAGAAAATCGAGATTTGGGGCAAAAGTCCTTCATCAGGAATGAACTAATGCAGTCATATTTTAAATTAACTATGAATCAACATGACATGTCACTAACAATGTGTGACTGAATCCTGCCAATTAATTTTGAATCGGGCTAATACAATAATAAATATTTATAATAATAACAAATATATTAATTATCTGTAATTCAGGGTGGAAACCCAACAAGTGACCCAACATTTTAAAACTGTTACTCTGCTGTTTTATCCTTCTTATTGCATTATTCTCTTACCTTCTGTAGTTGATCTCCTTGCCTCCTTTTTCATTTTAACCTCACTTTACGCATTTATCAATGTTTGCTTGTCTAACTTTAAAGCCTGTTCCGAACTATACATTTTGGAATCTTGATTGTCATAATCTGAAAGCTAGTTTTAAGATTTGAATTTTTAGCTCATCAAAAACTGCAAGAGGAGATTTGTCTCATTCACTTGTCCTGGCCACAGCATCACATGGCTGTGACATTATGGAGCTTTCCAACTCCATGACAATTGGGCAGTGATGCTACAAAATAAAGTGATTGATATACCATCCTATTCCTCGATATGTTTGGCTGTCCCTATTTTCCAAAGTTTGGAATGCTGGGTGACAGCAGTGCCTGCTTAAGTCAGGCAGTAGTCCTTTTTCATCCATTTGGGACACCTAATGGTATGGATAGAATTCAGTCTGAATTTTGGAGAGAGCACTGAGTGGAGTGGTACCAAGCATACTTTATGCATTACTGAGTGGGGATCCAGCTGAAGAAGATTATGGAAAATAAGTTTTCAATTACTTTTATGGACATTGAAAGATCAACAGAGCTTAGTTGTCATTGTCTTGTTTGAGATCAGATCTCCTCTGTGGTGATATCTCAATGGTCACTATTTTTTGCAATATATATATCTGTGTAACATACAACATTTTATTTTCTTATATAATTTATAAATATATATTTATATATTATATATAAATTGGAAATTCATTTATTCAGTATTTCATATTTAAAATGAAAAATGCATACTGTTCCCAACTTTGAAATCCACTATAATTACCCAGTTTTAGTCCCTTAATTTAAATCCAAAATTATATTTCTTCAGTAGTCCTGACCACTCATTGCTCAATTTCAATGGTTATAGGTCGTGAAATAACCAGAGCTGCTTGAAAAGGATTTGTCTGTTCAAGTCAAAAAAAACTTCTAATGCATGAATAATGGCCGAATCCAAGGACACACATATTAACCATACGATGTTTTTGATGACTTATTACAATCTAATTTTGGACTGAACCTTCAACTGTCATTGAGGGAGGGGACTTCCTGAATAAAGCTACGGGTGGCACATCATAATCTCCAATGAAACACATCAGTCTTAAAATTAAGTGGAAATAAATGAATCTGAATCACAAAAAATGATTATAGTGTTGTTTTCCTCCGTATTAAACTGCTTTGAAATCAAATAAGGCTGGGTTTTATGTGAGGATAAAAGAGATTCGTTAGAAACTGACAGTAAGGCAGTCATGATCTGTAAAAAGAACAGGAGTTAATATTTTATTTCATAATCACTGAAAAATCCTTAACCTAAAAAGAAATCATGTCAAATTTCCATAATAGAAATCAGATTCAAAACAGTCCCGGATCTCAAGCTCCCGGGAACAAAGCACAAACATTCAATCACCAACAAACAAATGTGCATTCAACCCGAATCACAAGATCTTCAACTTTCTATTAGTTCTTCAGCTCTTTTTCTCTCTCTCTGGCTCACACACACATACGCCATATCTCAGTTTTTAGCTTGGGAGTTTAGTCTGATAAATTCTGGCTGTGGCATCATTTGTTACCGCTGGCCAGCCTTATCTTTTAACACATCAAGAAAGAACAACGGCCACCCTCTATATTCCATAAACAAAGAACAGTTACCAAAATGAACAAAAAAGCAACAAAGCAAGACAAGCCAAGCTTGTATTACAGGTACAACAGGTACAACAAACAACAATACAGCAGATACAGCAGCGAGATTATTATCTTGTCGCTGTTGTTCCTGGACTACAGCAGTAAAGTTATTGAGAATGCAGTGAAACATCTGTCCATTCCAAAGACTGATAAGCCTGTAAGGAAGAGTTTGAAATGGGATCCGCAAAAAAAAAGTATAAGAAAAAGCATCACTCATCTAATTCCGAATTATCATTGTCTTTCTCGTTAAAACTAAGGCCAACAAATAAAATGCGCATTTCTGTTTATTTATCGGTCACTTGTGACTTCTCCTTTTGTTTCTGTAATTGTTTTGCTCGAGCACTTCACTTTTAAGAATCTCAACAGATTTCAGAGCACCATTTGCAGTTAATTCAATCTCCAATTTGGTGGCAGTGTCCCACCACGAGCTCAAAACTGACTCTTTGTGCCTCTCATCGCAAAACTGTCGCCATAGTCCAATTAACCCTTTCGCTCCCACCCCCATGTTACGTTACCAAATCAATTGCTGAGCTGAGTTAAGCAACTGAAGAGATTTAGGGACACCTTATAATATTCTTCATCACCCAATGTTTTGTTCTGACCTCCATACAGTTGTCTAAAGGCCTCAGACTTGTCGGGACATTTTCACATTTTTTCACTAATGTTGACAATCTGCCCTGTCTAAGCAATTACACATTTTAAAATTACTTCAGTTTTATCGCAACTAATGTTTTAAAAAGATTACTCACTGATCAGACTTCCACAAACGCTAATCAATTTCACAAACCTTTTTGTAAAAAAACTTTAATTATAGAATATCGCGAAATTTCTTTTCTTTTAAAAAACCAACTTATGTATTTTTTATGATTAATTTATTGTTGTTTATTAACTTATCAAATATTATATTTTATTAGATTAATATTAACCTATAATTAAATTCCTGGGGCCTCTTGCCTCCTTAGAAACTTCAAATACCAATGGCCTCTTGCTCCCTATAAACTTCAAATACCGGGAGCCTCTTGCTCCCTATAAACTTCACATACCAGGGGCCTCTTGCTCCCTATAAACTTCAACTACCGGGCGCCTCTTGCTCCCGATAAACTTCAAATACCGGGAGCCTCTTGCTCCCTACAAACTTCACATACCGGGGGCCTCTTGCTCCCTAAAAATTTAAATACCGGGGGCCTCTTGCTCACTATAAACTTCAAATACCGGGTGTCTCTTGCTCCCTATAAACTTCAAATACCGGGAGCCTCAGGCTCCTTAAAAACTTCAAATACCGGGGGCCCCTGGCTCCCTATAAACATCAAATACCGGGGGCCCCTGGCTCCCTATAAACTTCAAATACCGGGGGCCTCTTGCTCCCTATCAACTTCAAATACCGGGAGCCTCAGGCTCCTTAAAAACTTCAAATACCGGGAGCCTCTTGCTCCCGATAACTTCAAACACCAGGAGCCTCTTGTTCTCTATAAACTTCAAATACCGGGGGCCTCTTGCTCCCTATAAACTTCAAATAACGGGGGCCCCTTGCTCCCTAAAAACTTCAAATACCGTTTGCTATGTTGCCTCCCAGGTGCAAGGGTACGTGATGTCTCTGATCGTGTTTTCCGGGTCCTGGAGGGGGAGGGGGAGCAGCCCGAGTTGTGGTCCATATTGGCACCAACGACATAGGTAGGAGGAGTGCCGAGGATGTTAGACAGGCTTTCAGGGAGCTAGGTTGGAAGCTCAGAGTTAGAACGAACAGAGTTGTTGTCTCTGGTTTGTTACCCGTGCCACGTGATAGAGATTCGAGGAATAGGGAAAGAGAACACTTAAATGCGTGGCTACAGGGATGGTGCAGGAGGGAGGGATTCCGGTTTTTGGATAACTGGGGTTCTTTCTGGGGACGGTGGGACCTCTATAAACAGGATGGTCTACACCTGAACCTGAGGGGCACCAGTATCCTTGGGGGGAGGTTTGCTAGTGCTCTTGGGGGGGGGGGGGGGTTAAACTAACTCTGCAGGGGCATGGGAACCCAGGTTGTAGCTTCAGGGTGCAGGGCCTGGAGTGTAGGGAGGATAGGAACATGGCATCAATTTCAAAGGAGGGTGCCTGTAAACAGGAAAGTGGCTTGAAGTGTGTATACTTCAATGCAAGAAGTATACGAAATAAGGTAGGTGAACTTGCAGCGTGGGTTGGTACCTGGGACTTCGATGTTGTGGCTATTACGGAGACATGGCTAGAACAGGGACAGGATTGGCTGTTGCAGGTTCCAGGATTTAAATGTTTTAGTAGGGTCAGAGGTGGGGGTAAAAGAGGGGGAGGTGTGGCATTGCTTGTCAAAGATAGTATTACAGTGATGGAAAGGACGATGGATGAGGACTTGCCATCTGAGGTAGTTTGGGCTGAGGTTAGGAATAGGAAAGGTGAGGTCACCCTGTTAGGAGTCTTTTACAGGCCTCCTAATAGTCCTAGAATCATTGAAGAAAGGATAGGGAAGGCGATTCAGGAGATGAGTGACAGTAATAGGGTGGTTGTTATGGGGGACTTTAACTTTCCTGATATTGATTGGGAAAGCTATAGCTCAAGTTCGTAAGATGGGTCAGTGTTTGTTCAATGTGTGCAGGAGAGTTTCCTGACACAATATGTAGACAGGCCAACAAGAGGTGAGGCCATACTGAATTTGGTTCTGGGTAACGAACCAGGCCAGGTGTTAGAATTAGAGGTAGGTGAGCACTTTGGGGATAGTGACCATAATTCGGTGATTTTTACTCTCGTGATGGAGAGGGATAAGTGTGTACTACAGGGCAAGAGTTATAGCTGGGGTCAGGGAAATTATGATGCGGTGAGGCATGACTTAGGATGTGTGGCTTGGAAAAGTAGACTCCTAGGCAAGAGTGTAAATGATATGTGGAGCTTGTTCAAGGAGCAACTATTGAGTGTCCTTGATAATTATGTACCTGTCAGGCAGGGAGGAAAGGGTCGTGCGAGGGAGCCGTGGTTTAATAAGGAATTGGAATCCCTTGTTAAATGGAAGAGGGCGGCCTATCTCAAGATGAGACGTGAAGGTTCAATTGGGGCGATTGAGAGTTATAGGGTAGCCAGGAAGGACCTGAAGAGAGAGCTAAGAGCAGCAAGGAGGGGACATGAAAGGTACTTAGTCGGTAGGATTAGGGAAAACCCTAAGGCTTTCTATAGGTATGTTAGGAATAAAAGAATGACTAGGGTAGGAATAGGTCCAGTCAAGGATAGTAGTGGGAAGTTGCGTGTGGAGGCGGAAGAGATTGGGGAGACACTGAATGAATACTTTTCTTCAGTATTTACTCAGGAACAGGGCATTGTCGTCGATGTGAATACTGAGTCATTAATAAGTAGAATGGATGGCTTTGAGGTATGTAGAGAAGAGGTGTTGGAAATCCTGGAAAAGGTGAAAATAGATAAGTCCCCTGGGCCTGATGGCATTTATCCTAGGATTCTCTGGGAAGCAAGGGAGGAGATTGCAGAGCCATTGGCCTTGATTTTTATGTCCTCTTTGTCTACAGGAGTAGTGCCAGAAGACTGGAGGATAGCAAATGTGGTTCCCTTGTTAAAAAAGGGGAGTAGGGATAACCCTAGTAACTATAGGCCGGTGAGTCTCACTTCTGTTGTGGGCAAAGTCTTAGAGAGAATTGTAAGGGATAGGATTTATGCACATCTGGATAGGAATAATGTGATCAAGGATAGTCAGCATGGTTTTGTGAAGGGCAGGTCGTGCCTCACAAACCTTATTGAATTCTTTGAAAAGGTGACGAAGGAGGTTGATGAGGGGAAAGCGGTAGATGTGGTATATATGGATTTTAGTAAGGCGTTTGATAAGGTTCCCCATGGTAGGCTACTGCAGAAAATACGGAGATATGGCATTGAGGGTGAGTTGGAGGTTTGGATTAGGAATTGGCTGGATGGAAGAAGACAGAGGGTAGTAGTTGATGGCAAAGTTTCTTCATGGAGTGCCGTCACTAGCGGTGTTCCGCAAGGATCTGTTTTGGGACCATTGCTGTTTGTCATTTTTATAAATGACCTGGAAGAGGGGTTAGAAGGTTGGGTGAGCAAGTTTGCGGATGATACGAAAGTCGGAGGAGTTGTTGACAGTGAGGAAGGATGTGGCAGGTTACAGCAGGATATAGAGAAGCTGCAGTGCTGGGCAGAAAGGTGGCAAATGGAATTCAATGTAGCTAAGTGTGAGGTGATTCACTTTGGGAAGAATAACAAAAAGATGGGGTACTGGGCTAATGGTCGGATACTTGGTAGTGTGGATGAGCAGAGGGATCTTGGTGTCCATGTACACAGATCTCTGAAAGTTGCCACCCAGGTAAATAGTGCGGTGAGGAAGGCATATGGCGTACTGGCTTTTATTGGTAGAGGAATTGAGTTCCGGAGTCCTGAGGTCATGATGCAGTTGTATAAGACACTGGTGCGGCCGCATCTGGAATATTGTGTGCAGTTTTGGTCGCCATACTACAGGAAGGATGTGGAGGCACTGGAACGGGTGCAGAGGAGGTTTACCAGGATGTTGCCTGGTATGGAAGGAAGATCATATGAGGAAAGACTGAGACACTTGGGGCTGTTTTCATTAGAGAAAAGAACGTTTAGAGGTGACTTGATTGAGGTGTACAAGATGATTAGGGGGTTAGATAGGGTTGACAGTGTGAACCTTTTCCCGCGTATGGAGTCGGGTATTACAAGGGGGCATAGCTTTAAATTAAGGGGGGGTAGATATAGGACTGAAGTTAGGGGTAGGTTCTTCACTCAGCGAGTCGTAAGTTCATGGAATGCCCTGCCAGTAGCAGTGGTGGACTCTCCCTCTTTATGGGCATTTAAGCGGGCATTGGATAGGTATATGGAGGATAGTGGGTTAGTATAGGTTAGGTGGCCAAAGGGCCTGTACTGCGCTGTATTCTTCTATGTTCTATGTACCGGGGCCCTCTTGCTCACTATAAACTTCAAATACCGGGGGCCCCTTGCTCCCTATAACTTCAAATACCAGGGGCCTCTTGCTCCCTATAAACTTCAAATACCGGGAGCCTCAGGCTCCTTAAAAACTTCAAATACCAGGGGCCCCTTGCTCCCTATAACTTCAAATACCAGGGGCCTCTTGCTCCCTATAACTTCTAATACCTGGAGCCTCTTGCTCCCTCTAAACTTCAAATACCGGGGGCCTCTTGCTCCCTATAATTTCAAATACCAGGGGCCTCTTGCTCCCGATAACTTCAAATACCAAGGGCCTCTTGCTCCCTATAACTTCAAATACCGACAGACTCTTGCTCCCGATAACTTCAAATACCGGGAGCCTCTTGCTCCCTATAAACTTCAAATACCGGAGACCTCGTGCTCCCTATAAACTTCACATACCGGGAGCCTCTTGCTCCCTATAACTTCAAAAACCAGGGGCCTCTTGCTTCCTATAACTTCAAAAACCAGGGGCCTCTTGCTCCCTATAAACTTCAAATACCGGGGGCCTCTTGCTCCCTATAAACTTCAAATACCGGGGGCCTCTTGCTCCCTATAAACTTCAAATACCGGGGGCCTCTTGCTCCCTATAAACTTCAAATACCGGGAGCCTCTTGCTCCCTATAAATTCAAATACCAGGGGCCTCGTGCTCCCTATAACTTCAAATACCGGGGGCCTCTTGCTCCCTATAAACTTCAAATACCAGGGGCCTCTTGCTCCCTATAATTTCAAATACCGGGGGCCTCTTGCTCCCTATAAACTTCAAATACCAGGAGCCTCTTGCTCCCTATAACTTCAAAAACCAGGGGCCTCGTGCTCCATATAACTTCAAATACCGGGGTCCTCTTGCACCCTATAAACTTCAAATACCGGGGGCCTCTTGCTCCCGATAAACTTCAAATACCGGGGGCCTCTTTCTCCCTATAAACTTCAAATACCGGAGGCCTCTTGCTCCCTCTCACTTCAAATACCGGGGGCTTCTTGCTCCCTATAAACTTCAAATACCAGGAGCCTCCTGCTCCCTATAAACTTCAAATACCGGGGGCCTCTTGCTCCCTATAAACTTCAAATACCGGGGGCGTCTTGCTCCCTATAACTTCAAAAACCAGGGGCTTCTTGCTCCCTATAAACTTCAAATACCGGGGGCCTCTTGCTCCCTATAAACTTCAAATACCGGGGTCCTCTTGCTCCCGATAAACTTCAAATACGGGGAGCCGCTTGCTCCCTATAAACTTCAAATACCGGGGGCCTCTTGCTCCCGATAACCTTCAAATACCGGGGGCCTCTTGCTCCCTATAAACTTCAAATACCAGGGGCCTCTTGCTCCCGATAAACTTCAAGAACCAGGAGCCTCTTGCTCCCTATAACTTCAAATACCAGGAGCCTCTTGCTCCCTATAACTTCAAATACCAGGGGCCTCTTGCTCCCAATAAACTTCAAATACCAGGATCCTCTTGCTCCCTATAACTTCAAATACCAGGGGCCTCTTGCTCCCTATAAACTTCAAAAACCAGGGGCCTCTTGCTCCCGATAACTTCAAATACCGACAGACTCTTGCTCCCTATAACTTCAAATACCGGGAGCCTCTTGCTCCCGATAAACTTCAAATACCGGGGACCTCGTGCTCCCTATAAACTTCACATACCGGGAGCCTCTTGCTCCCTATAAACTTCAAATACCGGGGGCGTCTTGCTCCCTATAAACTTCAAATACCGGGGGCCTCTTGCGCCCTATAAACTTCAAATACCGGGGGCATCTTGCTCCCTATAAACTTCAAATACCAGGGGCCTCTTGCTCCCGATAAACTTGAAATACCGGGGGCCTCTTGCTCCCGATAAACTTGAATTACCGGGGGCCTCTTGCTCCCTATAAACTTCAAATACCGTGGGCCTCTTGCTCCCGATAAACTTCAAATACCAGGAGCCTCTTGCTCCCTATAACTTCAAATACCGGGGTCCTCTTGCTCCCTATAAACTTCAAATACCGGGGGCCTCTTGCTCCATATAAACTTCAGACACCAGGGGCCTCTTGCTCCCTATAACTTCAAATACCGGGGGCCTCTTGCTCCCTATAAAGATCAGGTTGGAGGGCCAACTCAAGACTGGGAAAGCAAGAATGGGAGTGATTGCGAGTGTATCAGTTCCAGAAATCCAGTTTGTTCTTGGGAATGATTTAGCAGGATCTAAGATGGGAGCGTTACCTCCTGTTGTGGAGAACCCAAAGGAAGACCAATAAACTGAGGAGTTAAAACAGAAATATCCTGGTATTTTCCATGACTGTGTCGTAACAAGATCTCACTATTATAAGTCACAGCACGAAGCAAAAGCTAAAGGTAAAGATGAAGGAGTTGAAGTTCAGTTCATGGACAGCCAGTTTGATGGAATGGTGCAGGAAAAACGTGAACGGGACCCTTGCTTTTTGAACAGACCGCATTTGTCAATTCTTATGAACGATCTCGAACCAAGAGGCCCCTCTTGAAGGGTCTTAGATCTCCATTTTGGTGCCGTGACACGTTTCGGCTCGGACAGACTGTGAACAGCAGTGTAAGAGTTAAATGCCTTTCAGTGTTGAGTGTTGAGGAATTCGGCCGGCCAGACGTGTGTATTTTAAGAACGTTTGGTTTTCCTCTCATTCAAGTGGTGTCTGACGTGACCCCTCGCTGTTTATTTTCCAGTCCAGCCCGAAAGAATTGGTCTTAGCAAGGGTTGAGTCTGGGAGACTTTTTAAATGTTAAAAAAGTGGGGAGGGATTAATTGAAGTTGAGTGTACTTTGGTTCTTCCGGACAGTGGGATTGAAAATTGCTGAACTCTGAGGGGAGGGTTGAAATCTGAATTCCCAAACTTTGTTAACTTTTGGGTTTTAAAAAAAACTTCTTTCGCCCGAGCTTCGTTGATTTCCGAAGTAAAACCAAAACTCCCGAGATTTGTTATTTTCCGGCTTTTATAAAACAAACTTCGATCGATTAAACTTTGATTATTTTGGCGTTCGGGTTCTGTGAACTTCGCTTGTTTTCAGTTTTAAAAAAAATTCAATCTCTCGAACTTTGTTAATTTTCGGCTTTAAAAGAAAAATTCAACTGCTTAAACTTGGTTTATTTCCGGGTTATAAAAATCGGATGCTTGTATATTCAGCAGTTTTCAGAGGCATCAAAAGAATCAATACAGATAGTTATAAAAGAGGCCCCTAGTATTTGAAGTTTATAGGGAGCAAGAGGCCCCCGGTATTTGAAGTTATAGGGAGCAAGAGGCCCCCGGTATGTAAAGTTGTTAGGGAGCAAGAGGCCCCTGGTATTTGAAGTTTATAGGGAGCAAGAGGCCATCTGTATTTGAAGTTTCTAAGGAGGCAAGAGGCCCCAGGAATTTAATTATAGGTTATTATTAATCTAATAAAATATAATATTTGATAAGTTAATAAATAACAATAAATTAATCATAAAAAGTACATAAGTTGGTTTTTTGAAAGAAAAGAAATATCGCGATATTCCATAATAAAAGTTTTTTTTATAAAAAGGTTTGTGAAATTGATTAGCGTTTGTGGAAGTCTGATCAGTGAGTAATCTTTTTTAAAAAATTAGTTGCTATAAAACAAAAGTAATTTTAAAATGGGTAATTACATTGACAGAGCAAATTGTTCATCGTCAACATCAGTGAAAAAATGTGAAAATGTCCCGACAAGTCTGAGGCCTTTAGACAACTGTATGGGGGTCAGAACAAAACATTGGGTGATGAAGAATATTATAAGGTGTCCCTAAATCTGTTCAGTTGGTTAAATCAGCTCAGCAATTGATTTGACAACGTAACATGGGGATGGGAGCGAAAGAGTTAATTGGACTATGGCGACAGTTTTGCGATGAGAGGCACAAAGAGTCAGTTTTGAGCTCGTGGTCGGACACTGAAACCAAATTGGGGATTGAATTAACTACAAATGGTGCTCTGAAATCTGTTAAGATTCTTAAAAGTGAAATGTTCGAGCAAAACAATTACAGAAACAAAAGGAGAAGTCACAAGTGACCGATAAATAAACAGAGCTGCGCATTCAGTTGTTGGCCTTAGTTTTAACAAGAAAGACAATGATAATTCGGAATTAGATGAGTGGTGCTTTTTCTTATACTTTTTTTTTGCGGCTCCCGTTTCAAACTCTTCCTTACAGGCTGATCAGTCTTTGGAATGTACAGCTGTTTCACTTCATTCTCAATAACTTTACTGCTGTCGTCCAGGAACAACAGCGACAAGACAATAATCTCGCTGCTGTATCTGCTGGATTGTTGTTTGTTGTACCTGTTGTACCTGTAATACAAGCTTGGCTTGTCTTGCTTTGTTGCTTTTTTGTTCATTTTGGTCACTGTTCTTTGTTTATGGAATATAGAGGGTGGCCGTTGTTCTTTCTTGATGTGTTAAAAGATAAGGCTGGCCAATGGTAACAATTCTTCCACACTTGTTTAAGCAATGATGCCACAGCCAGGATTTATCAGACTAAACTCCCAAGCTAAAAACTGAGATATGGTGTATGTGTGTGTGAGCCAGAGAGAGAGAAAAAGAGCTGTAGAGCTAATAGAAAGTTGAACCCCTTGTGATTCGGTTTGAATGCACATTTGTTTATTGGTGATTGAATGTTTGTGCTTTGTTCCCTGGAGCTTGAGATCCGGGACTGTTTTGAATCTGACTTCTATTACGGAAATTTGACATGTTTTTTTTTAGGTTAAGGATTTTTCAGTGATTATGAAATAAAATATTAACTCCTGTTCTTTTTACAGATCATGACTGCCTTACTGTCAGTTTCTAAGGAATCTCTTTTATCCTTACATAAAAGCCAGCCTTATTTGATTTCAAAGTAGCTTAATATGGAGGAAAACAACACAATAACCTTTTTTTGTGATTCAGATTCATTTATTTCCACTTAATTTTAAGACTGATGTGTTTCATTGGTGATTATGATGTGCCACCCGTAGCTTTATTCAGGAAGTCCACTCCCTCAATGACAGTTGAATGTTCAGTCCAAAATTAGCTTGTAATAAATCATCAAAAAAATCCCATGGTTCATATGTGTGTCCTTGGATTCGGCCATTATTCATGCATTAGAAGTTTTTTTCTACTTGAATAGACAAATCCTTTTGAAGCACCTCTGGTTATTTCACGACCTATAACCATTAAAATTGAGCAATGACTGGTCAGGACTACTGAAGAAATATAATTTTGGATTTAAATTAAGGGACTAAAACTGGGTAATGAAAGTAGATTTCAAAGTTGGGAACAGTATGCATTTTTCATTTTAAATATTAAATACTGAATAAATGAATTTTGAATTTATATATAATATATATAAATATATATTTATAAATTATATAAGAAAATAAAATGTTGTATGTTACTCAGGTATATATTGTAAAAAATAGTGACCATTGATATGTCACCACAGAGGGATCTGATCTCAAACAAGACAATGGCAACTAAGCTCTGTTGATCCTCCAATGTCCACAAAAATAATTGAAAACTTATTTTCCATAATCTTCTTCAGCTCGATCCCCACTCAGTAATGTATAAAGTATGCTTGGTGCCACTCCATCCAGTGCTCTCTCCAAAATTCAGACTGAATTCTATCCATATCATTAGGTGTCCCAAATGGATGAAAAAGGACTCCTGCCTGACTTAAGCAGGAACTGCTGCCACCCAGCATTCCAACCTTTGAAAAATAGGGACAGCCAAACATATCGAGGAATAGGATGGTATATCAATCAGTTTCTTTTGTAGCATCACTGCCCAATTGCCAAGGAGTTGGAAAGCTCCATAATGTCACAGCTATGTGATGCTGTGACCAGGACAAGTGAATGAGACAAATCTCCTCTTGCAGTTTTTGATGAGCTAAAAATTCAAATCTTAAAACTAGCTTTCAGATTATGACAATCAAGATTCCAAAATGTATAGTTCGGAACAGGCTTTAAAGTTAGACAAGCAAACATTGATAAATGCGTTAAGGTTAAAATGAAAAAGGAGGCAAGGAGATCAATTACAGAATGGAAGAGAATAATGCAATAAGAAGGATAAAACAGCAGAGTAACAGTTCTAAAATGTTGCGTCACTTTTTGGGTTTCCACCCTGAATTGCAGATAATTAATATATTTGTTATTATTAAAAATATTTATTATTGTATTAGCCCGATTCAAAATTAATTAGCAGGATTCCGTCACACATTGTTAGTGACATGTCATGTTGATTAATAGTTAATTTAAAATATGACTGCATTAGTTCATTCCTGATAAAGGGCTTTTGCCCCAAACGTCGATTTTCTTGCTCCTCGGATGCTGCCTGACCTGCTGTGCTTTTCCAGCACCACTCTAATCCAGACTCTGGTTTCCAGCATCTGCTGTCCTTGTTTTTACCCTGCATTAATTCGTTGTTAATTTAGAATGAAAAGCTACATTACTGACCAATTGAAGAAATGCTGCATATGATTGTGGATAGAGATAGATACATAAATATGTCAGATTAAACTCCCAAAGGCTGGGGAGGTGACTGTGAATGGGTGTATATATGTATGAAAAAATTAGACATGACATGAGAAAACAATATAAGCCACTAAGGTTGAGGAATATATAAACAAGGTTAAAGCAACAATACCGTAAAATAAAAAAAACTTAGATTCTACTCAGAATCCCGAGCCCATGTCTGGCATACCAACCCTTTTTGAGAATTGGGATTTTGTTCCTGTATACGTGCAGAGCCCGAATGCTATGTAGCTGGCACTGCAGCCTCGCGGTGCCAGGGTCCCGGGTTTAATGTCAGCATTGGATGGCTGTCTGTGAGGAGTTTGCACATTCTCCCTGTGTCTGTGTGGGTTTCCTCTGGGAGCTCCGGTTTCTTCCCACAATCCAAAGATGTGCAGGTCAGGTGAATTGGCCATGCTAAATTACCCATTGTGTTAGGTCCATTGATCAGAGGGAAATGGGTCAAGGTTGGGTATTCTTCGTAGGATTGGTGTGGACTTTTTTTTTAGATTCCCTACAGTGTGGAAACAGGCCCGTCAGCCTAACAAGTCCACACCGCCCCGCCGAAACGCAACCCAACCATACACCTGCATTTACGCCTTACGGGCAATTTCGCATGGCCAATTCACTTGACCTGCACATCTTTGGACCGTGGGAGGAAACCGGAGCACCAGGAGGAAACCCACGCAGACACGGGGAGAACGTTGGGATTTGTTGGGCCTTTTTCCACACTGTAGAGAATCAACTCATCTCCTGATTTTTCCCAGCTTTAATTTAAACCATCCACTTGTTGAAACGTTTCCTTCTTTTGAAAATGAAGCATCCAGACATCATAGCCGATTTCATGGGAATGAGTGACTTGCGCCATCCTAAACCGGGTCCCATCCCGGGGACGAGAATTATGTTAATGAAGCATGCCCTTGATTGCAAGATCAAAACGGCCAGACTTGCTCAATATGTCCAAGTGTGATACGAATGCAAATGCAGTAAAATTCTCGGAGTAGCCTGAATACGAATGGCATGTGTTACAAGACTGAAAGATGCACTTATCTGTCTGACAGAAGTGACAAATAACTGAACAATAATCAAAAAGCTCAATTACCTTTATTTAACCCTAAACTTATGCAATGTTTTCTGGCAGGAGTCACTGACATGATCCAGACCAACAGTACAAACCAATCGAAGAATTTCCAGTCACAAATGAGGTGAGCGGTGGTTTTCTATTGGGATGGCCAGAATTGGACTGAACTATGATGCAAGTTACAGGTAAAAGAAATTATATTCAGCGTCCTCGTGATCCCAAATTCTGCATACCAGCCCTGAGAGGGTTAATTGGAACCAGGAGACCCACTGGGTATCTACCCGATGACCACTGCTGGATAACCTTTTCCCGAGGGGATCCTGAATATGTGGACAGGCAGGCCCCAGCATTTCACCTTTGAGACTGGCAACAAGACATCAAAAAACACCCAGGGGCAAATGTCTGGCCCTTGCTTTAACTGTTGAAATGTGGCCAATGGGGAGTAATGTGTCTTTAATGTTAGCTCGGAGCTGACGTTGAGAATCGACAGGATTTCATCCTATCAAAAGGAAAATCTACTAATATACACTGACTCTTCATTGTACTTTTAATATGATCCATGATATTGGAGCCTTGTGGGAACATTGAAGATTTTTAACTCCCAAGTGGGGGTTTGGGCAGCGTTACAGTGATGCTATTTTGTCCAATCAATCTGACAGTTATCGAGATATCTGGCTCATGCTGATGAAAATGATACAGTTTCTAAAGTAATGGGCAAGTATATGCAGCTGGCAAGCAGACAGCCATACGCCCCAAACATCTGATCCCATTGGGTCATCAGCAAAACACATTTAGACAGAGTATAAGGACCTGTATGCGAGACCTGGGTAAGGTGCCAAAATCATGGTGGAATGATACTGTCTGTTCAGTGCCAATTCACAATGTAGAAGTTGATTTCTTTGTTGTTTATTGACTGTAATCACACGGGTTTAATGGTTGGATTGTTTTAAATATGGTTTTGAAATTTGAAAGTAATTTGTAAATTTCCATTTCTGAAATGATTATAGGCACTTTGTAATACAATATACTACTGACTGAATTATCAAGTGATTCGATTTCATACATGGACGTTCAGCCTGAATATCTTTGCTTTGTGTCTGGAACTTGTAAGAATACACACTGGTTGATTTGATTTACTTTTGGATTGGGCTGTTAGATCTAAGAAGGAGTGTCTGGCTGAGCTATTATCTTCATGTAGATATTTAATACTGAACAGTGATGGTTTATAATTTTAAGATTGCACCGCTGTCTAAATTCTCGGGTTAGCTCAATATTTGAAAGATTTCAGTGTAGTTTGAAAACTTTGTATCATGTTCCATAATTTAGGGACAGCATTGCCCTGTAGCCAATATTTATGACCAACTTTTCTGCTCAAAATCACCACCAGATTTCTACATTTAATTCTAATTACTGTTAACTAAAGCTGTAGATCGGGCCATTTAATTGGGAATAATGTTATCTTTTTTTAAAGACAGAATACATTATATCGCAAAACTAATCTAAATTTTAGATAATATAGATTTTTTTTAGTAGCAAAACTTCAAAGACTATTACACCCCAGCAAGGCTGGATTTATAAGAACAGGTTTTGCTTAATTCACCCATGGCTGGGCTTTTCCATATAAAATAAGAAAATAATGGGGAGGAAGGGAATCTCTCGTGAGTAATTTAAAATGAACGATCTTTTTGCCAGTATTGGCAATATATATTCCAGTGGGATATTTGAGTTTGATTAATTTAAGAATTATTTATTTCAAAATTGCTCTTAGGGCTTCGAGCCAGCTGAAGAGCACAAACTATGTTCTTAAATAAGGTACTTCCGCAATACTCAGACCAGAATATGGGTGACCTCTATCAGATTAGTTTGTGTTACTTCTTTGCTGCTGCCTATTTTAATTGAATATATGTATACTGTATATACTTTATTACAATTAGCACTTCGCGGTCTCCAAACTTGCAAAGGGGGAGATGATACGGATTGAACTTGACCTGCTGTGTCGACTTGCCATTGCCAGCATTGGTGCACAAGGAGGGACAGTTTACCCGTGTGATCCTGAGCAAACACAGACTGTGTACCAACTATGACAGGAAGATGTCCTTGTTTGTTGGAAGATTAAATGTAGCCAAGAATGACTTTCGCAGTGGGGAAGTGCATAAAAAAAAGCAGTTTATTTGCAGAACAAGTCTAAATGGTCTTTACTATGTAAAGGTGTTGTGTGCCAGTTTGATTACATTTGTACCATGGGTATCCCTGATAAGCCTTCTCCCCTTTCAGATAGATCACGTAGTAAAAGAGACAAAGGGGGGATGTTTCTAGAAAACCATAATAACATTTTCGGAGAGGATGAAATAATTTGTTACGCCCTTATTTCAATAACAGACCCCCGTCCTCTTTTATCCTTCCAAATCCTAACATGGGGGTATGGAATAGTACCAAAGTATTTACAGGACGTAAGGGAATGATACTGTCTGTTCAGTGCCAATTCACAATCTTTTTCGTTATTACTTATCCCCACCTGCTACTTGTTTATGGACTTCCTCCAATAAATCCGCAATATCCTATCCAAATTACTACAAAGGTAAGGAATGGGGGTGTGGTTATTTAAGAGTGCCTAATTTTTATTTCTGTGCTATGATTAAACGTATTAGTCATCACTGCTTTTCTGAAGGACCTTGCATCTCATTTGTATGCCTTAACGAAAAATGAATCCCTAATATCACTGGAATTCAAACTCTATGTGGAGAGGGTAACAATACCCACCTTCATTACGGTACCCCTAATGGAACTAATATTTTCCCAGTTATTGGAGGGGTAGAACCATTTTGGGATGTTGACCATGTTTCTTATCAATAAACTCACCTCATTAGTAGTGGATGATTTTCACCCTCAGCACCCAGGGCCAAATTATGTAGTCATGGATTATCTACATACCCGAGGAAGTCATCAAGATAGGCCCGCTTCTTACTGGGAAGGACCCTCTATTGCCTATGCTAAACCTGGATTTTGTTTCAGTTATAATAAGGCAGCTAACTTCCCTGTCCTGAATAGAGCAAGTAGTCCTCATGCCGTCGCTGTAGAAACACTACTTCCGACTCCTGTTCCCGGTCCAATTACTTGCCAAGGAGATCATAATTTCCCTTTTAAACAGACAGTTTCTCCTGGCTTCTATGCAGAATGGAAGAATCCAAAGACCATATCAGGAAGTAAAACACACTCATTGGCATATGCAGCTCTCAGTGTGCTTTCATTAGTAGAGTCCTTAAGAATTATTAGTCATCAAGACCATTATTATCTCATTGGTGGACTCACAATTCTGGGGAGTGAGATAATTGCTGCCTTAATAGAAATAGGGACATGCTTTCACAATTGCGCCTATTTGCCCAACAAAACCCATTACATACTTGCGAAGGAAGGTGGATTTTGCGCTATTGTTAAAGGAAAATGCATTATGAGTGTCACTGATCTTTTCGAACATTACTAGACATATTGATAATATTCGGACTTTTGTCAACCAAATGAATGAAGGGGCGGGATGGGAAGATTGGGTTTTTGGCTCTTGGGACAACAGATTAATTAATGTGTCTTTGTATGGTGCTATTGTTTTAAATGGTCTTTTGCTATAGTTAAGCGTATTATTGCTAAAATATTATCATTAATATTAATCAAATATTATTAATATCAGTATTATATTGAAAATATTGATTCCATCCAGAAAATGCTTCTTCTTTCCTTAAATCATGATGAGGAAACATCATTGGCTGCCCTTGGTTCCCCTTCGGAGGAAGATGAAGTATTGCAGTCTTTTGCTGCCATTGAATTGGATTAATTTGATCCATGCCTTTATGGTGTGGTCATAGAATGACCAAAGGGGGGAATGAGGATCGAAACTTTGACTTTAGGCAACAAAAATATGTAGATTTTTATTTTAACAAAATGGTTTCTCGATTTAAAAGAATACTATAAAATGGCCTGTGAACCATAATGCTGAACATAATAACATGGAGTCAGCTATTACGAGGGGGCATAGCTTTAAATTAAGGGGTGGTAGGTATAGGACAGATGTTAGGGGTAGATTCTTTACTCAGCGAGTCGTGAGTTCATGGAATGCCCTACCAGTAGCAGTGGTAGACTCTCGCTCTTTATGGGCATTTAAACGGGCATTGGATATGCATATGGAGGATAGTGGGCTAGTATAGATTAGGTGGGCTTGGATCGGCGCAACATCGAGGGCCAAAGGGCCTGTACTGTGCTGTATTTTTCTATTTTCTATACTGCTGATTTACAGAAGTAAATTGCAGTTCAAAGATAAGAGGACAATAGAGTTTTCATAAGATGAATATTGACACATTAATTGACCATTTGAACTAACCTTGAACTGATACATGGCATGACAATTTACGTAAATAAGATATCCTTCTCAAAAAAAAACATTGGATTAGCCTGTTGTCAATCATATCACCATAATACAGTTGTTTGGACTTTTTTGTAGTTAAGAACTCTTTCCCAGGAAATATCATTGGATTAACTTACTGTAAATCATGTCATCTTATTATATGTGATTGGTCTTTCTTGTGATTAAGGTTGTACCATTACTCGAAAAATCATGGAAATAATGTGTAATTTTCAAATGTAATTGTGGAACTTCACCACGGAACACAGAAGCTTCAATCTGTGTGTTGCTGGATAGAATTGCGTCAAGGTACCTTAATTCAATAAACTAATGACCCTTGCTTTTTGAATAGACCGCATTTGTCATCTCTTTTGACCGATCTCGAACCAAAAGGCCCCTCTTGAGGGGTCTTAGATCTTGACCCCTACTTCCCCAATTTGTCAATGTCCTTTTGGAGTTCTGCATTTCCCTGTCACAGTTTCGAATTCTTCCTGGTTTGGTGCCATCTACAAATTTTGAACTTGTCCCCCTGCACAGCAAGATCCCGATCATTAATTAAATATCAAGAAAATCAAGGATCCCAACATCGATCCCTGACAATCTGGGGGGATCCATAACGCAGTTTCGAGTCACACTGGGCACCAACCGAACCCAATTCAATCCCTTTGCTGTACAAAGTCTCTGGAAGGACAGGAACACACACCCTTGAAGATCAGGTGGATTCTGTGTGGGTGAGATAAGAAGCAAGATATTTGTGGTTGAATGTTAATTATTTCCCAAACCATCAGGACAGAATTAATGTGAGCTTCCTGCTATTGAGCAAACAGCTTGTACAAGCTCAAACCCTGAGACCATGCTGCCCAGCTGGTTCAACTGGTCTCTGAGGAAAGGGAACACTGTACCACCTTTCCTTCAGTGCGACACCGTGACCTCAAAATCTGTTGTTATAAATAAACACAACATTGCTCTGGGTAATCGCTCTTCCCGATATCTGGCAAATTAATCCTCGGGTAAAAAATATCTCATTAAACAGGAGCCACAGAAAATTTCTGAAATGTTCACAATTCAAACACAACTCCCTATTGCAATAGCTGCTGGAAATCTTTGTTTCACCCTTAGCACTAAGTACTCTGACAGTACAGAGACTCATACACCTCTCTAACATGATTTAGAAAGCCATCTGATGAAGGAGCAGCACTCCAAAAGCTGATGCTTCCAATTAAACCTGTTGGACGAGAACTGGTGTTGTGTGATTTGTAACGTCTATACTATTTCACCAGCTCAGAATACACCAAAAAAACCTTCACAAACAAATTAGCAATATACCTGCACAGCTCTGAAACAGTATCGACAGCACAGACCCTCTGACAGTGCGGCACTCCCTAAGCACTGACCCCGCCACCTCCCCGATAGTGCGGCACTCGCTCAGCACTGACCCCCATGACAGTGCAGCACTTGCACAGTGCTGACCCTCAGAACGTGCGGCAATCCCTCAGCACCGACCCTCTGACAGTGTGGCGATCCCTCAGCACTGACCATCCAATAGGGCAGTACTACCTTAGCAGTAAGTTTATGACAGCGCGATGTTCCCTCAATACTGACACTCCGAAAGTGCAGCACTCCCTCAGTACAGACACTCCCATAATGCTGCACTCTCTTAGCAGTGACTCTATTGTCACTGGGCACTCCCTCAGTACTGACTTTCCAACAGTGCTCTTCCTCAGCACTGACCTTCCATCAGTACAGCACACCCTCAGAACTGACCCTCTGACAATATGGCACTCCCTCAGCACTGACTCTCCGAGACTGCAGCACTCCCTCAGCACTCACCCTCTGACAGTGAGGCGCGCACTCAATTCTGACCCTCTGACAGTTTGGCAATCCCTCAGCACAGACCCTCCCACAGTATGGTCTATACTGTGCTGTTCCTCTTCCTGGCCTGTTGTGTTGCACCATCACTCACAGCCTCGGATTAAAAATTGAGGTAAACAATGAGGTTGGAGGTAGGGGTTGGTTTTTAGAACCCCCACACCCTGTCAGATGTACCGGGTATATCTCTGTCAAAACATGAACACAACCTGCTGCCGGTGAATGCAGTGAGTGGGTGGGATTAGGTGCTGTTATCTCCTGAATAGTTTGTGAGAGGTCGCGGCTGTGGGAATAGATGGCTCCCATTGGAACTCAGTGGGAGATTGACATTTAATCATCATTGTTTGTATAAAGCCAAGACTCACTATTTCTCTTGCTCTCAATCATGGAACGGGTAATAAAATGTTTGTGCTTCATGTATTTACTAACGTTAGGAGCATAATTAGCATGAAAACACCAATGTGGCTAATTATACTAAGGGGTGTCAACTTCCCCAGCATTACTTGCAATGGTCATCATGCAACAAGGGTCACTAGACCCGAAACGTTAACTCTGTCTCTCTCTGTAGTAGCTCCCAGAACTGCTGAGTTTCTCCAGCACCTTCTGATTGTTACAGATCTCCTAACTCCCCAGGTCTTTATTTTATTGCAGACTATCCAGATCACATCAGCCTAAGAGCTGTCTAATTTATTGCTTCACATTCCTCAGTTCCAACATGAACTGGTATTGGGAATTGAGAACGTGTTTACTGGGAAAAGGTTTGCAGGGAAATGGAAGAGTGTGAGGTACAGGACTAATTCATTGTTGTAAAGAGCCATCAGTGGCAGGATGGGTAGAATGGCCTTTATAAGTCCAATCCAATCCAATCTTTGTTCCACACCAATCCAGTGGCGTCTCAGTTTGTGAAATTCCTTGGAGTTCACAGCAGTGAAACAAAGATTGGATTGGATTAGATTTGTAAAGGCCGTTCTATTCATCGTGTCTCTAATGGCTCTTTACGCCATCAAATTTGTCCCATGCCTCACCCCCTTCCTTTTCCCTCGGCACTGCAAACCTTTTCCCTGTAAACACATTCTCAATCCCAATACCAGCTCATGTTGGAACTGAGGAATGTGAAGCAATACATTAGACAGCTCTTAGGCTGATGTGTTCTGGATAGTCTACAATAAAATAAAGATCTGGGTTATGAGGAGATCTGAAAATATCAGAAAATTCTGGGGAAACTCATTAGGTCTAGTACATACTACAGAGAGATACAGAGTTAACGTTTCGAGTCTCGTGACCCTTGTTCTATGATGACCATCTCAAGTCATGCTGAGGAAGTTGACACCACCCATTATAATTAACCACATTGGTGTTTTAACGCTAATTATGCTCACGATGTTAGTAATTACATAAAACACACACATTTCATCACAGGCTCCAGGATCGAGCTCAAGAGAAATTGAGAGTCCTGGCTTTGTACAAACAATGATGATTCAATGTCCATCTCCCACTGAGTTCCAATGGGAACCATCTATTCCCACAGCCGTGACCTTTCGTAAACTATTCAGGAGATTGCAGCACCTAATCCCCACCCACTCACTGCATTCACAGGCAGCAGGTTGTGTTCATGTTTTAACATGCAGCACATCTGAGGGATGTGGGGCATCGATAAACCAGCCCCTATCTTACTCCAAGGCTTTGAGTGATGAAACTCCCACAATAGGCCCGGAAGGGGAACAGCGCAGGGTTACAGATAGACCATACTGTGGGAGGTTCAGTGCTGACGGAGTGCTGCACTGTGAGAGGGACAGTGCTGACGGAGTGCCACACTCTCAGAGGATCAGGGCTGATGCAGTGTCGCACTCTTGGAGGGTGAGTATTAAGGGAGCACTGCCCTGTTGGAAGTTCAGTGCTGGTGGAATGCTGCACTGTCAGAGGGTCAGTGCTAATGGAGTATTGTATTACCAGAGGCTCAGTGCTGGGGGGTTTCCACACAGTTGGAGGATCCGTGCTGAGGAGTGTCACATTATCGGAGGGTCAGTACTGAGGGAGTGTTGCATTGTCAGAGAGTCAGCTTTGGAGGGCCATCACACTGTCAGAGGGTCTTGGCTGAGGGAGCATTGCACTGTCAGAGGGTCAATACTCAGATAATACCGCACTGTGGAAGGGTCAGTACTGTGGGGGTGCTATACTGTCTCAGGGTCAATACTGAGAGAGAGTGCACTGTCGGAGAGTCAGCTTTGGGGGACCATCACACTGTCAGGGAGTCTGGCTGAGGGAGCATTGCACTGTCAGAGGGTCAATGCTATGACAATACCGCACTATGGGAGGGTCACTACTGAGAGGGTGTTGTACTTTTGGAGGGTCAGTACTGAAGGGATGCTGTACTGTAGGAGGGTCAGTAGTGAGGAAACACCGCACTGTCATAAAGTCACAGCTGAGGGAGTCTCATACTGTAGGAGGAGGAGTATTGAGGGAGAGTGACATTGTTGAGTTGGGCTCAGCTGGTGCCTTGTTTGACTCGAAACTGCGGAGAAGAACCCCCAGAATTCCAGCGGTCGATGTTAGGATCCTTGTTTTTCCTGATATTTAGTAATGATTGGGATCTTGCTGTGAAGGGGACAAATTCAAAGTTTGTAGATGGCACCAAACCTGGAAGAATTGTAAAATATGAGGGGGTCAGTTCAGAACTCCAAAGCATATTGATAAGTGTGGGAGTTGGGGGAGGAGGGGAGGCGGATAAGGTTCAGTGCAGAGAAATGGGAGGTGATGCACTTCGGTGGGAAGGAAATTGAGAGTCAATGTAAAATTGTGGGGGTGTAATTCTAAAGGGGGTGCAGCAGGAGCAGTGGGAACTAGGGGTATGTGTGCACAGATCATTCAAGGTGGCAGTACAGGGAGAGAAAGCAGTGAATAAAGCACACAGTCTCCTCCTCATTACTAACACGGGCACAGAGTACAAGAGAAAGGAGGTGTTGCTGAACTTGTAAAAGCCCCTTGTTTGACCCCAGCTGGTGTATTGTGTCCAGGTGTGGGCCCCACATTATCTGAAAGATCGAGAACACAGCGGAGCAAGGCCAGGAACAATTTACAAGAATGGTTCCAGGGATGGGAAACGTGAGCAATGTGGATAGGTTGAAGAGGGTGGGACTATTTTCTCTGCGAGAGAAGAAGGCTGAAAGGGAGATATGATTGACGTTTTCGAAATCCTGATCATGAGCTGGATAGAGGAGAGAGGAAGAAATAGTTCCCTCTCGGAACAGGATAAAGAATGAGAGGGGCATAGATTTCCAATGATTTGCAAATGAAACAAGAAGGTGCTGGGGAAGCTGAAAGGTATGAATGTGAATAAATCACCTGAAGGAGATGAACTACACCCTGACCCTCTGTGGGAGATAGCTGAGGAGATAGTAGGAGCATTGGTGAGGATCTTTTCTTTCTTCATTCTTTAACAGGATGATGACGGTATCACTGGCTGGGCAGCATTTATTGCCCATCCCGAATTGTCCAGAGGACATTCAAGAGTCAACCATTTTGATATGAGTCTGGAGTCCCATGTAGGCCAGACCAGGTAAGGATGGCCGTTTGTTTCCCTAAAGAATGTTCGTGAACAGCTGGGTTTTTCCGACAACTGGCAATGAATTTATAGGAGTTATTAGATTCTTAACTCCAAATATTCATTGAATTCAAATTCCATCTTTTCCCATGGTGCATTTGAACCCAGGTCCCCGGAACATTACATGGATCTCTGGATTAACAGTTCACCACTCGACCATGGCTTCCACAATACCTTTCGGGAATCACTGTCGTCAGGAAGGGTTCCAGACAACTGGAAAATAGCTAATGTAACATCCTTTTTTAAGAGGGGAAGGAGACAGAAGACAGGAAGCTATAGGCTATTAAGCCTGATCTCGGTCATTGGTAAGGTGTTGGAGTCCATTATTACAGTTGAGATTGAAGAGTACATGGTAACAACGGTCTTCATCTCGGGGACGTCATGCCTGACAAATCTGTTAGAATTCTTTGAGGATGTAATGAGCAAGTTAGACAAAGCAGAGACAGCGCACGTAACATATTTAGATTTCCTGAAGGGCTTTGACAAGGTGCCATCCAGGAGTTTACTAAATAAGATGTGAGCCCATGGTGTTAGGAAAAACGCAGCAGGTCAGGCAACATCTAGGGAACAGGAGAATCGACGTTTCAGGCATTAGCCCTTCTTCAGGAAACGTCGATTCTCCTGTTCCCTAGATGCTGCCTGACCTGCTGCGTTTTTCCTAACACCATGGGCTCATATCTTATTTAGTAAACTCCTGTACGGCACCTTGTCAAAGCCCTTCAGGAAATCTAAATATGTTACGTGTGCTGTCTCTGCTTTGTCTAACTTGCTAATGCCCGAAACGTCGATTCTCCTGTTACCTAGATGCTGCCTGACCTGCTGCGTTTTTCCAGCAACACATTTCCATCTCTGATCTCCAGCACCTGCAGACCTCACTTTCTCCCCATGGTGTTAGGGACAATGTACTGGCATGGATAGACGATTGGCTGACTGGCAGATGGCAGACAGCAGTGATGAAGGGCTCTTTTACAGGTTGGTACTCAGTGACTGGTGGGGTTCCACAGGGCTCAGTGTTAGGATCACAACCATTGATAAGGCAGAAATGGTTACTGCAAATACTGGAGATTAGAGTCAAGATTAGAGTGGTGCTGGAAAAGCTCAGCAGGACTTGCAGCATCCAAGGAGCAGAAAAATCGACGTTGATTTTTCTGGTGAAGAGCTTTTGTCTGAAACGTTGATTTTCCCTGCTCCTCGAATGCTGCCCGACCTGCTGTGCTTTTCCAACACCACTCTAATCTTGACTCGCACCGATTGACGTTATACAATAACGAGCTGGAGGAAGGAACTGAGGGCATTGTTGTATGTTTGTGGATGTCACAGAGATAGGTGGAGGGACAGGTTGTATTGAGAAAGCAGGGAGGCTGCAGAAGGACTTGGACAGGCTGGGAGAGTGGGCAAACAAATGGCAGATAGAATACAATGTGGGAAAATTTGAGGTTACGCACTTGGAAGGATGAACAGAGGCACAGACTATTTTCTAAATGGAGAAAAGCTATATAAATATGAAGCAAAAAGGGACTTAAGAGTCCTAATTCAGGATTACCTTCAGGTTAATATGCAGTATGTGTTTGTGTAAGCGTACAATTTTCCCTGAAAATGAGGGTCGAATCATTTTAAGTTGCTTCATCAATGACGTTCCCTCCATCACAAAGTCAAAAGTGGGGGTGTTCACCAATGGTTTTCTTTTATTTATTTGTGGAAGGTGGGCATCGTTGTCTGACCAACGTCCCTAATTGCCCCCTCGAAAAGGTGGTGGTGAGCTGTCTTCTTGGACCCCTGGAGGCCATATTGCTGTTGGTCGACCCTCGATGCTCTTGGTGGGAGTGGTGGGGGGCAGGTGGAGTTCCAGGATTGTGACCCAGCGAAATTGAAGGAATGGTGATAATTTCCAAATCAGGATGGTGAGTGGCTCAGAGGGGAACTTGCAGGGAGTGGTGTTCCCATGTATCTGCTGTCCATATGGTCTGGCCTGAATCCTCCTCCTGAAGAAAGACAGTTGCTAGTATCCATTTCACTGCTCCGTCATGAATTGGAGATGGGAAGATGTCTTTGACCAGGCAAGGTAATTGGTTCCTCATGTTGTAAGGGAATCTTTGAAACTACAATTCCCTGGGGAGCCCTTGAAAAGCTGCTCTCTTGCCTTTATAAAAGTGATCTGACAAAATGAAGTTTTTCACATCCCAGGCAGTACAGGATGGAGGTGAACGGGATGTACCTGTTATCTGGCAGTGGGCTGATAGTGAATGACAATTATAAAAATGCCTTCTCTATGCTAAGCGAGAGTGTACAGTAATTTTGTTCCTGACTGTATTAGTTCATTCCATATTCCTCAATCTGTATGTCATTGAGTAATGTATCTGTCTTTAAGAGTTGCTCAATTATTTTTCTGCATCATTCTCCAAATCCCACAGCCTGAGGACACATTCAGTCTTACAACATCATTCCAAATAGTTACCAAAAGGGACAAACAGCTTCAACTCAGGATAGTGAGTGGCTTGGAGGGAAACCTGCAGGGGGTGGTGTTCTCATGTATCTCCTGCCCTTGTCCTTTTCGGATCAAAGTGGTTGTGGGTTTGGAAGGTGCTGTCTGAGGATGTTCGGTGAATTTCCCAGCCCATCTTGGAAATGGTACGCACTGCTGCTACTAAGAATCGGTGTGGAGTGAGTGGACGTTGGTGAATGTGGGGCCAATCAAGCGGGTGCTGCTTTCTCTCTGGGTGGTGTCATGTTTCTTGAATGTTTTGGATATTGACAGGGTCAACAGAAGAAAGTTTCCTGCTTGGTAGAGAGATCAGAAACAAGTAGACATCTTCCTGTGTGTTACCATTGACCAGAAACCCAACTAGATTCACAACATAAACACAGTGGCTCCAAGAGCAGGTCAGAGGCTGGAATACTGCCGACTCCCCAAAGCATCTCCACCATCGACAAGAAATGTTCGTCTCACCAGTCTCCCAAATTATTTCGAAAATAGACACTAGATTTGACATCATGATGTCCCACAGCATTTCCTGATGTGCCCCTTTTAAAAGGGAATAGTGAAGGAGCTGTTAATTAGTTAGTTCAAAAATAGATAAAGGTGGGACCACTTTAAATAGCCGGGCAGCATGGTTTCAGGGTCTGAGGTTGTTCAATCTGTTTGTTCAATAGCAGGAAGCTCATGTTCGTTCTCTCCTGGTGACATGGTGTGTAATTAATGACAAACCACAAATATTTTGCTCCTTATCTCACCCACCCAGAATCCACTTTAATGCCAAGTGTGTATGCTCCTGTCCTTCCAGACATGGCTTTGTATAACAATTGGATTTAATTCGGTTCAGTTTGTGCCTTGTGTGACTCCAAACTGCAGAGCGGTTTCTTCCTGGATTCCCAGGGGTCAGTGTTTGGCATTTTGCTTTTCCTGACGTTAATTAATGATTGAGATCTTGCTGTGCAGGGGATTTGTTCAAAGTTTGGAGATGGCACCAAAACAGGAAGAATTGCAAACTGTGACGAGTACAGTGCAGGACTGTAAAAGGTCTTTGACAATTTGGGGGAGTGGGGGAGAGAGGGGGCAGATGGGGGTTCACTGCAGAGAACTGAGAGGTGATGCCCTTTGGTGGGAAGGACATTGAGAGACTTATAAAATGGGGGAGGGGCATTTCTAAAGGGGGTGAGGCAGGAGCAGGGCGGGTTGGGGGTATATGTGCACAGATCACGAAAGGTGGCAGAACAAGTAGAGAGAGCAGTGAATAAAGCACACAGTGGGGCACACAGAGAGAGACAGACCCAGAAAGGGAGAGGCTGAAACAATTATAATGACACAGACGCAACAGTGAGAGAGAAACAGAGACACAGACAGAAGTAGACAGAGGGAGACTGACATGGACAGAGAGAGAAAGAGAGAGAGACAGAGAGAGAGGGAGATTCAGAGAGAGAGACATAGACAGACCTACTGGAACAAAGAGAGAGAGAAACAGGGGCAGACAGAGCCTCAGACAGAGAGACAGAGGGGGATGTGTTGTACAGCCCGAGAGAGGCTAAGTGCCATAATCTGTGATTCCACAGGAATCAGTGAATGCTGTGGGAAATTGATGATATTTTTCAGGGAAATTGCTAAGATGCATCCTTTGATGAAAAAGCCAGGAGTGTTTTAGATAAACAGGAACTCTGAATGTCTACATCTGGTGCCCTGACAGTCCACACTGTACTCGGTGTTCAATCCCATATCATTGTAAACCTGGCAATGTTTCCCACAGTAACAATACCAGTTCAGGTCTATGAAGTAATTAGCAGGTGGCACCTTAGTGCCAAGGGAAGCTCTGACATCAACATGGGGTGATGTGCTGGATCAGAATTATCTCTCAATTATAATGTTTCTGTTGCAAGACTGTGACACAATATCAATGGTTAAGACCATCAGAAAACATTTGAATGTGATCCCCATGATGCTGTGTGTGAGCTGATGAATTCCCACCTGTTCAGCCTTTCCATTTAAATATTCCACAGGCACAGGGAACAAAGCAGATTTTTTTTTTAACATCGTGGTAAGTCTCTGTCTTTCATCATCCACATCTCACCATCTTCCCTCTTGCACATCCTCAGCTAAATGGTCTGATCTGAAAGGTTGGGTTTGTAACTGAGTACACAGTCACAGTCAGCACTGACTGAATACTCTTTTATCCAAACTCTCCTCATGTTTCACTAGAGCATTTGGACAGGAACGGCCTGACACTCTGTAAACTCTCATGGATTCTCTCCATCCCTGACTCTAGCGCGCTTTCTCCACCGTTATCTATCTCTCTTTCACGTTCTCTTTCTCTTTCTCTTTCTCTCTCTCTCTCTCTCTGTCCTTATCTCTCAAACACTCTCTCTGCGTCCCTATCTCTCACATATTCTATCTCTGTCCCTGTTTCCGACACTCTCTACCTCTTCCTCCCTGACATTGATGTCTGCATTGGCGCTACCTCGTGCTCCCAAGAGGAGGTTAAACAATTCATCAACTGCACCAATACATTTCACTCTGATCTTAAATATACCTGGACCATTTATGACATCTCCCTCCCCTTCCTGGAACTCTCCATCTCCATCAAGGATGACCAACTCAACACTGACATTTGCTACAAATTCACTTTTTCCCACAGCTACCTGGATTACACCTTATCCCACCCTAACTCCTGCAAAAGAGCTATCCCGTATTCCCAATTCCTCCGCCTCCACAGTATCGGCTCCCTGGAGGCCCAGTTCCACCACAGAGCACACCAGATGGCCTCCTTCTTTAAAGATCACAATTTCCCCTCCCACATAGTTAAAGATGCCCTCCAACACATCTCATCCACATCCCATACCTCTGTCCTCGAACCCCACCTCTCCAAACTCAAAAAGGACAGAACCACCCCTGGTCCTAACCTTCCACCACACCAACGTCTGCATAAATTGCATCATCCGCCGACATTTCTGCAACATACAAATGGACCCCACCACCAGGGATAGATTTCCATCTCCACCCCTAACTGCTTTCCATAAAGACCATTCCCTCTGCGATTGCCTGGTCAGGTCCACATGCCCAGCAACCCACCCTCCCATCCTGGCACCTTCCCCTGCCAGCGCAGGAATTGCAATATCTGCGTCCACACCCCCCTCCTCACCTCCATCCAAGAACCCAAAGGAGCCTTCCACATCGATCAAAGTTGACCTGCACTTCAACACATGTCATTTATTGTAACCATTGCACCTGATGTGGTTTCCTCTACATGGGGGAGACCAGACACCTTCTCACAGAGTGCTTCAGAGAACATCTCTGGGACACCCGCACCAATCAACCGCGCCTCTCTGTGGCTGAAAATTTCAACTCCGACTCCCATTCCATTGAGGACATGCAGGTCCTGGGCCTCCTCCATCTACTCTCTGTCACCACACCACGCCTGGAGGAAGAATGCCTCATCTTCCACCTCAGGACTCTTCAACCCCATGGCATCAATGTGGACTTCACCAGTTTCCTCATTTCACCTCCTACCCTGGAGACTCCCATTCTCATTTCTGATGAAGGTCTTTTGCCCAAAAGGCCAATTTTCCTTGGAAGCTGCTTGATCTGCTGGTCTTTTCCAGCATCAGTCTAATCGTGCATCCTCGGGAACAGACCATGGATTATGGAGTCCCACATCACAGAGCTGCTCTCTATGAACTTCCCCAAAAACCAGAGTGTGATAACACCATGCGTTCCTGTCCGTCAGTGATACTGGTTTCTGAGAAGCAGCGATGGGAACTGTTCCAGGAAGAGAAGGAGGACACTGAGATCCCACCTCCTGGTCACAGTTGCTGATCTCAGAGACAAAACGTGTGATGCTGGAAAAGCACAGCCAGTCAGGCAGCATCCGATTAACAGGAGAGTTGATGTTTTGAGCGAAAGCTTTTCATCAGGAATGAGGGGTGTGGTCGGGGTTGCCCAAGGGATCTCAGAGATAAATGGGAGGGGTATTGGTCTGGGGGAAATTAGCTGGGAACGTGATAAGTAGATGAAGTTTAGGCTTGTTGCTGATAGGTCAGAGTGCAGGGTGGAGTAAATAGGTGGGAGGGAAGATGGACAGAAGAGGCGGAGATAGAGGACACTGAGATCCCACCTCCTGGTCACAGTTGCTGAGCTGTCAGGGATCTGACACAGATATAAAGGGTGCTCCTCTCAGACACAGAGATTGTTCCCATCCCTCCCAGATGCTCTGGTAGCTCACCGCATAACGTCAGGCAGTTTGACCAATTCAGTTGCGTCTCGAATGCAACACCTTACATTTACCTTTCAAGTCAGAGAAAGGGAATGTCTTGGCAACCTTCCGAATACATTCTGAAAGGATCTGCTCCGGTCCATAATAGTAGACGTGTCTGTCTGGAAAGCTCCATTTGGATAGTTCTGTCTGGAACTGCCCTGGCTCCATCTCACTAATAAAAGAGTTTGTTCGGCCCATCGTGCATGTGCCGGCTATTTGTACAGCATTTCCGATTGAGGATTTAAAATTTGAATTTAAGATGTTGTCAGAAGCAACAAGTTTCTGTAGATTTTTATTCACCACAAGTGACTTTTCAGTTTAAAATAACATAACAAAATGGCTTAAGATTTTTCTTTGACGCTGTGAACTTGAACTGATGCTTTGCTGAGTTGGTTGTATTTAGAGATAAGAGAACACAATGGAGTTTTCACAGTATGAATTGTAAGACGGTGACTTGATATTCAAACTAACCTTGAACTGCGACCATGACATGATCATTTATGTAATTATGACCCCTTTCCCAGGGAATATCATTGGATTAGCCTGTTGTCAATCATGTCACCATATTACAGTTGATTGGAGTTTTCTTGTAATTAAGAGCATTTTCCCAGGAAATATCATTGGATCAGCCTGCTGTAAATCATATCACTTTATTACATTTGTAATTAAGGCTGTACTATCTCTTTTAATAAACATATAAATAATGTGTAATTTTCGAATGTAATTGTGCCATTTCTCCACGGAACACAGAAGCTTTTAACCTCCGTGTTGCTGGACAAATCTGCGCCAGCTGCCTTAATTTATTAAACCAGTAACCTTGCTTTTAACAGATCGTACACCTAGTGATTCTTTTGACCGATCCCGATAACGAGAGGCCCTGCCAGCGGGTGCGGACCTTCACAGTCAGTCTCACGCCCCAGAGTCCCACGTAAAGTCATTCCTCAGAGCTATCAGAGATATCCTCCCAATGACTCCCCACTTAACCAGAACTCCCCATTCAACCTTAAACCGATGACCTCAAGTTTTGGCTTGCCCTACCCTGGAAAAAATAAACCTTTACAGGGTCACCCTTCACCGTCCAATGCTCCAGAGAAAATAGCCTCAGTCCAATCAACCTCTCCCTGGAGCTCAAACTCTCCATCCTGGCGACATCCTTGTATATCTGTTCTGCAGCTTTTCAAGTTTCACAAAATGTTTCCTACAGCAGAGTGACCAAAATTGAACGCAGTATTCCAAACGTGGCCGCACCAATGCCCTATGCAGCTGCAACATGACCTCCCAACTCCTATACGCAATGCACTGACCAAAGCTTATCATCAAAACCAAACATTAATTGAAGATACAATCATTTGTTAACACAAAGTCAAGTAACACACACATATAAATAGTTATCCCTCGAACCATCCCCAAAATACACCAACATAACCTCAATAAAAACTGAAAGAACTTCAGATGCTGTAAATCAGGAACAAAAGCAGGAGATGCTGTAAAAGCTCAGCAAGTCTGGCAGCATCTGTGGAGAGAAATGAAAAGAGTTAGTGCTTCTGAGGAAGGGTCTCTGGACCCGAAAAGTTAACTCTGATTTGTTTCCACAGATGCTGCTCGACCTGCTGAGCTTTACTGTCGTTCTCTCTAACACAATCTCACTCTTCATGAAAACAGAAAAACAAATATTCTCTGCAGGGATTGTATTTCTAAAAGCAAGAACACTTTGGCCAATAGGTCATTATTGAGGACAGAATGTCTGAAGCATAAAATCTTTCAAAGCCTATCACCTCTGTCTCCTTACACGTGTGGCCATCACTAATTACACACACACACAGGGCTGTCCCCGGTATCTATCAGCTTGTTCAGGGAAATACAATCGAGAAGTTCATTCGATCACTCTTTCAGAAGGAAGAGAAAGGTTTCATCCTGAACTCAACAAGTGGGTTATTTCTTTCGCCAACCATGTGAGTGATCAGCTCAGGAGCCCTTCCTCACAGGCTTTGTGTCCCTCATCCAATTACAGACACAAAGCACTCTCTCCATCCAGTTACGGTACAAACAGCCGCAGCACGGTGTACAGCACAGCGAGCAGTGAGCACCAGTCATGTCATTTCATGGAAGTTTGGTTTTTAGAAAAGCAGTACTCATGACATTTAAAGAAATCACTCGAGGTGTTTATACAAAATATGAAATATTTTCCACAATCCTCCAAAATGTAAATTTTCAAATAAATCAACAGTGTCCGCAAATTATATGGGGAGACCATTCCCAGCAAGATCCTTTTGAAAACACTCTTCACCCTGAGTTGGAAATATATCGCCGTCTCTTCAGTGTCGCTGACTCAAAATTGCAGATTTCTCTTCCTGAGGGTATTGTGGGTCACCAACAGCACACGGACTACAGCGGTTCAAGAAGGGAGCTCACCTCCACCTTCTCAAGGGCAACTAGGGATGGAGCAATAAATGCTGGGCCCAGTCAACAATGCCCACATCCCAATTAAAGAATTGAAAGAAATATGTTTCTTTGAAAAGTCTCTAAACATATTCCAACAGTTTCAAAAGATTCATAATTGTGTTGTTCTATGTCACTTCTACCCTCCCTACTCTAAAATGACACGTCACACACGTGTGTGTCTTTGTGTGTGTGTACGTGCGCAAGAGAGAGAGAGCATAAATCTGAGAGTGTGTGTCTGTGTGCATGTGTGTGTGTGTGTGTGGGTGTGCGCGCGTATGCGTCTTTGCCCATGTGTGTCTCAGTGTGCATGTGTGTGTGTGTGTGCGCGCGTAAGCGTCTTTGCCCATGTGTGTCTCAGTGTGTGTGTCTGCATGGGTGTGTTTATGTGTATGTGTGTGACTGTGTCGTGTGCATGTGTACATGTGTGTGTATGCATTTGTGCCCTTGAGAGTGTGTTGTTTGAGTGTGTGTATGTGAGTGTGTGTATGTAAGTGTGTCTGAGTATACATGTCTGTGGCTGTGTGTGTCTCAGTGCGTGTGTCTCAGTGTGCGTGTCTGTGTGGATGTGCTTGTTTCCCTGTGTTTGCGAGGCAGTGTGTGTGTCTCAGTGTGCGTGTCTGTGTGGATGTGCTTGTTTCCCTGTGTTTGTGTGAGTGAGAGAATCTTTGTTTCTGAGTGCATTCTGTGTGTGAGTGAGTGAGTGTGAGTTTATGTGACATTTTGTGTACGGAACATAGAATAGTACAGCACACGAACGGGCCCTTAGACCCACTATGTTGTCTACCATGACGCCAAATTAAACTAATCCTTTCTGCCTGCAAATGGTCCATATCCCTCCATTGCTTGCAGACTCATGTGCTTATCTAAAAGTCCCTTAAATGCCCTTATCTTATCGAACTCCACCACCACCCCAGCAGTGCCACTCACACTCCTACCTCTCTCTGTGTAAAAGCTTTCCCCGCTAACTTTAAATGCAAGACCCTTAGTATCATATATTTCAACTCTGGGAAAAAGATTCTGAGCATTAACCCTACATAAGCAGCTCATAACTTTATAAACTTCTCTTGAGACTCCCCACAGCCTCCACTGCTCCAGAGAACGCAACTCAAGTTTGTTCACATCATTCCTTGTAGCTCATACCCTCTCATCGAGGCATCCCCGTAAACCTCTTCTGCACCCTCTCCAACGCCTCCAAATCCTTCCTGTAATGTGACAAACAGAAATGATCACAATACTCTACATGTGGTCTGTACAACGTCTGATAAAACTTCAACATGACATCCTGACTCTTGAACTCTATTCCCTGACCAATGAAGGCAAGATGCCATACACCTTCTTTACCGACCTATCTATGTACGTATGTATGTGTCTGTTTGTGTATGTGTGTCTGTGTTTGTGTCTGTGTGTGGGGGTTGTGTGTGTGTGTGTGTGTGGGGGGGGGGGGGGGCGGGGGGGCGGGGGGGTGGACGGATATGTGCGTTGCCATAAAAATGTTCACGTTTATAGATATATGTTTTTGAAAATACACACCGTTACGTTCCATGCTGATGTTTTTCTCGGTGGACATGTCTATGTTTATGGGTTAAGCAAATAGAAAGTAAAGATTATTGAGAAGCCACAGGATTGGGAAGCTTTCGAAAACCAGCAAAGGATAATTAAAACATCAATAAACGGAAGAAGATGAAATCTGAGAGTAAGCTAGCTTGTTATACAAAAAGAGGTTGGAAATAGGAAGGAACAGGCAAGAGTGGACATTAGATCGCTGGAAAATGTGAATCGAAGATACCAACAGCATGACAGAGAGTTCGGGGGCAGAGGTGAGGGTGGTGTCCATCACTTAGGATAATTGTCTGGGGAAGCTAAAAGGTCTGAAAATGGATAAATTGCCTCGACCACACGGACTACAGCAGGGAATAGCTGAGGAAATTGTGGAGTCATTGTTGGTGATCTATCAGGAATCAGTGAGATCAGGGAGGGTCCCAGAGAACTGGAGGTGAAAATGTGTTGCTGGAAAAGCGCAGCAGGTCAGGCAGCACCCAAGGAGCAGGAGAGTCGACGTTTCGGGCATGAACCCCTCTTCAGGAATGAGGAAAGTGTGCCACTCCGGCCTATCACCCTCACCTTAACCTCCTTCCACTTAGCGCATTTCCAACGCCTCTCCCCCAAGTCCCTCCTCCCTACCTTTTATCTTAGCCTGCTTGGCAAACTTTCCTCATTCCTGAAGAAGGGCCCATGCCCGAAATGTCGATTCTCCTGCTCCTTGGATGCTGCCTACCTGCTGCGCTTTTCCAGCAACACATTTTCAGCTCTGATCTCCAGCATCTGCACTCCTCACTTTCTCCCAGAGAACTGGAAAACGTTTGAGACTGTTTGTGTGTGTGGGAGAGTGAGCATATATCGTGTGTGTGTGTGTGTGTGTGTGTGTATGTGTGTTGGTGCCCATGTTTGTCTCAGTGTGTGTGTAACTGCGTCGTGTCCATGTGTGTGTGTGAGTGCATATGGTTCTGTGTCTGTGTGAGTATGTGTCTGTGTGTGTGGCGCGTGTGTGTGTGTTTGTGTCTTTGAGAGTGTGTTGTTTAAGTGTGTGTATGTGAGTGCGTGTATGACTGTGAGTCTTTGCCCATGTGTGTCTCGGTGTGTGAGTCTGTGTGGGTGTGTGTACGTGTATGTGTGTGACTATCGTGTGCATGTGTGCATCTGTGCGTGAATGCATGTGTTTCTGTGTCTGTGTGAGTATGTGTCTGTGTTTGTGTGTGTGTATGCGTGTAAGCATACGTAAGTGTGTCTGTGCCTCTGTGTGTGTGTGTGTGTGTGTGTCTGTGTGTGTGTGTGTGTGTGTGTATAAACATTTTTTGCCTTTGAGAGTGTATTGTTTGTGTGTATGTATGTAAGTGTGTCTGAGTGTGTGTCCATGTGTCTGTGTGTATGCGTCTGTGGCTGTGTATGTCTTGGTTCATATGGCTTTGTGGAAGTGCTTGTTTCCTTGCGTGTGCGAGTGAGAGAATCTTTGTGTCTGTGTGCATTCTGTGTGTGAGTAAGTGAGTGTGAGTTTATGTTACATTTTGTGTTTAGAACATAGAACAGTACAGCTCAGGAACTGGCACTTAGACCCACTATGTTGTCGACCATGACGCCAAATTAAACTAATCCTTTCTGCCTGCAAGTGGTCCATATCCCTCCATTGCTTGCATACTCATGTGCTTATCTAAAAGTCCCTTAAATGCCCTTATCTTATCTAAGTCCACCACCACTCCAGCAGTGCCACTCACACTCTTACGTCTCTCTGTGTAAAACACTTTCCCCTCTAACATTAAATGCATGACCCTTAGAACGAGACATTTCAACTCTGGGAAAAAGGTTCTGAACACCAACCCTATGCAGCTCATAACCGCTCCAGAGAACACAACACAAGTTTTTTCACGTCTCTCCGTGTAGCGCATACCCTCTCATTGAGGCATCCTGGTAAACATCTTCTGCGACCTCTACAAAGCTTCCACAAACAGACGTGAACACAGTACTCTACATATGGCTGATACAAAGGCTGATAAAACGGCCACATGACATCCTGACTCTTGAATTCAATTCCCCGACAAATAAAGGCAAAATGCCAGATACCCTATCTACCTGTGTGTGTGTGTGTGTGTGTGAGTATGTGTTTGTGTGTGTATCTCTGCGTGTGTGTGTGTGTGTGAGCACTTATCACTGCACGTGTCTGTGTGTTGCAAGGTAGATGTCCACATTTGTAGATATATGTTTTTGAAACTGCACACTATTACGTTCCATGCTGATTTTTGACTCAGTGAACCTGTCTATATTTATAGGTAAAGCACACAGAAAGTGAAGATTATTGGGAAGCCACAGGATTGTGAATCCTTTGAAAACGGCAGAGCATCACTAAAAAATCAATAAGGGTGAAGAAAATGAAATCTGAGAGTAAGCTAGCTCGTTATACAAAAGCTGATTGGAAAGAGCTTTTTGTAGATATTTACAAAGGAAGGAACAGGCAAGAGTCGACATTGGATCAGTGGAAACTGAGACTGGGGAAGTAGAAATGGGGAACAAAGAAACAGAGAGGGAATTGAGCAGATGCTTTGCATCAGTTTTCATGGTGGAAGATACCAACAGCATGCCATGCTAGTGGCAGAGGTGAGGGTGGTGGCCAACACTAAGGAGAATGTACTGGGGAACCTAAAACGTCTGAAGGTCGATAGATCACCCAGACCACACGGATTGCACCAGGGGATAGCTGAGGAGATTGTGGAGCTATTGGTGGTGATCTTTCAGGAATCACTGAGATCAGGGAGGATCCCAGGGATCTGGAAAATGGCTAATTTAACATTCCTGTTGAAGGAAGGAGGAAGACAGAAGCCTGGAAACTTTAGTTCGGTTAGCCTGACCTCGGTCATTGGTAAGATTTTCGAGTGCATTATTAAAGATTAGATTGCAGAGTGCATGGTAAAATCGGACTGAGTCAGCATGGCTTCATCGGGGTGAGGGGGACATGCCTGACAAGTCTGTTTTAATACTTTGAGGAGGGAACAAGGAAGTGAGGCAAAGGAGAGCCACTCGGTGTGATCTATTTGAATTTCCAGAAGATATTTGACAGGGTGCCATATAGGAGGCTGCTAAATCAGATAAGAGCCCATGGTGTTAGGGGCAAGGTACTGGCATGGATAGAGGATTGGCTGCTGGAAGGTGGTAGAGAGTGGGGATAAAGGAGTCTTTTTTCAGGAAGGCATTGAGTGACTAGTGAAGTCCTATAGGAGTGAGTGTCGGGACCACAACTGTTCACATTATACATTAACAATCTGGGCGAAAGGGTATTGTCACTAAGTTTGTGGATGACACAGAGATAGGTGGAGGGACAGGTGCTGTCGAGGATATGGGGAGGCTGCAGAAGGACTTGGACAGACTGGGAGAGTGGGCAAAGAAGTAGCAGATGGAATGCACTGTGGGAAAGTGTGAAGTTATGCACTTTGGAAGAATAGAGGTATAGACGATATTCTAAAAGGGGAAAAGCTTCAGAAACAAGAAGCAAAAAGGATCTTATGAGTCTGAGTTTAGGACTCTCTGGAGGTTGTATCTCTGAGTTCTCCAGGGCCCAATCTTCTTCAGCTGCTTCATCAACGACATTCCCCCCAACTTAAGGTCATAAGTGGGAATGCTCACTGATGATTGTTCAATGTTCAGCACCATTCGCTAGACTTCAGATCCTGATGGAGTCCATGTTCAAAGGCAGCAAGCCCTGGACAATATCCAGGCTTGGGCTGACATGTGGCAAGTAATATTTTCCACACACACTTGCCAGGCAATGACCATCTCCAATAAGACTCAATTATCTCTTGACATTCAATGGTGCTACCTTCAATGAGTCCCTCAATACCAACATCCTGAGAGTCACCATTGACCAGAAACTCAACTGGACTCACGACAGAAACACAGTAGCTACAAGATCAGGCCAGAGACTGGGAATACTACATCAAGGAACTCACCTCCTGACTCCCCAAAGCCTGTCCATCATCAACAAGGCACAAGTCTGGAGTTTGCTGGAAGATTCCATGAGTTGTCAATAAGAGATGCTGTAACACATGGGACTCTGGGGAAGCTGATGTGTAAGTTGACCGTGAACATGGGATGTCAGCAGAGTAGTATCTGAGAACCCTTTGTGAGATTTCTCAGCTGACACTCCGTGGAAGGGGAGCTGACTTGTTTGCTGCATTCGATGGAGGTTGTGATACTGGGTCAAGAAATTCTGTGATACTGCTACGATTCAAATATCACAAACATCTCATCGACAAATCAGAGATACTCAGGGAGCGGGAGGTAAGCAATGCTTCTGGCAAAAGAGTGTTTCTGATGAGGACCAACACAGATGTTTGCAAGTGGCTTTGTTGAACATAGAACATAGAACAATACAGGGCAGAACAGGCCCTTTGGCCCTCGATATTGCGCCGACTGTGAACTAATCTAAGCCCCTCTCCTACACAATCCCATTATCATCCACGTGCTTATGCAAAGACTGTTTAAATGCCCCTCATGTTGCTGAGTTAACTACAGTGACAGGCTGGGCCTTCCACACCCTTACCACTCTCTGAGTAAAGAACCTGCCTCTGACATCTGTCTTGAATCTATCACCCCTCAATTTGCAGCTACATCCCCTCGTAAAAGCCAATGTCATCATCCTAGGAAATAGACTCTCATTATCCACAATATCTAATCCTCGGACCATCTTGTGTGTTTCTATTAAATCACCTCTTATCCTTCTCCTCTCCAATGAGAACAGACCCAAGTCCTGATTTGGAGATGCCGGTGTTGGACTGGGGTGTACAAAATTAAAAACCACACAGCACCAGGTTATAGTCCAACAGGTTTAATTGGAAATTAACTTTGTAGACCAAGTGCCTCAGCCATTCCTCATAAGACCTTTGCGTCAGATCAGGAAACAGTCTGGTAACTCTCCTCTGCGTCTTTTCTGATGCTTCCTCATCGCTCCTGTAATGGGGTGACCAGAACTATACACAGCATTCCGAGTCAGTATTAGCATTTTGTACATTTGCAGCGTAACAACACAGCTGCTGAACTCAATCCCTCTACCAATAAAACCTAACATATTGTATGCCTTCTTAACAGCACTATCAACCCTGGGCGGCAACTTTTAGGGATCTAAGTATGTGGACACCAAATTTCCTCTGCAAATCCACACTCCCAAGAATCTTTCCATTGACCCAGTATTCTGCCTTCCTGTTATTCTTCCCAAAGTGAATAACCTCACATTTATCTGCATTGAACTCCAGTTGCCACCTTTCAGCCCAGTTCTGAAGTCTCTCTGCAACATTCTTCCACACTGTCCACCATTCCACCAACTTAGTACCATCTGCAAACTTACCTCTGCCAGCGTCCAAGTCGTTTCTAAAAATAGCAAACAGCAATGGTCACAAAACAGATCCTGTGGCACACTACTAGTAACCGGATTCCAGGCTGAATATTTTCCATCAACCATCACTCGTTGCCTTCTTACAGAAAGCCAGTTTCTAATCCAAAAGCTAACTAACCTTCGATCACATGCCTCTGCATTTTATCCAGTAGCCCACCATGTGGAACCCGATTAAAGCTTTACTGATGTCTATGTACACCATGTCAACTGTCCTACCATCATCAATACGCTTGGTCACCGTCCCAAAAAAAACAATGAGGTTTGTGAGACACAACCTGCTCTTGACAATTCCATATCTACTATATCCAATCAAATTGTTGCTTGTGAGATGACTATAAATCCTATCTCTTATAATCCTTTCTAAAACTTTTCCTACAACAGACATAAGGCTCACTTGTCGACAATTACCTAGGTCAGCTCTACTGCCCCTCTTGAACATGGGCACAACATTTGCAATCCTCCAATCCTCTGGTACTAAACCTGTAGACAATGACGACTCAAACATCATGGCCAAAGGTTCTGCCATATCTTTCCTAGATTCCCAGTGAATTTTCAGAAAAATCCCATCTGGCCCAGGGACTTACCGACTTTCACTCATTCTAGAAATAATAACACCTTCTCCTTACTAAGCTCCTTTCAAGTCTCATAATGTGTATCTTAGTCTTCTCCTCTACAATATTCTCCTTTTCCTTCGTGAGAACAGATGGGAAATATTCATTCAGCACCTCTTCAATCTCCACAGGGTCCACACACAACTTCCCACTTCTGTCTTTGACATGGCCTTTTCCTACCTAAGTCATCATTTTATTCCTCACATATCTGGAGAAAATTTTAGTGTTCTCCTTTATTGTACCTGCTAAAGACTGCTCATGTCCCCTCCTTGCTCTTCTTAACTCTACCTGTAAATCCTATCTAGCTTTTCTGTAACTCACCATCGCCTCATCTGAACCATCTCATTCCAACATCACATTAGCCTCTCTCTTCTGCTGAACGAGAGATACCTTTTTTTTTTCTTAAACAACGGTTCCCTTACCATCTTTTCAGTTCTCTTAACCACTTCCTCCTTGCCTGACAGGGACATATCTATCAAAGACACTCAATAGCTGTTCCTTAAGCCAGTACCACATTACGATTGTCTCCATCCCCTGCATTTTGCTGCCCCATTCGTAACCTCCTTAGTCCTGCCTAATCGCCTTATAATTACCCTCTCCCTATCTATAACTCTTGCCCTGTGGCATGTACGTATTCTTTTCCATCACTAAACTAAATATAACTGAATTATGGTCATGATTTGGAGATGGCGGTGTTGGACTGGGGTGTACAAAGTTAAAAATTACACCACCTGATGAAGGAGCAGCATTACGAAAACTAGTGCTTCCAATTAAACCTGTTGGAGTATAACCTGGTGTTATGTGATTTTTAACTTTGAATTGTCGTCACTCTCTCTAATGTGCTTACCTATTTCTAAATCAAACACTTGGCCTTGTTCATTACCAAGCACCAGATCTAATGTGGTCTCCCGACTTGTCGGCCCTTCGATGTACTGTATCAGAAAACCCTCCTGCACACATTGGACAAACGCTGATCCATCCGACGTAACAGAGTTATAGCATTTCCAGTCAATGTTGGGGAATTTAAATTCCCCCATAATGACCACCCTGTACCTTTCACTTCTGCCCAGAATCGATTTGCCAATCCTCTCCTCCACATTCCAGGACTTTGCAGAGGACTATAAAAAACTCCTAGCGATGTGACCTCTCCTTTCCTGTTTCTATCCTCAGTCCATGCCACCCATGTCGATTAGACCACGTCAAAAGTTCTTCTATCCATCATTATACTGTCCTTGACTAACAAAGCCACACCACCCTCTCTGTTACCGCCTTCCCTGATTTCTTTGAAAGATCTAAACACTGGAACTTGCAACACCCATTCCTGACCTTGCTTTATGCATGTCTCAGTCATGATCACAACATTGAAGTCCTAGGTACCTATCCATGCTGCAAGCTCACCTACCTGTTTCCGGATTCTCTTGGTGTTGAAGTAGATACACTTCAAACCAGTTTGCTGTCTGCCAGCATGCTCCTGTGTCCATGAAATCTTGTCCATGTCCTCCCTAATCTTATCCACCTGTCTATTGGAACACACCCCCACACCCACCCCCGGTGAGCTAGTTAATCTCACCCAAATAGCGCCAGCAGATTTCCCACTCATGATATTAATACCTCTCTGGTTCAAGTGAAGAACGTCCTGTTTGTACAGGTCCCACCTTCCCCATAATGAAGCCCAATTATCTGTATACCTGAAACCCTCCCTCTGCACCATTCCTGCAGCCACGTGTTAAGCTGATATCTCTCCCTGTTCTTCGCCTCAGTCTCACATGGCACGGGTAACAAACCATAGATTCCTGAAGAAGGCTTATGCCCGAAACGTCGATTCTCCTGTTCCTTGGATGCTGCCTGACCTGCTGCGCTTTTCCAGCAACACATTTTCAGCTAACAAACCAGAGATAACAACTCTGTTTGTTCTAGCTCTCAGCTTCCACCCTCGCTCCCGAAATCCTGCATGACATCCCTATCCCTCTTTCTACCTATGTCATTGGTACCGATATGGACTATGACTTAGAGTTAGTCACCCTCTCCCTTCATGACCCCAAAGACACAATCCGAGACATCACGGACCCGAGCCCCTGGGAGGCAACACACAAACCATGAGTCCCTTTCGTTCCCAACAAATCTTCCATCTGACCCTCTCACCATTGAGTCCCCAATGACTAACACTCTCCTCCTTACCGTGCTTCCCTTCTGTGCAACAGGGACAGAATCGGTTCCAGAGACTGCACCCCACTGCATACCCCTGGTAAGTCATCCTATTATAGGACAAGCCAAACAGAGAACTGCCAGGGAATTCCTCGAGGCATGGCACTCATCCACTGATTCAATCAACAAGCACATCGATCTGGACCCAATATGCTGGCCACTGCAGTGGACAGCTGGAGCTGAAAACCGGAATCGGTAGATTCAAACCACTACAAATGCCGGAGAATAGACCACAGAAGCGCTTCACAGGAGGTTCCCAAGCACTGAGTATGTCACCTCGACAGGGGACGTAACGTCTGCCACACAAATTCCCAGCTCGGCGAACAGAACCACCACAACAAATGATGTTATTTGTTATTTATATAACTGATTTAGATGAGAATTTCGGAGGTATGGTTCGTAAGTTTGTGGATGACACCAATATTGATGTTGTAGTGGACAGTGAAGAAGGTTATCTGGGAAGGCAGCGAGGTCTTGATAAACTAGGCCAGGAAGCTGAGGGATGGCAAATGGAGTTTAATTTAGATAAACGTAAGGTGTTTCATTTTGTTGGGACAAACCAGGGCAGGGTTTACAAAGTCAATGGGAAGATCCTGGGGTGCGCTATAGAACAAAGCAGTCTCGGAGTACAGGTTCAAAGCTCCTTGAATGTGGATTCACAGGGAGACAGAATGGTGACAAAGGCTTTTGGCAAGCAAGCTTTCATCAGTCAGAGCATTGAGTACAGGATTTGGGATGTCTTGTTGCAGCTGAACAAGACGGGGTGAGGCCACATTTGGAGAACTGTGCATTTCTGGTCACCCTACTGTAGAAAGGAAAGTGTTACACGAGAAAAAGTGCAGAAATGATTTGCTGGGGTTCAGGCAGAATCCGAGGAGCAGGAAAGTCGACGTTTCGGGCAAAAGCCCTTTAAATGTTTGCGACTCACCTTTTACTTTGTGACCTGTAAATATTTCCGTGATAAACCAGAAATTTGAAATTAAAAAACTGTTAAATTCATAACATTTGGCAACCAATGAACTTACAGTTTTTCTGTGATGTCACGTTTTCATTTGTGCCGAGTCCCTGATCCTGGGAATTAAAAGAACCTTACAAAGTATGATCCAAACGCCATAATGGAGAGAGACAGATGGAGAGGGGCAGAGTATCCTATAGTGTGGAAACAGGCCATTCTGCCCACACTGACCTCCTGAAGAGCATCCCACTGAGACCCAACCCCCAACCATGTAATCCCACATTTACAATGTCGAAACCAGCTCACGTGCACACCCCTGGAAACTATGGTCAATTTAGCATGGCCAATCCACCGAACGTGCATATCTTTGGATTATGGGAGCAAACCAGAGCACTCGCAGGAAGCTCACACAGGCAGAGAGAGGCTGTGCAAACTCCACACAGACAGTCACCTGAGGCTGGAATAAAACCCGGGTCTCTGGCGCTGTGAGACAACAGTACTAACCACTGAGCTACCATCCCACCCTCTCCAGTGTGAGAGAGGGACAGAGAGAGAGAGAGAGAGAGAGAGAGAGAGAGAGAGAGAGAGAGAGAGAGAGAGACAGAGAGAGAGAGAGAGAGAGAGAGGGACAGAGGGAGAGGGACTGAGGGAAGGCACAGGGAGAGAGAGTATGGGAGATAGGGACAGAGAGAGAGTGTGTGTAAAAGAGAGGGACGGGGAGAGGTACTGACAGATGGCACAGGGAGAGAGAGAGAGTATGGGAGATAGGGACAGAGAGAGTGTGTGTGAGAGATAGGGACAGAGATAGAGATAGTGAGAGAAGGGATAGAGAGAGGGAGTGAGAGAGAGAGGCAGTGAGAGATAGGGACAGAAGGAGAGGGACTGAGAGAAGGCACCGGGAGAGAGAGAGAGAGTATTGGAGATAGGGACAGAGAGAGAGTGTGTGTAAAAGAGAGGGACGGGGCGATGTACTGAGAGAAGGCACAGGGAGAGAGAGAGAGAGTATAGGAGATAGGGACAGAGACAGAGTGTGTGAGAGATAGGGACAGATATAGAGGTAGTGAGAGAGGGACAGAGAGATAGTGTGTGAAAGCGTGGAACAGAGAGTGTGAAAGGTAAGGACAGAGAGAGAGGGAGTGAGAGATAGGGACAGAAAGAGAGTGTGGGAGATAGGGACAGAGAGAGTATGCGAAAGATAGGGACAGAGAGAGAGTGTGTGAAAGGTAAGGATAGAGGGAGAGTATGTGAACGATATGAACAGAGAGAGAGGGAGTGAAAGATAGGGACAGAGAGAGAGTATGTGAAAGATATGGACAAAGAGAGTGTGTGAAAAGTTAGGACAGAGGGAGAGTATGTGAAAGATAGGGACAGAGAGAGAGGGAGTGAAAGATAGGGGCAGAGAGAGAGCATGTGAAAGTTAGGGACAGAGAGAAAGGGATTGAGAGAAGGGGTAGGGAGTGTGTGAGAGATAAAGAGAGAGATAGAATGTATGAGAGATGGGAACAAAGAAAGAGAGTTTGACAGATAAGGACAGAGAGAGAGACAGAGAGAGAAAGACAAAGAAAGAGATAGCGATGGAGAAAGAGGGTGAGAGACAGGGATGAAGAGAATCCATGAGAGTTTACAGAGTGTCAGGCCGTTCCTGTCCAAATGCCCCAGTGAAACATGAGGAGAGCTTGGCTAAAAGAGCACCCAGTCAGTGTTGTCTGTGACTGTGTTCTCAGTTACAAACCCGATCTTCCAGACTGTACTATATAGCTAAGTCTGTGCAGGAGGGAAGATTGTGAGATGTGGATGATGGGAGACAGAGACTTACCTCAATGTTAAAACACTCTGCTTTGTTCCCTGTGCCTTGGGAATATTGAAATGGAAAGGCAGAACAGGGAGAAGTTCATCAGCTCACACCCAGTATCATGGGCATCACATTCAAGTATTTCTGATGACCTTAACCTCTGATATTGTAACATAGTTTCGGGACAGAATATTTTAATTGAGAGATAATTCCGATCCAGCACATCACTCCGTGTCAAGAACAGAGCTCCCCTTGGCACTAAGGTACCACCTACTTGTTTGATCACAGACCCGAGCTGGTATAGTTTCTGTGGTAAACATTGCCAGGGTTAGCATGATGTGGTATTGAACACCGAGTACAGTGTGGAATATCAGGGCACCAGGTATAGACAGCCAGACATCCTGTTCTCTCTGAAACACTCCTGGCTTTTTCATCAAAGGATGCATCTTATCAATTTCCATGAAAAATGTTACCAATTTCCCACAGCATTCACCGATTCCTGCGAAATCACAGATTGTGGTATTTTGTCTCTCTCTGCTATTCCACTCCATCTCTCTGTCTGTCTCTCTGCCTGAGTCTCTGTCTGCCCCTGTTTTTCTCTCTCTCTCTCTGTTCCACTCGCTCTCTCTCTCTGTCACTCTCTCTCTGTCCATGTCAGTCTCCCTCTGTCTATTTCTGTCTGTGTCTCTGTATCTCTCTCACTGTCTGTGTCTCTGTCACTCTTACTGTTTCAACCTCTCCCTTTCTGGGTCTGTCCCTCTCTCTGTGCCCCTGTTAATAAAACTGGGGACATCGTGTGCTTTATTCACTGCTCTCTCTCCCTGTCCTCCCAGATTCAATTATCTGTGCACACATTACGCCCAACTCTACCTGCCTCTGCAGCACTTCCCTTAGAATTGCCTCCCCATTTTATATTGTCTCTCAATGTCCTTCCCAACAAAATGCTTCACCTCCCACTTCTCTGCACTGAACCCCATCTTCCCCCTCGCTCACCCTACTCCCCCAGATTGTCAAAGTCATTTTACAGTCCCGCACTGTACCTGTCACAGTTTGCAATTCTTCCTGGTTTGGTGCCATTTCCAAACTTTGAACTTGTCCCCTGCACAGCAAGATCCCAATCATTAATAAATATCTGGCAAAGCAAAATGCCTAACACTGACTCCTGGGAATCGTATTGGTTGGGTGGGGCGGGGGGAACCGCTCTGAAGTTTGGTGTCACACAAGGCACGAGCTGAACCGAACTAAATCCAACTGCTGTACAATATCATCTCTGGAAGGACAGGAGCACACGCTCTTTTCGATAAAGTGAGTTCTGGTTGTTTGAGATAAGGGACAGGATATTTGTGGTTTGTTATTAATTACACACATCATCATCAGGAAAGAATAAACATGAGCTTCCTGCTATTGAGCAAACAGACTAAACAACCTCAGACCCTGAAACCATGCTGACCGGCTGGTTAAAGTGGTCCCACCTTTATCTATTTATGAACTAACGTGGTGAGATAATTAACAGCTCCTTCACAATTCCCTTTAACAAGGATGAAATGGATACTAGCATCTGTCTTTCTGAAAGAGGAGGATTCAGGCCAGACCCAGGTCAGCAGATATATGGGAACACCACTCCTTGCACGTTCCCCTCTGATCCACTCACCATCCTGACTTGGAAATTATCACCGTTCCTTCAATGTCGCTTGGTCACAATCCTGGAACTCACTCTCCACCAAGGGCATTGAGGGTCTACCAACAGGAAATAGACTCCAAGGGTTCAAGAGAGCATCTCACCACCACCTTTCCAAGGGAGCAATTAGGGATGGGCGTTAAGCTCTGGTCAGACAATGATGCCTACCTCCCACAAATGAATAAAAGAAAATCATTGGTGAACATCATCCACTTCTAACCTGGTGATGGAGGGAAGGACATTGATGGAGCAACTGAAAATGATTGTACCCTGACAAACTCAGGGGAAAAAATTACACTTACACGACCACATACTGCATGTTTACCTGATGGTATTCCTGAATTAGGATTCATATTTATGAAGCTTTTCCCCATTTAGAAAACAGTCTATGGCTCACTTCATCGTTCTAAGTGCGTAACCTCACACTTTCCAACACTGTAATCCATCTGCCACTTCTTTTCTCACTCTTCCAGCCTGTCCAAGTATTTCTGCAGACTCCCCGCTTTCACAACACAGCCTGTCCCTCCACCTATCTCTGTGTCATCCAGAAGCTTTGCAACAATACCTTCAGTTCCTTTCTCCAGATCATTATTGTATAACATCAATCGCTGTGATCCCAACACTGAGCACTATGGAACCCTACTCGTCACTGAGAACCATCCTAAAAAAGACCTTTTTATCTTTGCTGTCTGCCATCTGCCAGTCAGCCAATCCTCTATCCAAGCCAGTACCTTGCCCTAACACCATGGGCTCATATCTTATTTATAAACTCCTGTACAGCACCTTGTCAAAGCCCTTCAGGAAATTGTAATATGTCACGTGCGCTGTCTCTGCTTTGTCGAACTTGCTCATTACATCCTCAAAGAATTCTAACAGATTTGTGAGGCATGACCTCCCCGAGATGGAGATGTGCTGACTTCATCCTTACTACCATGTTCTCCACAAGCTCATCCTTAATAATGGACTTTAACAGCTTACCAACTGGTAAAAAGTTGGGGCATGCTGATTTGCAGAGGATCTGGATGTTGTTGTGCATGAATCACAGAAGGTAGGTCTGCAGGTACAAGAAGTAATTTGGAAGGCAAATGGAATTTTAAAGGTGTTTAGTTTAAAATCAGCGAGACAATGTTACAGCTGTACAAGGCGCTGCTGAGGCCACACCTGGATTACTGTTTGCAGAATTGGTCTCCTTACTTCAGGATGCATGCACTGGAGCGGGTGCAGAGGAGGTTCACTAGGTTCTTTCTGGAGTTGAGTGGGTTGGCTGATGAGGAGAGGCTGAGTAGATTGGGATTATATTCACTAGAATTCAGAAGAATGAGGGGGGATCTTACAGAAACATATTAAATTATGAAGGGAATCGATAAAATAGAAATAGGTAGGATGTTTGGTATGTTGCCTCCCAGGTGCAAGGGTATGTGATGTCTCTGATCGTGTTTTCCGGGTCCTGGAGGGGGAGGGGGAGCAGCCCGAAGTCGTGGTCCATATTGGCACCAACGACGTAGGTAAGAGGAGTGCCGAGGATGTTAGACAGGCTTTCAGGGAACTAGGTTGGACGCTTAGAGTTAGAACGAACAGAGTTGTTGTCTCTGGTTTGTTACCCGTGCCACGTGATAGAGATTCGAGGAATAGGGAAAGAGAACACTTAAATGCGTGGCTACAGGGATGGTGCAGCGGGGAGGGATTCCGGTTTTTGGATAACTGGGGTTCTTTCTGGTGACGGTGGGACCTCTATAAACAGGATGGTCTACACCTGAACCTGAGGGGCACTAGTATCCTTGGGGGGAGGTTTTCTAGTGCTCTTGGGGGGGGGGGGGGGGGTTAAACTAACTCTGCAGGGGCATGGGAACCCAGATTGTAGCTTCAGGGTGCAGGGCCTGGAGTGTAGGGAGGTTAGGAACATGGCATCAATTTCAAAGGAGGGTGCCTGTAAACAGTATACTTCAATGCAAGAAGTATACGAAATAAGGTAGGTGAACTTGCAGCGTGGGTTGGTACCTGGGACTTCGATGTTGTGGCTATTACGGAGACATGGCTAGAACAGGGACAGGATTGGCTGTTGCAGGTTCAAGGATTTAAATGTTTTAGTAGGGTCAGAGGTTGGGGTAAAAGAGGGGGAGGTGTGGCATTGCTTGTCAAAGATAGTATTACAGTGGTGGAAAGGATGATGGATGAGGACTTGCCATCTGAGGTAGTTTGGGCTGAGGTTAGGAATAGGAAAGGTGAGGTCACCCTGTTAGGAGTCTTTTACAGGCCTCCTAATAGTCCTAGAATCATTGAAGAAAGGATAGGGAAGGCGATTCAGGAGATGAGTGACAGTAATAGGGTGGTTGTTATGGGGGACTTTAACTTTCCTGATATTGATTGGGAAAGCTATAGCTCAAGTTCGTTAGATGGGTCAGTGTTTGTTCAATGTGTGCAGGAGAGTTTCCTGACACAATATGTAGACAGGCCAACAAGAGGTGAGGCCATACTGGATTTGGTTCTGGGTAACGAACCAGGCCAGGTGTTAGAATTAGAGGTAGGTGAGCACTTTGGGGATAGTGACCATAATTCGGTGATTTTTACTCTCGTGATGGAGAGGGATAAGTGTGTATACAGGGCAAGAGTTATAGCTGGGGTCAGGGAAATTATGATGCGGTGAGGCATGACTTAGGATGTGTGGCTTGGAAAAGTAGACTCCAAGGCAAGAGTGTAAATGATATGTGGAGCTTGTTCAAGGAGCAACTATTGAGTGTCCTTGATAATTATGTACCTGTCAGGCAGGGAGGAAAGGGTCGTGCGAGGGAGCCGTGGTTTAATAAGGAATTGGAATCCCTTGTTAAATGGAAGAGGGCGGCCTATCTCAAGATGAGACGTGAAGGTTCAATTGGGGCGATTGAGAGTTATCGGGTAGCCAGGAAGGACCTGAAGAGAGAGCAAAGAGCAGCAAGGAGGGGACATGAAAGGTCCTTAGTCGGTAGGATTAGGGAAAACCCTAAGGCTTTCTATAGGTATGTTAGGAATAAAAGAATGACTAGGGTAGGAATAGGTCCAGTCAAGGATAGTAGTGGGAAGTTGCGTGTGGAGGCGGAAGAGATTGGGGAGACACTGAATGAATACTTTTCTTCAGTATTTACTCAGGAACAGGGCATTGTCGTCGATGTGAATACTGAGTCACAAATAAGTAGAATGGATGGCTTTGAGGTATGTAGAGAAGAGGTGTTGGAAATCCTGGAAAAGGTGAAAATAGATAAGTCCCCTGGGCCTGATGGCATTTATCCTAGGATTCTCTGGGAAGCAAGGGAGGAGATTGCAGAGCCATTGGCCTTGATTTTTATGTCCTCTTTGTCTACAGGAGTAGTGCCAGAAGACTGGAGGAGCGCAAATGTGGTTCCCTTGTTCAAAAAGGGGAGTAGGGATAACCCTAGTAACTATAGGCCGGTGAGTCTCACTTCTGTTGTGGGCAAAGTCTTAGAGAGAATTGTAAGGGATAGGATTTATGAACATCTGGATAGGAATAATGTGATCAAGGATAGTCAGCATGGTTTTGTGAAGGGCAGGTCGTGCCTCACAAACCTTATTGAATTCTTTGAAAAGGTGACGAAGGAGGTTGATGAGGGGAAAGCGGTAGATGTGGTATATATGGATTTTAGTAAGGCGTTTGATAAGGTTCCCCATGGTAGGCTACTTCAATAAATACGGAGGTATGGCATTGAGGGTGAGTTGGAGGTTTGGATTAGGAATTGGCTGGATGGAAGAAGACAGAGGGTAGTAGTTGATGGTAAAGGTTCATCTTGCAGTGCAGTTACTAGCGGTGTTCCGCAAGGATCTGTTTTGGGACCATTGCTGTTTGTCATTTTTATAAATGACCTGGAAGAGGGGTTAGAAGGTTGGGTGAGCAAGTTTGCGGATGATACGAAAATCGGAGGAGTTGTTGACAGTGAGGAAGGATGTGGCAGGTTACAGCAGGATATAGAGAAGCTGCAGAGCTGGGCAGAAAGGTGGCAAATGGAATTCAATGTAGCTAAGTGTGAGGTGATTCACTTTGGGAAGAACAACAAAAAGATGGGGTACTGGGCTAATGGTCGGATACTTGGTAGTGTGGATGAGCAGAGGGATCTTGGTGTCCATGTACACAGATCTCTGAAAGTTGCCACCCAGGTAAATAATGCGGTGAGGAAGGCATATGGCGTACTGGCTTTTATTGGCAGAGGAATTGAGTTCCGGAGTCCTGAGGTCATGATGCAGTTGTATAAGACTCTGGTGCGGCCGCATCTGGAATATTGTGTGCAGTTTTGGTCGCCATACTATAGGAAGGATGTGGAGGCACTGGAACGGGTGCAGAGGAGGTTTACCAGGATGTTGCCTGGTATGGAAGGAAGATCGTATGAGGAAAGACTGAGACACTTGGGGCTGTTTTCATGAGAGAAAAGAAGGTTTAGGGGTGACTTGATTGAGGTGTACAAGATGATTAGGGGGTTAGATAGGGTTGACAGTGTGAACCTTTTCCCGCGTATGGAGTCGGGTATTACAAGGGGGCATAGCTTTAAATTAAGGGGGGGGGGGTAGATATAGGACTGAAGTTAGGGGTAGGTTCTTCACTCAGCGAGTCGTAAGTTCATGGAATGCCCTGCCAGTAACAGTGGTGGACTCTCCCTCTTTATGGGCGTTTAAGCGGGCATTGGATAGGTATATGGAGGATAGTGGGTTAGTATAGGTTAGGTGGGCTTGGATCGGCGCAACATCGAGGGCCCAAGGGCCTGTACTGCGCTGTAATCTTCTATATGTTCTATGTTTCCACCGATAGTGAAAATATGACGAGAGGGCATGGCCTCAAGATTAGAGGAAGCAAGTTTAGAACTGAACTGAGAAGGAGCTTCTTCACTCAAAGGTTTGTTAATCCATGGAATTCCTTGCTCAGGGAAGTAGTTGACGCGACTTCAACAATTGCTTTTGAAGCTAAGGTAGATACTTTTTTGGAAAATAAAGTAATTCAGGGATATGGTGAAAACACGGCTCAGTGGAGCTAAGTCCACGAAAAGATTAGCCATGATGTTATTGATGGCAGAGCAGGCTCAAAGGGCTGGGTGGCTTACTCCAGCTCCTACATCTTATGTCAATACTGACCCTCTGACAGTGTGGCACTCCGTCAGCACTGACTCACTCACAGAATGGACTATCTGTAACTTTGTGTTGTTCCTCCTCCTGGCCTATTGTGGTTGCCCCATTACTCACAGCCTCGGAGTAAATATTGAGGTAAACGATGAGGTTGGAGGTAGGGGCTGGTTTTTAGAAACACCCACACCTCCCACATCCCTCAGATGTACAATGTGCATCTCTGTCAAAACATGAACACCACCTGCTTTCTGTGAATGCAGTGAGTGGGTGGGGATTAGATGCCACTATCGCCTGAATAGTTTGTGAGAGGTTATGGCTGTGGGAATAAATGGTTCCCTTTGGAACTCAGTAGCAGGTTGATATTGAATTATCATTGTTTTTACCAAGCCAGGACTCACTATTTCTCTTGATCTCCATCGTGGAGCCTGTAATGAAATGTGTGTGCTTTATGTATTTACTAACATTGTGACATGATTGTGGTAATTATAGCAGGGTGTGTCAACTTCCCCAGCATGATTTGGGATGGTCATTTTGGAACAAGTGTCACTATTCTCAAAATATTAACTCTGTCTCTCTGTCTCTGTCTCTCTCTCTTTCTCTCTGCCTCTCTCTCACTCTCTGTCTCTCTGTCTCCAGCAGCTACCAGACCTATCATCTCTCTCCAGCACTTTCGGATTGCTTCCCATCTCCAACTCGCCTGACCTTTATTTTATTGTAGACTATTCAGATTACATCAGCCTAATAGCTGCCTAATTTATTGCTTTACATTCCTCAGCTCCACCATGAGCTGGTATTGGGAATTGAGAATTGGGAAAAGGTTTGTACGGCTGAGGGAAAAAGGAAGGGCGTGAGGTACGGGTCTAATTTGACGGTGTAAAGAGCCATTAGAGGCACAATGGAAAGAATGGCCTTTATAAATCTAATCCAATCTAATCTTTGCTCCACTCGCACCCAGAGAGTGTCTCATTGTGTAAGGTTCCTGGGAGTTCACAGCAGTGAAACAATTCCTGTCACAGGTATGGGCAGGTCTGAAGCTATTTGTTCCCATCGGTAATGAATTGGAATGATGTTGTCAGACTGAACATGTCCTCAGGGAGTGAGATTTGTAAAATGATGCAGAAAAACAATTGAGCAACTCTCAAAGACAGATATATTACTCAATGACACACAGATTGAGGAATCTGGAATGAACCAACACAATCAGGAATGAAATTACTGTACAGTCGAGATTAACATTGTGAGAGTGTTTTCCAACTCCCATTCACTGTCTGCCCATTGTCAGGTATCAGTCACATTCAGATCCATCTCCAGTTTGTTCTGACTGAGGTTTGAAAAACTGCTTTTTGACAGTTTAGTTTTGTACAAACAAGAGAGAGCAGCTATTTGAAAGAGCTCCCGGGGAATTGTAGGTTCAATAATTCCACTGCCGTGAGAGGAACTAACCTCCTCACTTTCTCCAAGGGATCTCTCCATCTCCAATTCATCACGGCGGTGTAAAATGGTTACTTTGCATCTGTCTTTATTAAAGAGGGTATTCAGGCCAGACCATAAGGACAGCAGATACATGGGAAGATCAGTCCCTGCAAGTTCGCCACGGAGCCACTCAACATCCTGATTTGGAAATGTATTATCGTTCCTTCAGTGTCACTGGGTAACAATCCTGGAAATCCTCCGTCGCCCCACCCCCACCCACCCACCTAGGGCATTGTGGCTCTACCTAAAACAAATGGACTCCAGGGGTTCAAGAAGGCAGCTCACCACCACCTTTTCAAGGGGGTTGGGGGGGGGGGAGGTGGGGGGCAATTAGGGACAGGCAATAAATGTCGGTCAGCCAACGATGCCCACATCTCACACATGAATACATTAAAATCATTGATGAACACCCCACTTCTGACCTTGTGATGGAGGGAAGGTCATTGATGAAGCAACTGAAAATGATTGGACCCTGACAAACTCAAGGAAATTTGTACACTTACACAAACACATATTACGTGTTAACCTGAAGAGAACCCTGAATTAGGAATTCTGAATTAAGTCACTTTTTGCTTCATATTCCTGAAGCTTTATCTCATTTAAAAATCGTCTATGCCTCTGTTCGTCTGACAAAGTGCATAACCTCACACTTTCCCACCTTGTATTCGATCTGTCACTTCTTTGCTCATTCTCCCAGCCTGTCCAATTCCTTCTGCAGCCTCCCACCTTCCTCAACACAGCCTGTTCCTCCATCTTTCTCTTGTTATTGGCAATCTTAGCAGTAATGTATTCATCGTTGGGGACTCCGTAGAGAGGGACAGATCGGAGGTTCTGTGGGAACGAGAGAGACTCATGGTGGCTGTGTTGCCTCCCAGGTACTAGGGTTCATGACGTTTCTGATCGTGTTTTGCGGATCCTTGAGTGGGAGGGGGAGCAGCCCCAAGTCATGTTCCACATCGGCACCCACGACAGAGGTAGGAAGAGATTTAGAGATTTTAAGCAGAAATTCAGGGAGCTAGGGTGGAATCTTAGAGCGAGAACAAACAGAGTTATTATCTCTGGCTTGTTGCCGATGCCATGTGCAAGTGAGGCGAGGAAGTGCAAGTGAGGGAGAGAGAAGAGTTGAACACGTGGCTACAGGGTTGGTACAGGAGGGAGGCTCTTGGATCCCTGAATAATTGGGGCTCTTTCTGGGTTGGTGGGACCTTTACAAAAGGATGATCTTCACCTGAACCGGTGGTGTACCAATATCCTGGGAGGGGGAAAGTTTACTAATGTTCTGCGAGTAGGTTTAAACTAATTCAGCAGGGGTTGGGAACCAAAACTGTAGTTCAAGTATCCGGTAGGATGAGAGTTGTGAGGTCAGAACTCAGACTCCAAGATCGCAAGAATACTCCAGCAAGGCAAGAAGTTGGTTTGAAATGCGAACTTCAACATCAGGAGCATCCGGCATAAGGTGGGTGAACTTGCAGCATGGGTTTGTACCTGGGATTTCGATGTTGTGGGCATTTCAGAGATATGGCGAAAGGAGGGACAGAAATAGTTATTGCAGGTTCCGGGATTCAGATATTTCAGTAAGAACAGAGAAAATGTTAAAAGAAGGGCTGGTGTGGCATTGTTAGTCAAGGATAGTATTACAGTTGCAGAAAGGACATTTGAGGAGTCATCTGCTGAGGTAGTTAGGACTGAGGTTAGAAACAGAAGAGGAGAGGTTACCCTGTTGGAAATTTTCTGTAGGCCTCCAAATAGATCCAGAGATGTAGAGGAAAGGATAGCACAGATGATCCTCCATAGGTGCGAGAGTAACAGGGTAGTTGTTATGGGGGACTTTAACTTTCCAATTATTGACTGGGAATACTGAAGTTCAAGTACTTTAGATGGGTCAATTTTTGTGCAATGTGTGTAGGAGGGTGTCAGACACAGTGTGTAGACAGACCAACAAGGGACAAGGCTATATTTGATTTGGTACTGGGTAATGAACCTGGTAAGGTGTTAGATTTGGAGGTAGATGGTAATAGTGACCACAATTAAGTTAGTTTTACTTTATGATGAAAAGGGATAGGGATATACTGCAGGGGAATAGTTATAGCTGGGGAAAAGGCAATTATGATGCGATTAGACAAGATTTAGGATGCATAGGATGGGGAAGGAAACTGCAGGGGATGGGCACAATTGAAATGTGGAGCTTATTCAAGGACCAGATACTGCGGGTGCTTGATAAGTATATACCTATCAGGCAGGGATGAAGTTGTCGAGTGCAGGAGCCATGGTTTACGAAGGAAGTCAAATCTCTCTTCAAGGTGAAGAAAAAGGCTTTAGTTAGGATGAGATGTGATGGCTCAGTTAGGGCACTTGAGAGTTACAAGTTAGCCATGCAAGACCTAAAGAGAGAGCTAAGAAGAGCCAGGAGGGGACATGAGAAATCATTGGCAGATACGATCAAGGAAAACCCGAAAGGCTTTCTATAGCGTTATCAGGACTTAAAGAATGACAGTAAGATTAGGCCAATCAAGCATAGCAGTGGGAGGTTGTGCGTGGAGTCAGAGGAGATAGGGGAACAACTAAATGAACACTTTTTATCAGTATTTACACTTGAAAAGACAATGTTATCGAGGAGAGTACTGAGATACAAGCTATTAGATTAGATGGGATTGAAGTGCATAAGGAGGATGTGTTAGAAATTCGGGAAAGTGTAGAAATAGGTAAGTCTCCTGGGCCGGATGGGATTTATCCTAGGATTCTCTGGGAAGCCAGGGAGGAGATTGCCAAGTCTTTGGCTTTGATCTTTATGTCACCATTGTCAAGAGGAATAGTGCCAGTAGACTGGAGGATAGTAAATGTCGTTCCCTTGTTTAAGAAGGGGAGTAGAGACAACTCTGGAAATTACAGACCAGTGAGCCTTACTTCGGTTATAAGAGATAGGATTTATAATAATCTAGAAAGGAATAGGTTGATTACAGATAGACAACTTGGTTTGGTGAAGGGTAGGTCATGCCTCACAAGCCTCATTGATTACTTGAGAAGATGACCAAACAGATGGCTGAGGGTAAAGTGTTTGATGTGGTACATATGGATTTCAGTAAGGCATTTGATAAGGTTCTCCATGGTAGGCTATTGCACAAAATACGGAGCCATGGGATTGAGGGTGATTTAGTGGTTTCGATCAGAAATTGGTCAGCTGAAAGAGTCCGAGGGTGGTGGCTGATGGGAAATATTTATCCTGGAGTTCAGTTACTATTGGGGTACCGCAAGGACCTGTTTTGGGTACACTGTTGTTTCCCATTTATATAAATGACCTGGATGAGGGCATAGAAGGATAGGTTAAAAATCTGTGGATGGCACTGAGGTCGGTGGAGTAGAGGATAGTGACAAAGAAGGTTTTAGATTCCAGAGAGACATAGATAAGCTGCAGAGCTGGGGTAAAAGGTGGCAAATGGAGTTTAATGTGGAAAAGTGTGAGGTGATTCACTTCGGGAAATGTAACAGGAAAGCAGAGTACTAGGCGAATAGTAACATTCTTGGTAGTGTACTTGAGCAGAGAGATCTCTGTGCCCAGGTCATACATCCTTGAAGGTTGCCAACCAGGTTGATAAGGTTGGTAAGAAGACATACGGTGTGTTAGCTTTTATTGTAGAGGGATTGCATTTTGAAACCATTAGGTCATTTTGCTGCTGTACAAAGCTCTGGTGCGGCCACATTTGGAGTATTGTGTACAGTTCTGGTCATTGCATTATAGGAGGGATGTGGAAATATTGGAAAGGGTTCAGAGGAGATTTGCTAAGATGTTGTCTGGTATGGAAGAAAGGTCTGATGAGGAAAGGCTGAGGGTCTTGAGCCTGTTTCTTTAGAGAGAAGGTTGAGAGGTGCCTTAATTGAGACATATCAGATAATCAGAAGGTTCGATAGGGTGGAGAGTGAGAGCCTTTTTCCTCAGATGGTGATGGCTAGCACGAGGGGACATAGTTTTAAATTGAGGGGTGATAGATATAGGACAGATGTCAGAGGTAGTTTCTTTACTCAGAGTGTAGGAGGGGCACAGTATGCACTGCCTGCAACAGTAGTGGACTCGGCAACTTTAAGGGCGTTCAAATTGTCATTGGTTAGACATATGGACGAGAATGGAACAGTGTCGGTTTGACGGGCTTCAGATTGGTTCCACAGGTCGGTGCAACATCGAGGGCCGAAGGGCCTGTCCTGTGCTGTCCTGTTCTATGTTCTATGAATTCACTGTTCAAAAGTGACTTTTAAATAAAAATCGCTGAACTGACAACTCAAATCTATTTCCTTCTGCTTTAGAGTACAAATTCTCAAACTGTGTCACAAAGTTTCAACAGGGTTAACCAGGCAGAGCCTTGCGTTTCAACACTGGTCCGAGACCATTGATGATGTGGGCAATGTGTGACTATAAAATTGATGAAGTCTGGAAGATTTGTAGGGATGGTGTCAAACAGTGAGTGAGGGGATTCTGTCAGGAGGTAGATGGGATGAACTGAGTTTACCCACTCACTCTGTACTTCCCTGAAAGCTGCCAGCCTTGTCTATTCCATGGGAACTGGTGAAGGCCATTCAACTCTGTTCGAGATTCAAAGAGTCATAGAGTCATAAAACATGGAAACAGACCCTTCAGCCCAACCCGTCCATGCCAAACATTATCCCAAACTAAACTAGTCCCACCTGCTTGTTCCTGGCTCATATCCCTCCAAATCTTTTCTATTCACATACTTATCCAAATGTCTTTTAAACATTGTTACTATGCCCACATCCACTACTTCCTCAGGAAGTTCATTCCACAGCCGAACCACCCTCTGTGTAAAAATGTTGCCCCTACTGTCTGTCTTAAATCTCTTTCCTCTCACTTTAAAAATGTGCACCCAGTATTGAACCTTCCATCCGTGGGAAAAGGCACTTACCATTCATTGTCGTATTCTGCCATTCAGTAAGATCAAGGTCCAACTCCATCTATCTGCCTTTGGCCCATATCCCTTCATCCCTTTGCTTAATAAACATATATCCATTAACAACTGATCCAGCATCCACTGCCATTTGTGGAAGAGAGTTCCAAACTTCTCCCATCCTTTGTGTGTGGGAGTGCTTCCGAACAATTCTCCTGAACACTCTGGACCTCATTTTCAGACTCCATTTTCCCCAAGCAGTGGGAATATTATATCATAGAATCCTTACAGTGTGGGAGCAGGCCATTCAGCGCCTTTAGCCCTCACTGACTCTCTGAAAATCATTTCTCCTAGACCAACCCTATTACCCAATTCTTGTGTTTCCCAAAGCTAATCCACATAACCTGCACATTCCTGCTCACTATGGCCAAGTTGCTTAACCTGTACATCTTTGGATTGTGGGAGGAAGCCGGAGCCCCCAAAGGAAGCCCACGCAGACATGGGGAGAATGTGCAAACTCCACACAGACAGTTGCCCGAGGATTGAATTGAACCTGGGTCCCTGGCACTGTGAGGCAGCAGTGCTTCCCACTGAGCCATGTATCTTTACCTACCCTGTCTTTTGCTGTTATTATCTTGAAGATTGCAATCAGATCATGCCTTAACCTTCTAAATTCTAGACAAAACTAGCCTCATTTCTAAAATCACTTCACTTCATATCACCCATGCAGTTCAGGTGTTGTTCTGAGACACCTATACTGTACTCCCTCTGAGGCCAACCTCTCCTTCTGAAGGTGTGGTGCCCAGATTTTCTCATTTTTTTTCCATTTTCCTGAAGCTCTCTGTGAATAACGGGGGCTGGGGAGTCGCTTTCCAGCAAAATACTCCTGTGAGGGGGTGGGAATGTTATACAGGAAACTTGGCGTGAAAATCAGACCCACACGCGTTCACACACACACATCATTAAACCCCGCCCGCACACACATCATTACACACACCCCCACACACACATCATTACACCCCCCCCCACACACACACATACTCTCTTCATCTCTCACACTTACATATACACAGACATATACTCACCCACACACACACACACATCATTACACCCCCACACACACATCATTACCCCATCCACCCACACAAACATTATTACAACCCCCACACACACACATCATTACACCCCCACACACATTGTTACTGCCCCCACACACACGCATCATCACCTCCCACACACATACTCTCTTCTTCTCTCACTCTCACATATACACAGACATATACTCACACACACGCATCATTACATCCCCCCACACACACATACTCTCTTCATCTCTCACATACACACAGAGATATACTCACACACACGCACGCACACACACATCATTACAACCACCACACACATACATTATTACACACACATCATTACACCCCCACACAAACATACACTCTTCATCTCTCACACTCACATACACAGACATATACTCACACACACGCACACACACATCATTACACCCCCCCCACACACAAAATTACCCCCCAAAACACAGCATTACCCCCACACACACATGCACACACGCATTATTACATCCCCCACACTCACACACATTACATCTCCCCACACACACATACTCTCTTCATCTCTCACACTCACATACACACAGAAATATACTCACAAACACGCACGCATCATTACACACCCCACACACACTTTCACACACACTCACAAACATGCACACACTCTGTCTCACAAACTCTCACACACATATACTCACACACATTCTCTCTCACACATTCTTGAACACACACTATCTCACACACGCACACATTCCTTCAGTATTTCATGTTAAAGTGAAACTTGTGCCTGTCGTAATGATGAAAACGATGATCCACCATGTGTGATGGTGGGACTTGGTGAAGTCTGAATCAAACACAGTGACAGGAATTCCATCCTCAGTTCTGTTTGCCTGTGCCACCACCTCTGGCATCCTATTACACACCACCCTCTGTGTCAAAGAAATTTTATATCATTGCCTCTCACCTTAAACCTTTTCTCTCTAGTTTTAGACTTCCCTACCACGGGGAAAATCTCTCAGCTATCTACCTTCTGGATGTAGGATTGCTCGCTGAGCTGGAAGGTTCATTTTCAGACGTTTCGTCACCATGCTAGGTAACATCTTCAGTGAGCCTTCGGATGAAGCACTGCTGCCGTTTCCTGTTTTTGATTAATATATTTGGGTTTCCTTGGGTTGGTGATTTCATTTCCTGTGGTGACGTCATTTCCAATGGTGATGTCATTTCATATTCTTCTTCTCAGGGGGTGGTAAATGGGGTCCACGTCAATGTGTTTGTTGTTAGAGTTCCGGTTGGAATGCCATGCTTCTAGGAATTCTCATGCGTGCCTCTACTTGGCTTGTCCTGGGATGGATGTGTTGTCAGTCAAAATGGTGTCCTCCATTATCTGTACGTAAGGATACTCGTGAGAGAGGGTCATGTCTTTTTGTGGCTAGTTGATGTTCATGTTTTCTGGGGGAGAGATTTCTGCCTGTTTGTCCAATGTAGTGTTCATGTACAGTATTTTGTAATTGACATTAGTTTTGCTTGTTGCCTGTGAAGGGTCTTTCAAGTTCATTAGCTGCTGTTTTAGTGTGTTGGTGGGTTTTTGGCTACCATGATGCCAAGGGGTCTGAGTAGTCCGGCAATCATTTCTGAGATGTCTTTGGTGTAGGGGAGAGTGGCGAGGGTTTTGGGACGCGTTTTGTCTACTTGCTTGGGTTTGTGCTGAGAAATTGGCGGACTATGTTCATTGGATATCCATTCTTTTTGAATGCGCTGTATAGGTGTAGACTCCACCCAAGAATTCCTGAAGACCATCAAAGACACCCAAGATAGAAGAGGATGAAATTATGGTCTCTTTTGATGCAACAGCCCTGTTTACATCAATCAAAATCAACCTGGCCAAAGAAACACTGACTACACTATTAGAAGACCCAAAGACACATACACAAAACACCACCAACTTCATCAGCAAGGACAGTAGTGGACCTAAGCCTTGCCACACACTTCACCTTCAACAACAAAACCTACAGACAAACCAAAGGAACACCCATGGGATCTCTGATATCAGGATTCTTCGCAGAAGCAGTAATGCAGAGACTTGAACAAACAGCTCTGCCAACCATCCAACCCAAACTTTGGGTCTGCGACATGGAAGACACATTTGTCATTACTAAAAGGAGCATTTAGAAGAAACCTTCAAGACCATCAATAATACCGTTATTGGCATAAATTCACTAAAGAGGGGGAAAGCAATAATAAACTGCCATTCCTAGATGTCACAGTGGACGGAACAGCCAATGGGCAACTTCAAACCAGCATCTACAGGAAAACAACACACACGGACCGTATATTGAACTACAGAAGTAATCATCCCAACACCCACAAACGAAGCTGCATCAGGACATTATTTCATTCATGTTAGGCTAATGCAAAAAATACGGAGGAATCGCATTGAGGGTGAGTTGGAGGTTTATATTAGGAATTGGCTGACTGGAAGAAGACAGAGGGTAGTAGTTGATGGTAAAGGTTCATCTTGGAGTGCAGTTACTAGCGGTATTCTGCAAGGATCTGTTTTGGGACCATTGCTGTTTGTCATTTTTATAAATGACCTGGAGGAGGGGCTAGAAGGTTGGGTGAGCAAGTTTGCGGATGATACGAAAGTCGGTGGAGTCGTTGACAGTGAGGAAGGATGTGGCAGGTTACAGCGGGATATAGATAAGCTGCAGAGCTGGGCAGAAAGGTGGCAAATGGAGTTCAATGTAGGTAAGTATGAGGTGATTCACTTTGGGATGAATAACAAAAAGATGGGGTACTGGGCTCATGGTCGGATACTTGGTCGTATGGATGAGCAGAGGGATCTTGGTGTCCATGTCCACAGATCTCTGAAAGTTGGCACCCTGGTAAATAGTGCTGTGAAGAAGGCATATGGCGTAATGGCTTTTATTGGTAGAAGAATTGAGTTCCGGAGCCCTGAGGTCATGTTGCAGTTGTATAAGACTCTGGTGCGGCCGCATCTGGAGTATTGTGTGCAGTTTTGGTCGCTATGCTATAGGAAGGATGTGGTGGCACTGGAACGGGTGCAGAGGAGGTTTACCAGGATGTTGCCTGGTATGGACGGAAGATCGTATGAGGAAAGACTGAGACACTTGGGGCTGTTTTCATGGGAGAAAAGAAGGTTTAAGGGTGACTTGATAGAGGTGAAGAAGACGATTAGGGGTTCAGATAGGGTTGACCATGAGAACCAATTTCCACGTATGGAGTCAGCTATTACGAGGGGGCATATCTTTAAATTAAGGGGTGGTAGGTATAGGGCAGATGTTAGGGGTAGATTCTTTACTCAGCGAGTCGTGAGTTCATGTAATGCCCTACCAGTAGCAGTGGTGGACTCTCCCTCTTTATCAGCATTTAAACGGGCATTTGATAGGCATATGGAGGATAGTGGGCTAGTGTAGGTTAGGTGGGCTTGGATCAGCGCAACATCGAGGACTAAAGGGCCTGGACTGCGCTGTATGTTTCTATGTTCTATGTTCTAAATACCCAGGACAAGATGGGATCTATCCCAAGTTGCTGAGTGAGGCAAGAGAACAAATAACTGGGACCCTGATAGATATCTTTGTAACATCCCTAAACACAGATTAGACGCCGGAAGACTGGAGAGTTGCTCATGTTGCCCCCCTGTACATAGGGATATTCCAGATAACTGCAGACCAGTGAACCTGCTGTCAGTGGTGGGAAAGTTGTTGGTGAAGTACTGAGGGATAAAATCTATTTATATTTAGTAAAGAATGAGCTTATCAGTGATAGGCAATTTGGTTTTGTGGGGGGTAGATCGCACATTACCAAATTAATAGAGTTCTTTGAGGAAGGGACCAAGCTGATAGATAAAGGAAAGGTTCTAGATGTCATATATTTGGAATTTCGTAAGGTGTTTGATAAGGTTCCCCGTAGTACACTAATGGAGAAAATGAAGTCACATGGTGTGCAGGGTGTTCTAGCTAGGTGGATAAAGAACTGGTTGAACAACAGGAGACAGAGTAGTAGTTGAAGGCAGTTTCTCGAAATGGAGAAAGGTTTTCCATAGGGGTCAGTGCTGGGGCCACTGTTGCTTGTAATATACAAAAATGATGTGGAAGAGGGCATTATTAGATTGAGCAGTGATTTTGCAGATGACACGAAGATTGGTGGAGTATCAGAAAGTAGAGGGAACTGTCAGAGAATACAGAAGAATATAGATAGACTGAAGATTTGGGCGGAGAAGTGGCAGATGGAGTTCAATCCGGGTAAAAGAGCCTTGGGAGAAGTTGATGAGCAGAGAGATTTGGGAGTTCAGGTCCATTACACCCTGAAGGTGGCTGCACAGGAGGATAGCGTGGTCAAGAAGGCATATGGTATGCGTGCCTTCATCAGACAGGGTATTGAGTATAAGTGCTGGCAAGTCATGTTAAAATTGCACAAGACATTGGTTTGGCCGCATTTAGAATACTGTGTACAGTTCTGGTCGCCACATTACCAGAAGGATGTGGACGCTTTGGACAGGGTGCAGAGAAGGTTTACGAGGATTTTAACTGATATGGAAGGTGCTAGCTATGAAGAGAGGTTGAGCAGGTTAGGAATGTTTTCATTAGAAAAAAGGAGATTGAAGGGGAACCTGATTGAGATCTATAAAATTATGAAGGGTATAGACAGAGTGGATAGAGATAAGCGTTTTCCCAGCGTGAAGGATTCAATAACGAGAGGACACGTGTTTAAGGTGACAGGTGAACAGTTTAAGGAGATATATGCGCAGAAAATACTTCACACAAAGGGTGAAAGGTGTCTGGAACTCGTTGCCAGCAGAGCTAGGAGAGGCAGGTATGGTGGATCCATTTAAGATGCATTTGGACAGATGCATGAGGAGATGGTGAGCAGAGGGATGCAGATGCTTAGAAATTGGGTAATACGTTTAGGCAGTGGGTTTCGATCAGCTCAGGCTTGGAGGGCCAAAGGGCCTGCTCCTGGGCTGTAAATTTTCTCTCTTATTTTTGTTCTTTATTTCAACCATCCCCATTCTTTGCAGTTTCCTTCCCCATCCTATGCATCTTAAATCTTGCCTAAGTGCTCGTAATTGCCTTTCCCCCAACTATCACTCTTGGCCTGGGTGAAATGGACACAGAAGACTGAAAAGCAATTTCCCCAGAGCAGAACGTTTAATTGCAATCGCTTAAAACAATGAGCATACTTCCTGGGACAGAGAGAAAAGGACATAAAGAAAGAAATGAGGTTGTCAGTTTCTCATCTCTGGATGACCACATCTCCTAAGGGAAAAACAGGAGTCAGTGTGGAAAAGTAGAGAGGCCAAGGAGTATAGTGAGAAAGTTGAAAAGGACAATAGGGGAGAGTTAAAACAGGACTGTGGTAAGATCATGATCTCTAATCAAACCAGGCTCAACCATGATGATGCTGAAGAGACCCAGTCCCAAGACTGGTCTCTGCAATGGTACATTGTAAGGCAGGTCCAGGACCAAGGTCAATGACACTCCACACCTCCGATCCTACACTCAAGCGCCCTTAGTGTTCCTATTGCAAAACACAACAGGCGGCACAATGGCTCAGTGGTTAGCACTGCTGCCTCACAGCGCCAGGGAGCCAGATTCGATTCTAGCCTTGCGCGACTGTCTATGTGGAGTTTGCACATTCTCCGCGTATCTGTGTGGTTTTGCTCTGGGTACTCTGGTTTCTATCCAAAGGTGTGCTTGTCTGGTGATTTGGCCACGCTAATTTGCCCAGAGTACGAGGTGCATTAGTCGGGGGTAAATATAAGGTAGGGGAATGGGTCTAGGTAGGTTCCTCTTCCCTGGGTCTGTGTGGACTTGTTGGGAGAAGGGTCTGTTTCCATACTTTAGGGAATCTAACCTAACATCTGCTCCAAAGGGGCAGGCAGAAGTGGACCAGTCCATAAGCTCCCTATGAACACATTTACTGGTCCAGACAGCCAGACCATCCATGTCTACTGGACCCGGATACACTCCGAGTTATGCGGTATAGTCGAAATAAGGCCCAGACCAAAATCAAAAATTGAGGATAACCAACAAAAGTTAGAGATCATGTGCGAAAGCCACATCTCAGATTGTGAGGACATCGAGCTGATGATGGATGCGTATTTGGGCACCAATAAATGGAGACAAGTTAAGGGCAAAAGTAACTGGCCAGAGGGCCCTCGGAACAAACACACTCCAGACAATTTTGGGAAGGATTACAGAAATCTCCAGGTGAGAGATACCCAAAAAGCGTTAATTGGGGAAAGATACTGGGGAAAGGAGCTCAGAAATGGACTGAGGAGAGCCAGGAGAGGGCACGAAAAAGGCTTGGCAGGAAAGATTAGGGAGAAACCAAAAGTATTTTACTCATACATGAGGAATAAGCGAATGATCAGGGAGAAGGCAGGTACTCTAGCGACTCAGCCAACGTTGTCTCTCTCATTTGCTGCAGGTAAGGATGGCCTGAGGCATGGAACATTGGTGAAACCGAGCAGAGGATACAGCAATGGATGAATGGGCACCGCACAACAATCAACAGACAGGAGTGTTCCCTCCCAGTTGGAGAACACTTCAGCGGTCCAGGGCATTCAACCTCAGACCTTCGGGTGACCATCCTCCAAGGCAGACTTCAGGACAGTCAACAGCGAAAAGTGGCCGAGCAGAAGCTGATTGCGAAGTTCAGTAACCATAGGGAGGGACTCAACCGGGACCTTGGGTTCATATCACACTACAGGTGACCACCATTGCAAGAGACACACACGCAAACACTCCTACGCACACACACACACATACACGTGTGCACACACACGTGCACAGACACACATACACTCCTACAGACACACACACTCCCACACTCACACATGCACCCTCTCACAGACTTATACACCTTTACACTCACACACACATATAACTCTCACACTCACAACCCCCACCACAGACACACACACACATAAAGACAAACACAAAACCACATGCACACATACACATATTTTTGTGGGGTGAATTTGTACTTATAGAGTTACATTGTACTTTGCTCGAAAACTGCATGAATCCATGTAAGACTTTGTTAATTCACTTTTTTTTTCGATTAGAATCAGTCTAAACATTATGGCACAGACAGGGAACACAGAGGGCTAACACCTTCAACATCTTAACATCTTATTTGGCTGACCCCAATTGTTACAGATAACCTGAGAATGTAACTTTTAAAAAACTTTGTGATTTACATATAAAAGAAGTGAAATTAACATGGTCATTCTAACCGGTGAGAGATTTAACAAACAATCAAGGTATTTTTCAATGTATAATTTCAGTTACATCGCACTGGCATTTTTTGCTATAAATTCTGTGTCTTACAATGTGTACTCCACATCCACCTGATGAAGGAGCAGCGCTCTGAAAGCTAGTGCTTCCACTTAAACTTGTTGGACTATAACCTGGTGTTGTATGATTTTTAACTTTGTACACTCCAGTCCAACACCGGCATCTCCAAATTACGATCATGGAGAAGGTAGGGCCAGTCAGGGAATATATCTAATATCTCGAATGAGTTATAAAGTAAGTTTAAGATTAATGGGTCGTCTTAGAGAAAGAATAAATGAACAAAGAACAAAGAAAAATTACAGCCCAGGAACAGACCCTTCAATACTCCAAGCCTGAGCCGATCCAAATCCATCCACTTCCTAAGCATTTGTATCCCTCTGCTCCCCACCTACTCATGTATCTGTTCAGATGCATCTTAAATGAATCTACCATGCCTGCCTTTACTATCTCTGCTGGCAATGCATTCCAGGCACCCACCATCCTCTGTGTAAAGTACTTGCCGCGTATGTCCCCCTTAAACTTTTGACCTCTCACCTTGAACACGTGACCTCTTATTATTGAACCCCTCACCCTCTAAAAACTTATCTCTATCCAGCCTGTCTATACCCTTCATGCTTTTGTAGATCTCAAATAGGTCCCCCCATCAATCTCCTTTTTATCTAATGAAACAATCCTAACCTACTCAACCTCTCTTCATAGCTAGCACCTTCCATACCAGGCAACATCCTCGTAAACCTTCTCTGCACCCTCCCCAAAGCGTCCACATCATTTTGGTAATGTGGCGACCAGAACTGTACACAGTATTCTAAATGCCGCCGAACCAATGTCTTGTACAATTTTAACATGACCTGCCAGCTCTTTTCCTCAATACCCCGTCCAATGAAGGCAAGCATACCCGAAGCCTTGTTGACCACTGTATCCACCTGGGCAGACACCTTCAGGGTGCAATGGACCTGAACTCCAAGATCTCTCTGCTCATCAACTTTTCCCAAGACTTTTTGTTTACAGCATAGTTTGCTCTAAAATTAGACTTGCCAAAATGCATCACCTCACATTTGCCTAGATTGAACTCCATCTGCCACTTCTGCGCCCAACTCTCCAGACTATCTATATTCTCCTGTATTCTTTGACAGTCCACTAGGCTTACTGCTACTCCACCAATCTTCGTGTCATCTGCAAATTCACTGACCAGGCCAACAATGCCCTCTTCCAGATCATTTGTGTAAATTACAAGCAACAATGGCCCCAGCACTGATCCCTGTGGAACATCATTGGTCGTTGAAACTTTCTTGCTGGAACAGCACAGCAGGTCAGGCAGCATCCAGGGAACAGGAGATTCGAGGTTTCGGGCACAGGCCCTTCCTCAGGAATGAGCAGAGAGTGTTCAGCAGGAGAAGATAAAAGGTAGGGAGGAGGGACTTGGAGCAGGGGCGTTGGAAATGTGATCGGTGGAAAGAGGTCAAGGTGAGGGTGATAGGTCGGAGTAGGATGGAGGCGGAGAGGTCAAGAAGAAGACTGCAGGTCAGGAAGGCGGTGCCGGGCTGGAGTGATTCGGCTGAGACAAGGTGGGGGGAGGGGGGATGAAGAAACTGGTGAAGTCCAAGTTCATCCCCTGTGGTTGGAGGGTTCCCAGTCGGAAGATAAGACGCTCCTCCTCCTACCGTCGCGTTGTTGTGGTTTGGCGGTGGATGAGTCCAATGACCTGCATATCCTCGGTGGAGTGGGAGGGGGAGTTGAAATGCTGTGCTACAGGGTGGTTGGGTTGGTTCGTCCGGGTGGCCCAGAGGTGCTCTCTGAATCGCTCCGCAAGTAGGCGGCCTGTCTCCCCAATATCGAGGAGGCCACACCGGCTGCAGCGGATGCAGTAGCCTCATAACCATCCATAACCTCATCACCTCAGGGGACCTCCCATCCACCGCCTCCAACCTCATAGTCCCACAACCCCGCACCGCCCGTTTCTACCTCCTGCCCAAAATCCACAAACCTGACTGCCCCGGACGACCCATCGTCTCAGCCTGCTCCTGCCCAACCGAACTCATCTCGGCATACCTCGACACGGTCCTGTCCCCATTAGTCCAAGAACTCCCCACCGACGTTCGTGACACCACACACGCCCTCCACCTCCTCCAGGATTTCCGCTTCCCCGGTCCCCAACGCCTCATCTTCACCATGGACATCCAGTCCCTGTACACCTCCATCCCCCATCACGAAGGACTCAAAGCACTCCGCTTCTTCCTTTCCCGCCGTACCACCCAGTACCCTTCCACCGACACCCTCCTTCGACTGACCGAACTGGTCCTCACCCTGAACAACTTTTCTTTCTAATCCTCCCACTTTCTCCAAACAAAAGGAGTAGCCATGGGCACCCGCATGGGCCCCAGCTATGCCTGCCTCTTCGTAGGGTATGTGGAACAATCCATCTTCCGCAACTACACTGGCCCGACCCCCCATCTTTTCCTTCGCTACATTGATGACTGTACCGGCGCTACCTCGTGCTCCCACGAGGAGGTTGAACAGTTCATCCACTACACTAACACCTTCCACCCCGACCTCAAATTCACCTGGACAGTCTCGGACTCCTCCCTCCCCTTCCTAGACCTTTCTGTTTCTATCTCAGGCGACCAAATCAACACGAACATCTACTACAAACCAACCGACTCCCACAGCTACCTGGACTACACCTCCTCCCATCCTGCCCCCTGTAAAAACGCCATCCCATTCTCCCAATTCCTTCGTCTCCGCCGCATCTGCTCCCAGGAGGACCAGTTCAAAATACGTACAACACAGATGGCCTCCTTCTTCAAGGACCGCAATTTCCCCCCCGACGTGGTCGACGGTGCCCTCCACCGCATCTCCTCCACTTCCCGCTCCTCCGCCCTTGAGCCCCGCCCCTCCAACCGCCACCAGGACAGAACCCCACTAGTCCTCACTTACCACCCCACCAATCTCCATGTACAGCGCATCATCCGCCGTCACTTCCGCCACCTCCAAACAGACCCCAGCACCAAGGATATATTTCCCTCCCCTCCCCTATCAGCTTTCCGTAGAGACCACTGCCTCCGCGACTCCCTTGTCAGATCCACACCCCCCACCGACCCAACCTCCACTCCCGGCACCTTCCCTTGCAACCGCAGGAGGTGCAACACTTGCGCCCACACCTCCCCCCTCACTTCTCTCCAAGGCCCCAAAGGAAACTTCCATATCCGCCACAGATTCACCTGCACTTCCACCCACATCATCTACTGCATCCGCTGCAGCCGGTATGGCCTCCTCTATATTGGGGAGACAGGCCGCCTACTTGCGGACCGATTCAGAGAGCACCTCTGGGCCACCCAGACGAACCAACCCAACCACCCTGTAGCACAGCATTTCAACTCCCCCTCCCACTCCACCGAGGATATGCAGGTCATTGGACTCATCCACCGCCAAACCATAACAACGCGACGGTCGGAGGAGGAGCGTCTTATCTTCCCATTGGGAACCCTCCAACCACAGGGGATGAACTTGGACTTCACCAGTTTCTTAATCCCCCCTCCCCCACCTTGTCTCAGCCGAAACCCTCCAGCCCGGCACCGCCTTCCTGACCTGCAGTCTTCTTCTTGACCTCTCCGCCTCCATCCTACTCCGACCTATCACCCTCACCTTGACCTCTTTCCACCTATCACATTTCCAACGCCCCTCCTCCAAGTCCCTCCTCCCTACCTTTTATCTTCTCCTGCTGAACACTCTCTGCTCATTCCTGAGGAAGGGCCTGTGCCCGAAACGTCGAATCTCCTGTTCCCTGGATGCTGCCTGACCTGCTGTGCTGTTCCAGCAATAAAGTTTCAACTTTGATCTCCAGCATCTGCAGACCTCACTTTCTCCTCGAACATCATTGGTCACCTTTCTCCATTTCGAGAAACTCCATTCAACTACTACTCTCTGTAACCAGTTGCTCAACCAATTCTTTATCCACCTAGCTAGAACACTCTGCACACCATGTGACTTCACTTTCTCCATTAGTTTACCATGGGGAACCTTCTCAAACGTCTTAGTAAAGTCCATGCATATGACATTTCCAGCCCTTCCTTCATCTATCAGCTTGGTCACTTGCTCAAAGAACTCGAAGTTAGTAAGGCACGATCTAAACCACACAAAACGATATTGCCTATCAGTGATAAGCCCATTCTTTTCCAAATATAAACAGATTTTATCCCTCAGTACCTTCTCCAGAAACTTTCCCAAGACTGACATCAGTGTGAAGCATGTTTTGCCTGAAGCAAACAGAAATGTTTGACTTCTGTTTCAAAACATTATGCGATAATTTACCATGTGCTACAGATCCCTTCAGATATCTGGAATTAGATTGGCAGTAATAATTAAATAGCAACATTGGATGAGATTGAACAATTAGCAATCGACAGTGGTAGCAGAAGCAAAACAAATTGGAATAATGGGTTGTAATGGAATTGATGTTAACGTGTATCTGAGTGGAAAGGAAGTTTTGGTGAGAGTATTAAACTGACAGCTTTCTCTTAGTGATGTTTGTGTCCTTGTCTTTCCTGGTGAACTTGGTGATCGAGCAGAGTCACATCGCTCTGGACTGGACCTTGTCTGAGAAAGGTGGCACCTGTGCCCTGATAGATCAGGAATGTTGCACCTGCATCCCTGATAACTCCGAAGAAATCACTAACCTGGCTGAGCATATCCGAAAGGAACTGGGCAAGTTACGTGAACTCAATGATTGCTGGGGATTTGTTAGTTGGTTGAGCAGTATTTTTGGAAATTGGGGAATCTCAATCAGTGGGGTCTTGGGATACTGCTCCTGATTGTAATTGTTTTGGTTCTAGTAGTGTGTATCAGGACCCTTTGCACCAGCTACGGTGTAATGCAAGCTACAGTCAGCGCTATGGTTCAACTGTGATAATCCTGGATATCGAATTCCAAAGACTGTCTCAGATTGACATTTAAGGTTGTCCTTTCAGGGCAAAAGGGGGGAGTGTGGAAAAGTTATATTGAAACCGAGAAATGTACAGATGAATCCTTGTGTTGCTGTGCGGGTATTTACATATTTTTTACCACAGGTCACATAGGTCTACCCAGCCTGTTACACTAAAGCAAGAAAAGAGAAAACTCTAAACCACACTCAACTGCAGAAGTTTAATGGAGATGACCTATTAAGGAATAACTCTTCTTAATGTTCGTGATCAAAAAGTAATCGGTCAATAAGAAGAAACTAAATATGATTGAAATGGGCGTGTGTATAGTAATGTGATTGTAATTGCATGTGTTGTGCTAAATATGCTTGGGACCTTGCTGTCTGACTCTCATTGCCTGCAATAAAAGGAACTGTGTGTGAAATGTACTGTTGTTTGGCTGATCACTTCTTCAACAATGTAACCCCTACATCCTCAACACTTTTCAATATCATCCCATGGATCCTCCCAGTCAAGAGTTTGAGTCTCCTCATCACTATCATTCTGGACTGTAGGTGTATTTAAGACCATGATTTTATCACTGCCGACTCTATTGACCATTATGACTTTCCTCCTACTCTCGTCGACTTCTCTACTTTTCCACACTGAATCCACCAATCTCTTATTACATTTCGCCAGTAAAGAATGAGAAACTGACCACCCAATTTCAGTCTTTTTCTCCTTCTCCATTTATCCTAGGACATCTGCTGGTTGTTTCAGACAATTCCAATTAAAGGTACCATCAGGAGAAACGGTTTCCCAGTGTTCTAGGTTAATTTCACCCGCTGGTCGACAAATATTATGAAATCCGGCCCAAAATGGATATACATGTATGTTAGAGGTGTTCCCTTCTGAGGGTGAGCCTCTTGAGAGACATTGTTTCCCATTTTCCCAACTGGTTGATTTACGCCAATAATGAGCCTGTTGCTTCAACTGAAGTCTTATTGACAGAAAACATATCAATTTCAACCCTTGGAAACACTGCAGACCAATCACATATTGCTTTCGCAATATGTCATTGAGCAGTAGCTCATTTGCCTTAAATTCTGTTTTGCAGTTTGAGTGGGATTTAAAACTTCCTCTTATTTTCTACGGGATGCACTGTCACTGGAAAGGGTGCCGAGGAGGTTCACTAGTTTGATTCCAGAATTGACTGGATTTGTTTAAGAGGAGTGACAGAGTGGACTGGGATGAAATTCAGTGGAATTAAGAAGAACGAGGGGGATCTTATCAAAACATATAAAATTATGACGGGAACAGATAAGATAGAAGCAGGGAGGATGTTCCCAATGGTGGCAGATGCGAAGACTAGAGGGCATAGCCTCAAAATTAGGGGTAGCAGATTTAGGACAGAATTGAGGAGGAACGTCTTCACCCAGAGAGCTGTGAATTTGTGGAATTGCCTGTCCAGTGAAGTAGTTGAGGCTACCTTGGTGAGTGTTATTAAAGTTAATCTAGATAATTTTTTGAATTGTAAAGGAATTAAAGCTTATGGTGAGGAGGTGGATATGTGAAGCTGAAAGATCAGCCATGATTTTATTGATGGCAGAGTAGGCTCCAAGGACCAGCTGGCTTACTTCTGTTCCTAGTTCTGTTGTTCTTACCTGTTTTACCTGGAACAAGTTGTGATAAGCACATAATTGCATAGCAACATCCGTTTTTGTTTGTACATTACTGTCACAATGTGGTTTATAATGTCTTCTTATCGAACTGAAGGTGATAAGGAGCAAGGTGTGGTTAGATTATGTGACAAGCTGCATGACTTTGTGCTTGTCAGTCTTGTTTCTTCAGAGTTATCAGGGATGTAGGTGCAACATTCCCGACCTTCGAGGGCACACGTGTCAACTTTCTCAGCTAAGATCCAGTCCAGAGTGATGTGATTCTGCAAAGAGGCGACTCGTTATCATCATACATGGACTCAAAATTCCCCAGTTCTTATTCCTGAGGTATCTGTAAATGATTTCTTTTTTGTTTTGTTTTACTTCTTTCAATTCAGCTGACTATCACTGCTTTAAGTCAACTTCTCTATGGATTATGTGTCAGTGTCTTATTGTTGAAAGCATGCTCTTCCAAGCCACACTAACCTGTTTGTCAAGTAAATGTACATGTCTGAGGCCCATTCTTCAATGTAATCTTATTTTTAAACCAAGCATTCACTCATATTTATTACTTCACTTCTGCACACCTACATCAGCATACCAAGACCACGTGACACATTCTTGACTCTCATCTGATCTCCGAAAAAAGATCTCCGAAATTTGACTTATCTCAGCACCTACAGTGACGCTGCCTCAGCTAGTGGCTCGATCACAACATTCACCAGGAAAAACATGGCAAAAAATCATCACTGAGGGAAAGCTGTCCGTTTAGTACTCTCACCTAATCTTTATTTTCACTAAAATACATGACCGGCTCAACACAGACATCCACTACAAACCCACGGACTCCCACAGCTACCTGGACTACACCTCCTCCCACCCTGCCTCCTGTAAAAATGCAATGCCATACACCCAATTCCTCCATCTCTGCCACACTTGCTCCCAGGAGGACCAATTCCACTGTAGAATATCCCAGATGGCCTCCTTCTTCAAAGACCACAATTTCCCCTCCTGCATGGACGAAGATGCCTTCCAGCGTGTCTCCTCCACTTCCTATATCTCCGCCCTTGAACCACCCCTCCAATAGCAACAAGGACAGAAACCTCCCTGACCCATATTCTATCCCACCAACTTCTGTACACATCGCATCATCCTGCACCATTGACACCACCTGCAATCAGTCCTCACCATCAGGGATATATTTCCCTCCCCACACCTATCTGCATTTCGCAGAGATCATCTTCTCTGCGACTCCCTTGTCAGGCCCATGCCCCTCACCAACCCACTCCCCGCTCCTGCCACATTCCCTGCCATTGCAAGAAATTCAAATCCTGCACCCACACCTCCTGCCTCATTTCCGTCCAAGGCCCTAAAGGATCCTTCCACATCCATCAGAAATTTGTCTGTACTGCCACATAGGTCAGCTACTGCATACGTTGCATACAATGTGGTCTCCTCTACACTGGGGAGACAGAACGCCATCTTGCAGATCATTTCAGGAACATTTCTGGGACACCCGCATTTAACCAACTCCACCGCCCTGTGGCTGAACACATTAACTCACCTCCCACTCTGCCAAGGATATGCAGGTCCTGGGCCTCCTCTATCGCCAAACGCTAACCACTTGGAGGAAGAATACCTCATCTTCCACCTTAGGACCCTGCAACCACACAGGATCAATGTGGATTTTTCCAGTTCCCCCATTTACCTGCCCCTACCTTATGCCATTCCCAACCTTTCAACTTGCCACCGCCCTCTTGAATGGTCCTACCTGTCCATCTTCCTTTCCACCTATCTGCTCCTCCATCCTCTCTGACCTATCACTGTCACCTCCGCCTTCATCCACCTACCACTTTCACAGCTACCTCTGCTCCCGGCCCCACCCCTTCCCTTTTGTCACTCTGCGCCCCCTCCATCCCAGCCCACAAGCCTCATTTCTGATTAAGGGCTTATGCTGAAACGTTGACTCTCCTACTCCCCACTGGCTGTGTTTTTCCAGCACCATACTCTTCGACGTTGTTACCTTTAATCAGCATTTCAACCCATTATTCTGACTTGCTTTTATTCTGACACTTCTCTCTATCACTAATTGCTTAATTATATCCAATTTTGCTATTCAATTATTACCACCAATCTAATCCCAGGCGTCTGGAGAGATCTGTGGCCCAAGGTAAATCATTTTGTAATAGGTAAAAATGAAGTCAAACATATCTGTTTGATTAAAAAATATATATTTTGTTTGTTCTTTCTCGAAGATGACCCATAAATCTTAAACTTCCATTATAACTCAGTCTAGCGATTTGATATACTTCTGTGCAAAATTATCCAAACTCAAATTCTGTTATGAGGTTCCTTACAACAGTAGTTACTTTCTTTTATTTTATACATTTTTTAATCATTTGCTCAACAACTTGTGGAGGTTTACCGAGATGGCGAAATAGGGTTGTGACCTGTGTTGGAGTAATGGTAAACCAATCAGGAGAGAAGATAAAATAAATTTGAATTTGTTGGAAATGTCGGTCCAGAGTGTCTGAATATTTATGAAGTAAAGGAAATCGCTTGGAGTCGCCTACAGGAACCAGACAAAAGGGGTCAGAGTCCATCCAGAGAGAATGGGTTAGAGTCCCCCAAGAGAGAAGGGGTTTGAGGCACCCCAGAGGGAATGGGCTAGAATTCTGACAGAGAAAAGGGGAGAAAATCCTCCAGACAAAAGGGATTAGAGTCTGCTCAGAAGCGTGTCTGTTTGTGTGTGTGTGTGTGTGTGTGTGTGTGAGTGTGTGTGTATGTGCATGTGTGTGTGTGTGTGTGTGTGTCTGTGCGTGTGTGTGTGTATGTGCGTGTGTGTGTGAGTGTGTGTGTGTGTATGTGTGTGTATGTGAGTGTGTGTGTGTGTGTGTGTGTATGTGTGTATGTGTGTGTGTGTGTGCGTGTGTGTGTGTGTGTGTCAGTCAGTGAGATATTCTACATCAGCTGGTAACGTCTACAATTCGGTCATAGAGATGTGCAACACGGAAACAGACTCATCAGTCCAACCTATCCATGCCCATTCGATATCCTCACCTAATCTACTCCCGAGAATTGTGTGTTTTTGTGATTGTGTGCTTGTGTGTGTATGTGTGAGTTCGTCTGTCGGTATGTGTGTGTGTGCATTTCTGTTTGTATGCATGTATGTGCATGTGAAGTTAAAAAGTTATTACCTGGTGTTGTGTGATTTTTACACACACAGCCATGCATACAAACAGACATGAAAACGCACATACATCCAGACGAACTCACACATACACACACCAGGTTATGACTTGGTGTTGTACGATTTTTAACTTTGTACACCCCAGTCCAACACCGGCATCTTCGAATCGTGTGTGTGTGTGTGTGTTAGAACACAAGAGCATAAGAATTGTCAACAGAATGGCGAAGACATCTCTCATAAGGTGTACTCTCAGAAGGGACCACCTTGAACACACATGTATGTCCATTACTGCCCTGATTCTGTCAAACCTGTCACCAAATGCATGAAATGGCCACAGAAAACTGGGAAGCCATTTCCCCGAACGGTATGTTTAATTGCATTCGCTTCAAAAATTGGCAGATTTCCCGGGACAGAGAGAGAAGGAGAAAAAGAAAGAAATGAGGTTATCAGTTTATCATCTCTGGCTGACCGAATCTACTCAGAAAGAAAGGTGAGTCAGTGCGGAAAAGTTGAAAGGTCCAGGAGAATAGGGAGAAAGTTGAAAAGGACAAAAGGGGCGAGTTAACATTGGGCTGTGATAAGATCATGTTCTCTAATCAATTCAGGCTCATAAATGATAATGCCGAAGTGACTCAGACCTGAGATTGGGAGCACTGGTATCAATGGTACACTGTAAGGCAGGGCCAAGATCAACAACACTCCACCCCTCCTGGCCCTGCTGTTTTCTGAGAAGCAGCGATGGGAACTGTTCCAGGAGGAGGAGGACACTGAGATCCCACGTCCTGAGAAACTGGGGCTGTTTGACCAAAAGTTCAGTTCCATTCAACTGCTCAGCGCAGCCACAGTTACCCCTCCATCTGAGTGTAAGAAGATATCGATGGGAAAACAGGAAAATTGCTAGCCTGGGGAGCGGGGACTTCGATATCTTGGGGGATGGGAATATGGGGCGGGGTGATGTTTAATCACCTCCCAGGGTCCCAATAATTCCCCCACCCCCTCAAACCCCCAGCTGTGGGGGTCAGTCTTTCGCTAAAATCCCTGAAGCTGCTCCACAAAACTCCGGCAAAGTGATGGGCCGGCTGCTGCAACACGGAATGAGACCCTTCGGCCCGTCCCGAAACCTGCTGCTGTCCCCGCTCCCGGTCTGCTCCCTTTGCTTTGCTCTGTCTGATCAGCGATGAAATAAAATTGATGTTTGCAAAGTTATCTCCTGTGGTTTGTCCTGAGTCATTTCTCAGTCCTGTGTGATATTTAATGAAAGGGAATCCTTCTGGTTTAAGGGTTTGGTTATGAAGGTATTTGTCCCAGTGGGAAGGCTGTAGTGGGGTGATGTTGTGGTTTCTGTTAGAGGAGATTGGGGGGCAGGCGGCACCCAGTCGATCAGAAGATAAACAACTTGTGAGGCCTTGGGGATTTTACTTTTAAAGTTAACATTGTTCGTTTAAGTTTTCCAATACAGTCGTTATTCCACGTTCATCGTCCTTTTGTTGTATTTTAACGATAGTGTTTGAATAAATTGTGTTTTGCTTCACATCGGGCAGTTTGACCAATTGAATTATATCTGGAACAGAACACCTTACAGTTGCCTTTAAAATGAGAAAAAGTCAGGGTCCAGGCTAACTTCCCAATATATTCTGAAGGTGTCTGCTCTGGTCGGTAACAGCAGACGTGTCTGAAAGGCTCCATTTGGCTAGTTCTGTCTGGCTGTGCACTGGAACCACTGCAGTAATGAAAGGAGTTTGTTCGGTCCATTGTACCTGTGCTAGCTCTTTGTACAGCATTTCCAGTCAGTCCCACTCCCCACAGTCTCATATAAAGTCATTGCTCAGAGCGGTCAGAGATCTCCTCCCACTGACTCTCCACTTAATCAGAACTCCCCATTTAACCAGAACTCCCCACTTCAACTTAAACCTAAGCCCTCTAGTTTTGGATTCACCTACTCTGGAAAAAAGACCTTGGCTATTTACCCTATCCATGCCCCTCATGATTGTATAATCCACTGTAAGGTCAACCCTCACATTCTGACGCTCCATGGAAAATCCCCTCAGCCTATTCAGCCTCTCCATTTTGCTCAAGGCCTCCAAACCTCCATATAGCTCAAGGCTCAAAGGGTCAGATGACCTACTCCTGATCCTAGTTCTAATGATATTATGTTCTTATGTGATCAGATATTGCAACAGGATCATGATCAGCTGGAGGTGGGCTGAGAAATGGCAAATGGAGTTTAATATAGAGATGTGTGAGTGTTGCAGTTTGGAAAGTCAACTCGAGGTAAGAGTTTGGAGTGAATGGCAGGGCCGTTAGTCATATAGTGGAACAGAGGGACTTTGAGTTCAGGTGCACAGCTCTCTGAAAGTGGAGTTACAGGTAGACAGGCTGTGAAGAAGGATTTTGGTACAACTGGCCTTTATAAGTCAGGGCATTCAGTATAGATATTGGGAAGTTATGTTACATTTCCACCGAAGGTTGGTGAGGCTACACTTGGACTATTATGTTCAGTTTTGGTCACCCTGTTATAGGAAGGATGTTATTATAAAGTGGAAAGAATGCAGCAGAAAGTTACAAGGATGTTGCCAGAACTCAAGAGACTGAGTTATAGGAAGAGGCTGGAGAAGCTAGGCCGTTTTCTGTACAGTGTTGGAGAATGGGGGAATGTATCTTTTAAAAGTATATGAGATCATGAGGGGGGTGGATAGGGTGAATGCACTCAGTGTTTTCCCAGGGTTGGTGAATCGAGGAATGGAGGGTATGAGTTTAAGGTTAGAGGGGTAAGAATAAAAGGGAACCTGAGGGGCAGCTTTTTTACACAGAGGGTGGTACACATATGGAATGAGCTGCCAGCAGAAGTGGTTGAGGCTGGTACATTAACAACATTTAAAAGGCATTTGGACACATGCATGGATAAGGACAGCATGTCAGGCAATATCCACGGACCCCATGGTACAACTAGGAAAGGTGGTAAGGAAAGGCCAGGGAACTATAGACCAGTTAGCCTGTCATCAGTGGTGGGCAAGTTGTTGGAGGGAATCCTGAGTGATAGGATTTACTTGTATTTGGAAAGTCAAGAACGGATTAGAGATAGTCAGCACGGCTTTGTGCATGGGCAATCATGCCTCACAATTCATGAGTTTTTTGAAGAGGTAACAAAGAGGATTGATGAGGGCAGAGTGGTGGATGTAATCTATATGGATATCTGTAAGATGTCTGACAATGTTCCCCATAGGACACTGGTTAGTAAAGCTCGTTCTCATGGAAAGCAGGGGAAACCAACCATTTGGATACAGAACTGGCTCAAAGGTAGAAGACAGAGGGTGGTGGCAGAGATTCATTTTCAGACTGGAGGCCTGTGACTGGTGGAGTGCCACAAGGATCGGTGCTGGATCCACTACTTTTTGTCATTTATATAAATGATTTGGATATGAACATAGGAGGTATAGTTAGTAAGTTTGCAAGTGACAACAAAATTTTAGGTTTAGTGGACAGCGTAGTAAGATACTTCAGAGTACAACAGGATCTTGAACAGATGAGCCAATGGACTGGGGAGTGGCAGATTGAATTTAATTTAGATAAATGCGAGATGCTGCATTTTGGAAAAGCAAATCAGAGCAGAACTTATATGCTTAATGATTAGATTAGATTCCCTACAGTGCAGAAACAGGCCCTTCAGCCCAACAAGTTCACACTGACCCTCCGCAGAAGAGTAACTCACACAGACCCATTCCCCTACTCCCTGCAAATGCACCTATCACTATGGGCAACTTGTCATGGCCAATTCAACTGAATTGCACATCTTTGGACTGGAGGAGGAAACCAGAGCACCCAGAGGAAACCCACACAGACACAGGGAGAATGTGCAAACTCCATGCAGACAGTCACCCGAGACTGGAATTGAACTCGGGTCCCTGGTGCAGCGAGGCAGCAGTGCTAACCACTGAGAAACTGTGCCACCCAGGGTACATTACCCAATGGTAAGATCCTGGGGAGTGTTGGAGAACAAAGAGACCTTCGAGCGTAGGTTTATAGTTCCTTGAAAGTAGAGTCGGAGGTAGATAGTATATTGAATAAGGCGTTTTGTCTGCATTCCTTGATTTGGTCAGAGCATCAAGTATAGATGTTGGGAGGTCATGTTGTGGCTGTACAGGACATTGGTTAGGCCACCATGGGAATATTGCATACAGTTGTGGTTTCCTTCCAATCGGAATGATGTTGTGAAACTTGAAAGGATTCAGAAATGATTTACAAGGATGTTGGCAGGTTTGGACGATTTGAGTTATAGGGAGAGGCTGAAAAGACTGGGGCTGTTTTCCCTGGAGCATCGGAGGCTGAGGGGTGACCTTTTTGAGGTTATAAAATCATGAGGGGCATGGATAAGATAGATAGACAAGGTAGGGGAGTCCAGAACTAGAGGACAGAGGTCAGGGTGTGATGGGAAAGATACAAAAGGGATTTAAGGAGCAACCTCTTCATGCAGAGGGTAGTGCGTGAATGGAATGAGTTGCCAGAGGAAGTGGTGGAGGTTGATACAATTACAGTATTTGAAATAGACATTGGATGGACATATGGATGAAAATGGAATAGTGTAGATTATATGGGCATCAGATTGGTTTCAGGGTCGCACAACACCAAGGGAAAAGGGGTGTACTGCGTTGTAATGTTCTATATGTTCTAGAGGCTGCTGGATGAGTATATGACAAGAAAGGGTTAGGAGAGATATGGGCAAAGTGCTGGCAAATCGGACGAGATTAGGTCAGGATATCTGGTCGGCATGGACGAGTTGGACCGAAGGGTCTGTCTCTGTGCTGTGCATCTCTGTGACTCTGAGACCAGTTTGGGTGGAAGGGCCTGTCACCATGCTGCAGGACTCTATGCCTTTGATTCAAGGAGACGCAGGTTTTGTGAATTATCTCCTCTGCCCCCTCTCCCAGGGTTTCCTTCCCCATTGGAAATCAGAGGCTTCACTGTTTTCCCCGAGATGAAAGTTCTTGTTTTACACAGCCCTGCCCCGGGATGTGAACCATAATATATATATATATACAAACACACTGACACAAACACACAGACACACACACCGAGAGAGAAGGGACGGGAGTGTGGGGCAGAGAGAGATGGAGAGAGAGAGAGAGATAAACACACACAGACGGAGAGAGAGAGAGAGATAAACACACAGACAGAGAGAGAGAGAGAGATAAACACACACAGACGGAGAGAGAGAGAGAGAGAGATAAACACACAGACAGAGCGAGAGAGAGAGATAAACACACAGACGGAGAGAGAGAGAGAGAGAGAGAGAGATAAACACACACAGACGGACACAGAGAGAGAGAGAGATAAACACACACAGACGGAGAGAGAGAGAGAGATAAACACACACAGACGGAGAGAGAGAGAGAGATAAACACACACAGACGGAGAGAGAGAGAGAGATAAACACACACAGACGTGGGGGGTGGGTGGAGAGATGCCAAAGCCTCCCACTGCGAATGTGACCAAGTGGTGTCCGGGTTGATCCACGCAAGCCCACTGTATCTCACAGAACAAATGATAGAAGGGATTCCATCTTCCTATTCATGATGGGTAGCAGGACTACCATTAAAAACTGGAGCATGGCCATGATTACACACGGGTTATGGTGTTGTAGAGATGACTTTTTGGGAATTAATGGTGAAGCGTAGTCACAGATATAGAAACGAATATCGTCGAGTCCTACACATACCAGCGATTTTAGCTGGAAGAGCTCCTGCAGCCAGGTGTTAGCTCAGTGATGCCCCAGAATGTGGCGCGGTTTAGGAAATCTTTCCTGTGAGAAACTTTCAAGATCAGATTGTCATCGAGATTCCAGGGCATGTATTTCATTTCTGCTGGTACGTGAGGAAAGAGCAGGGAATTCTTTGGACACATGGCATAGCCATTTTTAATCCATTACAGGGTTCAGTTATCACCGGCCAGACCTCCTGTTATTGGCATTCCCAACTCCCCATGAGAAAATTAAGATGAAGCAATTTTCGACCTATTTGCTGTATTCCATTTGGATTGTAGTTTTTCCAAGTGATTTGTACACCACCACAGCAGGCAGTTAGCAATTAACCACTTTGCTGCAGCTTAAACACCTCGAGGACATTGTGAGATTAGAATGGCACGTTTCCTTTCTGAAACAAAGTCAGAAATGCTGGGTGTGAACATGGATTTCAGACAGCAGGGAGAAAGTTTTACCGAGGATTTAAATTGTCCCATTGACTGGATTTCTTCACCAATTTGGTTATACTGGAACATGGGTACAATTTCTGCCCCTCCCCTAAGTGATGTATCTGATCGTGTTTTGCGGATCCTTGAAATGACAATAGCTGCTGGAAATCTTTGTTTCAACCGGAGCACTGACAGTACAGAGACCCGCGCCTATAACATTTCACCAGCTCAGAATACACTTAAATCATTTCACAAACAAACAAATGAGATCTTTGCACAGCTCTGAAACAGTGGCAATTCCTCAGCACAGACCCACTGACAGTGGTGCGCTTCCTCCACACAGACTATCCAACAGTGTGAAAGTATCTCAGCACTGACCCTCTGACAGTTGGCACTCCCTCAGCACTGACCCTCTGACAGTGTGGAACTCCCTCAGCACTGACCCTCTGACAGTGTGGCACTCCCTCAGCACTGACCCTCTGACAGTGCAGCACTCCCTCAGCACTGAACCTCTGACAGTGTGGCACTCTCTCAGCACTGACCCTCTGACAGTGCAGCACTCTCTCAGCACTGACACTCTAACTGTGTGGCACTCCCTCAGCACTGACCCTCTTTTAGTGAGGCACTCCCTCAGCACTGACCGTCTGACAGTGTGGCACTCCCTCAGCACTGACCCTCTGACAGTGTGGCACTCCCTCAGCACTGACCCTCTGACAGTGCAGCATTCCACCTTCACTGACTCCCCAACAGGGTAGTGCCCCCTCAATACTCACCCTCCAAGAGTGCTACATTCCCTCAGCACTGAGCGGGTGGCACTCCCTCAGCACTGACCTCCCACAGTATGGTCTATCTGTATCCCTGTGTTGTTCCTCTTCATGTCCTACTATGGTTATCCATCACCCACAGCCTCGGAGTAAAGATTGAGGTAAACAATGAGGATGGAGGTAGGGGCTGGTTTTTAGAACCTCCACCCCCTGTCAGATGTACTGGGTATATCTCTGTCAAAACATGAACACAACCCGCTGCCTGTGAATGCAGTGAGTGGGTTTGGATTAGGTGCTGCTCTCTCCTGAATAGTTTGTGAGAGGTCACGGCTGTGGGAATAGGTGGTTCCCATTGGAACTCAGTGGGAGATGGACATTGAATCATCATTGTTTGTACAAAGCCAGACTCACTATTTCTCTTGGTCTCGACCGTGGAGCCTGTGATAAAACGTGTGTGATTTATGTATTTAGGAACATTGTGAGCATAATTAGCATGAAAACACCAATGTGGTTAATTATAGTAGGGGGTGTCAACTTCCCCAGTATGACTTGAGATGGTCATCATGGAAAAAGGGTCACTAGACCCGAAACGTTAACTCTGTCTCTCGCTGTAATCCGTGCGAGACCTATTGAGCTTCTTCAGCAGGTTCTGGTAGTTTCATGTCTCCTAACTCCCCAGATCTTTATGTTATTGTCAATGATCCAGATCACATCAGCCTAATAGCTATCTAATTTATTGCTTCACATTCCTCAGTTCCACCGTGAGCTGGTATTGGGAATTGAGAAGGTGTTTACAGGGAAAAAAAGTTTTCAGGGTCAGGGGAAAAAGAAGGGGGTGAGTTACGGGACTAATTTGATGGTGTACAGAGCCATCAGAGTCACGATGAGCAGAATGGCTTTCATAAATCTAACCCAATCTTTGTTCCACTCCCATCCAGAGGGTGTCTCAGTTTGTAAAAGTCCTGGGAGTTCACAGCAGTGAAACAGTTCCTGTCACAGGTATGGGCAGGTCTGAAGCTGTTTGTTCCATCGGTAATTAATTGGAATGATGTTGTAAGACTGAACGTGTCCTCAGGCAGTGGGAGTTGGAGAATGATGCAGAAAAAACAATTCAGCAACTTTCGAAGCCAGATATATTACTCAATGACTTTCTTTTATTAATTTAAAAATACGCTTTATTCATCAGAAAATCTTTTCGCATCAATAAACGGTCACAAACGCAGTTTGGTCTTGTGCAGTAGCATGTCAAGTAAACGAACAAACGTTGACTCTATCCAACAAACCAAAGACCTCTCTTATACATACAAGACTTTATTTACATATGTTTGAGACACTGGGAGGGTCCAATAACTGGACAGACCCCCATTTCCCTTCAGCAGAAAGAGCTCAGATAGTGGTCTTTCCCCACAGCACCTTGGCAGCAGCTGCCCCAGGTGTTAATGCATCCCTTGGCATGTAGTCCTGGAGCTTGGAATGTGCCAGTCTGCAACACTTGGTCAGGATCAACTCCTTCCTCTGGAAGACCAACAAGCTTCGGGCAGACCAAAGAGCGTCTGTCACTGAATTGCTGGTCGTCCAGGTGTTTGTCTCGGTGTGTGTTCTGGGGAGCACAGAGTCCCACATCACGGAGCTGCTCGCAACGAACCTCGACAAAACCACTGCATCTTTCTCCAGAGTTACTTTGCAAAGGCACATTTCAGGAGGAGATGTGTGACAGCCTCTGCGCCCCTGCACCTGCCAAGCGATATCTTGGGGCTTGTTGGAAAGTTCTGGATTCAGCGAAGGGGCTCAATACAACACACAAACAAGGCACGAGGGATTGGGCAGCCCTGCCTGACTCTGCATCTGATCGGGAAGCTTTCTGATTCCCACCCATTGATTGAGACTGCGCTAACGATGTTGGTGTAGAGCAGACAGATCCAGTTGCAGATTCCCTCCCCAAAGCCCATTTTGCAGAGCACGTCCCACATACAAGTGTGTGATCTCCTGTCCAAGACCTTCTCCTGATCCAGGCTGATGAGGCAGGTGTCCATCCCCCTGACCTGCACATAGGTGATCGTATCCCTGAGGAATGTGAGGCTCTCCGTGACCTGAGCTGGGTCTCAGCTGAAACCCTGTCCCTCTGACAATGGGGCTGTCACTCAGCTGCTTGGTCATTGAGCTCAGAGTGACTCACATTGAGTCTCCCTGACATTATCATTCATTCTGTCTGGTTCAGGGTTTCAGGTTACACAGAGTGGGCTGACACTCGATCTGAAGTATAACTGAAGACAAACATTCAGAGGCAGAAAGTGAGGACTGCAGATGCTGGAGAGTCAGAGTCGAAAAGTGTGGCGCTGGTGAAGTACAGCAGGTCAGGCAGCGTCCAAACAGCAGGGGAATTGATATTTCTCTCATAAGTCATTCATCAGACCTTCCTGATGAAGGGTTTATGCCTGATACATCAATTCTCCTGCTCCTCGGATGCTGCCTGACCTGCTGTACTTTTCCAGTGACACATTTTTGACAAAGATTCAGAGGCAGTTTGATGAGTCCTGATGCTGACAATAAAACTATCATTGCAGGTTTGCTCTCTTTACCGGAGAGTCAGAGATTCCTATTGGACAATCCTGGTGTAAATTCCCATAAATACCTGTCTCTAGGACAAATACATATTATACTATGGAAGAATTAAAGGAATTCTCTGTAAATAATAAACTAAGCCCAACAATCGGAATCCCATGAGGATTTTCCTATTGGATTGTATCTCTATGAGTTCTTCTGTGCAGGAAAATTGAGCTATTTGTAATATTGTGGAATAACCGAGTCCAATAAGGACAGGAAAAGACAGTCCAATAACTTCCTGAATTTACAATGTTCATGTTTTGGGAATCCAGTCTGGGACTTTACTTTTTTTGTGATAGCGTTCTCTGAACACAAACCGTAAAGATTGTTCTTGTTCTGCAGAAATCTCTGGGTGCACAGAGAAGGGAAAGATTCCATCCTTGGCTTGAGTTTTATTCCTAACATATCCATTCCCCACCCTGGAATGATCCAATATTGACATTTATCTCCTGTTTCAGAGTCAAGCAAACTCTCCCAGACCCACTGCAAGCTTCCCCTTTAATAAATATGTGCAAGTACATTGGCTCCGTGCAGTACTGAGTGTGGACAAAGATGCTGATGGAGATTAATTCAGGTGGGTGTGAGCTTCCTGACGACAGCTATTCAACAGTTCTCCCAATAATGAGGAGAAGGGAGCTGACTGTCTCAGGTGCCTGAGATGGAGTGGGACCCAGAACCAGCGGGGCTCTGACCGATACTCGGAGTTGTCGTCAGCTCCATCCCCTCTGCTAGAAAGAGGGTGGGGATCTGAGCAAGGACGGGGGTAGTGAGGTGGGAATTGAGTCTGTGCTTCCAGCAATAGGGGCTCCTGTCGCTAGCTGAGGGGAGGGCCTTGTGTTGCCATGGCAACCAGTATCAGTGATGGTGGAGGCAGTGGGTTGGATATCTCTGGAAGAACAAGTCCCACATGTCTCCTTGGAGAAGCACCAGCTCACGGGCAAAGCCATCGAGAAGTTTCATGTAGTGCCCGGCCCTGGCTGTGGTCCCATCTGCCAGCACCCGGCCCATATCCCTCCAAACCCTTCCTATTCATTAGATTAGATTACTTTACAGTGTGGAAACAGGCACTTCGGCCCAACAAGTCCACACCGACCCGCCGAAGCGCAAACCACCCATACCCATACATTTACCCCTTACCTAACACTATGGACAATTTAGCATGGCCAATTCACCTGACCTGCACATCTTTGGAACTGTGGGAGGAAACCGGAGCACCCGGAGGAAACCCACGCAGACACGGGGAGAATGTGCAAACTCTGCAGGATGTCTATTACCTCTTCCTTGTCAACCCCAATCCCACCGAGTCTAGTAACCTGTATCTCAGTATTCTCCTTGACAAAATTGCAGAAGTTTATAAAATCATGAGGGGCATGGATAGGACAAATCTATAGAGTCTTTTCCTTGGGGTGGGGGAGTCCAGAGGGGGAATGGGGTTGATGGGGAATGTGCAAACTTCATATGCCCATCAAGATGCCTTTTAAACATTGCAGTTATATTAGACTCCACCACTTCCTCTGGCAGCTCATTCCATACACGTACCACCCTCTGAGTGAAAAAGCTGCGCCTTAGGTCTCTTTTACATCTTTTGCTTCTCACCCTAAACCGATGCCCTCTAGCTCTGGACTCCCCCACCCCAAGGAAAAGACTCTATAGATTTGTCCTATCCATGCCCCTCATGATTTTATAAACTTCTGCAATTTTGTCAAGGAGAATACTGAGATACAGGTTACTAGACTAGGTGGGATTGGGGTTGACAAGGAAGAGGTAATAGACATCCTGCAGAGTGTGAAAATAGATAAGTCCCCTGGGCCGGATGGGATTTATCCTAGGATCCTCTGGGAAGCCAGGGAGGAGATTGCCGACCCTTTGGCATTGATCTTTAAATCGTCATTGTCTACAGGAATCGTGCCAGAAGACTGGAGAATGGCAAATGTGGGTTCCCCTATTCAAGAAGAGGAGTAGAGACACCCCTGGTAATTATAGACCAGTGAGCCTTCCTTCAGTTGTTGGTAAAGTGTTGGAAAAGGTTATAAGAGATATGATTTATAATCATCTAGAAAAGAATAATTTGATTAGGGATAGTCAGCACGGTTTAGTGAAGGGTAGTTTGTGCCTCACAAACCTTGTTGAGTTCTTTGAGAAGGTGACCAAACAGGTAGTTGAGAGTAAACCGGTTGATGTGGTGTATATGGATTTCAGCAAGGCGTTCGATAAGGTTCCCCACAGTAGGTCAGTGTACAAAATGCGGAGGAATGGGATTGTGGGAGATATAGCAGTTTGGATCAGTAATTGGCTTGCTAAAAGAAGACAGAGGGTGGTGGTTGATGGGAAATGTTCATCCTGGAGTCCAGTTACCAACGGTGTACTGCAAGCGTCGGAGTTGGGTCCACTGCTGTTTGTCATGTTTATAAACGACCTGGATGAGGGCGTAGAAGGGTGGGTTAGTAAATTTGTAGATGACACTAAGGTCGGTGGAGTTGTGGATAGTGACGAAGGATGTTGTCGATTACAGAGAGACATAGATAAGCTGCAGAATTGGGCTGAGAGGTGGCAAATGGAGTTTAATGCGGACAAGTGTGAGATGATTCACTTTGGTCGGAGTCACCGGAATGCAAAGTACTGGGCTAATGGTAAGATTCTTGGTACTATAGATGAGCAGAGGGATCTCGGTGTCCAGGTACACAGATCCTTGAAAGGTGCCACTCAGGTTGACAGGGTTGTTAAGAAGGCATACAGTGTTTTAGCTTTTATTAATAGAGGGATCGAGTTCCAGAACCATGAGGTTATGCTGTAGCTGTACAAAACTCTGGTGTGGCAGCACTTAGAATATTGTGCACAGTTCTGGTCACCACATTATAAGAAGGATGTGGAAGACTTGGGAAGGATGCAGAGAAGATTTACTAGGATGTTGCCTGGTATGGAGAGAACGTCTTACGACGAAAGGCTGAGGAACTTGAGGCTGTTTTCGTTCGAGAGTAGAAAGTTGAGAGATGACTTAATAGAGACATATAAGATAATCAGAGGGTTAGATAGGGTGGACAGGGAGAGCCTTTTTCCAAGTATGGCGACGGCGAGCACGAGGGGCCTTAGCTTAAAATTGAGGGGTAATAGATATTGGACAGATGTCAGAGGTAGTTTCTATACTCAGAGAGTAGTAAGGGTATGGAATGCTTTGCCTGCAACGGTAGTAGATTCGCCAACTTTAAGTACATTTAAGTCGTCATTGGACAAACACATAGATGTACATGGAATAGTGTAGCTTAGATGGGCTTCAGATTGGTATGACAGGTCGGCGCAACATTGAGGGACGAAGGGCCTGTACTGTGCTGTAATGTTCTATGTTTTAATGTTCTATGAACTGTGTACCCTGAACCAATGCGCTCTAGTTCTGGACTCCCCCACCCCAGGGAAAAGATCTTGTCTATTTATTCTGTCCAAGCCCCTCATAATTTTGTACACCTCCATAAGGTCACCCCTCAGCCTCCGACGCTCCAGGGAAAACAGCCCCAATCTCTTCATTCTCTCCCTGTAGCTCAAACCCAGGCAACATACTTTTCTGAACGCTTTCAAGTTTCACAGCGTCCTTCCTGGTCAGTGAAGGCTTGGTGCTAACCCAGTGTTCCTTTCTCCTCTGTTCTCCAGGTCCTGAGGGATTACGTGAGCTGTTCCAGTCTTGCTACTGGTATTACTGGCTCAAGGTGTTCTGGCCCAAAGGTAGGAACTATTTTTTTGTTGTTGAAAGAAGACAATGGAAGGAGAGATCCGTGCACATGTAAGGCATCATCACAGGAGCTGGAGAAAGAGGGGAAGGGTTCCATCAGACCGTATGGCATAGGAGCAGGAATTAGGCCATTCATCCCATTCAGTCTGCTCCGCCATTCAATCATGGCTGATAAGTTTCTCAACCACATTCTCCCACTTTCTCCCTATAACCTTGACCCTCTTGATACTCAGGAATCTATCTACCTCAGTCTTAAATATCCTCACTGACATGGCCTCCACAGCCTTCTGTGGTAGTGAATCGCATCGATTCCCCACTCTCTGACTGAAGACATTTCTCCTTATCTCTGTTCGAAAGGGTATTCCCTTTACTCTAAGGCTGTGCCCTCTGGTCCTAGTCTCTCCCACCAATGGAAGTATCTTCACAACATCCACTCTGTCCAGGCCATTCAGTATTCTGTATGTTTCAATTAGATGTACCCTCATCCTTCTCAACTCCATCAAGTATAAACCTCGAGTCCCCAAACGTTCCTCATACTTTAAGTGTTTCATTCCTGAGCCAATCCTCGTGAACAATCCACCCTGTCCAGGCCATTCAGTGTTCTCTGTGAGATGCAGGGATGATGGGAACTGTATCAGGAAGGAGTGAGATTGATGGGTAACTGCCCTTTCTGGTAAACCGGTAAACGTGGTTATGTGTTGACTAACAAGTCACAAATCGTCTGAGACAGTTCCTGATGTGAGGTGTGGAAACCTTCAAAGCAGGTGGGAAGCTCCGGGATACACAGAGAACGTGGGGAAGCAGATCATTCGGCCCATTAAGTCCATACCGACCCGACAAATAGCATCTTTCTAATCGTGTAAATCTGCATTCCCCATGGCACAACCACACAGTGTTGGTCAAATCATTTTAACTTTATTTGTGATACATTGCAAACATAGCAGCAAAGCAGCAACATGTCACAGCAGTAAGAGGACATTGTACAACACTCTCTCCCTGAGACAGTCTTCCTGAACAGGGCACAATGATCACATAATGACTGTCTCTGACCTGGGAACTATACCAACCAAAGCTTCTTCTGTGCAGGATCCACTACAATCTCAAAAATGTTCGATTATAGAGAGTCACTTGGTGAATAACAGAACTGGAACCAATATTTTCACTTGTAGTGCAGGTTCATACCTCCTTGAAGGTGGAGTCGCAGGTAGATAAGATAGTGAAGAAGGCGTTTGTATGCTTTCCTTTATTGGTTAGGTGAATGAGTATTGGAATTGGGTGGGCATGTTGCGGCTGTACAGGACATTGGTTAGGCCACTGTTGGAATATTGCGTGCAATTCTGATCGCCTTCCTATTGGAAAGATGTTGTGAAACTTGAAAAGCTTCAGAAAAGATTTTCAAGGATGTTGCCAGGGTTGGTTGATTTGAGCTATATGGAGAGGCTGAACAGGCTGGGGCTGTTTTCCCTCGACATGACTCCAGACCCCGTGAAAACTCATGGCCTCAGATTAACGACGGACAAGGAGACCTCCTGCCGTTGACTACCCTACCACCCTGCCTCGGCTGATCCACCCTCCCTCGGCTGATCCACCCTCCCTCGTCCAATCCACCGTCGCTCGGCTGATCCACCCACCATCGGCCGATCCACCCTCCCTCGGCTGATGAGACCAATACTCCACCAGAATGGACAACACTTGAAGGAGGCACTAAGGGTGACAAGGTCACAGAGTGTCCTCTGGGTGGGGGTTTGGGTTACAGTTTGGGAATGTGAGGCAGGGTCTGCGACACGGTCTGTGTGTTTCCTTCGGCCCTCCTGCCAGCGGCCTGAGGAGCTGGACCCTCGGATTCGAGGGACACGGTGGTCTGCCCTGGCTCTGCTGACCAGTAGGTAACCTGAGTCTGAGACAGGACGCTGCTGTCGGAAGGGCTACCCGGCCAGCTGTGATAGTTCTGGAGATAACCTTGTAGGAGATTTTTATGGGTCTGATGGAGCTGGCTCTGACACTGTGTGCTTCTCTCTCTCTCTCTCTCTCTCTCTCTCTGTGACGGGCTGTACAGAACGTTTGGCAGACGCTCAGCTGGAGTACTGGGTAGGAAAAGGAGGTGACTGCACTGGAGGAGGAGGGTGGGAGTGAAGAGGAGATTCACCAGGAGGGCGGAAATCGGCGTAGACATGGGCTGGATAAAACCGGGGTGTATTACTGGGAGCAGAGAAGGCTGAGGGAAAGTGTACAAAGCTCTGAGGCGCACGGGCAGGGGAAAGCGTTTACCCTGAAATAGAGGGGTCAATCAACAGGGAAAAAGATGTCAGGTTTAGGAGGTTTAGAAGAGGTGGGGTAGTCGGGGGGAGTGGTTGGGGGATGATTGTTTTAACCCGGAGGGTGATGGGGATTCTGGGAGTCACTTCTCAAAAGGGTGGGAGAGGCAGGAACACTCAGAAGACTGGAGAGGCATTCAGACAGCACCACAAGGCGAGAGGCTGGGAAATGGGGCTTGAGGAACAGGACAGGAAAGATGGGCCAAAGGGTCACTGTCTGTGCTGTTACCAGCTGAGATTTCACCAGCTGTGGAATATCCCTGTTTACTTTCTCCAGTCCAAACTCCAACCAGTAACTGCTCTCTGTTCAGTGAGAGGAATTAAAGTCCCTCAGAGGGTGAGTCCGGTGGATTGATCATCAGCGACAAGTAACTGGTGGGGGCAGAGAACACGTGTGTCTGTTTCCACCGGAGAAAATGCAAAATGAATTCTGCAGAATATTTGGGAACCTGGAAATTGGTTTGTGGGAGAGAGGGACTGATAACAATCCCAATCATAAGAACATAAGAACTAGGATCAGGAGGAGGCCATCTGACCCTTCGAGCCTGCTCTGCCATTCCATAACATCATGGCTGATCTTTTCATGGCCTCAGCTCAACTTACCCACCCTCTCACCGTAACCCTTAATTCCTTGACTGTTCAGAAAATTATCTATCTTAGCTTTAAAAACATTCACTGAGAAAGCCTCCACTACATCCCTGAGCAGGGAATTCCACAGATTCACATCCCTCTGGGTGAAGAAGTTCCTTCTCAATTCAGTCCTAAATCTGCTCCTCCTAACTTTGAGGCTGTTCCTTCTTGTCCTAGGTTCACCCACCAGTGGAAACACCCTCTCTACTTCCATCTCATCTATTCCCTTCAGAATTTTGTACATTTCTGAAAGATCCTCCCCTCATTCTTCCCAAATTCAAACGAATATAATCCCAGTCTACTCAGTCTCTCCTCATAAGCCAAACCCATCAAATCCAGAATCAATTTAATGAACCTCCTCTGCACCCCCTCTAGTGTCAGTACATCCTTTCTCAAGTAAGGAGACCAAATCTGCACACTTTGCCCAACTACTCATCTTCGTGTCATCCACAAACGTTGACACACTACACATGGTCCCCAACTCTAATCCATTGATGTAAACTGTGGTGAATTGTCGTCCCAACACTGATCCCTGAGGCACACCACGAGTTCCTGATTGTCAACTGGAAAAGCACTCATTTATCCCCACTCTTTGTTCCTATTTGTTAACCAATCCTCTGTTCATGCTAATACATTGCCCGTAATGCCCATCTTTATCCTGTGCAGTAGCCCTCTGTCCGGCACCTTGTTGAATACCTTTTGGAAATCAAGATATACCACGTGCTCGCAATGTGCTCAAAGAATTCCAGTAAATTAGTTTAGCATGACCTGCCCTTCATGAACCCATGCTGCATCTGCCCAACGGGACAACTTCAATCCAGATGTCTTTCTTGCTATCTTTTCCACGATAACAGACTCAAACATCTTTCACACTCCATATAGGTTAAGCTCACGGTCTAGAACATAGAACATACAGCGCAGCACAGGCCCTTCGGCCCTCAATGTTGCACCAACCTGTGAACTATACTAAACTCAACCCCCTACACTATCCCATCATCATCCATGTGTTCATTCAACGATTGTTTATATCTCCCTAATGTGGCTGAGTTAACGACATTAGCAGGTAGGGCATTCCACGCCCTTTCTACTCTCTGAGTAAAAAAGCTGCCTCTGACATCTGTCTTAAATCTGTCATCCCTCAAATTGTAGTTATGCCCCCCCATACAAGCTGACATCATCATCCCAGGAATAAGACTTTTACTGTCTACCCCATCTAATTCTCTGACCGTCTTGTATGTTTGCATCAAATCCCCCCTTAGCCTTCTTCTTTCCAATGAGAACAGACCCCAGTCTCTCAGCCTTTCCTCATAAGAACTCCTCTCCAGCCCAGGCAACATCCTGGTAAATCTCCTCTGCACCTTTTCCAATACTTCCACATCCTTCCCAAAATATGGTGACCAGAGCTTTACACAATATTCCAAGTGTGGCCGCACCAGCGTTTTGTATAGTTGCATCATGATATTGCGGCTCCAGAACTCAGTCCCTCTACCCAGTGAAACTTAACCCACTGTATGCCTTCTTAACAGCACTATCAACCCGGATGGCAACTTTCAAGGATCTATGTCCATGGACTCCAAGATCCCTCTGCACATCCACACTACCAAGACTCTTTCCATTGACCCAGTATTCTGCCTTCCTGTTATTCTTCCCAACATGCATCACCTCACATTTAGCTGCATTGAACTGCAGTTGCCACCTCTCAGCCCAATCCTGCAGTTTATCCGAGTCTACCTGCAACCTGTAACATTCTTCCAAACTGTCCACTACTCCACCGACTTTAGTGTAATCTGCAAATTTACTAATCCATTCACCTATGCCTGCGTCCAAGTCTTTTATACAAATGACAAACAGCAGTGATCCCAAAACAATTCCTTGTGGCACACCACTAGTAATTGGACTCCAAGCTGAATATTTTCCATCAACCACCACTCGCTGCCTTCTTTCAGAAAGCCAGTTTCTACAACAAACTGCTAAATCACCCTCAATCCCAGCATCTGCATTTTCTCCATCAGCCTACCATGTGGAACCTTATCAAAGGCTTTCTTGAAGTCCATGTAAACCACGTCAACTGCTCTACCCTCATCTACATGCTTGTTCACCTTCTCAAAAAAAAACTCCATGAGGTTTGTGAGACACAACCTGTCCTTGACAAAACCATGTTGACGATCTGAATTCAAATTGTTGCTTGCTAGATGATTATAAATCCTATCTCTTACAATCCTTTCCAAAACCTTTCCTACAACAGAAATAAGGCTAACTGGTTTATCATTATGTGAATCATCTCTACTGCCCTTATCGAACAAGGGCACAACATTTGTAATCCTCAAGTCCTCTGGTATTAAACCTGTAGACAAAGACAGCCGAAGGCTCTGCTATCTCCTGCCTAGCTTCCCAGAAAATCCTCAAATAAATCCCATCTGACCCAGGGGACTTGTCTACTTTCATTCTTTCTAAAATTGATAACACCTATTCGTAACTAACCTCGATCCTTTCTAGTCTAATATCTCGTACCTCATTCTTCTCCTCTACAATATTCTCCTTTTCCTGAGAGAAAACCAATGAGAAATGTTCATTTAGCACCTCTCCGATCTCCACAGGGTCCACATTCAACTTCACACTTCAGTTTTTGACTGGCCCTATTCCTACCCCAATCATCCTTTTATTCCTCACATACCTATAGAAGGTTTTAGGATTCTCCTTTATTCTATTTGGTAAAGACTGCTCAGGCACTCTCTTAGCTCTTCCTCACTTTCTCTTTAAATACTTCCTCGCTGATCTGTAACTCTCCATCCCTCCTCTGAACCATCTTGTCTCATCAACACATAAGCCTCTTTCTTCTGCTTTGCAAGAGATGGAATTTCTGCAGTAAACCACGGTGCCCTTACCTTATCACTTCCTCCATGCCTGACAGGGACATACCTATCAAAGGACACGCAATATCTGTTCCTTAAACCAGCTCCACATTTCCATTGTGTTCATCCCCTGCATTTTGCTACCCCATTCTCTGCATCCTAAATCTTGCCTAATCGCATTGTAATTGCCCTTGCCCCATCGATAACTCTTGACCTGTGGCAGGTACCGCTCCCTTTCCATCGTTAAATTTAATGCAACTGAATTATGGCCACTCTTTCCCAAGTGCTTGCCTCCAACTAAATCAAATCCAAGTCTATAATTCCCCATCTTTTATCTACCCCCTTTTTCAAACAGTGGCATCATATTTGCTGTTTTCCAATCTGCTGGAACTCCACCAGAGTCTAGTGAATTTTGGAAAATTATCACAAGTGTTTATGTTATTTCTCCCACCATCTCTTTTAGCAACCTGGGATGCATTCCATCAGGGCCAGGAGACTTGTTTACCCTGAGCTCCATTAGCTTGCCCAACACTATCTCTTTCCTGATAATGATTGTTCCCAGGTCCTCACCTACCTTCATCTCTTTGTCAATCACTGGGGAAAAGGTGCCAGGAAAACCATGAGGACAGAAGTTGGACAGTGCCCCTGGACCACATGGCCTGCCACCCAGGGTCTTCAATGCAGAGGCTGCAGGAATAGCAGATGGAATGGTTTTGTATTTTGACAAACTTTCCCAGGGTTTGGAAAGGTTCCAGCAGTTTGGCACATCGTTATTATAACACCTCTGTTCAAGGAAGAAGAGAGAATGAAAGCAGAAAACCGGACGCCAGTGAAGCTGAAGTTTCTCAAACATGATGCAAAAACAAGAGCAACTCTTAATCCACAAGTTGCCCACTGATTTCATTTAAATCAAAATTCCTGATGTCATTTAGTCAGAACAGGAGGATTTCAAACCCTGAAAGAACTGCGGATTCTGGAAATCAGAACCAAAAATAGAAATTGCTGGAAAAATTCAGCAGGTCTGGTAACATCTGTGGAGAGAAAACAGAATTAACATTTAGGGTCCACTGACCCTTCTTCAGAACTGATGCGACCAGATCCTGCTGCGCTTTTTCAGAGATTTCTGTTTTTCTATGGGATTTCAAACTCTCCTCTCCCGACTCCCAATCCTCATCCCTCACAGCTTCCCTTGCTAGCCATTATTCGTTTGAATTTATGTGTTACCTCAGTGGCAACATCAGGGCTTTGTTCATAGTTTCGCTGATAGTCTGAGGAAGAATTGTGAGGAGATTTTGAGGTCTGCAGATGCTGGAGATCAGAGCTGAAAATGTGTTGCTTGAAAAACGCAGCAGGTCAGGCAGCATCCAAGGAGCAGAAGAATCGATGTTTCGGGCATGAGCCCTTCTTCAGGAATGAGGAAGATGTTCCAAGCAGGCTAAGATAGAAGGTAGGAAGGAGGGACTTGGGGGAAGGGTGTCGAAAATGCGATAGGTGGAAAGAGGTCAAGGTGAGGGTGATAGGTCAGACTGGGGTGGGGGCGGAGCGGTCAGGAAGAAGATTGCAGGTTAGGAAGGGGGTGCTGAGTTCGATGGATTTGACTGAGACAAGGTGGTGGAGGGGAAATGAGGAAACTGGTGAAATCCGAGTTCATCCCTTGTGGTTGGAGGGTTCCTAGGCGGAAGATGAGGCGGTCTTTCTCCAACCGTCGTGTTGTTGTGGTCTGGCGATGGAGGAGTCCAAAGACCTCCTTGGTGGAGTGGGAGGGGGAGTTGAAGTGTTGAACCACACGGTGGTTGGGTTGGTTGGTCCGGGTGTCCCAGAGGTGTTCTCTGAAACACTCCGCAATTAGGCGGCCTGTCTCCCCAATATAGAGGAGGCCACATCGGGTGCACAGGATGCAATAGATGATGTGTGTGGAGGTGCAGGTGAATTTGTGGCGGATATGGAAGTTTCCTTTGGGGCCTTGGAGGGAGGTGAGGGGGGAGGTGTGGGCGCAAGTCTTGCACCTCCTGCGGTTGCAGGGGAAGGTGCTGGGAGTGGAGGTTGGGTTGGTGGGGGGTGTGGATCTGACGAGGGAGTCATGGAGGGAGTGGTCTTTACGGAATGCTGATAGGGGAGGGGAGGGAAATATATCCTTGGTGGTGGGGTCCGTTTGGAGGTGGCGGAAATGACGGTGGATGATATGCTGTACATGGAGATTGGTGGGGTGGTAGGTGAGGACTAGTGGGGTTCTGTCCTGGTGGCGGTTGGAGGGGCGGGGCTCAACGGCGGAGGAGCAGGAAGTGGAAGAGATGCGGTGGAGGGCCTCGTCGACCACGTCGGGGGGGAAATTACGGTCCTTGAAGAAGGAGGCCATCTGTGTTGTACGTTTTTGTAACTGGTCCTCCTGGGAGCAGATGCGGCGGAGACGAAGCTATTGGGAATATGGGATGGCGTTTTTACAGGGGGCAGGGTGGGAGGAGGTGTAGTCCAGGTAGCTGTGGGAGTCGGTCCATTTGTAGTAGATGTTCGTGTTGATTCGGTCGCCTGAGATAGAAATAGAAAGGTCGAGGAAGGGGAGGGAGGAATCTGAGGCTGTCCAGGTGAATTTGAGGTCGGGGTGGAAGGTGTTGGTGAAGTGGATGAACTGTTCAACCTCCTCGTGGGAGCACGAGGCGGCGCCCATACAGTCATCGATGTAGCGGAGGAAAAGTTGGGGGTTGGGGCCAGTGTAGTTGCGGAAGATGGACTGTTCCACATATCCTACGAAGAGGCAGGCGTAGCTGGGGCCCATGCGGGCGAGGAAGAATTGTGTTAAGTTAACAAGTATTTTCCGTGGACCTTCACCGCCACCTGGTGGTCATGATTGGGGTTCCACATGTTATTTCCCCTTGTATTACCGGTTGCAGACACCTGGTGGTGCTATTCCCTGCTTTTTCATTAACCCTCAAACAGTTTGTGAGCGAGAAAATGGTTGAGACTGACTCATTCTGAAGAGTTATAATGGACTCAAAATATTCGTTCTGCTTCTGTCTCCACAGATGTTACTGACCTGCTAAGGATTTGCAGTTTTTTTAATGATTTTATTTCCGATGTCTAGATTCCGCAGGAGTTATTCACTTTGATGGTCCCTGAATTAAATTTTTTTTCGCAGTAACCTTTGCTGCCACATAGTGGCGGTCCGGCACCACGTATATTATCGCTATTCAGCAATCCCCACGCCACCTGTTCCCTGCAGTACTGCTCACCGCTGGAGGGTAGCAATGTTGCGCCGAATATTTTTAAAATGAAATAAAAGTGTTGAACTGGAAACAGGAATCGGGCAACTATCCCGGAGAAGTGGGGGCCTTGTGGACTATCAGAAGTGTCCCTGTCCCTGGGTCAAGCTGCAAGTGTAGAAACGATGGCCAAGGACGTTGCGCTGATATTTCGCCAAAAAGTTTCAGGATCAACTTGCAGTTGAGATTCCAGGACGTGGAATTGGAGCTTCCACCATTACCACTCAGAGCTGCAGCCTGAAATGGAATTGTAAACCACATAATCACACATTTCTGAACAAGGGTCACTGGGTCCTAAACGTTTATTATGATTTCTCTCCACAAATGCTGCCAGACCTGCTGAGATTCTCCAGCGATTTCTGTTTTTGTTTCAGATTTCCTGCATCCACAGTTCTTGAGGTTTTTAATCAGTCAGTTGGCTGGGCTAAAACTACACACAATGGGAAAGACCAATACTTAACTCTGCCCATGTTGATTTAATAAACCTCTATAAGGTTTATAAACCTTTATAAACCTCAACTTCCTATGTTCCAGTATAAAATGGCCCAGCCTATTCAATCTATTTTATAACTCTATGTCTCCATTGCAGACAACGTCATGGTTAATCTTTTCGGAACCCTTTCTAATCCAATAATATCCTTCCTACAGCAGGGCGAACAGAACTGTACACAGTACTCCAGAAGAGGTCTTACCAATGTCATCTTCAAATTCAACCTGATGTCCCAACTCCGATACTCAAAAGACTGAGCAATGAAGGCAAGTGGGTCCTGTACTGGTGACGTTTTGGGATCTGGCAATTTCAGCTGAACAGCTAAAAGTGATGCTTTTTAGAAGATCGAATTGGTGCATAGGTTTTGTTGTTGTTATTCATTCAGGAGATATTTGTATTACCAGCTTGAAAAGCATTAATGACCAAACCTTACCAAGCCAGGAGCTTCCTTCTTGAACCATTGTCGTCCATCTGGATTTATAGCTTTTTGACACAGTGACAGGGAAGGAACAGCCATATATTTGTAATTTCCCGATGGTATATAGGATAGAGAAGAACTTACAGGTGGTAATATTCCCATGTACCTGCTGCCCTTGCCCAACGAGATGGTTGAAATTGTATATGTGGAAGGTGGTGTACAAGGAGCCTTCATGAAGTTCTGCAATGCATCTTTTAAATGGCCCATATATCTGTAACAGTCTGTCTCTGGTGGAGGGAGTTAATATTCGAGCTGATGGAAGGGGTGCCATTACAGCAACTTGGTTTCTCCTGAATTGTGTTGATCACCTTGAGTTTTATTGGTGTTGAACTCATTCAGGCAAGTGAAGAGTCTGCTATCACATTCCTGGTTTATGACTTGGAGATGAAGGACAGGCTCTGGAGAGTCAGGAGGTGAGTTACTGGCAGGAATATTTCCAGCCTCTGACTTACTCTTGAAGCTGCAGTATGTGTTTGGCTGGTCACTTCAGTTTCTGGTCAATGATAACCTTCAGGATACTGAGAGTAGGGATTGCACCAATGCTAATGAATGGAATTTCTATTGAATGTCGAGGGTGATGGCTGCATTCTCACTTGTTGGAGATGTTCATTGTGTGGCGTGTGTGACATGAATGCTACTTGCCACTTGTCAGAACAATCCTGCATGTTTTCCAGGTCTTGTTGCATTCATACAGGATATGTTTGCCTATTTTGGGAGACACAAATGTGCTAAAAACCATATAACCATCACTGAACATTCAGTCACCTCCCCTCCTCAAAACTCCACCTTGGATGGAGGGAAGTTGATTCATTAAGCAGTTGTAGATAGTTGTGCCAAGGCGCTCCCTCACGAACTGCAGGGCTGCTCTTGTGGTGGTGTGGCAGTGTCCCTATCACTAGATCAAGAGACCAAGGTTCTAGTTCCATCTGCCCCACAGGGATGGAATAACATTTCTGAACAGGTGGATTGGAAAAATATATGAATGAAACAAAGTAACCTGACTAACTGCATGTGAGAACGACAGAAATGTCCTCGAGCTGAAAGGATTGGCTTCCAATAATCATAACCATCACCCCTTGTGTGCAGTATGACTCAAACCAGTGAAGTGTTTTCCCAAATTCCCATTGACTGGCTTTTCTAGGTCTCTGTTATGTTGTACCATGTCAAATGCTATACTGATGTCAAGAACTATCAGAACAATTAAATCCAGATTTATTTCTTTCATTGCTTAATTATCCTGTCTTTGATGATTGCATACATAAGAATCCAAATTGTAAAATATAAATTTGAACAAGGAGACTTACCTGGGTTCTACCAGGTTTAATGACCGCCACCATTTCTCTCCAAACTGGAAATGTTAAAAGGATCTTCAGTTTTTCAGTCGACAGGACACCCTCCTTTAGTGACAGCAACTTAAAAGTTTCATTGCTTACCCTGTAAACAATAAAGAGCTGATCATAAATTGCACAAGAAAGACTTTCCTGAGTAATTTCACCAATTTGCACCGAAACTGCTTGTTCTACCTTCTCTTCCAAGATGTTTCCTCCTGGAATAAACAGGGAGTGAATATGATTGACAGAGAATGACTGTCTCTATCCAGAAAGTAGCAGTTACAAATCACATTATAGGAGTTTGCTAATTCAGATTACAGCATAATAACATCAGAACTAAAAGCAAGAGAAGGCAATTCAGCCCCTTGAGCCTGCTCCACCATTCAATAAGGTCGTGGCTGATTTCAACAATTCCACTTTCCTCTCGCTCTCCATAATCCTTCAACCTATTACCAATTTAAAATCTGTCTATCCCCTCTTTAAATTCATTGGCCTGGCATCACTGCACGATGAGGTAGAGAGTTCCGCAAATTCAGCATCCTTTGGGAAAAGTATTTTCTCCTCATCTGTTTTAGACCTGCTACTCCTCACCCTAAAGTGATGACCTTCCATTCTAAACTAAAAGATGAAACATCCCCTCATCATCTACTTTGTCAATCCCCTTTAGCATCTTGTAGACCTCAATTACATCTCCTCTTATTTTCCTAAACTCTTGAGAGTATAGGCGGAAACTGCTCAATCTCTCTTCATGAAAGAAACCCCTCAGCTCTGGAGTTCATCTAATGAATCTGCTCTGAACGATTGGCAATGCAACTATATCCCTTCTCAAGTAAGGGAAACAAAGTTACACGCAATACTCCAGATACAGTCTCACTAATGCCTTGTGCAGTTACAGCAACACTCCCCTACTTTCTATTCCTTCAGGTATAAATGCCAGAACTCAATTTGCTTCGTCGTACTGGATTCTGCAATTCTGCTGATTTGGAATTGAAAACAGATGTTGCATAAAATATACTGAGACAGCAGAAAATTTTTTTCAAAGTTACATGAATTTCAAAGGATTTCAGAAAACATTACGTTACTTCACTCAAGAAAACAGAAGATCTGATGCAGGTGTTTGAAATTATGAATGGGCTCAATCCGATCGATTCGGTGAAGAGTTTCCCCTTCTGAGAAGGCTGAACATTTGGATCTGTGAACATTTGGTGACAAATAAATGAAATGGGGAGTTCAGGTGAAGGGTGTTTATTGAGGCAGTGATGAGAACGTGGATAAAGCGATTGTGTCCCTGCGATTCTACACAATTCACACAGATCAATTTCTTGTCAGTTTCACAAAACACCTTCAGTTCTACCTGACCTTCCTCACAGTGATATTTCCTTTTATTTCCTTAAGGATTCTGACTTAATTTTCGAGCTTCCTTGGCTAGATTCACTATGGCATGATTTAACCTCAAGTTTACATCCAGAAACCCCTGTTACATTCTGGGCAGGAGTTCATCTGCTGCTTTTCCCAACTCTGGGTGATACAGGAGCCGCAGAAATTGTGTCAATATTCCAGTATAACCAAATTGGTGAAGAAATCCAGTCAATGGGACAATTTAAATCCTCGGTCAAGCTCTCTCCCTGCTGTCTGAAATCCATGTTCACACTCAGCATTTCTGACTTTGTTTCAGAAAGGAACCGTGCCATTCTAATCTCACAATGTCCTCCAGGTGTTTAAGCTGCAGCAAAGTGGTTAATTGTTAACTGCCTGTAGTGGTGGTGTACAAATCACTTCGAAAAACTACAATCCAAATGGAATACAGCAAATAGGTCGAAAATAGCTTCATCTTAATTTTCTCATGGGGAGTTGGGAATGCCAATAACAGGAGGTCTGGCCAGTGATAACTGAACCCTGTAATGGATTAAAAATGGCTATGCCATGTGTCCAAAGAACTCCCTGCTCTTTCCTCACGTACCAGCAGAAATGAAATACATGCCCTGGAATCTCGATGACAATCTGATCTTGAAGGTTTCTCACAGGAAAGATTTCCTAAACCGCGCCACATTCTGGGGCATCACTGAGCTGACACCTGGCTGCTGGAGCTCTTCCAGCTAAAATCGCTGGTATGTGTAGGACTCTCCGATATTGTTTTCTATATCTGTGACTCCGCTTCACCATTAATTCCCAAAAAGTTATATCTACAACATCATAATCCGTGTGTAATCATGACCATGCTCCAGGTTTCTATGGTAGTCCTGCTACCCAGCATGCATAGGAAACTGGAATCCTTTCTATCATTTGTTCTGTGAGATACAGTGCGCTTGCGCGGATCAACCCGGACACCACTTGGTCACATTCGCAGTGGGAAGCTTTGGCATCTCTCCGCGCCCCCCTCTCCGTCTGTGTGCGTTTATCTCTCTCTCTCTCCCCATCTGTGTGTGTTTATCTCTCTCTCTCTCCCTCTCCGTCTGTGTGTGTTTATCTCTCTCTCTCTCTGACCACACCCCCGTCCCTTCTCTCTCGGCATGTGTGTCTGTCTGTCTGTGCCTGTGTGTGTATATACAGCCACAGAACCTGCACAATGGGCAGCTTTCGGGGCCAGAGAAAAGAGAATGGTTCACATCCCAGGGGAAGGGCTGTAATAAACATGAACTTTCACTCTCTGGGAAAACAGTGTAGCCTCTGATCTCTGATGGGGTAGGAAACCCAGGGAGAGGGGCAGGGGAGATTGGCTTCTTGAATCAAAGGCATTGGGTCCTGCAGCACGGAGACAGGCCCTTCCACCCAAACTGGTCTCAGAGTCACAGAGATGTGCAGCACAGACAACAGGCCCTTCGGTCCAACTCATCCATGCCAACCAGATATCCCAACCGAATCAACTCCCATTTGCCAGCACTTGGCCCATATCTCTCTGAACCCTTCCTTTTTTATACACCCATCGCCAGAAGCCTTTAGAACATATAGAACAGCACAGTACAGGACCTTCGCCCTCAATGTTGCGCGACCCATGAAACCAATCTGAAGCCGATCCAACCAACACTATTCCATTTTCATCCATATGACTATCCAATGTCGATTTCAAATGCTGTATTTGTACCAACCTCCACCACTTCCTCTGGCAGCTCATTCCATTCACGCACTGCCCTCTGCATGAAGAGGTTGCTCCTTAAATCCCTTTTATATCTTTCCCCTTCCACCCTGACCTCTGTCCTCTAGTTCTGGACTCCTATACCTTGTCTATTTATCTTATCAATGCCCGTCATGATTTTATAACCTCTATAAGTTCACGCCTCAGCCTCCGATGCTCCAGGGAAAACAGCCCCAGCCTATTCATTCTTTCCCTGTAGCTCAAATCCTCCAACCCTGGCAACATCCTTGCAAATATTTTCTCAACTCTTTCAAGTTTCACAACATCATTCCGAGAGGAAAGGATGCACAGCTGTATGCAATATTCCCATGGTGGCCTGGCCAATGCCCTGTACAGACACAACATGGCCTCCCAATATCTATACTTGATACTCTGACTAAATAAAGGAAAGCAGACCAAACACCATCGTCACTATCCTATCTACCTCCGACTCTACTTTCAAGGAACTAAAAACCTACACCCTAAGGTCTCTTTGTTCCCCAACACTTCCCAGGACCTAACCATTAGCTAATGTACCTGGACGGCTCAGTGGTTAGCAGTACTGCTTTGCAGTACCAGGGACCCGGGTTCAATTCCAGCCCCGGGTGACAATCTGCGTGGAGTTTGCACTTTCCCCCTGTGACTGTGTGGATTTCCGTCGTATTCTCTGGTTTGCTCCCACAGTCCAAAGATGTGCAATTCATGTGAATTAGCCCCGATAAAAGCTCATAGTGATAGGTGTATGAGTAGGGAATGGATCTGGATTGGCTACTCCTCATTGGAGGGTCAATGTGGACCTGTTGGGCCGAAGGGCCTTTTTCCACATTGTGGGGAATCTAATCAAATCGTTAAGCGTATAAGTCCGACTCTGATTTGCTTTTCCAAAATGCAGCATCTCACATTTTCCGAAATTAAACTCCATCTGCAACTCTCCAACTGCAACTCCCCATCCCATTGGTCCATCTGTTCAAGATCCTGTTGTACTCTGAAGTAATTTTCTTCACTGTCCACTAAACCTCCAATTTTGTTGTCACCTGCAAACTTACTAACTGTACTTCCTATCATCCAAATCATTTACATAAATGACAAAACGTAATGGACCCAGTACCAATCCTTGTGGCACTCCACCGGTCACAGTACTCCAGTCTGAAAAGGAAACTCTACCACCACCCTCTGTCTTCCACCTTTGAGCCAGTTCTGAATCCAAATGGTTAGGTCTCCCTGTATTCCATGAGATCGAACCGAGCTAACAGGGGGAAACTTGTCGAACACCTTACGGGAGTCCATATCAATTACATCCTTGGCTCTGCCCTCATCAATCCCCTTGGCTACTTCTTCAAAAAACTCATGATTTATGAAGCATGATTGTCCATGTACAATGCCATGCTGACTATCTCTAATCAGTTCTTGCCTTTCCAAATACGTGTAAATCCTATCCCTCAGGATTCCCTCCAACAACTTGCCCCCCACTGATGACAGGCTCACCGGTCTATAGTTCCCTGGCTTTTCCTTACCATCTTTCTTAAATCGTTGTACCACATTAGCCAACCTCCAGTCTTCTGGCACCTCACCTGTGACTCTTGTTGACACAAATATCACAGCACGTTGCCCAGCAATCACTTCCCTAGCTTCCCACAGAGTTATAGTATACCTGATCAGGTCCTGGGGATTTATACATTTTTATGCATTTCAAGCCATGCAGCACCATCTCCTTGTAATATGGACATTTTTCAACATGTCACCATCTATTTATCCACATTCTATATCTTCCAAGTCCTTCTCCACAGTAAATACAGATGCAACATACTCGCTTAGTACCTCACTCATCTCCTGAGGTACCACACATAGACTGCCTTGCTGATCTTTGAGGGGCCCTCTTCTCTCCCTAGTTACCCTTTTGTCCTTAATATACTTTTGGATTCTCCTTAACCCTATTTGCCAAAGCTATCTCATGTCCCCTTTTTAGCCCTCCTGATTTCCCTCTTAGTGTACTCTTACTTCCTTTATACTCTTCTAAGTTATCGCTCAATCTCTCCTGCCTATACCTGAGAAATACTTTCCACATTTTCTGAAACAAAACCTCAATTTCTCTAGTCATCCAGCATTCCCAACACTGACCATTCTTATCTTTTATTCTGACTAGAAGATATTGCCCCTGGACCCTGGTTATCTCATTTTTTTTAAATGCACACAAACCCCATTTCCCTGCATTTGGCCCATCTCCTTGTTACTCATGCATGACGGACAAAGTGAGGACTGCAGATGTTGGAGATCAGAGTCGAGACTGTGGTCCTGGAAAAGCACAGCAGGTCAGGCAGCATCCAAGGAGCAGGAGAATTGATGGTTCGGGCATAAGCCCTTCCTGATGAAGGTTTTATGTCCAAAACACCAATTCTCCTGGTCCTCAGATGCTGTCTGACATGTTGTGCTTATTCATGTATTTGACTAAATGCCCTGTAAATTTTGTAATTGTACCAGCATCAACCACTTCCTTTGGCAGCACATTCTATATGTGTACCACCCTCTGTATAAAAAAGCTCTCCCTCAGGTTTCATTTTATTCTTTCCCCTCTAACCTTAACCTCATGCCCTCCAAGCCCCGATTCCCCAACCTGGGTAAACACTGAGTGCATTCACCCAATCCATCCCCCTCATGATCTCATACACGTTTACGAGACACCCCACCCAGTCTCCTACACTGTACAGGAAATGGCCGAGCTTCTCCAACCTCTTCCTATAACTCAGTCCCTTGAGTCCTGGCAACATTCTTGTAAATTTCTTCTGCATTCTTTCCACTTTAATTACATCCTTCCTATAGCAGTGTGACCAAAACCGAATATATTACTGTCAGTGCAGCCTCACCAACCTCCGGTACAAATGTAACATAGGGTCATAGAGATGTACAGCATGGAAACAGACCCTTCAGTTCAACTCGTCCATGCCGACGAGACATCCCAACTCAATCTAGTCCCACCTGCCAGCGCCCGACACATATCCTACCAAACCCTTTCTATTCATATACCCATCCACATCACTTTTTAATGTTGCAATTGTACCAGCTTCCACCACTTTCTCTGGCAGCTCATTCCAAACGTGTACCACCTTCTGTGTGAAAACGTTGCTGCTTAGGTCTCTTTTATATCTTTCCCCTCTCACCCTAAAACTATGCTCTCTCGTTCTGGACTCCCCCATCACAGGCAAAAGACTTTGTTTATTTACACTATCCATCCCCCTCATGATGTTGTAAACCTCTATAAGGTAACCCCTCAGCCTCTGATGCTCCAGGGAAAACAGCCCCAGCCTGTTCAGCCTCTCCTTATAGCTCAAATCCTCGAACCCTGGCAACATTCTTCTAAATCTGTTCTGAACCCTTTCAGGTTTCACAACATCTTTCCGATAGGAAGGAGACCAGAATTGCATACAATATTCCAACAGTGGCAAAACCAATGTCCTGTACAACCACAACATGACCTCCCAACTCCTGTACTCAATACTCTGACCAATGCCCTGACCGATGAAGGCCAATGTACCAAAGCCCTTCTTCACAGCCTGTCTACCTGTAACTCCACTTTCAGAGAGATGTGCACCTAAACTCAAAGGTTCATCTGTTCCTCCACATTCCTTAAGGCCATACCATTCACTCGAAACTCCTACTTTGATTTGACTTTACAAACTGCAACACTCACACATCTCTCGATTAAACTCCATTTGACATTTCTCAGCCCATTTCCCAACTGGTCAAGATCCTGCTGCAATATCTGATCACATCAGAACATAATATCATAAGAACTAAGATCAGGAGTAGGCCATCTGACCCTTCCAGCCTGCTCCACCATTCAATAACATCATGCCTGATCTTTCCATGGCCTCAGCTCCACTTACCCACCCACTCACCACAACGATAATTCCTTTACTGCTCAAAAGATTGTCTATTTTTGTTTTTAAAACACCGACTGAGGAAGCCTCAACTACTTCCCTGGTCAGGGAATTCCACAGATTCACATCCCTCTGGCTGAAGACGTTTCTCCTCGATTCAGTCCTAAATCTGCTCCCACTAATTTTGTAGTTCCTCCCTCTTGTCGCAGTTTCATCCACCAGTGGAAATATCCTCTCTGCTTCTATCTTATCCAATCCCTTGATAATTTTATATGTTTTTATAAGATCCCCCTTCATTCTTCAACATTCCAATGACTATAATCACACTCTACTTGGTCTCTCTTAATAAGCCAACCCCCTCATCTCCAGTATCAATCTAGTGAACCTCCTCTGCACCCCCTCTCGCACCAATACATCCTTTCCCAAGATAAGAGACCAAAACTGCTCACAGTGCTCCAGGTGCAGCCTCACCAACACCCTATACAGCTGCAACATACCTTCCCACTTTGAAACTTAATCCCTTTAGCAATCAAGGAAAAAGTTCCATTTGACTTCTTCATTACTTGCTGCACCTGCAGACCAACCTTCTGTGATTCGTGCACAAGGACACCCAGGTCCCTCTACACAGAACCATGCTGCAATTTCTTGCCATTAAAGTAACAGTCATTTTTACTAGCATTCCTACCAAAATGGATGACCTATTCACTCCATCTGCCAAGCCTTTGACCTCTCATTTAAAGTAGCTCTGTTCCTTTGCAAAGTTTTACAATCCTCTGCACGCATTACCCTACTGCTCATCTTAGTGTCATCCACTAACTTTAGCATACTACACATCGTCCCCAAGCCAAATCAGTGATGTAAATTGTGAATAATTTCAGTCCCAATACGGATCCCTGAGGAACACCACTCGTCACTGATTGCCAACCAGAAAAGCTCTCATTTATCCCCAATCTTTGCTTCCTGTTCATTGACTAATCTTCTCTCCATGTTAATACTTTACCCATAATACCATGCATCTTTATTTTATGCGGCAGCCTTTTATTTGGCACCTTGTTAAAAACCTTTTGGAAATCGAGGTACACCATATCTACTGGGTTCCCATTGTCTACCGTACTGGTAATGTCTTCATAGAATTCCGGTAGATTAGTTAAGCATGACATGCCCTTCCTGAACCCATTTTGCATCTGCCCAGTGGGACAATTTCTATTCAGATGCCTTGCTGTTTCTTCCTTGGTAATTTGCTCAAGCATTTACCCCACTACTGAAGTTAAGTTAACTCATCTATAATTCCCTATCTTTTGTTTACCTCCATCCTTAAACGGTGACATCACGTTTGCTGTATTCAATCTGCTGGAACTGCCCCAGATTCCAGTGGAGTTTGGAAAATTACCTCAAGTGCATCGGTTATTTCTCCCGCCATCTCTCGCTAAGTACCCCAGGATGGATTCCATCATGGCCAGGAGAATTGTCTATCCAGATCTTCATTAGCTTGCCCAACACTAGCTCTTTGTGATAATGATTGTTTCCTCGCCTATCTTCATCTCTTTGTCATGTACTGGCATGTTATTTGTGTCTTCCACTGTGAATACTGACACAAACTACCAGTTCAATGCCTCGGCCATTTCCTCCGATCCCATTACTAAATGCCCCTTCTCATCCTCTAAATGACTTGAGCCTCTCTTTTTCGTTTTACATATTTATAAATACTTTTCCGATCTGTCTTTATATTCGGTGCTAAGTTATTCTCAAGTTCTATCTGACTTTTCTCTAAACCTCATTTTGTGGCTTTCTGTGGAGCTTTAAAGCTTTCCCAGTCTTCCAGTTTCCTGCTGATCTCGGCCACTTTGTATGCCTTGTCTTTCAATTTGATTGTTTCCCTTATTTCCTAAGACACTCATGGCAGATAACCCCTTTACCAACAGTCCTCCATTTTCATTGGGAGATACCTTTGCTGAGCACTTTGAAAATTTGTTTTGAAAATCCTCCACTGTTCATTAACTGTCCCACCATAAAGCCTTTGCTTCCAGTCTAATTTAGCCAACTCCACCCCCATCCAATTGCAGTCTCCTTTGTTTAAACACTGGACCCTGGTATTGGCTTTTATCTTTGCACTTTCCAGCTGTATTTGCAATTCCACCACACTGTAATCGCTCCTTCCAGGAGGATCCCGAACTATGACATCCATTGATTATAGTCATAGAGACGTACAGCACAAAAACAGACCCTTTGGTCCATGCCGACCAGATATCCTAACCTAATCTAATTCCATTTGCTAGCACTTGTCCTATATTCCTCTCAACCTTTCCTATTTATATACCCATCCAGATGCCTTTTTAAATTTGTAATTGTACCTGCCTCCACCACTTCCACAGGAAGTTTGATCCATACATGTTCTGTCCTCTGTGTTTACCCCTCAGGTCCTTTTTAAAATCTATCAGCTGTTTTCCTTATCTAGGCCTCTCAAATCTTTCATCCACATTGTTAATGAATAATGTGAACAGTTGTGATCCCGACACTGACCCCTGTAGGACTCCACTAGTCACTCAGTGTCATCCTGAATAAGACCCCATTTATCCCCACTCTCTGCCACCTTCCTGTCAGCCAATCTTATATCCATGCCAGTACCTTGCCCCTAACACCATGGGCTCTTATCCGATTTGGCAGCCACCTACATGGCCCCATGTCAAATATCTTCTGGAAATTCAAACAGATCACACCGACTGGCTCCCCTTTGTTTCACTTGCTTGTTCCCTCCTCAAAGTATTAAAACAGACTTATCACGCATTACCCACCTCCCTACCATATCCCCCCTGACCCCATTTCCCACCTCGATGAAGCCATGCTGACTCAGTCTGATTTTACCATGCACTCCACAATCTCATCCATAAAAATACACTAAAATCTTAACAACGACTGAGGTCAGTCTAACTGGGCTATAGTTTCCTGGCTTCGGCCTCCTTCCCTTCTTCAACAGTGATGTTACATTAGCCATTTTCCAGATCCTTGGGACCATTCCTGATCTCAGTGATTCCTGAAGGATCACCACAAATGGCTTCACAATCTCCTCAGTTAGCCCCTGGTGTAGTCTGTGTGGTCTGAGTGATTTATCCACCTTCAGAACTTTCTGCTTCCCAGCATCTTCTCCTTATTGATGGCCACATTCTCCTTAGTGATGCTGTTGGTATCTTCCACTATGAAAACTGATGCAAAGCATTTGTTCAGGTCCTGCTCTGTTTCTTTGTTCCCCATGAAAACTTCTCCATTCTTATTTTCCAGCGATCCAATGTCCATTCTTGACTGTCCTTACTTTGTATATATTGACAAAAAGCTCTTTCCAATCTCCTTTTATATAACAAGCCAGCTTACTCTCAGATTTCCTCTTCTTCCCCCTTATTGCTGTTTTAGTTGTCCTCTGCTGGTTTTCAAAGCCTTCCCAATCCTGTGGCTTCCCAATAATCTTCACTTTCTGTTTGTGTTACTTATAAATATAGACACATTCACTTAGATAAAATCAACAAAGAACGTAAAGGTGTGCATTTTCACAGATATATTTGTACAAATGTAGACATGTTCACAGGCAGCAGACACACACACACACTCATGCACACTCTCTCTTTCACACACACACAAAATGTGACACAAGCACACACGAATACACACGCACACACATGAAAGTAGATTGGGTGGTATAGAAGGTGTATGACACCTTGCCTTTATTGGTCAGAGAATTGATTTCAAGAGTCAGGACGTCTTGTTGCAGTTTTATCAGACTTCAGTAAGGCCACACGTAGAGTATTGTGTTTAATTCTGTGCACCACATAACGGGAAGGATATGGAGGCTTTGGAGAGAGTGCAGAAGAGGTTTATCAGGATGCTGCCTGGATTCGAGAGTATGAGCAATAAGAAGAGAATATAAAAATTTCGGGTTGTATTCCCTGGAGTGGTGGAGGCTGAGGGGAGACTTGATAGAAGTTTATAAAATTATGAGCTGCATATGTAGGATTGATGGTCAGAATCTTTATCCCCGATTTGAAATGTCTCATACTAGGGGTCATACATTTAATGTTAGGGGGGAAGGTTAAGAGGGATGTGAGGGGCAGGTTTTTTACAAAGAGAGAGAAAGGACTGTGGAACGCATTGTCAGGGGTGGAGGCAGATAAGGTCATTTAAGGGGCTTTTAGATAAGCACGAGAGTATGCAAGCAATAGAGGGATATTGACCAATGGCAGGCAGAAGGGATTAGTTTTATTTGGTGTCACGTTGGACAACTTGGTGGGCCAAAGGACCCGTCCTTGTGCTGTATAGTTTCATGTTCTATGCACAAGCTGTCACACAAACTCACACTCACTCACACACAGACACACAAAATGCACATAAACGCAAAGACACAAAGACTTCATCCGGAGGCTCACTGAAGATGTTACCTAGTATGGTGACGAAACATCTGAAAATGAATCTTCCAGCACAACGAGCAAACCTACATCCTGAACAAATACTTTCTCACTTGCACATACACACAGAGAAACAAGCACACACACACACACTCAAACAACGCACTCACACCCACCCACCCACACACACACAAACATACACACACACAAACAACACACTCACAAAAGCACAAACACATGCACTCACAAGCACACATACTCTCACACACATATGCACATGCACAACCACACACGCACACTGACATGCACGCACTCAAACAACACACTCACAAAAGCACAAACACATACACTCACAACACACATACGCTCACACACATATGCACACGCACACTGACATGCACACACTCAAACAACACACTCACAAAAGCACAAACACATGCTCTCACAGGCACACATATGCTCACACACAGATGCACACACACAAACACAGACACATACACACAGCAACACATACTCACACTTGTGCACACACACATGCACACACCCACGTGAACACCCACACAGACTGAGACACACACACAGGCACAGACACACACACACACTTGCACATTTAGTATGAGATGTAACATTTTAAGTGGGCATAAGTGAGGACTGTTGATGCTGAAAACCAGAGTTTGGATTAGAGTGGTGCTGGTGTCCGAGGAGCAGGAAAATTGACATTTCGGGCAAATGCCCTTCATCGGGATGAAGGGCTTTTGCCCGAAACATCGATTTTCCTGCTCCTCGGATGCTGCCTGACCTGCTGCGTCATTTTACAGTGGGGAGCATCGAAGTGACATTGAACAACACTGTTATGAATCATTGGCAGAAATTATGGGACCTGGAGGTTTGAAAATGTTGGGATATTTTTCGAGAGTTTTTCGTGAAGCATATTTCTTTTGTTTCTTTATTTGGGATATAGGTATTGCTGGTTTGGTCCAACATTTATTACCACATCCCTAGTTAACCTTGAGAAGGTGGGGGTGAGCTGCCTCCTTGAACCACTGCAGTCCATGTGCTGCGGGTAGACTCACAAGATCCTAAGGGAGGGAGTTTCAGGATTTTGACCCAGTGACACCGAAGGAACAGCGATATATTTCCAAGTCAGAAAGAGGCGTAGCTTGGAAGGGATCTTCCAGGCAATGATATTCCCTTTTAACATGCAGACACTGTTGATTTAATATTTATTTGAAAACTTACATTTTGGAGGATTGTGGAAAATATTTTACGTTTTGTGGAAACACCTCGAGTGGTTTCTTTCAAGGTCACGGGCACTGCTTTTCTAAAACCCAAACTTCCATGAAATGACGACTTGTGCTCACTGCTCGCTGTGCTGTACACCGTGCTGTGGCTGTTTCTACAGTAACTGGATGGAGAGAGTGCTTTTTGTCTGTAATTATCTGAGGGACATAAAGCCTGTGAGGAAGGGCTCCCCATCTGATCACTCCCATGGTTGGTGAAAGAAACAACCCACTTGTTGAGTTCAGGATGAAACCTTTCCTTCTGAAAGAATGTTCGAATGAACTTCTCGATTGTATTTCCCTGAACAAGCTGATAGATGCCGGAGACAGCCCTGTGTGTGTGTGATTAGTGATGGCCACATGTGTAAGGAGACAGAGGTGATAGACTTTGAAAGATTTTTTGCTTCATCCTTCGGTCTTCAACAATGACCTATTGGCTGCAGTGTTATTGCTTTCAGAAATACAATTCCTGCAGAGAATATTCACTTTTCTCTTTTCATTCAGAGTGAGATTATGTTAGAGAGAAAAACAGCAAATTATTGGAAAAGCTCAGCGTGTCTAGCAGCATCTGTGGAGAGAAATCGGCGTTAACTTTTCGAGTGCAGTGACCCTTCCTCAGAAGCACTAACTCTTTTTATTTCTCCCCACAGAAGCTGCCAGACCTGCTGAGCTTTTCCAGCAATACTGCTTTTTTTCTGATTTACAGCATCTGCTGTTCTTCTGGTTTTGATGTTGGTGTGTTTTGAGATTGTTTAGAGGGTTGGCTATTTATACATGCACATTATTTGACTGTGCATTAATCAATGATCGCATCTTCAATTAATATTTGGTTTTGATAATAAACTATGGTCAGTGTATCGCTACAGGAGCTGGGAAGTCATGTTGTGGGTGTATAGAACATTGGTGAGGCCACTGGAGGAATACTGTGCTCAGTTCTCGTCACCCTGATAAGCTCAGTTCCCGTCACCCTGCTACAGGAACGATGTTGTGAAACTTGAAAGGTTTCAGAAAATATTTACAAGGATGTTGCCAGGTTTGGAGGCTTTGAGATACATGGAGAGGCTGAAGAGGCTGCGGGTATTTTCCATGGAGCGTCAGAGTGTGAGGGTTGATCTTATAGCGGATTATCAAATCAAGAGGGGCATGGATAGGGTAAATAACCAAGGACTTTTTTTCCTGGGTAGGGGAATCCAGAACTAGAGGGCATAGGTTTCAAGTGAAGTGGGGATTTCTAATGAAACAGGGGAGTTCTGATTAAGTGGGGAGTCAGTGGGAGGAGATCTCTGACAGCTCTGAGGAATGAGTTTATGTGAGACTGTGGGGAGTGGGACTCAGTGGAAATGCTGTACAAAGAGCTAGCACAGGTACAATGGACCAAACAAACTCCCTTCATTACTGCAGTGGTTCCAGTGCACAGCCAGACAGAACTAGCCAAATGTAGCCTTTCATACACGTCTACTGTTACCGACCAGAGCAGACCCCTTCAGAATATATTGGGAAGTTAGCCTGGTTCCTGACTTTATCTGATTTAAAAGGTAACTGTAAGGTGTTCTGTTCCAGATATAACTCAATTGATCAAACTGCCCGGCATGAAGCAAAACACAATTTATTCAAACACTATCGTTAAAATACAACAAAAGGAAGAACAATGTGGAATAACAACTCTATTGGAAAACTTAACCGGACAATGTTAACTTTAAATGAAAAATCCCCAAGGCCTCACAAGTTGTTTATCTTCTGATCGACTGGGTGCCGCCTGTCCCCCAATCTCCTCTAACAGAAACCACAACATCACCCCACTACAGCCTTCCCACTGGGACAAATACCTTCATAACCAAACCGTTAAACCAGAAGGATTCCCTTTCATTAAATATCACACAGGACTGAGAAATGACTCAGGACAAACCACAGGAGATTACTTTGCAAACATCAATTTTATTTCATCGCTGATCAGACAGAGCAAAGCAAAGGGAGCAGACCGGGAGCGGGGACAGCAGCAGGTTTTGGGACGGGCCGAAGGGTCTCATTCCGTGTTGCAGCAGCCGGACCTTCACTTTACCGGAGTTTTTTGGAGCAGCTTCAGGGATTTTAGCGAAAAACTGACCCCCACAGCTGGGGGTTTGAGGGAGTGGGGGCATGGTGAGGATTCTGGGAGGTGATTAAACCACCATTTCCCCCTCCCCCTGGGGCTGACAGCCTCACACCTCCTTGTCTGATGTCAGACTGTCAAATCTTCTGGGACGTCACTGTCTCTGACACTCAGATGGAGGGGTGACCGTGTCTGCACTCAGCAGCTGAATGGAGTTGATCTTCCGGTCAAACAGCCCCAGTTTCTCATACTCTCCCTCCGTGAATTCCTTGGAATCGCCGGTGTAGTTCTTGCCAGTGTAAGCCATCCAGGGGTTCCCAACCACCTTCAGGGAGCGAGCAGTCTCATTGAAGAAGAACACCCCAAGATCCGGGGTACTGTTGTGGAAGGTTTCCTTTCTCCCCATTAAGTCCTCCTCCGCGTATAGAGTAATCTCACTCATCGCTGCGGTGATCCAGTGGAGAGTCTGGGAGGGAGGGTAGCAGTCTCTGTTTCTAAGAGGAGCAGCCTTTATATCTGTGTCTGATCCCTGACAGCTCAGTAACTGTCACCAGGAGGTGGGATCTCAGTGTCCTTCTCTTCCTGGAACAATTCCCATCGCTGGTTCTCAGAAAACAGCAGGGCCAGGAGGGGTGGAGGGTTGTTGACCTTGGCCCTGCCTTACAGTGTACCATTGATACCAGTGCTCCCAATCTCAGGTCTGAGTCACTTCGGCATTATCATTTATGAGCCTGAATTGATTACAGACCATGATCTTATCACAGTCCAATGTTAACTCTCCCCTTTTGTCCTTTTCAACTTTCTCCCTATTCTCCTGGACCTTTCAACTTTTCCGCACTGACTCACCTTTCTTTCTGAGTAGATTCGGTCAGCCAGAGATGATAAACTGATAACCTCATTTCTTTATTTTTCTCCTTCTCTCTCTGTCCCAGGAAATCTGCTATTTGTTTGAAGCGAATGAAATGAAACAGACCGTTCGGGGAAATGGCTTCCGGGTTTTGTGTGGCCATTTCACCAATTCGTTGACAGGTTTGACAGAATCAGGGCAGGAATGGACATACACGTGTGTTCAAGGTGGTCCATTCTGAGAGTACACTTTATGAGAGACGTCTTTCGCCATTTTGTTGACAATTCCTATGCTCTTGTGTTCTAACACACACACACACGCACACACACGATTTGGAGATGCCGGTGTTGGACTGGGGTGTACAAAGTTAAAAATCGCACAACAGCAGGTTATAACCTGGTGATGTGTGATTTTTAACTTCACACACACACATGCATACAAACAGACATGCACACATACATACATACAGACGACCTCACACATACACACACACACACACTAGCACACAATCAGAAACACACAATTCTAGGGAGTAGATTAGGTTAGGATATCTAATGGGCATGGATGGGTTGGACTGAAGTGTCTGTTTCCGTGCTGTACATCTCTATGACTGAATTGTTGATGTTACCAGCTGATGTAGAAAATCTTACTGACTGACACACACACACACGCTTCTGAGCAGACTCTAACCCCTTTTCTCTGGGGGATTTTCTCCCCTTTTCTCTGTCAGGATTCTAACCCATTCCCTCTGGGATGACTCTAACCCCGTTCCTCTTGGGGGACTCTAACCCATTCTCTCTGGATGGACTCTGACCCCTTTTCTCTGGTTCCTGTAGGCGGCTCAAAGCGCTTTCCTTTAATTCATAAATATTCAGACACTCTGGACCGACATTTACTACAAATCCAAATTTATTTTATCATCTCTCCTGATTGGTTTACCATTACTCCAACACAGGTCACAACCTTGTTTCGACATCTCGGTACACCTCCACAAGTTGTTGAGCAAATGATTAAAAATGTATAAAATAAAATAAAAGAACTGCTGTTGTAAGGGATTTCATAACAGAATTTGAGTTTGGATAATTTTGCACAGAAATATATCAAATCGCGAGACTGAGTTATAATGGAAGTTTAAGATTTATGGGTCAGCTTAGAAAAAAAACAAACAAAGTATGTTTTTTTTAATCAAACAGATATGTTTGACTTCATTTCTAACGATTATAAAATGATTTACTTTGGGCCACAGATTTCTCCAAACGTTTGGGATTAGATTGGTGGTAAAAACTAAATGGCAAAATTGGATGTGATTAAGCAATTAGGGATCGAGAGAAGTGTCAGAAGAAAAGCAAGTCAGAATAATGGGTTGAAATGCTGATTAAAGGTAACAACGTCGAAGAGTATGGTGCTGGAAAAACACAGCCAGTGGGGAGTAGGAGAGTCAACATTTCAGCATAAGCCCTTAATCAGAAATGAGGCTTGTGGGCTGGGATGGAGGGGGCGCAGTGTGACAAAAGGGAAGGGGTGGGGCTGGGAGCATAGGTAGCTGGGTAAGTGGTAGGTGGATGAAGGCGGAGGTGACAGTGATAGGTCAGAGAGGATGGAGGAGCAGATAGGTGGAAAGGAAGATAGGTGGTAGGACCATTCAAGAGGGCGGTGGCAAGTTGGAAGGTTGGGAATGGCATAAGGTGGGGGGAGGAAAATGGGGAAACTGGAAAAATCCACATTGATCCTGTGTGGTTGCAGCGTCCTAAGGTGGAAGATGAAGTGTTCTTCCTCCAGGCATCAGGTGGTTAGGGTTTGGCGATAAAGGAGGCGCAGGACCTGCATATCATTGGCAGAGTGGGAGGTGAGTTAATGCGTTCAGTCACAGGGCGATGGAGTTGGTTAGTGCAGGTGTCCCAGAAATGTTCCTGAAATGATCCGCAAGTTGGCGTTCTGTCTCCCCAGTGTAGAGGAGACCACATTGGATGCAACGTATGCAGTAGCTGGCCTATGTGGCAGTACAGACAAATTTCTGTTGGATGTGGAAGGATCCTTTAGCACCTTGGATGGAGATGAGTCGGGAGATGTGTGTGCAGGGCTTGCATTTCTTGCAATGGCAGGGAATGTGCCAGGAGGGTAGGGTGGGGTTGGTGAGGGGCATGGGTCTGACAAGGGAGTCACAGAGAGGATGGTCTCTGCGAAATGCAGATAGGTGTGCGGAGGGAAATATATCCCTGGTGGTGAGGTCTGATTGCAGGTGGTGGCAATGGTGGAGGATGAAGTGATGTGTCCAGACGTTGGTGGGATAGAATATGGGTCAGGGGGAATTTTGTCCTTGTTGCTATTGGAGGGGTGGGGTTCAAGGGCGGAGATATAGGAAGTGGAGGAGATACGCTGGAAGGCATCGTCGTCCATATAGGAGCTGAAATTGTGGTCTTTGAAGAAGGAGGCCATCTGGGATATTCTACAGTGGAATTGGTCCTCCTGGGAGCAAGTGTGGCAGAGATGGAGGAATTGGGAGTAAGGCATTGCATTTTTACAGGAGGCAGGGTGGGAGGAGGTGTAGTCCAGGTAGCTGTGCGATTCCGTGGGTTTGTAGTGGATGTCTGTGTTGAGTTGGTTATGTATTTTAGTGAAACGGAAGTTTAAGTTAGAGCACTAAACTGACAGCTTTCTCTCAGTGATTTTTTTTCCATGTTTTTCCTGGTGAATGTTGTGATCGAGCCACTACCTGAGGCAGCGCGACTATAGATGGAGAGATAAGTCAAATTTCGAATATCTTTTGATTAGATCACATGAGAGTCAATAATGTGTCACGTGGTCTTGGTATGCTGATGAAAGTGCAGAAGTGAAGGAATAAATATGAGTGAATGCTTGGTTTAAAAATAAGATTACATTGAAGAATGGGCCTCGGACATGTACATTTAATTGACAAACAGGTTAGTGTGGCTTGGAAGAGCATGGTTTAAACAATAAGAGACTGACACATAATCCATAGAGAAGTTGACTTAAAGCAGTGATAATCAGCTGAATTGAAAGAAGTAAAACAAAACAGAAAAGAAATCATTTACAGATACCTCAGGAACAAGAACTGGGGAATGTTGAGTCCATGTATGATGATAACGAGTCGCCTCTTTGCAGAATCACATCACTCTGGACTGGATCTAAGCTGAGAAAGTTGACACGTGTGCCTTCGAAGGTCGGGAATGTTGCACCTACATCCCTGATAACTCTGAAGAAACAAGACTGACAAGCACAAAGTCATGCAGCTCGTCACATAGTCTCACCACACCTTACTCCTTATCACCTTCAGTTAGATAATAACACATTATAAACCACATTGAGACAGTAATGTACAGATAAAAACTGGTGTTGTTATGCAATTAATTACCTTTTCTTAGATGTGTTTATCACAACTTGTTCCAGATAAACCAGGTAAGAACACCAGACGTAGGAACAGAGATAGGCCATCTGGTCCTTGGAGCCAACTCTGCCATTCAATAAGATCATGGCTGATCTTTTAGCTTCACTTATCCACCTCCTCACCATAACCTTTAATTCCTTTATAGTTCAAAAAATTATCTAGATTAACTTTAATAACACTCAAGAAGGTAGCCTCAACTACTTCACTGGACAGGCAACTCCACAAATTCACAGCTCTCTGGGTGAAGACGTTCCTCCTCAATTCAGTCCTAAATCTGTTCCCCCTAATTTTGAGGCTATGCCCTCTAGTCTTATCTCCCACTGTTGGGGACATCCTCCCTGCTTCTATCTTATCTGTTCCCTTCATAATTTTATGCCTTTTGATAAGATTCCCCCTCATTCTTCTCAATTCCACTGAATCTAATCCCAGTCTACTCTGTCTCTCCTCTTAAACAAATCCAGTCAATTCTGGAATCAAACTAGTGAACTTCCTTGACACCGTCTCCAGTGCCAGTGCATCCCGAAGAAAATAAGAGGACGTTTTAAATCCCACTCAAACTGCAAAATAGAATTTAAGGCAAATGAGCTACTGCCCAATGACATATTGCTAAAGCAGTATGTGATTGGTCTGCAGTGTTGCCAAGGCTTGAAATTGATATGTTTTCGGTCAATAAGAAGGAAACAATTTTTGATTGACATGGACTTGCATATAAAACTGTGATTGTAACAGCATGCGGAGCGTTCAATATGCGAGGGTTTTAGGACCCTGTTGGCTGACTCTCATTGTTTGCAATAAAAGGAAGCTATGTCTGAAATATATTGTCGTTTGGCTGACCATTTCTTCGACAATTCTTGGAGGCTCCACCAAGATGGCGAACCCTTTGGCTTGAGGTACGGTCCTGGTGACAGTGTCTCATCGGTAAACAAACCAGCTGCAGCATATGAAAGGTAGTGACTTTATCCCTTTGGATTGATTACCGGTGAGAAAGGAGGTTTGTGACCTGTGTTCCAGGACTGAGGAAAGCCAATCAGGAGTGACAATGGTCCAGACTTGAATGTGTGATGTGAGTGAATATTGCTCCAGTATGCTGGAATATATTGGATAAGAAACAGCATTTGAATCTCCACAGGGAAAAGAGATCATGGTCCCCTCAGGGCAAAGGGATTAGAGTCCCCCAGGGAAAGGGGTTAGAGACCCCACTTGTGTCTGAATGCAAGGGCAGGCTGATTGATGAGATGATAGTACGAATGTCTTTGCAATAAATTGTGCCGAGGGATCCCAGAGTAAGGTTGGGCACATTGACAAAATTGATTCAGGGAGCCCACTGACAGAAATTTGAGATATATGATTGTGTGGTTGTACATCTTATATATTATGTGTTGCCGAGCTCTGGTAAGTTAGGTCACTGCGAAGAACCGCAGAATTACAAACAAAAATACCCTAAACTGATTATTTTTGGTCTGATAACTGGTGAATTGACTGAGGAGTGAGTTCTGTCCAACAAATATCTCAGACACCCAGACTGAGCCGGGATTAAGAGCACAAACGGGCCATGTGAAGGTCAGAGGAAGTGGTGTAGAGAACCTCAGTTGGAGCAACAGCCTCATTATTCCGTGAATGGTGTCACACAACCAGTTGGGAAAATGGGAAACAATGTCTCTCAAGAGGCTCACCCTCAGAAGGGAACACCTCTAACATACATGTATATCCATTACGGGCTGGATTTCATAACATTTGTCGACAAGTTGGTGAAATGGACCCAGAAGGAAAGCAGTGAATATAAATACTCACCCTTCGACCCCAACGGCCATTTGGAGTGTCAGCAGCAGTGGAGGTAAGACGAACCCGGAAGACTGCAGCTAAGGTAAGGCAGATTTTTAAAATTACTTCCCGGTAGCGGGCAGTGGTGTTTTCTCTTTCACAGAAGGAGCGGAGAAAGTGACAAGGTCCAGAGGGGCAGCCGGGAAGGAAAGCAGTGACCATATATATCAGCAAGGCGGCCAAACCTCCTCTATTCTAAACTTCCTCTATTGAATATAAGTTTGTTATTAATTTTATAGCAAATTGAACTAAACTTTCTACTTTGGTACTGAGTGGGTGTTCAGATAAGCCGGGTATGGATGCTGGGGCAGTTGCTTGCTCCTCCTGCAGAATGTGGCAGGTGGGAGACATGGCACACTCTCCACTGGCTACATCTGCGGGAAGTGCACCCAACTCCAGCTCCTTGAAAACTGTGTTAGGGAATTGGAGCTGGAACTGGATGAACTACGGATCATTCGGGAGGCTAATGGGGTAATTGAGAGGAATTACTAGGAGTTGGTCACTCCTAAGGCTCAGGACAGGATAGATGGGTTACAGTCAGGGGGAGGAAAGGGGACAGACAGACAGTGCAGAGACCCCCTGTGGACATCCCCCTCAGCAATAAGTATACCGTTTTAGATACTGCTGGGGGGGAATGACATACCAGAGGAAAGCCATAGCAGTCAGTTCCTCTGGCACTGAGCCTGACACTGTGGCAAAGAAGGAAAGGGGGGCAGAATAGAAAAGTACTCTTGGTAGGGGACTTGATAGTTAGGGTAATGGACAGGAGATTTTGTGGTCAGGATCGGAATTCCCGGAAAGTATATTGCCTCCCTGGTGCCAGGGTCCGGGACGTCTCCGATCGGGTGTATAAGGTTCTAAGAGGGGAGGGCGAACAGCCAGAAATCGTGTTACATATTGGTACTAATGATATAGCCAGAAAAAGGATCGAGGATATAAAAAGTGATTTCAGGGAGTTAGGATGGAAGCTGCAAAGCAGGACAAACAGAGTAGTGTTCTCTAGTTTACTACCTGTGCCACGAGATAGCGAGGTGAGGAACAGGGAGAGGGCGCAGCTTAACACGTGGCTGCGCAGCTGGTGTAGGAGGGAGGGCTTCAGATATGTAGATAATTGGGATGCCTTCTGGGGAAGGTGAGACCTGTACAAGAAGGACGGGTTGCATCTGAACTGGAAGGGGACCAATGTCCTGGGTGGAAGGTTTGCTCGAGTAGTTCGAGAGGGTTTAAACTAGTATGTCAGGGGGGTGGGAACCTGAGCTGTATACCAGAGGTGACAGTTGATGCAGATGAGGCAATAGCAAGAGGTAGACCAGCTAGTGGGAAGGATTTTCCTGGGAAGGAAGCAAGGGATCAATTAAAGTGTGTTTGCTTTAACGCAAGGAGTATCAGGAATAAAAGTGATGAACTTAGAGCATGGATCAGTACCTGGTGCTGTGATGTTGTGGCCATAACAGATACATGGGTTTCTCAGGGGCAGAAACGGTTGTTCGATGTTCCAGGGTTTAGAGCATTTAAAAAGAATAGGGAGGGGGGAAAAGGAGGAGGGGGTGTAGCACTACTAATCAGAGAGGGTATCACAGCTACAGAAGCTTCCATTGTCGAGGAATATCTGCCGACCGAGTCAGTATGGGTGGAAATTAGGAACAGCAAGGGAGCAGTCACCTCGTTAGGGGTTTACTACAGGCCCCCCAATAGCAGCAGGGAGATGGAAGAAGCATAGGTCGGCAGATTTTGGAAAACTTTGGACATAGTAGGGTTGTTGTAATGGGTGACTTTAACTTTCTCAATATTGATTGGAACCTCCTTCGAGCAGAAGATTTGAATGGAGCTGTTTTTGTAAGGTGTGTTCAGGAGGGTTTCCTAACTCAGAACGTTGACAGCCGACGAGGGGAGAGGCCATTCTAGACTTGGTGCTCGGAAACGAGCCGGGGCAGGTATCAGATCTTGTGGTGGGAGAGCATTTTGGTGATAGTGACCACAACTGCCTCACATTCTACATAGCTATGGAGAAGGAGAGGATTAGGCAAAATGAAAGGATATTTAATTGGGGAATAGGAAACTATGATGCGATTAAACATGAGTTAGGAAGCATGGACTGGAAGCAATTGTTCCATGGTAAAGGCACTACAGACATGTGGAGACTGTTTAAGAAACAGTTGTTGCAAGTGATGAATAAATATGTCCCTCTGAGACAGGCAAGAAGGGGTAAGATAAAGGAACCTTGGATGACGAGAGCTGTGGAGCTTCTCGTCAAAAGGAAAAAGGTAGCTTACATAAGGTGGAGGAAGCTAGGGTCAAGCTCAGCTCGAGAGGATTACAGGCAGGCGAGGAAGGAGCTCAAAAATGGTCTGAGGAGAGCCAGGAGGGGGCACGAGAAAGGCTGGGCAGAACGGATTAGGGAGAATACAAAGGCATTTTACACTTATCGGAGGAATAAGAGAATGGTCAAAGAAAGAGTAGGGCCAATCAGGGATAGCATAGGCAACTTGTGTGTGGAGCCTGAGAAGGTAGGGAAGCCCTAAATGAGTTTTTTGCTTCTGTCTTTATGAAAGAAACAAACTTTGTAGTGAATGAAACCTTTGAAGAGCAGGTGTGCATGCTGAAATGAATAGAGATAGAGGAAGCTGATGTGCTGAAAATTTTGTCAAACATTAAGATTGATAAGCCGCCAGGCCCAGACCAGATTTGTCCTGGGCTGCTTTGGGAAATGAGAAATGCAATTGCTTCGCCACTTGCGAAGATCTTTGCATCCTCGCTCTCCACTGGAGTCGTACCTGAGGACTGGAGAGAAGCAAATGTAATTCCTCTCATCAAGAAAGGAAATAAGAAAATCCCTGGCAATTACAGACCAGTAAGTCTCACGTCTGTCGTCTGCAAGGTGTTAGAAAGGATTCTGAGGGATAGGATTTATGACCATCTGGAAGAGCATGGCTTGATTAAATGCAGTCAATACGGCTTTGTGAGGGGCAGGTCATGCCTCACTAACCTTATCGAGTTCTTTGAGGATGTGACTAGAAAAGTTGATGAGGCTCGAGCTGTGGATGTGGTGTATATGGACTTCAGCAAGGCATTTGTTAAGGTTCCCCATGGTAGGCTCATTCAGAAGGTCAGGAGGAATGGGATACAGGGGAACTTAGCTCTCTGGATACAGAATTGGCTGGCCAACAGAAGACAGGGAGTGGTAGTAGAAGGAAAATATTCTGCCTGGAAGTCAGTGGTGAGTGGTGTTCCACAGGGCTCTGCCCTTGGGTCTCTACTCTTTGTAATTTTTATTAATGACTTCGATGAGGGGATTGAAGGATTGATCAGCAAGTTTGCAGACGACACAAAGATTTGAGGTGTCGTTGACAGTATAGAGGGCTGTTGTAAGCTGCAGCGGGACATTGACAGGATGCAGAGATGGGCTGAGAGGTGGCAGATGGAGTTCAACCTGGATAAATGTGAGGTGATGCATTTTGGAAGGTCGAATTTGAAAGCTGAATACAGGATTAAGGTTAGGATTCTTGGCAGTGTGGAAGAACAGAGGGATCTTGGTGTGCAGGTACATAGATCCCTTAAAATGGCCACCCAAGTGGACAGGGTTGTAAAGAAAGCATATGGTGTTTTGGCTTTCATTAACAGGGGGATTGAGTTTCAGAGTCGTGAGATCTTGTTGCAGCTCGACCGAACTTTGGTTAGACCGCACTTGGAATACTGCGTCCAGTTCTGGTCGCCCTATAATAGGAAAGATGTGGATGCTTTGGAGAGGGTTCAGAGGCGGTTTACCAGGATACTGCCTGCACTAGAGGGCTTATCTTATGAGGAGAGGTTGACTGAGCTCGGACTTTTTTCATTGGAGAAAAGGAGGAGAAGCGTGGACCTAATTGAGGTATACAAGATAATGAGAGGCATAGATAGAGTCGTTAGCCAGAGAATATTTCCCAGGGCAGAAATGACTAACACGAGTGGTCATAGTTTTAAGCTGGTTGGAGGAAAGGAGAGAGGGGATGTCAGAGGTGGGATCTTTACACATAGAGTTGTGAGAGCATGGAATGCGATGCCAGCAGCAGTTGTGGAAGCAAGATCACTGGGGACCTTTAAGAGACAGCTGGACATGCATATGGTCACAGACATTTGAGGGTGCATACATGAGGATCAATGGTTGGCATAACATCGTGGGCTGAAGGGCCTGTTCTGTGCTGTACTGTTCTATGTTCCATGTTCTAACACTGGGAAACTGTTCTCCCTGATTGTACCTTTAATTAGAATTGTCTGAAACAACCAGCAGATGTCCTATGACAAAGGGAGAAGGAGAAACAGACTGAAATGTGGTGGTCAGTTTCTCATTCTTGGCTGGCGAAGTCTAATAAGACATTGGAGGATTCAGTGTGGAAAAGTAGAGAAGTCGAAGAGACTAAGAGGAAAGTCATAATGATCAATAGAGTTGGCAGTGACAAAATCATGGTCTTAAATACACCTACATCCCAGAGTGATAGTGATGAGGATACTCAAACTCTTGACTGGGAGGAGCCATGGGATGATATTGAAAAGTGATGAGGATGTCGGGGTTACATAGTTGATGAAATGATCAGCCAAACGACAGTACATTTCACACACAGTTCCTTTTATTGCAGGCAATGAGATTCAGCCAAAAAGGTCCCAAGCATATTTAGCCCAACACACGCAATTACAATCACATTACTATACAAACGCCCAGGTCAATCATATTTCATTTCTTCTTAATTACCAATTACTTTTTGATCACAAACCTTAATAACAGTTATTCCCTTAATAGGTCATCTCATTAAACTCTTGCAGTTGAGTGTGGTTTAGAGTTTTCTCTTTTCTTGCTTTACTGTATCAGGCTGGGTAGGCCTATGTGACCTGTGGTAAATATATGTAAATACCTGCACAGCAGCACAAGGATTCATCTGTACATTTCTCTGTTTCAATATAACTTTTTCCACACTCCCACCTTTTGCCCTGAAAGGACAAACTTAAATGTCAATCTGAGCCAGTCTTTGGAATTCGATATCCTCATCCTCCAGGATTATCACCGTTGGACCATAGCGCTGACTGTAGCTTGCATTACACCATAGCTGGTGCAAAGGGTCCTGATACAGCCTACCAGAACCAAAATAATTACAATCAGGAGCAGCATCCCAAGACCCCACTAAACAATTGAGCTTCCCCAATTTCCAAAAATACTGCTCAACCAACTAACAAATCCCCAGCAATCATTGAGTTCACACTTTCGGATATGCTCAGCCAGGTTCGTGATTTCTTCGGAGTTATCAGGGATGTAGGTGCAACATTCCTGACCTATAAGGGCACAGGTGACACCTTTCTCAAACAAGATCCAGTCCAGAACGATGTGACTCTGCTCGATCACCAAGTTCACCAGGAAAGACAAGGACACAAACATCACGAAGAGAAAGCTGTCAGTTTAATACTCTCACCAAAACTTCCTTTTCACTCAAATACACGTTAACTTCAATTGTCATTACAACCCATTATTCCAATTTGTTTTGCTTCAGCTACCACTCTCCATTGCTAATTGTTCAATCTCATCCAATGTTGATATTTAATTGTCACTGCCAATCTAATCCCAGACATCTCAAGGGATCTGTAGCACATGGTAAATTTTGTATTATGTTTTGAAACAAAAGTCAAACATTTCTGTTTGATTCTGGCAAAACATGCTTCATACTGATGTCAGTGGTGGGAACGTTGCTGGTGAAGGTACTGAAGGATAAAATCTGTCTTTATTTGGAAAAGAATGGGCTTATCACTGATCGGCAATATCGTTTTGTGTGGTTTAGATCGTGCCTTACTCACTTAGATGTTTTGAGGAAGTGACTAAGCTGATAGATGAAGGAAGGTCTGTAGATGTCATATACTTGGACTTTAGTCAGGTGTCTGATAAGGTTCCCATGGTAAACTAATGGAGAATGTGAAGTCACATGGTGTGCAGGGTGTTCTATCTAGGTGGATAAAGAACTGGTTGAGCAACAGAAAACAGAGAGAAGTAGTTGAAGGGAGTTTCTCGAAAGGGAGAAAGGTGACCAATGATGTTCCACAGGGATCAGTGCTGGGGCCACTGTTGCTTGTAATTTACATAAATGATCTGGAAGAGGGCATTGTTGGTCTGGTCAGTGAATTTGCAGATGACACAAAGATTGGTGGAGTATCAGAAAGCATAGAGGACTGTCAAAGAATACAGGACAATATAGATAGACTGGAGAGTTGGGCGCAGAAATGGCAGATGGAGTTCAATCCAGGCAATTGTGAGGTGTTGTATTTTGGGAAGCCTAATTCTAGAGCGAACTATACTGTAAACAGAAGAGTCTTGGGAAACGTTGATGAGCAGAGAGATCTGGGAGTTCAGGTCCATTGTATCCTGAAGGTGGCTGCAAAGGTGGATAGAGTGGTCAACAATGCATAGGGTATGCTTACCTTCATTGGACAGGGTATTGAGTATAAGTGCTGGCAGGTCATGTTAAAATTGTACAAGACTTTGGTCCGGCTGCATTTAGAATACTGTGTGCAGTTTTGGTCTCCACATTACCAAAAGGATGTGGACGCTTTGGAGAGGGTGCAGAGATGGTTTACGGGGATGTTTGTTTGAGGGAGGCGGTGGATGGGAGATCCCCTGAGGTGATGAGGTTCTGGATGGTCTGGGAGATGATGGTTTGGTGGTGAGAGGTGGGGTCATGGTCAAGGGGGCAGTAGGAGGAGGTGTCCGCGAGCAGTATCCCCTGAGGTGATGAGGTTCTGGATGGTCTGGGAGATGATGGTTTGTATCCCCTGAGGTGATGAGGTTACGAGGATGTTGCCTGGTATGGAAGGTCCTAGTTATGAAGAGAGGTTGAGTAGGTTAGGATTGTTTTCATTAGAAAAAAAGGAGATTGAGGAGGGACCTATTTGAGATGTATAAAATCATGAAGGTTATAGACAGGGTGGATAGAGATAAGCTTTTCAACAGGGTGAGGGGTTCAATAACAAGAGGTCACACTTTCAAGGTGAGAGGTGAAAGGTTTAAGGGGATATACACGGCAAGTTCTTTACACAGAGGATGGTGGGTGCCTGGAATGCATTGCCAGCAGAGGTAGTAAAGGCATGCATGGAAGATTCATTTAAGATGTGTCTGGACAGATACATGAGTAGGTGGGGAGCAGAGGGAGACAGATGCTTAGGAATTGGGTGGATTTGGATCGGCTCAGGCTTCAAGTGCTGAAGGGCCTGTTCCTGGGCTCTAGATGTTCTTTGTTCTTTGTTCATTTATTCTTTCTCTAAGATGGCCCATTAATCTTAAACTTACTTTGTAACTCATTCTAGACATTTAATATATTCCCTGACCGGCCCTACCTTCTCCCTGATCGTGATTTGGAGATGCCGGTGTTAGACTGGGGTGTACAAAGTTAAAATCATACAACACCAGGTCATAGTCCAACAAATTTAATTGGAAGCACTAGATTTCAAGCGCTGCTCCTTCGTCAGGTGGCTGTGGAGTACACAATTGTAAGACACAGAGTTTATAGCAAAAATTTCCAGTGTGATAGAACTGAAATTATACATTGAAAAATACCTTGATTGTTTGTTAAATCTCTCATCTGTTAGAATGATCATGTTAGTTTCACTTCTTTCATATGTAAATCACAAAGTTGTTTAAAAGTTACATTCTCAGGTTAACTATAACAATTGTTGTCAGCCAAATAAGATGCTAAGATGTTGAAGGTGTTAGCCCTCTGTGTTCCCTGTCTGTGCCATAATGTTTAGACTGATTCTAATCTAAAAAGTGAGTCAACAAAGTCTTACATGGATTCATGCACTTTTTGAGCAAAGTACAATCTAACTCTGTAAGTACAAATTTACCCCACAAACATATGTGTATGTGTGCATATAGGTTTGTGTGGGTCTTTATGTGTGTGTGTGTCTGTGGCGGGGGGTTGTGAGTGTGAGAGAGAGTGTATATGTGTGTGTGAGTGTAAAGGTATCTAAGTCTGTGAGGGGGTGCATGTGTGAGTGTGGGTGTGTGTGTCTGTAGGAGTGGGTGTGAGTGTCTGTGCATGTGCGTCTGTGCACGTGTGTGTGTATGCGTGTGTGTGCGTAGGAGTGTTTGCGTATGTGTATATTGCAATGGTGGCCACCTGTAGTGTGACATGAACCCAAGGTCGCAGTTGGTGCCCCCGTATGGGGACTGAAATTAGCTATCAGCTTCTGCTCGGCCACTTTTCGCTGCTGCCTGTCCTGAAGTCCGTCTTGGAGGACAGTCACCCGAAGGTCTGAGGTGGAATGTCCTGGACCGCTGAAGTGTTCTCCAACTGGGAGGGAACACTCCTGTCTGTTGATTGTTGTGCGGTGCCCATTCATCCATTGCTGTATCCTCTGCTCGGTTTCACCAATGTTTCATGCCTCAGGGCATCCGGACCTGCAGCATATGAGAGAGACAACGTTGGCTGAGTCGCTTGAGCCCCTGCCTTCTCCCTGATCATTCTCTTATTCCTCATGTATGAGTAAAATGCTTTGGGGTTCTCCCTAATCTGACATCTACAGACCTTCCTTCATCTATCAGCTTGATCATTTCCTCAAAGAACTCTATTATATTGATAATGTGCGATCTACCCCTCCCCCCACATAACCAAGTTACCTATCACTGATAAGCTCATTCTTTTCCAAATATAAATAGATTTTATCCCTCAGTACTTTACCAGCAACTTTCCCACCACTGACGTCAGGCTCACTGGTCTGTAGTTACCTGGAATATCCTTATACCCTTCTTGTACAGGGGGACAACATGAGCAACCCTCCAGTCTTCCAGCACTTTAGGGATGTTACAAAGATATGTATCTGGGCCCCAGTTATTTCTTCTCTTGCCTCCCTCAGCAACATGGGATAGATCCCATCTGCTCCTGGGGATTTGTCCAGCTTAATATTCTTTACACTACCCAAGACTTCGTCCCTCCTTAAGTCAATGTGATCCAGAGTAAACAAACGTCTATCTCTGATCTCAGCATTCATCATCTCCCGTACCTCAGTGAACACTGATATAATGTAATCATTGAGAATCTCACCCATTTTCTCAGGTTCGACACACAACCTTCCTCCTTTATCCTTTAGCGGATCAACCCTTTCTCTCATTACCCTCTTGCTTCTCATATAAGAATAAAAGGCCTTTGGATTCTCCTTAATTCTGCTCACTAAAGTTATTTCATGACCCCTTGATTCCTCATTTAAGACTGGTCCTACTCTCCCGGTATTTTTCCAAGGCCTGTTCCGTTATTGGATACCTGGACCTTATGTACGCTTCCCTTTTCCTCTTGGCTATTTGCATGATTTCTCCTGTCATCCGCAGTTCACGAATCTTGCCTTTCCTATCCCTTGTTTTCAAAGGGACATGCCTATCCTGCACTATCTTCAACCTATCTTTGAAAGTCTCCCACATATCAAAAGTGGACTTTCCTTCAAATAGCTGTGTCCAATCCACATTTCCCAGAGCCTGCCTAATTTTGATATAATTGGCCTTGGCCCAGTTTACTACTCTTCCCTTAGCACCAGTCTCATCTTTGTCTATGAGTATTCTAAAACACACAGAATTGTGGTAACTATTCCCAAAGAAATCCCCCACTGCAACGCCTACCACTTGGCCTGGCTCATTCCCCAACACCTGGTCCAATACGGCCCATTCCCTTGTCGGACTATTGACATACTGCTCTCAAACACTTTCCTAGATGCTCCTTACAAATTCTGCCCCATCCAGACCTCCGACACTAAGTGTATCCCAGTCAATGTTGGGAAAATTAAAATCTCCAATCACCACCACCCTGTTACCTCTGCATCTTTCCATAATCTGTTTACCGATTTGTTCTTCTACCTCACCCTCACTGTTGGGAGGCCTGTAGTACAGAACAAACAATGTAACTGCATCCTTCGTATTTCCCAGCTCCACCAATAAGACCTCACCGCTCAAACCCTCCATCGTGTCTTCCTTTAGCACAGCCATGATATCATCCCTGACCAGCAATGCTAACTTCATGATCCTTACAGTCTCCAGTTTCCACCTCACTGTCGATTTGTCTTCTCTTCTGCTTCCCACCCCCCTACCACATTAGTTTAAATCCTCCCCAACAGCAGTAGCAAAAACTCAGCCAAGGACATTAGTTCCAGTCTGGTTCAGATGCAGACTGTCCAATTTGTAATCGTCCCACCTGCCACAGAACTGGTCCCAATGTCCCACAAATCTGAACCCGTCCTCCTACACCATCCCTCATGCCACGTTTCATCCTGCCTATTCTTTCATTTCTACCCTGGTGAGCACGTGGCATTGGTAGTAATCCTGAGATCACCATCTTTGAGGTCCTCCTCTTTAACGTTTCTCCTAGCTCCCTGAATTCTGCTTTCAGGACCTCATCTCATTTTTTACTTATAGCATTGGTGCCTATGTGCACCACGACAACTGACTGTTCACCTTCCCCTTTCAGAATGCTCAGCAGCCAATCGATGATATCCCTGACTCGAGCACTAGGAGTCTCCTTTTCGGCCACAGAACCGCCTACCTACTCCCCTCACAATAGGATCCCCTATGACTATGGCCCTACGAGTCTTTTTCCCACCCTTCTGAACAGCAGTGCCCACCACGGTGCCATGATCCTGGCAACTGCTGCCCTCCCCTTGTGAGCAATCTCCCCCAACAGTATCCAAATCCATATACCTGTTTTGGAGGGAGATGACCGTAGGGAACACCTGCACTGCCTTTCACCTCTTTCTCTTTCTTTTGGTCACCAATTGACTGTCTCCTTCAGCAACTCTAACTTGCGGTGTGACCGGTTCACTAAACGTGTTATCCACGACCTGCCCAGCATCATGTCTGCTCCACAGTGAGTCCATCCGCAGCTCCAGAGCCATCATGCGGTCAAACAAGAGCTGCAGCTGGACACACTTCTAAGAGTCAGGGATGTCGGCCACTTCCCTGAGCTCCCACGTCAGGCAGGAGGCATATGCCATGGGTCTGAGGTCCCTGCCATTGTAGGCCTTAGCTTTTCATCAACAAACTAAAACCAAACTATGCACTTGAATATATGAACGAAAGAAAGATTTTTTAAAAATCCTTACCTTACAGAATCCTTTTCTCTTGTGGTTACAGGAGGGTGGGCGAGAGGGAGATTTTACATGTGTAGTATCTCGGGTTTAGCCACTTCCCGGCAACCTCCTTGTCTCCAACGTCACCTCCGCTCTTTCTCCTGCTGCTCCCAGACAGGAAATGCGGAGCTTTCTCAAGGAACAGCTACTACGTATCCTTGGTAAGTATGTACCGGTCAGGCAGGGAGGAAGTTGTCAAGCATGGGAACCATGTTTTACTAGGAAAGTTGAATCGATTGTCAAGAGAAAGAAGAAGGCTTATGTTCGGATGAGATGTGTTGGCTCAGTTAGGGTGCTTGAGAATTACAAGCTAGCCAGGAAAGACCTAAGAAGAGAATTAAGAAGAGCCAGGAGGGGACATGATAAATTGTTGGTGGATAGAGTCAAGGAAAACCCGAAATCTTTATATAAGCATATCAGGAATAAAAGAATGACTAGAGGAAGATTAAGGTCAATCATGGATCGTAGTGCGAAGTTGTACATGGTATCAGAGGAGATAGGGGAAGTGCTAAATGAATAGTTTTTTGTCAGTATTCACAGTAGAAAAAGACAATGTTGTTGAGGAGAATACTGAGATACAGGCTAGCAGACGAGATGGGATTGAGGTTCACAAGGAGGAGTCGTTAGCAATTCTGGAAAGTGTCAAAATAGATAGGTCCCTTGGGCCGGATGGGATTTATCCTAGGATTTTCTGGAAAGCCAGGAAGGAGACTGCCGAGCCTTTGGCTTTGATCTTTATGTTGTCATTGTCTACAGGAATAGTGCCAGAAGACTGAAGGATAGCAAATGTTGTTCCCTTGTTCAACATGGGGAACAGAGATAACCCTGGTAATTGAAGACCAGTGATGCCATGCGGATGTTGTGGGTAAAGTGTTGGAAAGGGTTATGTGAGAGAGGATTTTGAATCATCTAGAGAGTAATAAGTTGGTTAGGGATAGTCAACACGGTTTTGTGAAGGGTAGGTCATGTCTCACAAACCTTGTTGTGTTTTTTGAGAAGGCGACCAAACAGGTGCATCGAATTGAATTGATACTGTTGTCACGTGTACCGAGGCACAGTGAAAAGCTTTGTCTTGCGAGCAATAAAGGCAGATCACAGAGTTAAGTAGCATAGATAGTAAATAATAGGTATATCGCGACAAAAACAAAACACAGGTCCCGGAGAATGTTAAGAGTTTGGGAGTCCATTCAGTATTCTAACAACAGTAGGGTAGAAACTATTGTGAAACTGGCTGGGACGTGTGTTCAGGCTTCTGTACCTTCTCCTCGATGGTAGAGGTTGTAGATGGAATTTTGAGAATCCTGGTGGCCTTTCCTTGACAGCGGGCTTGGTAGATGAATTCTATGGATGGGAGGTTGGCCTTTGTGATTGTCTGGGCTGAGATCACCACTCTCTGTAAGTATCTCCGATATTGAATGGTACAGTTGCCATACCAGGTGGTGATACATCCAGACAGAAAGCTCTCGATGGCGCACCTATAAAAGTTGGCAAGGGTATTCACTGTCATGCCCCAAATTTTCTCAGCTGCCTGAGGAAGAAGAGATGTTGTTAGGCTACATGAAGGGTCCAAAAAGGGTTGTTATGGATAACCATTCCCAGGAGCTTGACACTCTCCACTCGTTCCATCTCTGTGCTGTTAATGTGAAGGGGACATGAGTAACATCCCACCGAAAGTCAATAATGAGTTCCTTGGTTTTGCTGGCAGTGAGAGCGAGGTTGTTCTCAGTGCACCATTTTACCAGGTCTTTCACCTCCCGTCTCTAGTCTGTTTCGTCGCCATCTGAGATTCGACCGACTATGGTGGTGTCATCAGCAGACTTGTAAATGGCAGTAGTCTGGTATTTGGTGACACAGTCATGGATATACAGTGAATACAGTAGGGGGCTGAGTATGCACCCCTGGGGAGCTTCAGTGTTGAGTGTTAGTGAGGATGAAATATTGTCTCCAAACTTCACTGATTGTGGCCTGTGCGTCAGGTAACTGAGGGTCCAGTTGCAGGGAGTGGGACTTAGACCAAGATCACTAAGTTTAGTAATCAGTCTCAAGGGGATAATAGTGTTGAAGGCTGAACTGTAGTCAATGAGTAGGATTCTTACGTAATTGTTCTTGGTGTCAAGGTGTCCGAGGAAGGAGTGAAGGGCAAGTGATATGGCATCTGACGTGGATCTGTTGGTCCGATAGGCAAATTGAAGTGGATCAAGAGTAGTGGGGAGGCTGGAGTTGATTAATGCCATGACCAGCCTTTCAAAGCTTTTCAAAGGTGGATGAGAATAAAGCAGTTGATATGGTTTACATCGATTTCAGTAAGGCATTTAATAAGGTTCCCCATGGTAGGCTATTGCAGAAAATATGGAGACGTGAGATTGAGGGGGACTTAGTGATTTAGATCAGAAATTGGTGAGCTGAAAGAAGACAGAGGGTGGTGGTTGATGAGAAATATTCATCCTGGAGTTCAGTTACTAGTGGTGTACTGTAAGGATCCGTTTTGGTCCACTGCTGTTTGTCATTTTTATAGGTGACCTGGATGAGGGCATTGAAGGATGGGTTAGGAAATTTGCGGATGACACTAAGGTCGGTAGATTCGTGGATAGTGACGAAGAGTGTTGTAGGTTACAGAGGGACACAGATAAGCTGTAGAGCTGGGCTGAGAGGTGGCAAATGGAGTTTATTGCAGATAAGTATGAGGTGAATCACTTTAGAAGGAGTAACAGGAATGCAGAGTAATAGTCTAATGGTAAGGTTCTTGGCAGTGTAAATGAGCAGAGAAATCTCGGTGTCCAAGTACATAGATCCCTGAAGGTTGCCACCCAGATTGATAGGATTGTTCAGAAGGCATATGGTGCATTAGCATTTAGTAGTGGAGGGATTGAGTTTCAGACACATGAGGTCATGCTGCACGACATGAGTGCTGAAGGGCCTGTACTATGCTGTAATGTTCTATGTTCTACGTGTCTAATTATACAGAATCAGGTCTGTAATACACATATGTGTGTTCAAGGCGTTCCCTTCTGAGAGTGAGCCCTTTCCCCAATCTGATGACAACTGACATACACACACATACACATACACACACATACACACACACACATACACATTCACACACACACTCTCACACACACATTCATACATACACACACACATTCACACACACACACATTCAAACACACACACCCACACACACACACACTCACACACACATTCACACACAATCTCACACACACACATTCACACACACACACAATCTCACACACACACATTCTCACACACAGACATTCACACACACATATACACACACACATTCACACATACACACACACATTCACACACACACATATACACACACACACTCACACACACACATTCTCACACACACATACACACACACTCACACACACTCACACACACAATGTCACACACACACACATTCACACACACACAATCTCACACACACACAATCTCACACACACATTCAAACACACACATTCACACACACGTTCGCACACACATTCACACACACATTCATACACACACACATCCTCTCACACACACACATACACACACACAATCTCACACACACAGACATTCACACACACACAAACACACGCACATAACCACACATTAACACACACATATTCACACATACACATTCACACACACATATTCACACACACAATCACACACACACACATTCACACACACATTCACACACACAATCTCTCTCACACACACACTTACACACACACACACACTCACACACACATACACACACACACACAATCTCTCACACACAGACACAATCTCTCACACACACACACACAATCTCTCACACACACACACACAATCTCACAATTGTGCAATTATTGAAAGTGGGCATCCTTTATTTTGACATTAACATTTACTGTATGAGGCCAAATTCCGTACTGGGGTCTCTCACCCTTCTCTCTTGGGGGACTCTCACCCTTCTCTCTTGGGGGACACTAACCCATTCTCTCTTGGGGACAATAACCCATTCTCTCTTGGGGGACACTAACCCATTCTCTCTTGGGGGACTCTCACCCTTCTCTCTTGGGGGAACTCTCACCCATTCTCTCTTGGGGGACTCTAACCCATTCTCTCTTGGGGAACTCTAACCCATTCTCTCTTGGGGGACTCTAACCCATTCTCTCTTGGGGGAACTCTAACCCATTCTCTCTTGGGGGACTCTAACCCATTCTCTCTTGGGGGACTCTAACCCATTCTCTCTTGGGGGACTCTAACCCATTCTCTCTTGGGGGACTCTAACCCATTCTCTCTTGGGGGACACTAACCCATTCTCTCTTGGGGGACTCTAACTCATTCTCTCTTGGGGGACTCTAACTCATTCTCTCTTGGGGGACTCTAACCCATTCTCTCTTGGGGGACTCTAACCCATTCTCTCTTGGGGGACTCTAACCCATTCTCTCTTGGGGGACTCTCACCCTTCTCTCTTGGGGGAACTCTAACCCATTCTCTCTTGGGGGACTCTAACCCATTCTCTCTTGGGGAACTCTAACCCATTCTCTCTTGGGGGACTCTAACTCATTCTCTCTTGGGGGACTCTAACCCATTCTCTCTTGGGGGACACTAACCCATTCTCTCTTGGGGGACTCTAACTCATTCTCTCTTGGGGGACTCTAACTCATTCTCTCTTGGGGGACTCTCACCCATTCTCTCTTGGGGAACTCTAACCCATTCTCTCTTGGGGGACTCTAACCAATTCTCTCTTGGGGAACTCAAACCCATTCTCTCTTGGGGGACTCTAACCCATTCTCTCTTGGGGGACTCTAACCCATTCCCTCTTGGGGCTCTCCAATCCATCTCTCTGAGAGGGCTCTAACCCATTTTCTCTGGATCCCAGAGGCAGGTTCATTGCTCCTTTCTCTAATTCCCGAAGGTGGGATCGAAGCCCTTTTCATTAATTCCTAATTATTCGAGCACTCTGGAATCACATTCACCACAAATTCAAATCTATATTATCATTTCTCCTGAATTGGCTTACCTGAAACTCGAACACAGGTCACATCCCTGTTTCTCACTGGTAACTGAACCAAAGGGATAAAAGTCCCTACCTTTTATATACCGAGGCTGGTTCGTTTCTTGGTGAGGCGCGGTGCACAGAACCGTACGTCAAGCCAAAGGTTTAGCCGTCTCGGTGGAACATCCAAGAATTGCTGAAGGAACAACCAGTTCGATGACAGTACATTTCACACACAGTTCCTTTTATTGCAAGCAACGAGAGATAGTTAGCAGGGTCCCAAGAACATCACATCATAAGCACTACACAGGCAATTACCATTACATTTTATATACAAGTCCATGTCAATCATATATCGGTTTTCCTTATTGTCTAATTACAAACCTTACTAAGAGTTGTTCCCTTCATAGTTCATCTGCCTTAAGGTCCTGCAGTTGAGTGTGGTTTAGAGATTTCTCTTTTCTTGTTTTACTGTAACAGGCTGGGTAGGCCTATGTGACCTGTGGTAAACATATGTCAATAACCACACAGCAGCACAAGGTTTCATCTGTACATTTTTCTGTCGCAATGTAACCCTTTCCACAACGTTCAGTGACTTCGCTTGATCTCTGAATGATAGTCGGATATTGAGTGAGATACGGGGATGCCCACCATTGTAAATACTATTATAAACAGGTTGCAAACTCGTATGAAACCAATGTTTTGTGCTGTCTGTGTAGGATGGGAAATTTAAAAACTATAATGAGATCTCCAGTATCCTGCAACATTGCCAGCTCCAGTTACAAGTTCAGCAGGAGAAAATAAGGAATATATTTGTTGCTGATGAAACTAGACTGTCCCATAGACTCCCTGGGACTGATCCAGGGAGGGGATATGGCCAGGGTAAGGGAAGGGGTAAACCGGACCTTGTTACACCTGGGGCCAGTGCAGTCATTGATCCCAGCTCTGTCCCAGTCGGGCACAGGGGGGAGCTTTGCAACTATTATTGTCTCCAATCCCTTTCCCCTTTTACATCAGATACAGCAGCAGGCAAGAGGGTGACAATCCCAGATCAAGGGGATTGTGCTCTTTGAACAAAATAGAATGTATCTGTAAATAAAATCTGCAAATGCAAATTCACCCCACAGACTTATATCCGTGTATACGTGCATGTGAGAGATAGAGAGAGTGTGTGGGAGAGAGTGTGAATGCTTGCGTGCGTGTGTGTGAGTGTGTGTGTGTGAGTGAGTGTCTGTGTGTGTACAGTGTAGTGGGGTCACGTGTCATGTGATATGAACCCAAGTTCCTTTTTAAGGCCATCCTCATGGGGTACCAAACATGGCTATCAGCCGCTGCTCGGCCACTCTGTGTTGATGCCTGTCCCAAAGTCTGTGTTGGAGAATGGTCATCCGAACATCCAAGGCCAAATGTCCCTGACCACTGAAGTGTTCCCTGACTGAGAGGGAACATTCCTCTCTGGTGATTGTTGCGCGCTGTCCATTCATCAATTGGCGTAGCGTCTGCTTGGTCTCACCAATGTACCATACCTCGGGGCATCCTTACCTGCAGTGTATGAGATAGACAATGTTGGCGAAGTCACATGAGTACCTGCCACGTACATGGTGGATGGGAGAGAGCAGGTAGGAGTGACCATTTAACGTAGTAAGAGTCCTTGAGCGCAATACAGGGGGTACACACAGGCGTTTACATTTGTTCCAAACCTTATCTAAATGGAAAATTCTCAAGTACATGTCTGAATGGATCAGTTTCAAGCAAATAAACCATCAACACCACAGAAAGGAGAATCATTTCAATGAATTGATAACTACACCCTGTAAATGCTCGACATATCAGGTAACTGATAACTGCATCCTGTAAATGTTAAACCTATTAGTATATTGATACCTTTATCCTGACATTGCTGATCATATTAATGGACACAGAATTTATAGCAAAACTCCCATGATCCTGCTCCACTATCTACCTGATGAAGGAGCAGTGCTCTGAACTAGTACTTCCAAATAAACCTATTGGACTTTATCCTGATGTTGTTTGATTTTTAACTTTGTCCACTTCTATCCAACACCAGCACCTCCTCATCATGATCATATTAGTCTTAGAGACAAAAACAAACTGCAGATGCTGGATTCCAAGGTCGACAAACAGGTGACTGGAAGAATACAGAAAGCCAGGCAGCACCAGGAGGTGGAGAAGTCAATGTTTCAGGTGTAACCCTTCTTCAGCTCATATTAATGTGTTGTTATGACATGATACAATGAAGCCACTTCCACTCAGTGCTGTAGCTTTAGCTCAGAAATCTGGAACAGCAAGTTTACTGAATAAAGACAACTGAATGCTATTTTACTGTCTCTGTCTCTTGCTCATGATCTAAAAGGAACCTGAACAACTTGGCGGAGTCAGGCAAGATCACAGGGACCAGCCCACTTTCCACAGTCATCGCTTCACTCTCCAGGAAGGTAAGGACTCTTCTAAAAGTCCTCGGGTGAAGGCCAGACCCGTTTCTGTAACATTCCATCCAACGTGTTCAGAACCAGATCTATTCTCAGTGCATTCTACTTGAAGGGAGATGTTGCGTTCAGAAATTTGACAAAAAATATTTATAAAGCATTCATAGCCAAGAGACAGAAGAGACTGATAGTAATGTCCAAGAAAATGCCAACCACATTACAAGGTGGCAGGCACCACGGGATATATTGAAAGGCGAACTGTTACAGAAATTAAAAGAGAACATCAAACAACAATTCAACCTCTCTTCCATTTGAGCAGAAATCTCCCACAAATATGGAACCTCCGTGGGACAATGGCCCGGACACAATATTAAAAGTGTCTGGGGAGAAACAACCCAACTCAGGGATAAAAAACAAATCCTTTGGTCTCTGTGTGCCATGCAACAACTCAGACAGAAACAGGAAATCGTCGGTAGGTCAAATCACGACAGAGAAAACAATAGCCTTAAAGATCAATTGGCCAACATCTGTAGTGAGTTAACAGCTACGAAAGAAGAAATGGCAAAAGCACAGAAGGAAATTGAATGCCTTAAAACAGGTAGAAGACCATATCCTGGCCTTATTTGCGGCCCTCCGCCCTATAATAATTCCCCAAGAGGACCCAGAACACAGTCAGGTCCTGCCTCAGACTCCTCCCCCCAAGGGGAAGAAAGACAGGAGCCCTCAGGCCACATATAGCTGGTCCGATATGAGAGGTCCAAAGGCCAGAAAGAAACTGACTTAGATGCAGACAGCAGGCCAACAGGCAGGACCCGACATAACTTTAAGAAGTGGGTTCTCCATGAAACTCCTGACACAAAATTGGTGAATCATAGTCCAAGGTACTGCCATCACCAAAAAAAGGAGGACACAAGACCTGGTCAGAATTAGAGGAACTCAAAAACATTTACTATCTCTATCCATTAGACAGGGTCCAAATTCTTACAGCCATGGTAGGTTCCACTGCTGGAGTCAGACTCCTTGCAAAAGTAAAGGACAGGTTGGGACTAAACGACAGAGATTTGGGTGAGGGATAGGATGCCCTCTGCAATTGGCTGCATGAATATGGTTCCCACTGATTGGACAAAGATATCATCTTGCCAAGAAAACGGCTCTGAGGATGTGAGAGATTTTCTTCAAAGATGTATTGACAGATGGATCGAACATTCAGGCTTGGACCGTAAGTGCACCCCAGAGGAAGGAGATGGGGGTACACACTCTCCCCTCAAAATGGCTGTTGTAGCTTGGAGCCCAAACTCACCAAAATGTGTAAATTGCACCACAAAGATTGGGAGTTTGAGTCCAGACATGACTTAGCCACCTGCACCACACGCTGCCCTCGAAGCGGCTGCGGGGGCGACGAGACTGTCACAAACCTCCTTCTGGAATATGCCTCCGCAGAAGAAGTCTGGAGAGGAATGCAGTGGTGTTTGTCGAGGTTCGTCCCGAGCAGCACCGTGACGTGGGACTCCGTGCTCTAGGGTCTGTTCTCCGGGATGCGCACTGAGACGAACATCAACTGTGCCTGGAGGATCATCAACTCGGTGAAGGACGCTCTCTGGGCGGTCTGAAACCTGTTGATCTTCCAGCTGAAGGAGTTGACCCCGACTGAGTGTTGCAGACGGGCACGTTCCAAGGTCCAGGACTGCGTTTTGAGGGATGCGCTGAAGCTGGGGCAGTTGCCGCCAAGGCGCGGTGGGGAAAGACCACCGTGTAACACATGCCTGTCTGAGAAGAACAGGGGGCCCACGCAGTCATTTGGGCTCCGCTGACGTCTCAGCTAAATATATGGACATATGATTGATAAACGTACAGACCTGTATATAAAAATAATGATAAATTCTGATCTCTGTCTGTAAATGCTTACGTATGTATGGCATGGCCAACTGTACAGACCATCAAATTTTTTTATGAATAAAGTCTATTTTTGAAATAAAAAGAATAAACGTAGCCACCCTCACCAACAAAGCCAGGTATTTGGAAAGGGATATAGAGGACTGATTGTGGATTATGCAAATGACAGCACCCTCCCCTAAGCCTGAGAATAATCCCAATAAATGTTCTGGACACTGTTTTAAATGTGGTCTTGAAGGCCACTGGAGGAAGAAACCTGTCTGGTTGGGATTCCCTGAAAGTGAAGGACCAGTTCCCCTTGGTGGAGCAACTTAAAGAATGCTCCAGTGATCAGCTACAACAGCTGGTGGAGCCCACAAAAACCTCGAGCTGCCCATCCCCTCCCTCTCGGGTCCATCTGTGTGCAGCCTCAGAAGGACAAAATGATGGCTGCTCCATACAGGTGGGGATGGGTGATGGGGAAATTAATTGCCAGGGGGGTGTACCCCATGTTATAACAATCTGGGGGCTTTTATCCAAGAGTTGAGATTGTTTAGACAGATTTTAATAGATTTGATGGTACAAAACATCCCAGCAGATTTAAAAACTTGCAGGTTAGTGTCCTCGATCTTTAAATAAAACCTCGGTGAGGCAATGCGTTTAATTTTGGTAACTTGTGGTTGAAATTAAAAGTGAGAAAAATGTCTCTTAAAATTGCTAAAGAGGTTCTGGGATTTGAAGATGACTCTCAAATTTGACAAGAAAGTTGAGAAGAAAAGAAAAAGGAGGAGAAAGTGAGGACTGCAGATGCTGGAGATCAGAGCTGAAAATGTGTTGCTGGAAAAGCACAGCAGGTCAGGCAGCAAGTTGCTGGAAAAGCGCAGCAGGTCAGGCAGCAATTGCTGGAAAAGCCATTCCTGAAGATGGGCTTATGCCCGAAACATCGATTCTCCTGTTCCTTGGATGCTGCCTGACCTGCTGCGCTCTTCCAAGAAAAGTAAAAGGCCATACTTTTAGAATTAGCAAATCAGTTAGATTTGGGTTTGATCAAGGACAAATGTAAAGCTAAAATGGTAGGGGAATTACTCAAGCATTTAGATGTGTCAGAGAAACAGACAAGTGCATTCGAGATAGAAAAACTTCAATTATAATTGAGGAAAATGGAGTTAGAAGATAAACATAGAGAGAGAGAGAGAGAAAGAGAAAAGAGAGAGACAGAAGGTTCTTAGCTGAACAGAGAGAGAAGAAAGGGAGAAAGAAAGAAAGAGAGAGAAGAGAGAGGAAGAGAGAGAGGAAAAAGAAAATGAGAGAAGGTTTTTAGCCAAGCGGAAAGAGAGAGCATTTGACGTGAGAAGTTGCGACTTTGTCAGCAAAGTCAAGTTAACGGGATGGAGATAAAAAAGAGAAGGTAGTGAGAGATACAAATACATCAAAATTCTGCCACATTTTGATGAGAAAGATGTTGAAGCCTTTTGTAATTCATTTGAAACATTGGCGAGACAGATGGTGTGATCCGAGGGTTTATGGGTAATGCTAATTCAGACCAAACCGGTTGGTAGACCTGATGAGATATTTGCCGCGCTGTCAGATGAGGGGTCCAGAGATTATGAAGAGGTTAAACAGGCTATTTTAAGTGCTTATGAATTGGTACCAGAAGCGCATAGACAGTGGTTCAGACACATAAGGAAGGAACCAGGTCAGACTTATGTTGCATTTTAAAGAATTAAACATAGTCATCTTGATAGATGGGTGCTGCCTTTAAAAATAGATAAGAGTTTTGAAGCTCTAAGAGAGAATATTCTGCTGGAGGAGATTAAAAACGTCTTCCAGAGATGATAAGAATTCACGTGGATGAACGGAAATGTCAGGAAGTAAGAAGGGCAGCAGCATGAGCAGATGACAACATGTTGGTGGATAGGACAAGCTTCCAGTCAGAGTTTCGTCCTGTGAGGGACAGAAGTTGGGAGAAAGGGAGATCCGACATTTGGAAATAAAGAGCAGAGAACACCGGTAAATGTTTACCACAGGTGAACAAAAAAGCCCAAGAGGGTGGAAAGGAGCCGAAATGCCTCACGTGTTTCCACTGTGTTAAATTGGGACACGTAAAGTCACAGTGCTGGTAGTTAAAGAAAGGCACTGTGGGAGAAGATGTGGTTTACCATTGGCATCAGTGAAAATATTAAAGGCAAAGCCAAGGAGCCCCAGGAGAGTGCACAGCCTCGGCAGGGGCTGGGTATGGAGTTAGTGCCTGATCTCTATAAAGAATCCGCCTCTGTGGGGAAAGTTTACTCAGAAAGAACAGGGGGAGAAGGGCAAGAATTTATAATTCTGAGAGATATAAGATCTAACCAGTCTCTAATAGTCAGAGATGAGCGAACTTGCACTCATTCTAATCTGTTTCCCAAGCGTGTGGTGACTTGTGAGATAGATGGACAGAAATGTCGCATTCCCCTGTGTAAGATCAGGCTGGAGGGCCTACTCAAGACTGGGGAAGCAAGAATGGGAGTGATTGAGAGAGTATCAGTTCCAGAAATCCAGTTTGTTCTTGGGAATGATTTAGCAGGATCGAAGATGGGAGTGTTACCTCCTGTTGTGGAGAAGCCAAAGGAAGACCAATAAACTGAGGAGTTAAAACAGAAATATCCTGGTATTTTCCAAGACTGTGTAGTAACAAGATCTCACTATTATAAGACACAGCACGAAGCAAAAGCTAAAGGTAAAGATGAAGGAGTTGAAGTTCAGTTCATGGACAGCCAGTTTGATGTAATGGTGCAGGAAAAACGTGAATGGGACCCTTGCTTTTTGAACAGACCGCATTTGTCAATTCTTATGAACGATCTCGAACCAAGAGGCCCCTCTTGAAGGGTCTTAGATCTACATTTTGGTGCCGTGACACGTTTCGGCTCGGACAGACTGTGAACAGCAGTGTAAGAGTTAAATGTCCTTCACTCTTGAGTGTTGAGGAATTCGGCCGGCCAGACGTTTGGTTTTCCTCTCATTCAAGTGGTGTCTGACGTGACCCCTCGCTGTTTATTTTCCAGTCCAGCCCGAAAGGATTGGTCTTAGCAAGGGTTGAGTCTGGGAGACTTTTTAAATGTTAAAAAGTGGGGAGGGATTGATTGAAGTTGAGTGTACTTTGGTACTTACGGACAGTGGGATTGAAAATTGTTGAACTCTGAGGGGAGGGTTGAAATCTGAATTTCCAAACTTTGTTAACTTTTGGGTTTTTAAAAAAAACTTCTTTCACCCGAGCTTCGTTGATTTCCGAAATAAAAAAAAATCTCCCGAGATTTGTTATTTTCCAGCTTTCATAAAACAAACTTCGATCGCTGAAACTTTGATTATTTTGGCGTTCGGGTTGTGTGAACTTCGCTTGTTTTCAGTTTTTAAAAAAATTGAATCTCTCGAACTTTGTTAATTTTCGGCTTTAAAAGAAAAATTCAACTGCTTAAACTTCGTTTATTTCCGGGTTATAAAAATCGGATGCTTGTATATTCAGCAGTTTTCAGAGGCATCAAAAGAATCAATATAGACAGTTATTAAAGAGGCCCCTAGTATTTGAAGTTTATAGGGAGCAAGAGGCCCCCGGTATTTGAAGTTATAGGGAGCAAGAGGCCCCCGGTATTTGAAGTTTATAGGGAGCAAGAGGCCCCCGGTATTTGAAGTTTATCGGGAGCAAGAGGCCCCTGGTATTTGAAGTTTATAGGGAGCAAGAGGCCCCCGGTATTTGAAGTTTATAGGGAGCAAGAGGCCCCCGGTATTTGAAGTTTATCGGGAGCAAGAGGCCCCTGGCATTTGAAGTTATAGGGAGTAAGAGGCCCCCGGTGTGTAAAGTTGTTAGGGAGCAAGAGGACCCTGGTATTTGAAGTTATAGGGAGCAAGAGGCTCCTGGTATTTGAAGTTTATAGGGAGCAAGAGGCCCCTGGTATTTGAAGTTATAGGGAGTAAGAGGCTCCCGGTATGTAAAGTTGTTAGGGAGCAAGAGGCCCCTGGTATTTGAAGTTATTGGGAGCAAGAGGCCCCTGGTATTTGAAGTTTATAGGGAGCAATAGGCCCCTGATATTTGAAGTTTATAGGGAGCAAGAGGCCCCCGGTATTTGAAGTTTATAGGGAGCAAGAGGCCATCGATATTTGAAGTTTCTAAGGAGGCAAGAGGCCCCAGGAATTTAATTATAGGTTATTATTAATCTAATAAAATATAATATTTGATAAGTAAATAAATAACAATAAATTAATCATAAAAAATACATAAGTTGGTTTTTTAAAAGAAAAGAAATATCGCGATATTCCATAATAAAAGTTTTTTTGTATAAAAAGGTTTGTTAAATTGATTAGCGTTTGTGGAAGTCTGATCAGTGAGTAATCTTTTTAAAAAATTAGTTGCTATAAAAACTGAAGTAATTTTAAAATGGGTAATTACATAGACAGAGCAGATGGTTCATCGTCAATATTAGTGAAAAAATGTGAAAATGTCCCGACAAGTGTGAGGCCTTTAGACAACTGTCTGGAGGTCAGAACAAAACATTGGGTGATGAAGAATATTATAAGGTGGTCCCTAAATCTGTTCAGTTGGTTAAATCAGCTCAGCAATTGATTTGGCAACGTAACGTGGGGATGGGAGCGAAAGAGTTAATTGGACTATGGCGACGGTTTTGCGAGGAGAGACACAAAGAGTCAGTTTTGAGCTCGTGGTGGGACACTGCAACCAAATTGGGGATTGAATTATCTGCAAATGGTGCTCTGAAATCTGTTGAGATTCTTAAAAGTGAAATGCTCGAGCAAAACAATCACAGAAACAAAAGGAGAAGTCACAAGTGACCGATAAATAAACAGAGCTGCGCATTTCAGTTGTTGGCCTTAGTTTTAACGAGAAAGACAATGATAATTCGGAATTAGATGAGTGGTGCTTTTTTTATACTTTTTTTTGCGGCTCCCGTTTCAAACTCTTCCTTACAGGCTGATCAGTCTTTGGAATGTACAGCTGTTTCACTTCATTCTTTTTTATTAACTTTACTGCTGTAGTCCAGGAACAACAGCGACAAGATAATAATCTCGCTGCTGTATCTGCTGGATTGTTGTTTGGTGTACCTGTCGTACCTGTAATACAAGCTTGGCTTGTCTTGCTTTGTTACTTTTTTGTTCATTTTGGTCACTGTTCTTTGTTTATGGAATATAGAGGGTGGCCGTTGTTCTTTATTGATGTGTTAAAAGATAAGGCTGGCTAGCGGAAACAATTCTTCCACACTTGTTTAAGCAATGATGCCACAGCCAGGATTTATCAGACTAAACTCCCAAGCTAAAAACTGAGATATGGTGTATGTGTGTGTGAGCCGGAGAGAGAGAGAAAAAGAGTTGTAGAGCTAATAGAAAGTTGAACCTCTTGTGATTCGGTTTGAATGCACATTTGTTTGTTGGTGATTGAATGTTTGTACTTTGTTCCCTGGAGCTTGAGATCCGGGACTGTTTTGAATCTGATTTCTCTTATGGAAATTTGACATGATTTCTATTTAGGTTAAGGATTTTTCAGTGATTATGAAATAAAATATTAACTCCTGTTCTTTTTACAGATCATGACTGCCTTACTGTCAGTTTCTAACGAATCTCTTTTATCCTTACATAAAAGCCAGCCTTATTTGATTTCAAAGCAGCTTAATATGGAGGAAAACAACGCAATAACCTTTTTTTGTGATTCAGATTCATTTATTTCCACTTAATTTTAAGACTGATATGTTTCATTGGTGATTATGATGTGCCACCCGTAGCTTTATTCAGGAAGTCCCCTCCCTCAATGACAGTAGAATGTTCAGTCCAAAATTAGCTTGTAATAAGTCATCAAAAAAATCCCATGGTTAATATGTGTGTCCTTGGATTCGGCCATTATTCATGCATTAGAAGTTTTTTTCTACTTGAATAGACAAATCCTTTTGAAGCACCTCTGGTTATTTCACGACCTATAACCATTAAAATTGAGCAATGACTGGTCAGGACTACTGAAGAAATATAATTTTGGATTTAAATTAAAGGACTAAAACTGGGTAATTATAGTAGATTTCAAAGTTGGGAACAGTATGCATTTTACATTTTAAATATTAAATACTGAATAAATGAATTTTGAATTTATATATAATATATATAAATATATATTTATAAATTATATAAGAAAATAAAATGTTGTATGTTATTCAGGTATATATTGTAAAAAATAGTGACCATTGATATGTCACCACAGAGGAGATCTGATCTCAAACAAGACAATGGGACATAAGCACTGTTGATCCTCCAATGTCCACAAAAGTAATTGAAAACTTATTTTCCATAATCTTCTTCATCTGGATCCCCACTCAGTAATGCATAAAGTATGCTTGGTACCACTCCACTCAGTGCTCTCTCCAAAATTCAGACTGAATTCTATCCATACCATTCGGTGTCCCAAATGGATGAAAAAGGACTACTGCCTGACTTAAGCAGGCACTGCTGTCACCCAGCATTCCAACCTTTGGAAAATAGGGACCGCCAAACATATCGAGGAATAGGATGGTATATCAATCACTTTCTTTTGTAGCATCACTGCCCAATTGCCATGGAGTTGGAAAGCTCCATAATGTCACAGCTATGTGATGCAGTGACCAGGACAAGTGAATGAGACAAATCTCCTCTTGCAGTTTTTGATGAGCTGAAAATTCAAATCTTAAAACTAGCTTTCAGATTATGACAATCGAGATTCCAAAATGTATAGTTCGGAACAGGCTTTAAAGTTAGACAAGCAAACATTGATAAATGCGTTAAGTGAAGTTAAAATGAAAAAGGTGGCAAGGAGATCAATTACAGAAGGGAAGAGAATAAAGCAATAAGAAGGATAAAACAGCAGAGTAACAGTTCTAAAATGTTGGGTCACTTGTTGGGTTTCCACCCTGAATTGCAGATAATTATTATATTTATTATTATTATAAATATTTATTATTGTATTAGCCCGATTCAAAATTAATTGGCAGGATTCCGTCACACATTGTTAGTGACATGTCATATTGATTCATAGTTAATTTAAAATATGACTGCATTAGTTCATTCCTGATAAAGGGCTTTTGCCCCAAACGTCGATTTTCTTGCTCCTCTGATGCTGCATGACCTGCTGTGCTTTTCCAGCACCACTCTAATCTAGACTCTGGTTTCCAGCATCTGCTGTCCTTGTTTTTACCCTGCATTAATTCGTTGTTAATTTAGAATGAAAAGCTACATTACTGACCAATTGAGGAAATGCTGCATATGATTGTGGATAGAGATAGATACATAAATATGTCAGATTAAACTCCCAAAGGCTGGGGAGGTGACTGTGAATTGGTGTATATATGTATAAAAAATTAGACATGTCATGAGAAAACAATATAAGGTCACTAAGGTTGAGGAACATATAAACAAGGTTAAAGCAACAATACCGTAAAATAAAAAAACTTAGATTCTACTCAGAATCCCGAGCCCATGTCTGGCATACCAACCCTTTTTTGAGAATTGGGATTTTGTTCCTGTATACGTGCAGAGCCCTCTTGCTATGTAGCTGGCACTGCAGCCTCGCGGTGCCAGGGTCCCGGGTTTAATGTCTGTCTGTGAGGGGTTTGCACATTCTCCCTGTGTCTGTGTGGGTTTCCTCTGGGAGCTCCGGTTTCTTCCCACAATCCAAAGATGTGCAGGTCAGGTGAATTGGCCATGCTAAATTACCCATTGTGTTAGTTCCATTGATCAGAGGGAAATGGGTCAAGGTGGGGTATTCTTCGTAAGATTGGTGTGTACTTTTTTTTTTAGATTCCCTTTAGTGTGGAAACAGGCCCTTCAGCCCAACAAGTCCACACCGCCCCACCGAAGCACAACCCAACCATACCTCTGCATTTACCCCTTACGGGCAATTTAGCATGGCCAATTCACTTGACCTGCACATCTTTGAACCGTGGGAGGAAACCGGAGCACCAGGAGGAAACCCACGCAGACACGGGGAGAACGTTGGGACTTGTTGGGCCTTTTTCCACACTGTAGAGAATCAACTCATCTCCTGATTTTTCCCAGCTTTAATTTAAACCATCCACTTGTTGAAACGTTTCCTTCTTTTGAAAATGAAGCATCCAGACTTCATAGCCGATTTCATGGGAATGAGTGACTTGCGCCATCCTAAACCGGGTCCCATCCCGGGGACGAGAATTATGTTAATGAAGCATGCCCCTGATTGCAAGATCAAACCGGCCAGACTTGCTCAATATGTCCAAGTGTGATACGAATGCAAATGCAGTAAAATTCTCTGAGTAGCCTGAATACGAATGGCATGTGTTACAAGACTGAAAGATGCGCTTATCTGTCTGATAGAAGTGACAAATAACTGAACAATAATCAAGAAGCTCAATTACCTTTATTTAACCCTATACTTTTTCAATGTTTTCTGGCAGGAGTCACTGACATGATCCAGACCAACAGTACAAACCAATCCAGGAATTTCCAGTCACAAATGAGGTGAGCGGTGGTTTTCTATTGGGATGGCCAGAATTGGACTGAACCATGATGCAAGTTACAGGTAAAAGAAATTATATTCAGCGTCCTCGTGATCCCAAATTCTGCATACCAGCCCTGATAGGGTTAATTGGAACCAGGATACCCACTGGGTATCTACCCGATGACCACTGCTGGATAACCTTTTCCCGAGGGGATCCTGAATATGTGGACTGGCAGGCCCCAGCATTTCACCTTTGAGACTGGCAACAAGACATCAAAAAACACCCAGGGGCAAATGCCTGGCCCTTGCTTTAACTGTTGAAATGTGGCCAATAGGAAGTAATGTGTCTTTAATGTTAGCTCGGAGCTGACGTTGAGAATCGACAGGATTTCATCCTATCAAAAGGAAAATCTACTAATATACACTGACTCTTCATTGTACTTTTAATATGATCCATGATATTGGAGCCTTGTGTGAACATTGAAGATTTTTAACTCCCAAGTGGGGGTTTGGGCAGCGTTACAGTGATGCTATTTTGTCCAATCAATCTGACAGTTATCGAGATATCTGGCTCATGCTGATGAAAATGACACAGTTTATAAAGTAATGGGCAAGTATATGCAGCTGCCAAGCAGACAGCCATACGCCCCAAACATCTGATCCCATTGGGTCATCAGCAAAACACATTTAGACAGAGTATAAGGACCTGTATGCGAGACCTGGGTAAGGTGCAAAAATCACAGGGGAATGATACTCTCTGTTCAGTGCCAATTCACAACTAAAAGTTGATTTCTCTGTTGCTTATTGACTGTAATCACACGGATTTAATGGTTGGATTGTTTTAAATATGGTTTGAAATTTGAAAGTAATTTGTAAATTTCCATTTCTGAAATGATTATAGGCACTTTGTAATACAATATACTACTGACTGAATTATCAAGTGATTCGATTTCATGCATGGACGTTCAGCCTGAATATCTTTGCTTTGTGTCTGGAGCTTGTAAGAATACACACTGGCTGATTTGATTTACTTTTGGATTGGGCTGTTAGATCTAAGAAGGAGTGTCTGGCTGAGCTATTATCTTCATGTAGATATTTAATACTGAACAGTGATGGTTTATAATTTTAAGATTGCACCGCTGTCTAAATTTTCGGGTTGGCTCAATATTTGAAAGATTTCAGTGTAGTTTGAAAACCTTGTATCATGTTCCATAATTTAGGGACAGCATTGCCCTGCAGCTAATATTTATGACAACTTTTCTGCTCAAAATCATCTCCAGATTTCTACATTAAATTCTAATTACTGTTACCTAAAGCTGTAGATTGGGCCATTTAATTGGGAATAATGTTATTATTTTAAAGAGAGAGCACAATATATCGCAAAACTAATCTAAATTTTAGATAATATAGATTTTTTTAGTAGCAAAACTTCAATGACTATTACACCCCAGCAAGGCTGGATTTATAAGAACAGGTTTTGCTTAATTCACCCATGGCTGGGCTTTTCCATATAAAATAAGAAAATAATGGGGAGGAATGGAATCTCTCGTGAGTAATTTAAAATGAACGATCTTTTTGCCAGTATTGGCAATATATATTCCAGTGGGATATTTGAGTTTGATTAATTTAAGAATTATTTATTTCAAAATTGCTCTTAGGGCTTCGAGCCAGCTGAAGAGCACAAACTATGTTCTTAAATAAGGTACTTCCGCAATACTCAGACCAGAATATGGGTGACCTCGATCAGATTAGTTTGTGTTACTTCTTTGCTGCTGCCTATTTTAATTGAAAATATGTATACTGTATATACCTTATTACAATTAGCACTTCGCGGTCTCCAAACTTGCAAAGGGGGAGATGATACAGATTGAACTTGACCTGCTGTGTCGACTTGCCATTGCCAGCATTGGTGCACAAGAAGGGACAGTTTACCCGTGTGATCCTGAGCAAACACAGACTGTGTACCAACTATGACAGGAAGATGTCCTTATTTGTTGGAAGATTAAATGTAGCCAAGAATGACTTTTGCAGTGGGCAAGTGCATAAAAAAGCAGTTTATTTGCAGAACAAGTCTAAATGGTCTTTACTATGTAAAGGTGTTGTCTGCCAGTTTGATTACATTTGTACCATGGGTATCTCTGATAAGCCTTATCCCCTTTCAGATAGATCACGTAGTAAAAGAGACAAAGGGCGATGTTTCTAGAAACCCATAATAACATTTTCGGAGAGGATGAAATAATTTGTTACGCCCTTATTTCAGTAAGAGACCCCCGACCTCTTTTATCCTTCCAAATCCTAACTTGGGGGTAGTATGGAATAGTACTAAAGTATTTACAGGACGTAAGGGAATGATACTGTCTGTTCAGTGCCAATTCACAATCTTTTTCGTTATTACTTATCCCCACCTGCTACTTGTTTATGGACTTCCTCCAATAAATCCGCAATATCCTATCCAAATTACTACAAAGGTAAGGAGTGGGGGTGTGGTTATGTAAGAGTGCCTATTTTTTATTTCTGTGCTATGATTAAACGTATTAGTCATCACTGCTTTTCTGAAGGACCTTGCATCTCATTTGTATGCCTTAACGAAAAATGAATCTCTAATATCACTGGAATTCAAACTCCATGTGGAGAGGGTAACAATACCCACCTTCATTACGGTACCCCTAATGGCACTAATATTTTCCCAGTTATTGGAGGGGCAGAACCATTTTGGGATGTTGACCATGTTTCTTATCAATAAACTCACCTCATTAGTAGTGGATGATTTTCACCCTCAGCACCCAGGGCCAAATTATGTAGTCATGGATTATCTACATACCCGTGGAAGTCATCAAGATAGGCCCGCTTCTTACAGGGAAGGACCCTCTATTGCCTATGCTAAACCTGGATTTTTTCCAGTTATAATAAGGCATCTAACTACCCTGTCCTGAAGAGAGCAAGTAGTCCTCATGCCATAGCTGTAGAAACACTACTTCCGACTCCTGTTCCCGGTCCAATTACTTGCCAAGGAGATCATAATTTCCCTTTTAAACAGACAGTTTCTCCTGGCTTCTATGCAGAATGGAAGAATCCAAAGACCATATCAGGAAGTAAAACACACTCATTGGAATATGCAGCTCACAGTGTGCTTTCATTAGGAGAGTCCTTAAGAATTATTAGTCATCAAGACCATTATTATCTCATTGGTGGACTCACAATTCTGGGGAATGAGACAATTGCTGCCTTAACAGAAATAGGGACATGCTTTCACAATTGCGCCTATTTGCCCAACAAAACCCATTACATACTTGCGAAGGAAGGTGGATTTTGCGCTATTGTTAAAGGAAAATGCATTATGAGTGTCACTGATCTTTTCGAAAACATTACTAGGCATATTGATAATATTCGCACTTTTGTCAACCAAATGAATGAAGGGGCGGGATGGGAAGATTGGGGTTTTGGCTCATGGTACAACAGATTAATTAATGTGTCTTTGTATGGTGCTATTGTTTTAAATGGTCTTTTTGTTGGTATTGCTATAGTTAAGCGTATTATTGCTAAAATATTATCATTAATATTAATCAAATATTATCAATATCAATATTCTATTGACAATATTGATTCCATCCAGAAAATGCTTCTTCTTTCCTTAAATCATGATGAGGAAACATCATTGGCTGCCCTTGGTTTCCCCTTCGGAGGAAGATGAAGTATTGCAGTCTTTTGCTGCCATTGAATTGGATTAATTTGATCCATGCCTCCTTTATGGTGTGGTCATAGAATGACCAAAGGGGGGAATGAGGATCGAAACTTTGACTTTAGGCAACAAAAATAAGTAGATTTTTATTTTAACAAAATGGTTTCTCGATTTAAAAGAATACTATAAAATGGCCTGTGAACCATACTGCTGAACATAATAACATGGAGTCAGCTATTACGAGGGGGCATAGCTTTAAATTAAGGGGTGGTAGGTATAGGACAGATGTTAGGGGTAGATTCTTTACTCAGCGAGTCGTGAGTTCATGGAATGCCCTACCAGTAGCAGTGGTAGACTCTCGCTCTTTATGGGCATTTAAACGGGCATTGGATATGCATATGGAGGATAGTGGGCTAGTATAGATTAGGTGGGCTTAGATCGGCGCAACATCGAGGGCCAAAGGGCCTGTACTGTGCTGTATTTTTCTATTTTCTATACTGCTGATTTACAGAAGTAAATTGCAGTTCAAAGATAAGAGGACAATAGAGTTTTCATAAGATGAATATTGACACATTAATTGACCATTTGAACTAACCTTGAACTGATACATGGCATGACAATTTACGTAAATAAGATTTCCTTCTAAAAAAAAAACCATTGGATTAGCCTGTTGTCAATCATATCACCATAATACAGTTGTTTGGACTTTTTTGTAGTTAAGAACTCTTTCCCAGGAAATATCATTGGATTAACTTACTGTAAATCGTGTCACCTTATTATATGTGATTGGTCTTTCTTGTGATTAAGGTTGTACCATTACTCGAAAAATCATGGAAAGAATGTGTAATTTTCAAATGTAATTGTGGAACTTCACCACGGAACACAGAAGCTTCAATCTGTGTGTTGCTGGATAGAATTGCGTCAAGGTACCTTAATTCAATAAACTAATGACCCTTGCTTTTTGAATAGACCGCATTTGTCATCTCTTTTGACCGATCTCGAACCAAAAGGCCCCTCTTGAGGGGTCTTAGATCTTGACCCCTACTTCCCCAATTTGTCAATGTCCTTTTGGAGTTCTGCATTTCCCTGTCACAGTTTCGAATTCTTCCTGGTTTGGTGCCATCTACAAATTTTGAACTTGTCCCCCTGCACAGCAAGATCCCGATCATTAATTAAATATCAAGAAAATCAAGGATCCCAACATCGATCCCTGACAATCTGGGGGGATCCATAACGCAGTTTCGAGTCACACTGGGCACCAACCGAACCCAATTCAATCCCTTTGCTGTACAAAGTCTCTGGAAGGACAGGAACACACACCCTTGAAGATCAGGTGGATTCTGTGTGGGTGAGATAAGAAGCAAGATATTTGTGGTTGAATGTTAATTATTTCCCACACCATCAGGACAGAATTAATGTGAGCTTCCTGCTATTGAGCAAACAGCTTGTACAAGCTCAAACCCTGAGACCATGCTGCCCAGCTGGTTCAACTGGTCTCTGAGGAAAGGGAACACTGTACCACCTTTACTTCAGTGCGACACCGTGACCTCATTATCTGTTGTTATAAATAAACACAACATTGCTCTGGGTAATCGCTCTTCCCGATATCTGGCAAATTAATCCTCGGGCAAAAAATATCTCATTAAACAGGAGCCACAGAAAATTTCTGAAATGTTCACAATTCAAACACAACTCCCTATTGCAATAGCTGCTGGAAATCTTTGTTTCACCCTTAGCACTAAGTACTCTGACAGTACAGAGACTCATACACCTCTCTAACATGATTTGGAAAGCCATCTGATGAAGGAGCAGCACTCCAAAAGCTGATGCTTCCAATTAAACCTGTTGGACGAGAACTGGTGTTGTGTGATTTGTAACGTCTATACTATTTCACCAGCTCAGAATACACCAAAAAAACCTTCACAAACAAATTAGCAATATACCTGCACAGCTCTGAAACAGTACCGACAGCACAAACCCTCTGACAGTGCGGCACTCCCTAAACACTGACCCCGCCACCTCCCCGATAGTGCGGCACTCGCTCAGCGCTGACCCCCTTGACAGTGCGGCACTTGCACAGTGCTGACCCTCAGAACGTGCGGCAATCCCTCAGCACCGACCTTCTGACAGTGTGGCTATCCCTCAGCACTGACCATACAATAGGGCAGTACTACCTTAGCAGTAAGTTTATGACAGCGCGATGTTCCCTCAATACTGACACTCCGAAAGTGCAGCACTCCCTCAGTACAGACACTCCCATAATGCTGCACTCTCTTAGCAGTGACTCTATTGTCACTGGGCACTCCCTCAGTACTGACTTTCCAACAGTGCTCTTCCTCAGCACTGACCTTCCATCAGTACAGCACACCCTCAGAACTGACCCTCTGACAATATGGCACTCCCTCAGCACTGACTCTCCGAGACTGCAGTACTCCCTCAGCACTCACCCTCTGACAGTGAGGCGCGCACTCAATTCTGACCCTCTGACAGTTTGGCAATCCCTCAGCACAGACCCTCCCACAGTATGGTCTATACTGTGCTGTTCCTCTTCCTGGCCTATTGTGGTTGCACCATCACTCACAGCCTCGGATTAAAAATTGAGGTAAACAATGAGGTTGGAGGTAGTGTTGGTTTTTAGAACCCCCACACCCTGTCAGATGTACCGGGTATATCTCTGTCAAAACATGAACACAACCTGCTGCCGGTGAATGCAGTGAGTGGGTGGGATTAGGTGCTGTTATCTCCTGAATAGTTTGTGAGAGGTCGCGGCTGTGGGAATAGATGGCTTCCATTGGAACTCAGTGGGAGATTGACATTTGATCATCATTGTTTGTATAATACCAAGACTCACTATTTCTCTTGCTCTCAATCATGGAACGGGTAATAAAATGTTTGTGCTTCATGTATTTACTAACATTAGGAGCATAATTAGCATGAAAACACCAATGTGGCTAATTATACTAAGGGGTGTCAACTTCCCCAGCATTACTTGCAATGGTCATCATGCAACAAGGGTCACTAGACCCGAAACGTTAACTCTGTCTCTCTCTGTAGTAGCTACCAGAACTGCTGAGTTTCTCCAGCACCTTCTGATTGTTACAGATCTCCTAACTCCCCAGGTCTTTATTTTATTGCAGACTATCCAGATCACATCAGCCTAAGAGCTGTCTAATTTATTGCTTGACATTCCTCAGTTCCAACATGAACTGGTATTGGGAATTGAGAAGGTGTTTACTGGGAAAAGGTTTGCAGGGCCGAGGGAAATGGAAGAGTGTGAGGTACAGGACTAATTCATTGTTGTAAAGAGCCATCAGTGGCAGGATGGGTAGAATGGCCTTTATAAGTCCAATCCAATCCAATCTTTGTTCCACATCAATCTAGTGGCGTCTCAGTTTGTGAAATTCCTGGGAGTTCACAGCAGTGAAACAAAGATTGGATTGGATTAGATTTGTAAAGGCCGTTCTATTCATCGTGTCTCTAATGGCTCTTTACGCCATCAAATTAGTCCCATGCCTCACCCCCTTCCTTTTCCCTCGGCATTGCAAACATTTTCCCTGTAAACACATTCTCAATCCCAATATCAGCTCATGGTGGAACTGAGGAATGTGAAGCAATAAATTAGACAGCTATGAGGCTGATGTGTTCTGGATAGTCTACAATAAAATAAAGATCTGGGTTATGAGGAGATCTGAAAATATCAGAAAATTCTGGGGAAACTCATTAGGTCTAGTACATACTACAGAGAGATACAGAGTTAACGTTTCGAGTCTCGTGACCCTTGTTCTATGATGACCATCTCAAGTCATGCAGAGGAAGTTGACACCCCCGATTATAATTAACCACATTGGTGTTTTAACGTAAATTATGCTCACGATGTTAGTAATTACATAAAGCACACACATTTCATCACAGGCTCCAGGATCGAGCTCAAGAGAAATTGAGAGTCCTGGCTTTGTACAAACAATGATGATTCAATGTCCATCTCCCACTGTGTTCCAATGGGAACCATCGATTCCCACAGCCGTGACCTTTCGTAAACTATTCAGGAGATTGCAGCACCTAATCTCCACCCACTCTCTGCATTCACAGGCAGCAGGTTGTGTTCATGTTTTAACATGCAGCACATCTGAGGGATGTGGGGCATCGATAAACCAGCCCCTATCTTACTCCAAGGCTTTGAGTGATGAAACTCCCACAATAGGCCCGGAAGGGGAACAGCGCAGGGTTACAGATAGACCATACTGTGGGAGGTTCAGTGCTGACGGACTGCTGCACTGTGAGAGGGTCAGTGCTGACGGAGTGCCACACTCTCAGAGGATCAGTGCTGATGCAGTGTCGCACTCTTGGAGGGTGAGTATTAAGGGAGCACTGCCCTGTTGGAAGTTCAGTGCTGGTGGAATGCTGCACTGTCAGAGGGTCAGTGCTAATGGAGTATTGTATTACCAGAGTCTCAGTGCTGGGGGGTTTCCACACAGTTGGACGATCCGTGCTGAGGAGTGTCACATTATCGGAGGGTCAGTACTGAGGGAGTGCTGCACTGTCAGAGAGTCAGCTTTGGAGGGCCATCACACTGTCAGAGGGTCATGGCTGAGGGAGCATTGCACTGTCAGAGGGTCAATACTCAGATAATACCGCACTGTGGAAGGGTCAGTACTGTGGGGGTGCTATACTGTCTCAGGGTCAATACTGAGAGAGAGTGCACTGTCGGAGAGTCAGCTTTGGGGGACCATCACACTGTCAGAGAGTCTGGCTGAGGGAGCATTGCACTGTCAGAGGGTCAATGCTATGACAATACCGCACTATGGGAGGGTCACTACTGAGAGGGTGTTGTACTTTTGGAGGGTCAGTACTGAAGGGATGCTGTACTGTAGGAGGGTCAGTACTGAGGAAACACCGCACTGTCATAAAGTCACAGCTGAGGGAGTCTCACACTGTAGGAGGAGGAGTATTGAGGGAGAGTGACATTGTTAGTGGGTCAGTGCTGTGGGAGTGTCGCGTTGTCAGAGGGTCAGTGGTGAAGGAGCGCCGCACTGTCAGGGGGTCAGTGCTGAGGGATTGCCAAACTGTCAGAGGGTCTGTACTGTGGATACTGTTTCAGAGCTTTGCAGAGATCTCATTCATTTGTCTGAGAAGAATGTTCAGTGTATTCTGAGCTGGTGAAATGTTATAGACCTGTGTGGGTCTCTGTCCTGTCAGAGGACTGAGTACTCAGGATGAAACAATGATTTGTAGGTACTATTGCGTGAGGAAGTCACGTTTGAATGGTGAACATTTCAAGAATTCTCTGTGGTTCCTGTTTGACGAGATATATTTTGCCCAAGGGTTAATCCGCTGGACATAGGAGACCAAGGGAAATGTTGTGTTAATTTATAACAACAGAGAATTAGTCACGTTGTCACACTGAGGTAAAGGTGGTACAATAGTGCCTTTCTACAGAGAGCAATTTAACCAGCTGGGCAGCAAGGTCTCAAGGTTTGAGGTTGTACAATCTGTTTGCTCAATAGCAGGAAGCTCACATTAATTCAGTCCTGATGGTGTCGGAAGTAATTAATCTTCAACCACAAATGTCATGCTTCTTATCTCACCCACCCAGAATCCACCTGATCTTCAAGGGTGTGTGCTCCTGTCCTTCCAGAGATGGTATTGTACAGTGAAGGGATTGAATTGGGCTCAGCTGGTGCCTCGTTTGACTCGAAACTGCGGAGAAGAACCCCCAGAATTCCAGCGGTCGATGTTAGGATCCTTGTTTTTCCCGATATTTAGTAATGATTGGGATCTTGCTGTGAAGGGGACAAATTCAAAGTTTGTAGATGGCACCAAACCAGGAAGAATTGTAAAATATGAGGGGGACAGTTCAGAACTCCAAAGCATATTGATAAGTGTGGGAGTTGGGGGAGGAGGGGAGGCGGATAAGGTTCAGTGCAGAGAAATGGGAGGTGATGCACTTCGGTGGGAAGGAAATTGAGAGTCAATGTAAAATTGTGGGGGTGTAATTCTAAAGGGGGTGCAGCAGGAGCAGTGGGAACTAGGGGTATGTGTGCACAGATCATTGAAGGTGACAGTACAGGTAGAGAAAGCAGTGAATAAAGCACACAGTGTCCTCCTCATTACTAACACGGGCACAGAGTACAAGAGAAAGGAGGTGTTGCTGAACTTGTAAAAAGCCCCTTTTTTGACCCCAGCTGGTGTATTGTGTCCAGGTGTGGGCCCCACGATATCTGAAAGATCGAGAACACAGCGGAGCGAAGCCAGGAACAATTTACAAGAATGGTTCCAGGGATGGGAAACGTGAGCAATGTGGATAGGTTGAAGAGGGTGGGACTATTTTCTCTGCGAGAGAAGAAGGCTGAAAGGGAGATCTGATTGACGTTTTCGAAATCCTGAGCATGAGCTGGATAGAGGAGAGAGGAAGAAATAGTTCCCTCTCGGAACAGGATAAAGAATGAGAGGGGCATAGATTTCCAATGATTTGCAAATGAAACAAGAAAGTGCTGGGGAAGCTGAAAGGTATGAATGTGAATAAATCACCTGAAGGAGATGAACTACGCCCTGACCCTCTGTGGGAGATAGCTGAGGAGATAGTAGGAGCATTGGTGAGGATCTTTTCTTTCTTCATTCTTTAACAGGATGATGACGGTATCACTGGCTGGGCAGCATTTATTGCACATCCCGAATTGTCCAGAGGACATTCAAGAGTCAACCACTTTGATATGAGTCTGGAGTCCCATGTAGGCCAGACCAGGTAAGGATGGCCGTTTGTTTCCCTAAAGAATGTTCGTGAACAGCTGGGTTTTTCCGACAACTGGCAATGAATTTATAGGAGTTATTAGATTCTTAACTCCAAATATTCATTGAATTCAAATTCCATCTTTTCCCATGGTGCATTTGAACCCAGGTCCCCGGAACATTACATGGATCTCTGGATTAACAGTTCACCACTCGACCATGGCTTCCACAATACCTTTCGGGAATCACTGTCGTCAGGGAGGGTTCCAGACAACTGGAAAATAGCTAATGTAACATCCTTTTTTAAGAAGGGAAGGAGACAGAAGACAGGAAGCTTTTGGCTATTAAGCCTGATCTCGGTCATTGGTAAGGTGTTGGAGTCCATTATTAGAGATGAGATTGAAGAGTGCATGGTAACAACGGTCTTGATCTCGGGGACGTCATGCCTGACAAATCTGTTAGAATTCTTTGAGGATGTAATGAGCAAGTTAGACAAAGCAGAGACAGCGCACATAACATATTTAGATTTCCTGAAGGGCTTTGACAAGGTGCCGTACAGGAGTTTACTAAATAAGATATGAGCCCATGGTGTTATGGGCAATGTACTGGCATGGATAGAGGATTGGCTGACTGGCAGATGGCAGACAGCAGTGATGAAGGGCTCTTTTACAGGTTGGTACTCAGTGACTGGTGGGGTTCCATAGGGCTCAGTGTTAGGATCACAACCATTGATAAGGCAGAAATGGTTACTGCAAATACTAGAGATTCGAGTCAAGATTAGAGTGTTGCTGGAAAAGCACAGCAGGACTTGCAGCATCCAAGGAGCAGGAAAAATCGACGTTGATTTTTCTGGTGAAGAGCTTTTGTCTGAAACGTTGATTTTCCCTGCTCCTCGGATGCTGCCCGACCTGCTGTGCTTTTCCAACACCACTCTAATCTTGACTCACACCGATTGACGTTATACAATAACGAGCTGGAGGAAGGAACTGAGGGCATTGTTTATGTTTGTGGATGTCACAGAGATAGGTGGAGGGGCAGGTTGTATTGAGGAAGCAGGGAGGCTGCAGAAGGACTTGGACAGGCTGGGAGAGTGGGCAAACAAATGGCAGATAGAATACAATGTGGGAAAATGTGAGGTTACGCACTTGGAAGGATGAACAGAGGCACAGACTATTTTCTAAATGGAGAAAAGCTTTATAAATATGAAGCAAAAAGGGACTTATGAGTCCTAATTCAGGATTACCTTCAGGTTAATATGCAGTATGTGTTTGTGTAAGCGTACAATTTTCCCTGAAAATGAGGGTCGAATCATCAATGCTTCATCAATGACGTTCCCTCCATCACCAAGTCAAAAGTGGGGGTGTTCACCAATGATTTTCTTTTATTCATTTGTGGAAGGTGGGCATCGTTGTCTGACCAACGTCCCTAATTGCCCCCTCGAAAAAGTGGTGGTGAGCTGTCTTCTTGAACCCCTGGAGGCCATATGCTGTTGGTCGACCCTCGATGCTCTTAGTGGGACTGGTGGGGGGCAGATGGAGTTCCAGGATTGTGACCCAGCGACATTGAAGGAATGGTGATAATTTCCAAATCAGGATGGTGAGTGGCTCAGAGGGGAACTTGCAGGGAGTGGTGTTCCCATGTATCTGCTGTCCATATGGACTGGCCTGAATCCTCCGCCTTAAGAAAGACAGTTGCTAGTATCCATTTCACTGCTCCGTCATGAATTGGAGATGGGAAGATGTCTTTGACCAGGTAAGGTAATTGGTTCCTCATGTTGTAAGGGAATGTTTGAAACTACATTTCCCCGGGGAGCCCTTGAAAAGCTGCTCTCTTGCCTGTACAAAAGTGACCTGACAAAATGAGGTTTTTCACATCCCAGGCAGTACAGGATGGAGGTGACCTGGATGTACCTGTTATCTGGCAGTGGGCAGATAGTGAATGACAATTATAAAAATGCCTTCTCTATGCTAAGCGAGAGTGTACAGTAATTTTGTTCCTGACTGTATTAGTTCATTCCATATTCCTCAATCTGTATGTCATTGAGTAATGTATCTGTCTTTAACAGTTGCTCAATGATTTTTCTGCATCATTCTCCAAATCCCACAGCCTGAGGACACATTCAGTCTTAAAACATCATTCCAAATAGTTACCAAAAGGGACAAACAGCTTCAACTCAGGATAGTGAGTGGCTTGGAGGGGAACCTGCAGAGGGTGGTGTTCTCATGTATCTCCTGCCCTTGTCCTTTTCGGATCAAAGTGGTTGTGGGTTTGGAAGGTGCTGTCTGAGGATGTTCGGTGAATTTCCCAGCCCATCTTGGAAATGGTACGCACTGCTGCTACTAAGCATCGGTGTGGAGTGAGTGGACGTTGGTGAATGTGGGGCCAATCAAGCGGGTGCTGTTTTCTCTCTGGGTGGTGTCATGTTTCTTGAATGTTTTGGATATTGAAAGGGTCAACAGAAGAACGTTTCCTGCTTGGTAGAGAGATCAGAAACAAGGAGACATCTTCCTGTGTGTTACCATTAACCAGAAACCCAACTAGATTCACAACATAAACACAGTGGCTCCAAGAGCAGGTCAGAGGCTGGAATACTGCCGACTCCCCAAAGCATCTCCACCATCGACAAGAAATGTTCGTCTCACCAGTCTCCCAAATTATTTCGAAAATAGACACTAGATTTGACATCATGATGTCCCACAGCCTTTCCTGATGTGCCCCTTTTAAAAGGGAATAGTGAAGGAGCTGTTAATTAGTTAGTTCATAAATAGATGAACTTCAGGGTCTGAGGTTGTTCAATCTGTTTTTTCAATAGCAGGAAGCTCATGTTCGTTCTCTCCTGGTGACATGGTGTGTAATTAATGACAAACCACAAATATCTTGATCCTTATCTCACCCACCCAGAATCCACTTTTCTGCCAAATGTGTATGCTCCTGTCCTTCCAGACATGGCTTTGTATAACAATTGGATTTAATTCGGTTCAGTTTGTGCCTTGTGTGACTCCAAACTGCAGAGCGGTTTCTTCCTGGATTCCCAGGGGTCAGTGTTTGGCATTTTGCTTTTCCTGACGTTAATTAATGATTGAGATCTTGCTGTGCAGGGGATTTGTTCAAAGTTTGGAGATGGCACCAAACCAGGAAGAATTGCAAACTGTGACGAGTACAGTGCAGGACTGTAAAAGGTCTTTGACAATTTGGGGGAGTGGGGGTTCACTGCAGACAACTGAGAGGTGATGCCCTTTGGTGGGAAGGACATTGAGAGACTTATAAAATGGGGGAGGGGCATTTCTAAAGGGGGTGAGGCAGGAGCAGGGCGGGTTGGGGGTATATGTGCACAGATCACGAAAGGTGGCAGAACAAGTAGAGAGAGCAGTGAATGAAGCACACAGTGGGGCACACAGAGAGAGACAGACCCAGAAAGGGAGAGGCTGAAACAATTATAATGACAGAGACGCAACAGTGAGAGAGATACAGATTCACAGACAGAAATAGACAGAGGGAGACTGACATGGACAGAGAGAGAGAGAGACAGAGAGAGAGGGAGATTCAGAGAGAGAGACAAAGACAGACCTACTGGAACAAAGAGAGAGAGAAACAGGGGCAGACAGAGCCTCAGACAGAGAGACAGAGGGGGATGTGTTGTACAGCCCCATAATCTGTGCCATAATCTGTGATTCCACAGGAATCAGTGAATGCTGTGGGAAATTGATGATATTTTTCAGGGAAATTGCTAAGATGCATCCTTTGATGAAAAAGCCAGGAGTGTTTCAGATAAACAGGAACTCTGAATGTCTACATCTGGTGCCCTGACATTCCACACTGTACTCGGTGTTCAATCCCATATCATTGTAACCCTGGCAATGTTTCCCACAGTAACAATACCAGTTCAGGTCTATGAAGTAATTAGCAGGTGTCACCTTAGTGCCAAGGGAAGCTCTGACATCAACATGGGGTGATGTGCTGGATCAGAATTATCTCTCAATTATAATGTTTCTGTTGCAAGACTGTGACACAATATAAATGGTTAAGACCATCAGAAAAAATTTGAATGTGATCCACATGATGCTGTGTGTGAGCTGATGAATTCCCACCTGTTCAGCCTTTCCATTTAAATATTCCACAGGCACAGGGAACAAAGCAGATTTTTTTAACATCGCGGTAAGTCTCTGTCTTTCATCATCCACATCTCACAATCTTCCCTCTTGCACATCCTCAGCTAAATGGTCTGATCTGAAAGGTTGGGTTTGTAACTGAGTACACAGTCACAGTCAGCACTGACTGAATACTCTTTTATCCAAACTCTCCTCATGTTTCACTAGAGCATTTGGACAGGAACGGCCTGACACTCTGTAAACTCTCATGGATTCTCTCCATCCCTGACTCTAGCGCGCTTTCTCCACCATTATCTATCTCTCTTTCACTTTCTCTTTCTCTTTCTCTATCTCTCTCTGTCCTTATCTCTCAAACACTCTCTCTGCGTCCCTATCTCTCACATATTCTATCTCTGTCCCTGTTTCCCACACTCTCTACCTCTTCCTCCCTGACATTGATGTCTGCATTGGCGCCACCTCGTGCTCCCAAGAGGAGGTTAAACAGTTCATCAACTGCACCAATACATTTCACTCTGATCTTAAATATACCTGGACCATTTATGACATCTACCTCCCCTTCCTGGAACTCTCCATCTCCATCAAGGATGACCAACTCAACACTGACATTTGCTACAAATCCACTTTTTCCCACAGCTACCTGGATTACACCTTATCCCACCCTAACTCCTGCAAAAGAGCTATCCCGTATTCCCAATTCCTCCGCCTCCGCAGTATCTGCTCCCTGGAGGACCAGTTCCACCACAGAGCACACCAGATGGCCTCCTTCTTTAAAGACCACAATTTCCCCTCCCACATAGTTAAAGATGCCCTCCAACACATCTCATCCACATCCCATACCTCTGTCCTCGAACCCCACCTCTCCAAACTCAAAAAGGACAGAACCACCCCTGGTCCTCACCTTCCACCCCACCAAATTCTGCATAAATTGCATCATCCGCCGACATTTCTGCAACATACAAATGGACCCCACCACCAGGGATAGATTTCCCTCTCCACCCCTAATTGCTTTCCATAAAGACCATTCCCTCTGCGATTGCCTGGTCAGGTCCACATGCCCAGCAACCCACCCTCCCATCCTGGCACCTTCCCCTGCCAGCGCAGGAATTGCAATATCTGCGTCCACACCTCCCTCCTCACCTCCATCCAAGAACCCAAAGGAGCCTTCCACATCGATCAAAGTTTACCTGCACTTCAACACATGTCATTTATTGTAACCATTGCACCTGATGTGGTTTCCTCTACATGGGGGAGCCCAGACACCTTCTCACAGAGTGCTTCAGAGAACATCTCCAGGACACCCGCACCAATCAACCGCGCCTCTCTGTGGCTGAAAATTTCAACTCCGACTCCCATTCCACTGAGGACATGCAGGTCCTGGGCCTCCTCCATCTCCACTCTCTCACCACACCACGCCTGGAGGAAGAATGCCTCATCTTCCGCCTCAGGACTCTTCAACCCCATGGCATCAATGTGGACTTCACCAGTTTCCTCATTTCACCTCCTACCCTGGAGACTCCCATTCTCATTTCTGATGAAGGTCTTTTGCCCAAAAGGCCAATTTTCCTTGGAAGCTGCTTGATCTGCTGGTCTTTTCCAGCATCAGTCTAATCGTGCATCCTCGGGAACAGACCATGGATTATGGAGTCCCACATCACAGAGCTGCTCTGGATGAACTTCCCCAAAAACCAGAGTGTGATAACACCGTGCGTTCCTGTCCGTCAGTGATGCTGGTTTCTGAGAAGCAGCGATGGGAACTGTTCCAGGAAGAGAAGGAGGACACTGAGATCCCACCTCCTGGTCACAGTTGCTGAGCTCAGAGACAAAACGTGTGATGCTGGAAAAGCACAGCCAGTCAGGCAGCATCCGATTAACAGGAGAGTTGATGTTTTGAGCGAAAGCTTTTCATCAGGAATGAGGGGTGTGGTAGGGGTTGCCCAAAGGGTCTCAGAGATAAATGGGAGGGGTATGGGTCTGGGGGAAATTAGCTGGGAACGTGATAAGTAGATGAAGGTTAGGCTTGTTGCTGATAGGTCAGAGTGCAGGGTGGAGTAAATAGGTGGGAGGGAAGATGGACAGAAGAGGCGGAGATAGAGGACACTGAGATCCCACCTCCTGGTCACAGTTGCTGAGCTGTCAGGGATCTGGCACAGATATAAAGGGTGCTCCTCTCAGACACAGAGATTGTTCCCATCCCTCCCAGATGCTCTGGTAGCTCACCGCATAACGTCAGGCAGTTTGACCAATTCAGTTGCGTCTCGAATGCAACACCTTACATTTACCTTTCAAGTCAGAGAAAGGGAACGTCTTGGCAACCTTCCGAATACATTCTGGTCCATAATAGTAGACGTGTCTGTCTGGAAAGCTCCATTTGGATAGTTCTGTCTGGAACTGCCCTGGCTCCATCGCACTAATAAAAGAGTTTGTTCGGCCCATCGTGCATATGCCGACTATTTGTACAGCATTTCCGGTTGAGGATTTAAAATTTGAATTTAAGATGTTGTCAGAAGCAACAAGTTTCTGTAGATTTTTATTCACCACAAGTGACTTTTCAGTTTAAAATAACATAACAAAATGGCTTAAGATTTTTCTTTGATGCTGTGAACTTGAACTGATGCTTTGCTGAGTTGGTTGTATTTAGAGATAAGAGAACACAATGGAGTTTTCACAGTATGAATTGTAAGACGGTGACTTGATATTCAAACTAACCTTGAACTGCGACCATGACATGATCATTTATGTAATTATGACCCCTTTCCCAGGGAATATCATTGGATTAGCCTGTCGTCAATCATGTCACCATATTACAGTTGATTGGATTTTTCTTGTAATTAAGAGCATTTTCCCAGGAAATATCATTGGATCAGCCTGCTGTAAATCATATCACTTTATTACATTTGTAATTAAGGCTGTACTATCTCTTTTAATAAACATATAAATAATGTGTAATTTTCGAATGTAATTGTGCCATTTCTCCACGGAACAGAGAAACTTTTATCCTCCGTGTTGCTGGACAAATCTGCGCCAGCTGCCTTAATTTATTAAACCAGTAACCTTGTTTTTAACAGATCGTACACCTAGTGATTCTTTTGACCGATCCCGAGAACAAGAGGCCCTGCCAGCGGGTGCGGACCTTCACAGTCAGTCTCACTCCCCAGAGTCCCACGTAAAGTCATTCTTCAGAGCTGTCAGAGATATCCTCCCAATGACTCCCCACTTAACCAGAACTCCCCATTTAACCTTAAACCGATGCCCTCAAGTTTTGGCTTGCCCTACCCTGGAAAAAAATAAACCTTTACAGGGTCACCCTTCACCGTCCAATGCTCCAGAGAAAATAGCCCCAGTCCAATCAACCTCTCCATGTGCTTATCTAAAAGTCCCTTAAATGCCCTTATCTTATCGAACTCCACCATCACTCCAGCAGTGCCACTCACACTCCAAACTCTCTCTGTGTAAAAGCTTTCCCCTCTAACGTTAAATGCAAGACCCTTAGTATCATATATTTCAACTCTGGGAAAAAGATTCTGAACATTAACCCTACATAAGCAGCTCATAACTTTATAAACTTCTATTGAGACTCCCCACAGCCTCCACTGCTCCAGAGAACGCAACTCAAGTTTGTTCACATCATTCCTTGTAGCTCATACCCTCTCATCGAGGCATCCTGGTAAACCTCTTCTGCACCCTCTCCAACGCCTCCATATCCTTCCTGTCATGTGACAAACAGAAATGAACACAATACTCTAATGTGGCCTGTACAACGTCTGATAAAACTTCTACATGACATCCTGACTCTTGAACTCTATTCCCTGACCAATGAAGGCAAGGTGCCATACGCATTCTTTACCGACCTATCTATGTACGTATGTATGTGTCTGTTTGTGTGTGTGTGTCTGTGTTTGTGTTTGTGTGTGGGGGTTGTGTGTGTGGGGGGGGGGGGGCGCGGGGGTGGGTGGACGGATATGTGCGTTGCCATAAAAATGTTCACGTTTATAGATATATGTTTTTGAAAATACACACCGTTACGTTCCATGCTGATGTTTTTCTCGGTGGACATGTCTATGTTTATGGGCGAAGCAAATAGAAAGTAAAGATTATTGAGAAGCCACAGGATTGGGAAGCTTTCGAAAACCAGCAAAGGATAATTAAAACATCAATAAACGTAAGAAGATGAAATCTGAGAGTAAGCTAGCTTGTTATACAAAAGGAGGTTGGAAATAGCTTTTTGTAGATATACTGTGTACAAAGGAAGGAACAGGCAAGAGTGGACATTAGATCGCTGGAAAATGTGAATCGAAGATACCAACAACATGAGAGAGAGTTCGGGGGCAGAGGTGAGGGTGGTGACCATCACTTAGGATAATGGTCTGGGGAAGCTAAAAGGTCTGAAAATGGATAAATTGCCTCGACCACACGGACTACAGCAGGGAATAGCTGAGGAAATTGTGGAGTCATTGTTGGTGATCTATCAGGAATCAGTGAGATCAGGGAGGGTCCCAGAGAACTGGAGCTGAAAATGTGTTGCTGGAAAAGCGCAGCAGGTCAGGCAGCATCCAAGGAGCAGGAGAGTCGACGTTTCGGGCATGAGCCCCTCTTCAGGAATGAGGAAAGTGTGCCACTCCGGCCTATCACCCTCACCTTAACCTCCTTCCACCTATCGCATTTACAACGCCTCTCCCCCAAGTCCCTCTCCCTACCTTTTATCTTAGCCTGCTTGGCAAACTTTCCTCATTCCTGAAGAAGGGCCCATGCCCGAAATGTCGATTCTCCTGCTCCTTGGATGCTGCCTACCTGCTGCGCTTTTCCAGCAACGCATTTTCAGCTCTGATCTCCAGCATCTGCACTCCTCACTTTCTCCCAGAGAACTGGAAAACGTTTGAGACTGTTTGTGTGTGTGGGAGAGTGAGCATATATCGTGTGTGTGTGTGTGTGTGTGTGTGTGTGTGTGTGTGTGTGTGTGTGTTGGTGCCCATGTTTGTCTCAGTGTGTGTGTGTGCGTGTGTATGTGTGTAACTTCGTCGTGTCCATGTGTCCATGTGTGTGTGAGTGCATATGGTTCTGTGTCTGTGTGAGTATGTATCTGTGTGTGTGGCGCGTGTGTGTGTGTTTGTGCCTTTGAGAGTGTGTTGTTTAAGTGTGTGTATGTGAGTGCGTGTATGACTGTGAGTCTTTGCCCATGTGTGTCTCAATGTGTGAGTCTGTGTGGGTGTGTGTACGTGTATGACTATCGTGTGCATGTGTGCATCTGTGTGTGAGTGCATGTGTTTCTGTGTCTGTGTGAGTATGTGTCTGTGTTTGTGTGTATATGCGTGTAAGCATACGTGAGTGTGTGTGTGCCTGTGTGTGTGTGCGTGTGTGTGTGCCTGTGCGTGTGTCTGTGTATACTTTTTTTGCCTTTGAGAGTGTATTGTTTGTGTGTGTGTATGTGAGTGTGTGTATGTAAGTGTGTCTGAGTGTGTGTCCATGTGTCTGTGTGTATGCGTCTGTGGCTGTGTATGTCTCGGTTCATATGGCTTTGTGGAAGTGCTTGTTTCCTTGCATGTGCGAGTGAGAGAATCTTTGTGACTGTGTGCATTCTGTGTGTGAGTAAGTGAGTGTGAGTTTATGTGACATTTTGTGTATAGAACATAGAACAGTACAGCTCAGGAACTGGCACTTAGACCCACTATGTTGTCCACCATGACGCCAAATTAAACTAATCCTTTCTGCCTGCAAGTGGTCCATATCCCTCCATTGCTTGCATGCTCATGTGCTTATCTAAAAGTCCCTTAAATGCCCTTATCTTAGCTAACTCCACCACCATTCCAGCAGTGCCACTCACACTCTTACCTCTCTCTGTGAAAAACACTTTTCCCTCTAACATTAAATGCATGACCCTTAGTACGAGACATTTCAACTCTGGGAAAAAGGTTCTGAACACCAACCCTATGCAGCTCATAACCGCTCCAGAAAACACAACACAAGTTTTTTCACGTCTGTCCGTGTAGCGCATGCCCTCTCATTGAGGCATCCTGGTAAACATCTTCTGTGACCTCTACAAAGCTTCCACAAACAGGCGTGAACACAGTACTCTACATATGGCTGATACAAAGGCTGATAAAACGGCCACATGACATCCTGACTCTTGAATTCAATTCCCCGACAAATAAAGGCAAGATGCCAGATACCCTATCTACCTGTATGTGTGTGTGTGTGTGTTTGTGTGTGTATCTCTGCGTGTGTGTGTGTGAGCACTTATCACTGCACGTGTCTGTGTGTTGCAATGTAGATGTCCACATTTAGAACATAGAACATAGAACATAGAACATAGAAGAAAACAGCGCAGTACAGGCCCTTGGGCCCTCGATGTTGCGCCGATCCAAGCCCACCTAAACTTCACTAACCCACTATCCTCCATATACCTATCCAATGCCCTCTTAAATGCCCATAAAGAGGGAGAGTCCACCACTGTTACTGGCAGGGCATTCCATGAACTAACGACTCGCTGAGTGAAGAACCTACCCCTAACATCAGTCCTATATCTACCCCCCCTTAATTTAAAGCTATGCCCCCTTGTAATACCCGACTCAATACGCGGGAAAAGGTTCATACTGTCGACCCTATCTAACCCCCTAATCATCTTGTACACCTCAATCAAGTCACCCTAAAACCTTCTTTTCTCTAGTGAAAACAGCCCCAAGTGCCTCAGTCTTTCCTCATACGATCTTCCTTCCATACCAGGCAACATCCTGGTAAACCTCCTCTGCACCCGTTCCAATGCCTCCACATCCTTCCTATAGTATGGCGACCAAAACTGCACACAATATTCCAGATGCGGCCGTACCAGAGTCTTATACAACTGCATCATGACCTCAGGACTCCGGAACTCAATTCCTCTACCAATAAAAGCCAGTACGCCATATGCCTTCCTCACCGCACTATTTACCTGGGTGGCAACTTTCAGAGATCTGTGTACATGGACACCAAGATCCCTCTGCTCATCCACACTACCAAGTATCCGACCATTAGCCCAGTACCCCATCTTTTTGTTATTCTTCCCAAAGTGAATCACCTCGCACTTAGCTACATTGAATTCCATCTGCCACCTTTCTGCCCAGCACTGCAGCTTCTCCATATCCTGCTGTAACCTGCCACATGCTTCCTCACTGTCAACAACTCCTCCAACTTTCGTATCATCCGCAAACTTGCTCACCCAACCTTCTAACCCCTCTTCCAGGTCATTTATAAAAATGACAAACAGCAATGGTCCCAAAACAGATCCTTGCGGAACACCGCTAGTGACGGCACTCCATGAAGAAACTTTGCCATCAACTACTACCCTCTGTCTTCTTCCATCCAGCCAATTCCTAATCCAAACCTCCAACTCACCCTCAATGCCATATCTCCGTATTTTCTGCAGTAGCCTACCATGGGGAACCTTATCAAACGCCTTACTAAAATCCATATATACCACATCTACCGCTTTACCCTCATCAACCTCCTTCGTCACCTTTTCAAAGAATTCAATAAGGTTTGTGAGGCACGACTTGCCCTTCACAAAACCATGCTGACTATCCTTGATCACATTATTCCTATCCAGATGTGCATAAATCCTATCCCTTACAATTCTCTCTAAGACTTTGCCCACAACAGAAGTGAGACTCACCGGCCTATAGTTACTAGTCACCGGTCTATAGTTACTATATGTTTTTACTATATGGAGATATATGTTTTTGAAAATGCACACCATTACGTTCCATGCTGATGTTTGACTCAGTGAACATGTCTATATTTATAGGTAAAGCACACAGAAAGTGAAGATTATTGGGAAGCCACAGGATTGTGAATCCTTTGAAAACGGCAGAGCATCACTAAAAAATCAATAAGGGTGAAGAAGATGAAATGTGAGAGTCAGCTAGCTCATGAGACAAAAGCAGATTGGAAAGAGCTTTTTGTAGATATATACAAAGGAAGGAACAGGCAAGAGTGGACATTGGATCACTGGAAACTGAGACTGGGGAAGTAGAAATGGGGAACAAAGAAACAGAGAGGGAATTGAGCAGATGCTTTGCATCAGTTTTCATGGTGGAAGATACCAACAGCATGCCATGCTAGTGGCAGAGGTGAGGGTGGTGGCCAACACTAAGGAGAATGTACTGGGGAACCTAAAACGTCTGAAGGTGGATAGATCACCCAGACCACACGGATTACACCAGGGGATAGCTGAGGAGATTGTGGATCTATTGGTGGTGATCTTTCAGGAATCACTGAGATCAGGGAGGATCCCAGGGATCTGGAAAATGGCTAATGTAACATTCCTGTTGAAGGAAGGAGGAAGACAGAAGCCTGGAAACTATAGTTCGGTTAGCCTGACCTCAGTCATTGGTAAGATTTTCGAGTGCATTATTAAAGATTAGATTGCAGAGTGCATGGTAAAATCGGACTGAGTCAGCATGGCTTCATCAGGGCGAGGAGGGCATGCCTGACATGTCTGTTCTAATACTTTGAGGAGCGAACAAGTAAGTGAGGCAAAGGAGAGCCACTCAGTGTGATCTATTTGAATTTCCAGACGATATTTGACAGGGTGCCATATAGAAGGCTGCTAAATCAGATAAGAGCCCATGGTGTTAGGGGCAAGGTACTGGCATGGATAGAGGATTGGCTGCTGGAAGGTGGTAGAGAGTGGGGATAAAGGAGTCTTTTTTCAGGAAGGCATTGAGTGACTAGTGAAGTCCTATAGGGGTGAGTGTTGGGACCACAACTGTTCACATTATACATTAACAATCTGGGCGAAAGGGTATTGTCACTAAGTTTGTGGATGACACAGAGATAGGTGGAGGGACAGGTGCTGTCGAGGATATGGGGAGGCTGCAGAAGGACTTTGACAGACTGGGAGAGGGGGTAAAGAAGTAGCAGATGGAATGCACTGTGGGAAAGTGTGAAGTTATGCACTTTGGAAGAATAGAGGAAGACACGATATTCTAAAAGGGGAAAAGCTTCAGAAACAAGAAGCAAAAAGGATCTTATGAGTCTGAGTTTAGGACTCTCTGGAGGTTGTATCTCTGAGTTCTCCAGGGCCCAATCTTCTTCAGCTGCTTCATCAATGACATTCCCCCCAACTTAAGGTCAGAAGTGGGAATGCTCACTGATTATTGTTCAATGTTCAGCACCATTCGCTAGACTTCAGATACTGATGGAGTCCATGTTCAAAGGCAGCAAGCCCTGGACAATATCCAGGCTTGGGCTGACATGTGGCAAGTAATATTTGCCACAGACACGTGCCAGGGAATGACCATCTCCGATAAGAAAAATCATCTCTTGACATTCACTAATGCTACCTTTAGATTGTCCCTCAATACTAACATCCTGAGAGTCACCATTAACCAGAAACTCAACTGGACTCACGAAAGAAACACAGCAGCTACAATATCAGGCCAGAGACTGGGAATACTACATCAAGGAACTCACCTCCTGACTCCCCAAAGCCTGTCCATCATCAACAAGGCACAAGTCTGGAGTTTGCTGGAAGATTCCATGAGTTGTCAATAAGAGATGGTGTAACACATGGGACTCTGGGGAAGCTGATGTGTAAGTTGACCGTGAACATGGGATGCCAGCAGAGTAGTATTTGAGAACCCTTTGTGAGATTTCTCAGCTGACACTCCGTGGAAGGGGAGCTGACTTGTTTGCTGCATTCGATGGAGGTTGTGATACTGGGTCAAGAAATTCTGTGACACTGCTATCGATTCAAATATCACAAACATCTCATCGACAAATCAGAGATACTCAGGGAGCGGGAGGTAAGCAATGCTTCTGGCAAAAGAGTGTTTCTGATGGGGACCAACACAGATGTATGCAAGTGGCTTTGTTGAACATAGAACATAGAACAATACGGGGCAGAACAGGCCCTTTGGTGCTCGATATTGCGCCGACTGTGAACTAATCTAAGCCCCTCTCCTACACAATCCCATTATCATCCACGTGCTTATGCAAAGACTGTTTAAATGCCCCTCATGCGGCTGAGTTAACTACAGTGACAGGCTGGGCCTTCCACACCCTTACCACTCTCTGAGTAAAGAACCTGCCTCTGACATCTGTCTTGAATCTATCACCCCTCAATTTGCAGTTACATCCCCTCGTAAAAGCCAATGTCATCATCCTAGGAAATAGACTCTCATTGTCCACAATATCTAATCCTGGGACCATCTTATGTGTTTCTATTAAATCACATCTTATCCTTCTCCTCTCCAATGAGAACAGACCCAAGTCCTGATTTGGAGATGCCGGTGTTGGACTGGGGTGTACAAAATTAAAAACCACACAGCACCAGGTTATAGTCCAACAGGTTTCATTAGAAATTAACTTTGTAGACACAAGTGCCTCAGCCATTCCTCATAAGACCTTTGCTTCAGACCAGGAAACAGTCTTGTAACTCTCCTCTGCGTCTTTTCTGATGCTTCCTCATCGCTCCTGTAATGGGGTGACCAGAACTATACACAGCATTCCGAGTCAGTATTAGCATTTTGTACAGTTGCAGCATAACAACACAGCTGCTGAACTCAATCCCTCTACCAATAAAACCTAACATATTGTATGCCTTCTTAACAGCACTATCAACCCTGGGCGGCAACTTTTAGGGATCTAAGTATGTGGACACCAAATTTCCTCTGCAAATCCACACTCCCAAGAATCTTTCCATTGACCCAGTATTCTGCCTTCCTGTTATTCTTCCCAAAGTGAATAACCTCACATTTATCAGCATTGAACTCCAGTTGCCACCTTTCAGCCCAGTTCTGAAGTCTCTCTGCAAACTGCAACATTCTTCCACACTGTCCACCATTCCACCAACTTAGTACCATCTGCAAACTTACCTCTGCCAGCTTCCAAGCAAACAGCAATGGTCCCAAAACAGATCCTGTGGCACACTACTAGTAACCGGATTCCAGGCTGAATATTTTCCATCAACCATCACTCGTTGCCTTCTTACAGAAAGCCAGTTTCTAATCCAAAAGCTAACTAACCTTCGATCACATGCCTCTGCATTTTATCCAGTAGCCTACCATGTGGAACCCGATTAAAGCTTTACTGATGTCTATGTACACCATGTCAACTGTCCTACCATCATCAATACGCTTGGTCACCGTCCCAAAAAAATCAATGAGGTTTGTGAGATACAACCTGCTCTTGACAATTCCATATCTACTATATCCAATCAAATTGTTGCTTGTGAGATGATTATAAATCCTATCTCTTATAATCCTTTCTAAAACTTTTCCTACAATAGACATAAGGCTCACTTGTCTACAATTACCTAGGTCAGCTCTACTGCCCCTCTTGAACATGGGCACAACATTTGCAATCCTCCAATCCTCTGGTACTAAACCTGTAGACAATGACGACTCAAACATCATGGCCAAAGGCTCTGCCATCTCTTTCCTAGATTCCCAGTGAATTCTCAGAAAAATCCCATCTGGCCCAGGGACTTACCTACTTTCACTCATTCTAGAAATAATAACACCTTCTCCTTACTAAGCTCCTTTCAAGTCTCATAATGTGTATCTTAGTCTTCTCCTCTACAATATTCTCCTTTTCCTTAGTGAGAACAGATGGGAAATATTCATTCAGCACCTCTTCAATCTCCACAGGGTCCACACACAACTTCCCACTTCTGTCTTTGACATGGCCTTTTCCTACCTAAGTCATCATTTTATTCCTCACATATCTGGAGAAAATTTTAGTGTTCTCCTTTATTCTACCTGCTAAAGACTGCTCACGTCCCCTCCTTGCTCTTCTTAACTCTACCTGTAAATCCTATCTAGCTTTTCTGTAACTCACCATCGCCTCATCTGAACCATCTCATTCCAACATCACATTAGCCTCTCTCTTCTGCTGAACGAGAGATACCTTTTTTTCGTAAACCACGGTTCCCTTACCATCTTTTCAGTTCTCTTAGCACCTCCTCCTTGCTTGACAGGGACATATCTATCAAAGACACTCAATATCTGTTCCTTAAGCCAGTACCACATTACGATTGTCTCCATCCCCTGCATTTTGCTGCCCCATTCGTAACCTCCTTAGTCCTGCCTAATCGCCTTATAATTGCCCTCTCCCTATCTATAACTCTTGCCCTGTGGCATGTACGTATTCTTTTCCATCACTAAACTAAATATAACTGAATTATGGTCATGATTTGGAGATGCCGGTGTTGGACTGGGGTGTACAAAGTTAAAAATTACACCACCTGATGAAGGAGCAGCATTACGAAAACTAGTGCTTCCAATTAAACCTGTTGGAGTATAACCTGGTGTTATGTGATTTTTAACTTTGAATTGTAGTCACCCTCTCTAATGTGCTTACCTATTTCTAAATCAAACACTTGGCCTTGTTCATTACCAAGCACCAGATCTAATGTGGTCTCCCGACTTGTTGATCCTTCGATGTACTGTATCAGAAACCCTCCTGCACACATTGGACAAACGCTGATCCATCCGACGTAATAGAGTTATAGCATTTCCAGTCAATGTTGGGGAAGTTAAATTCCCCCATAATGACCACCCTGTACCTTTCACTTCTGCCCAGAATCGATTTGCCAATCCTCTCCTCCATATTCCAGGAACTTTGCAGAGGACTATAAAAACCTCCCAGCGATGTGACCTCTCCTTTCCTGTTTCTATCCTCAGCCCATGCCACCCATGTCGATTAGACCTCGTCAAAAGTTCTTCTATCCATCATTATACTGTCCTTGACTAACAAAGCCACACCACCCTCTCTGTTACCGCTTTCCCTGATTTCTTTGAAAGATCTAAACACTGGAACTTGCAACACCCATTCCTGACCTTGCTTTATGCATGATCACAACATTGAAGTCCTCGGTACCTATCCATGCTGCAAGCTCACCTACCTGTTTCCGGATTCTCTTGGTGTTGAAGTAGACACACTTCAAACCAGTTTGCTGTCTGCCAGCATGCTCCTGTGTCCATGAAATCTTGTCCATGTCCTCCCTAATCTTATCCACCTGTATATTGGAACACACACACACACACACACACACTCCCGGTGAGCTAGTTTATCTCACCCAAATAGCACCAGCAGATTTCCCACTCATGATATACATACCTCTCTGGTTCAAGTCAAGAACGTCCTGTTTGTACAGGTCCCACCTTCCCCAGAATGAAGCCCAATTATCTGTATACCTGAAACCCTCCCTCCTGCACCATCCCTGCAGCCACGTGTTAAGCCGATATCTCTCCCTGTTCTTCGCCTCAGTCTCACATGGCACGGGTAACAAACCATAGATTCCTGAAGAAGGGCTTATGCCCGAAACGTCGATTCCCCTGTTCCTTGGATGCTGCCTGACCTGCTGCGCTTTTCCAGCAACACATTTTCAGCTAACAAACCAGAGATAACAACTCTGTTTGTTCTCGCTCTCAGCTTCCACCCTCGCTCCCGAAATCCTGCATTGCATCCCTATCCCTCTTTCGACCTATGTCATTGGTACCGATATGGACTATGACTTAGAGTTAGTCACCCTCTTCCTTCATGACCCCAAAGACACAATCCGAGACATCACGGACCCTAGCCCCTGGGAGGCAACACACAAACCATGAGTCCCTTTCGTTCCCAACAAATCTTCCATCTGACCCTCTCACCATTGAGTCCCCAATGACTAACACTCTCCTCCTTACCGTGCTTCCCTTCTGTGCAACAGGGACAGAATCGATTCCAGAGACTGCACCCCACTGCATACCCCTGGTAAGTCATCCTATTATAGGACAAGCCAAACAGAGAACTGCCAGGGAATTCCTCGAGGCATGGCACTCATCCACTGATTCAATCAACAAGCACATCGACCTGGACCCAATATGCTGGCCACTGCAGTGGACAGCTGGAGCTGACAACCGGAATCGGTAGATTCAAACCACTACAAATGCCGGAGAAAAGATCACAGAAGCGCTTCACAGGAGGTTCCCAAGCACTGAGTATGTCACCTCGACAGGGGACGTAACGTCTGCAACACAAATTCCCAGCTCGGCGAACAGAACCACCACAACAAATGATGTTATTTGTTATTTATATAACTGATTTAGATGAGAATTTCGGAAGTATGGTTCGTAAATTTGTGGATGACACCAATATTGATGTTGTAGTGGACAGTGAAGAAGGTTATCTGGGAAGGCAGCGAGGTCTTGATAAACTAGGCCAGGAAGCTGAGGGATGGCAAATGGAGTTTAATTTAGATAAACGTAAGGTGTTTCATTTTGTTGGGACAAACCAGGGCAGGGTTTACAAAGTCAATGGGAAGATCCTGGGGTGCGCTATAGAACAAAGCAGTCTCGGAGTACAGGTTCAAAGCTCCTTGAATGTGGATTCACAGGTGGACAGAATGGTGACAAAGGCTTTTGGCAAGCAAGCTTTCATCAGTCAGAGCATTGAGTACAGGATTTGGGATGTCTTGTTGCAGCTGAACAAGACGGGGTGAGGCCACATTTGGAGAACTGTGCATTTCTGGTCACCCTACTGTAGAAAGGAAAGTGTTAAACGAGAAAAAGTGCAGAAATGATTTGCTGGGGTTCAGGCAGAATCCGAGGAGCAGGAAAGTCGACGTTTCGGGCAAAAGCCCTTTAAATGTTTGCGACTCACCTTTTACTTTGTGACCTGTAAATATTTCCGTGATAAACCTGAAATTTGAAATTATAAAACAGTTAAATTCATAACATTTGGCAACCAATGAACTTACAGTTTTTCTGTGATGTCACGTTTTCATTTGTGCCGAGTCCCTGATCCTGGGAATTAAAAGAACCTTACAAAGTATGAACCAAACGCCATAATGGAGAGACACAGATGGAGAGGGGCAGAGTATCCTATAGTGTGGAAACAGGCCATTCTGCCCACACTGACCTCCTGAAGAGCATCCCACTGAGACCCAACCCCCAACCATGTAATCCCACATTTACAATGTCGAAACCAGCTCATGTGCACACCCCTGGAAACTATGGACAATTTAGCATGGCCAATCCACTGAACGTGCATATCTTTGGATTATGAGAGCAAACCAGAGCACTCGCAGGAAGCTCACACAGGCAGAGAGAGGCTGTGCAAACTCCACACAGACAGTCACCTGAGGCTGGAATCAAACCCGGGTCTCTGGCGCTGTGAGACAACAGTACTAACCACTGAGCTACCATCCCACCCTCTCCAGTGTGAGAGAGGGACATAGAGAAAGAGAGAGAGAGAGAGAGAGAGAGAGGGACAGAGGGAGAAGTGACTGAGGGAAGGCACAGGGAGAGAGAGTATGGGAGATAGGGACAGAGAGAGTGTGTGTTAAAGAGAGGGACGGGGGAGAGGTACTGACAGAAGGCACAGGGAGAGAGAGAGCGTATGGGAGATAGGGACAGAGAGAGTGTGTGTGAGAGATAGGGACAGAGATAGAGGTAGTGAGAGAAGGGATAGAGAGAGGGAGTGAGAGAGAGGGAGTGAGAGATAGGGACAGAAGGAGAGGGACTGAGAGAAGGCACCGGGAGAGAGAGAGAATATGGTAGATAGGGACAGAGAGAGAGTGTGTGTAAAAGAGAGGGACGGGGAGATGTACTGAGAGAAGGCACAGGGAGAGAGAGAGAGTATAGGAGATAGGGACAGAGACAGAGTGTGTGAGAGATAGGGACAGATATAGAGGTAGTGAGAGAGGGACAGAGAGATAGTGTGTGAAAGCGTGGAACAGAGAGTGTGAAAGTTAAGGACAGAGAGAGAGGGAGTGAGAGATAGGGACAGAAAGAGAGTGTGGGAGATAGGGACAGAGAGAGAGTATGCGAAAGATAGGGACAGAGAGAGAGTGTGTGAAAAGTAAGGATAGAGGGAGAGTATGTGAACGATATGAACAGAGAGAGAGGGAGTGAAAGATAGGGACAGAGAGAGAGTATGTGAAAGATATGGACAAAGAGAGTGTGTGAAAGGTTAGGACAGAGGGAGAGTATGTGAAAGATAGGGACAGAGAGAGAGGGAGTGAAAGATAGTGGCAGAGAGAGAGCATGTGAAAGTTAGGGACAGAGAGAAAGGGATTGAGAGAAGGGGTAGGGAGTGTGTGAGAGATAAAGAGAGAGATAGAATGAATGAGAGATGGGAACAAAGAAAGAGTGTTTGACAGATAAGGACAGAGAGAGAGACAGAGAGAGAAAGACAAAGAAAGAGATAGCGATGGAGAAAGAGGGTGAGAGACAGGGATGAAGAGAATCCATGAGAGTTTACAGAGTGTCAGGCCGTTCCTGTCCAAATGCCCCAGTGAAACATGAGGAGAGCTTGGCTAAAAGAGCACCCAGTCAGTGTTGTCTGTGACTGTGTACTCAGTTACAAACCCGATCTTCCAGACTGTACTATATAGCTAAGTCTGTGCAGGAGGGAAGATTGTGAGATGTGGATGATGGGAGACAGAGACTTACCTCAATGTTAAAACACTCTGCTTTATTCCCTGTGCCTTGGGAATATTGAAATGGAAAGGCAGAACAGGGAGAAGTTCATCAGCTCACACCCAGTATCATGGGCATCACATTCAAGTATTTCTGATGACCTTAACCTCTGATATTGTAACATAGTCTCGGGACAGAATATTTTAATTGAGAGATAATTCCGATCTAGCACATCAATCCGTGTTAAGAACAGAGCTCCCCTTGGCACTAAGGTACCACCTACTTATTTGATCACAGACCCGAGCTGGTATAGTTACTGTGGTAAACATTGCCAGGGTTACCATGATATGGAATTGAACGCCGAGTACAGTGTGGAATATCAGGGCACCAGGTATAGACAGCCAGACATCCTGTTCTCTCTGAAACACTCCTGGCTTTTTCATCAAAGGATGCATCTTATCAATTTCCATGAAAAATGTCACCAATTTCCCACAGCATTCACCGATTCCTGCGAAATCACAGATTGTGGTATTTTGTCTCTCTCTGCTATTCCACTCCATATCTCTGTCTGTCTCTCTGCCTGAGTCTCTGTCTGCCCCTGTTTCTCTCTCTCTCTCTCTCTCTGTTCCACTCGCTCTCTCTCTCTGTCACTCTCTATCTGTCCATTTCAGTCTCCCTCTATCTATTTCTGTCTGTGTCTCTGTATCTCTCTCACTGTCTGTGTCTCTGTCACTCTTACTGTTTCAACCTCTCCCTTTCTGGGTCTGTCCCTCTCTCTGTGCCCCTGTTAATAAAACTGGGGACATCGTGTGCTTTATTCACTGCTCTCTCTCCCTGTCCTCCCAGATTCAATTATCTGTGCACACATTACGCCCAACTCTACCTGCCTCTGCAGCACTTCCCTTAGAATTGCCTCCCCATTTTATATTGTCTCTCAATGTCCTTCCCAACAAAATGCTTCACCTCCCACTTCTCTGCACTGAACCCCATCTTCCCCCTCGCTCACCCTACTCCCCCAGATTGTCAAAGTCATTTTACAGTCCCGCACTGTACCTGTCACAGTTTGCAATTCTTCCTGGTTTGGTGCCATCTCCAAACTTTGAACTTGTCCCCTACACAGCAAGATCCCAATCATTAATAAATATCTGGCAAAGCAAAATGCCTAACACTGACTCCTGGGAATCGTATTGGTTGGGTGGGGCGGGGGGAACCGCTCTGAAGTTTGGTGTCACACAAGGCACGAGCTGAACCGAACTAAATCCAACTGCTGTACAATATCATCTCTGGAAGGACAGGAGCACACGCTCTTTTCGATAAAGTGAGTTCTGGTTGTTTGAGATAAGGGACAGGATATTTGTGGTTTGTTATTAATTACACACATCATCATCAGGAAAGAATAAACATGAGCGTCCTGCTATTGAGCAAACAGACGAAACAACCTCAGACACTGAAACCATGCTGACCGGCTGGTTAAAGTGGTCCCACCTTTATCTATTTATGAACTAACTTGGTGAGATAATTAACAGCTCCTTCACAATTCCCTTCAACAAGGGTCCCATCAGGAAAGGCTGTGGGCACTGCAGTATTCCAGCCTCTGACCTGCTCTTGTAGCAACTGTGTTAATGTCAAGAGCCCATTTCGGTTTCTGGTCAATGCTAACACACAGGAAGATGTCTCCTGGTTTCTGATCTCTCGACCAAGAAGGTAACTTTCTCCTGTTGACCCTGTAAATGCCCAAAACACTCAAGAAGATCGACACTACCCGCGAACAAATCAGCTCCCACTTGATTGACCCCACATTCACCAATGTCCATTCCCTCCACACTGATGCTCAGTAGCAGCAGTGCGTACCGTTTCCAAGATGGGCTGGGAAATTCATCGAACCTCCTCAGACAGCACCTTCCAAACCCACAGCCACTTTGATCCTAAAAGGACAAAGGCAGGAGATACATGAGAACACCACCCCCTGCAGGTTCCCCTCCAAGCCACTCACTAACCTGAGTTGAAACTGTTTGTTCCTATTGGTAATTAATTGGAATGATGTTGTAAGACTGAACGTGTCCTCAGGCTGTGGGATTTGGAGAATGATGCAGAAAAATAATTGAGCAACTCTTAAAGACAGATACATTACTCAATGACATACAGATTGAGGAATATGGAATGAACTAATATAGTCAGGAACAAAATTACTGTACAGTCTAGATTAACATAGCGAAGGCAATTTTCAAACTGCTATTCACCACCTGCACCCTGCAGATAACAGGTACATCCTGGTCACCTCCATCCTGTTCTGCCTGGGGTGTGGAAAAACTTCATTTTGTCAGGTCACTTTTGTACAGGCAAGAGAGCAGCTTTTCAAGGGCTCCCGGGGAAATGTCGGTTCAAAGATTCCCTTACAACAGGAGGAACCAACATCCTCAGCTGGTCAAAGACATCTCCCCATCGCCAATTCATGACGGAGCAGTGAAATGGATACTAGCATCTGTCTTTCTTAAAGAGTAGGATTCAGGCCAGACGCAGGTCAGCAGATATATGGGAACACCACTCCTTGCACGTTCCCCTCTGATCCACTCACCATCCTGACTTGGAAATTATCACCGTTCCTTCAATGTCGCTGGGTCACAATCCTGGAACTCACCCTCCACCAAGGGCATTGAGGGTCTACCAACAGGAAATAGACTCCAGGGGTTCAAGAGAGCATCTCACCACCACCTTTCCAAGGGAGCAATTAGGGATGGGCGTTAAACTCTGGTCAGACAATGATGCCTACCTCCCACAAATGAGTAAAAGAAAATCATTGGTGAACATCCCCACTTCTAACCTTGTGATGGAGGGAAGGACATTGATGGAGAAACTGAAAATGATTGTACCCTGACAAACTCAGGGAAAAAAATTACACTTACACGACCACATACTGCATGTTTACCTGATGGTATTCCTGAATTAGGATTGATATTTATGAAGCTTTTCCCCATTTAGAAAACAGTCTATGGCTCACTTCATCGTTCTAAGTGCGTAACCTCACACTTTCCAACACTATAATCCATCTGCCACTTCTTTGCTCACTCTTCCAGCCTGTCCAAATACTTCTGCAGACTCCCCGCTTTCACAACACAGCCTGTCCCTCCATCTATCTCTGTGTCATCCAGAAGCTTTGCAACAATACCTTCAGTTCCTTTCTCCAGATCATTATTGTATAACATCAATCGCTGTGATCCCAACACTGAGCACTATGGAACCCCACTCGTCACTGAGAACCATCCTAAAAAAGACCTTTTTATCATTGCTGTCTGCCATCTGCCAGTCAGCCAATCCTCTATCCAAGCCAGTACCTTGCCCTAACACCATGGGCTCATATCTTATTTATAAACTCCTGTACGGCACCTTTCAAAGCCCTTCAGGAAATTGTAATATGTCACGTGCGCTGTCTCTGCTTTGTCGAACTTGCTCATTACATCCTCAAAGCATTCTAACAGATTTGTGAGGCATGACCTCCCCGAGATGGAGATGTGCTGACTTCATCCTTACTACCATGTTCTCCACAAGCTCATCCTTAATAATGGACTTTAACAGCTTACCAACAGGTAAAAAGTTGGGGCATGCTGATTTGCAGAGGATCTGGATGTTGTTGTGCATGAATCACAGAAGGTAGGTCTGCAGGTGCAAGAAGTAATTTGGAAGGCAAATGGAATTTTAAAGGTGTTTGGTTTAAAATCAGAGAGACAATGTTACAGCTGTACAAGGCGCTGCTGAGGCCACACCTGGATTACTGTTTGCAGAATTGGTCTCCTTACTTCAGGATGCATGCACTGGAGCGGGTGCAGAGGAGGTTCACTAGGTTCTTTCTGGAGTTGAGTGGGTTGGCTGATGAGGAGAGGCTGAGTAGATTGGGATTATATTCACTGGAATTCAGAAGAATGAGGGGGGATCTTACAGAAACATATTAAATTATGAAGGGAATCGATAAAATAGAAATAGGTAGGATGTTTCCACCGATAGTGAAAATATGACGAGAGGGCATGGCCTCAAGATTAGAGGAAGCAAGTTTAGAACTGAACTGAGAAGGAGCTTCTTCACTCAAAGGTTTGTTAATCCATGGAATTCCTTGCTCAGGAAAGTAGTTGACGCGACTTCAACAATTGCTTTTGAAGCTAAGGTAGATACTTTTTTGGAAAATAAAGGAATTCAGGGATATGGTGAAAACACGGCTAAGTGGAGCTAAGTCCACGAAAAGATTAGCCATGATGTTATTGTTGGCAGAGCAGGCTCAAAGGGCTGGGTGGCTTACTCCTGCTCCTACTTCTTATGTCAATACTGACCCTCTGACAGTGTGGCACTCCGTCAGCACTGACTCACTCACAGAATGGACTATCTGTAACTTTGTGTTGTTCCTCCTCCTGGCCTATTGTGGTTGCCCCATTACTCACAGCCTCGGAGTAAAGATTGAGGTAAACGATGAGGTTGGAGGTAGAGGCTGGTTTTTAGAAACACCCACACCTCCCACATCCCTCAGATGTACAATGTGCATCTCTGTCAAAACATGAACACCACCTGCTTTCTGTGAATGCAGTGAGTGGGTGGGGATTAGATGCCACTATCGCCTGAATAGTTTGTGAGAGGTTATGGCAGTGGGAATAAATGGTTCCCTTTGGAACGCAGTAGCAGATTGATATTGAATTATCATTGTTTTTACCAAGCCAGGACTCACTATTTCTCTTGATCTCCATCATGGAGCCTGTAATGAAATGTGTGTGCTTTATGTATTTACTAACATTGTGACATGATTGTGGTAATTATAGCAGGGTGTGTCAACTTCCCCAGCATGATTTGGGATGGTCATTTTGGAACAAGTGTCACTATTCTCAAAATATTAACTCTGTCTCTCTGTCTCTGTCTCTCTCTCTTTCTCTCTGCCTCTCTCTCACTCTCTGTCTCTCTGTCTCCAGCAGCTACCAGACCTATCATCTCTCTCCAGCACTTTCGGATTGCTTCCCATCTCCAACTCGCCTGACCTTTATTTTATTGTAGACTATTCAGATTACATCAGCCTAATAGCTGCCTAATTTATTGCTTCACATTCCTCAGTTCCACCATGAGCTGGTATTCGGAATTGAGAATTGGGAAAAGGTTTGTACGGCTGAGGGAAAAAGGAAGGGGGTGAGGTACGGGTCTAATTTGACGGTGTAAAGAGCCATTAGAGGCACAATGGAAAGAATGGCCTTTATAAATCTAATCCAATCTAATCTTTGCTCCACTCGCACCCAGAGAGTGTCTCATTGTGTAAAAGTCCTGGGAGTTCACAGCAGTGAAACAATTCCTGTCACAGGTATGGGCAGGTCTGAAGCTATTTGTTCCCATCGGTAATGAATTGGAATGATGTTGTCAGACTGAACATGTCCTCAGGGAGTGAGATTTGTAAAATGACGCAGAAAAACAATTGAGCAACTCTCAAAGACAGATATATTACTCAATGATACACAGATTGAGGAATCCGGAATGAACCAACACAATCAGGAATGAAATTACTGTACAGTCGAGATTAACATTGTGAGAGTGTTTTCCAACTCCCATTCACTGTCTGCCCATTGTCAGGTATCAGTCACATTCAGATCCTTCTCCAGTTTGTTCTGACTGAGGTTTGAAAAACTGCATTTTGTCAGTTTAGTTTTGTACAAACAAGAGAGAGCAGCTTTTTGAAAGAGCTCCCGGGGAAATGTAGGTTCAATGATTCCACTGCCATGAGAGGAACTAACCTCCTCATTTTCTCCAAGGGATCTCTCCATCTCCAATTCATCACGGCGGTGTGAAATGGATACTTTGCATCTGTCTTTATTACTGAGGTTATTCAGGCCAGACCATAAGGACAGCAGATACATGGGAACATCAGTCCCTGCAAGTTCGCCACGGAGCCACTCAACATCCTGACTTGGAAATGTATCATCGTTCCTTCAGTGTCACTGGGTAACAATCCTGGAAATCCTCCGTCGCCCCACCCCCACCCACCCACCTAGGGCATTGTGGCTCTATCTAAAACAAATGGATTCCAGGGGTTCAAGAAGGCAGCTCACCACCACCTTCTCAAGTGGGGGTGGCAATTAGGGACAGGCAATAAATGTCGGTCAGCCAACGATGCCCACGTCTCACACATGAATACATTAAAATCATTGATGATCACCCCACTTCTGACCTTGTGATGGAGGGAAGGTCATTGATGAAGCAACTGAAAATGATTGGACCCTGACAAACTCAAGGAAATTTGTACACTTACACAAACACATATTACGTGTTAACCTGAAGAGAACCCTGAATTAGGAATTCTGAATTAAGTCACTTTTTGCTTCATATTCCTGAAGCTTTATCCCATTTAAAAATCGTCTATGCCTCTGTACGTCTGACAAAGTGCATAACCTCACACTTTCCCACCTTGTATTCTATCTGTCACTTCTTTGCTCATTCTCCCAGCCTGTCCAATTCCTTCTGCAGCCTCCCCCCTTCCTCAACACAGCCTGTTCCTCCATCTTTCTCTTGTTCTTGGCAATCTTAGCAGTAATGTATTCATCATTGGGGACTCCGTAGAGAGGGACAGATCGGAGGTTCTGTGGGAACGAGAGAGACTCATGGTGGCTGTGTTGCCTCCCAGGTACTAGGGTTCATGATGTTTCTGATCGTGTTTTGCGGATCCTTGAGTGGGAGGGGGAGCAGCCCCAAGTCATGTTCCACATAGGCACCCACGACAGAGGTAGGAAGAGATTTAGAGATTTAAAGCAGAAATTCAGGGAGCTAGGGTGGAATCTTAGAGCGAGAACAAACAGAGTTATTATCTCTGGCTTGTTGCCGATGCCATGTGCAAGTGAGGCGAGGAACAGGGAGAGAGAGGAGTTGAACACGTGGCTACAGAGTTGGTACAGGAGGGAGGCTCTTGGATTCCTGAATAATTGGGGTCTTTCTGGGTTGGTGGGACCTTTACAAAAGGATGATCTTCACCTGAACCGGTGGTGTACCAATATCCTGGGAGGGGGAAAGTTTACTAATGTTCTTCGGGTAGGTTTAAACTAATTCAGCAGGGGTTGGGAACCAAAACTGTAGTTCAAGTATCCGGTAGGATGAGAGTTGTGAGGTCAGAACTCAGACTCCAAGATCGCAAGAATACTCCAGCAAGGCAAGAAGTTGGTTTGAAATGCGAACTTCAACATCAGGAGCATCCGGCATAAGGTGGGTGAACTTGCAGCATGGGTTTGTACCTGGGATTTCGATGTTGTGGGCATTTCAGAGATATGGCGAAAGGAGGGACAGAAATGGTTATTGCAGGTTCCGGGATTCAGATATTTCAGTAAGAACAGAGAAAATGTTAAAAGAAGGGCTGGTGTGGCATTGTTAGTCAAGGATAGTATTACAGTTGCAGAAAGGACATTTGAGGAGTCAGCTGCTGAGGTAGTTAGGACTGAGGTTAGAAACAGAAGAGGAGAGGTTACCCTGTTGGAAATTTTCTGTAGGCCTCCAAATAGATACAGAGATGTAGATGAAAGGATAGCACAGATGATCCTCCATAGGTGCGAGAGTAACAGGGTAGTTGTTATGGGGGACTTTAACTTTCCAATTATTGACTGGGAATACTGAAGTTGAAGTACTTTAGATGGGTCAATTTTTGTGCAATGTGTGTAGGAGGGTGTCCAGACACAGTGTGTAGACAGACCAACAAGGGACAAGGCTATATTTGATTTGGTACAGGGTAATGAACCTGGTAAGGTGTTAGATTTGGAGGTAGATGAGCACTTTGGTAATAGTGACCACAATTAAGTTAGTTTTACTTTAGTGATGAAAAGGGATAGGTATATACTGCAGGGGAAGAGTTATAGCTGGGGAAAAGGCAATTATGATGCGATTAGACAAGATTTAGGATGCATAGGATGGGGAAGGAAACTGCAGGGGATGGGCACAATTGAAATGTGGAGCGTATTCAAGGACCAGATACTGCGGGTCCTTGATAAGTATCTACCTATCAGGCAGGGACGAAGTTGTCGAGTGCAGGAGCCATGGTTTACGAAGGAAGTCAAATCTCTCTTCAACGTGAAGAAAAAGGCTTTAGTTAGGATGAGATGTGATGGCTCAGTTAGGGCACTTGAGAGTTACAAGTTAGCCATGCAAGACCTAAAGAGAGAGCTAAGAAGAGCCAGGAGGGGACATGAGAAATCATTGGCAGATACGATCAAGGCAAACCCGAAAGGCTTTCTATAGCGTTATCAGGACTTAAAGAATGACAGTAAGATTAGGCCAATCAAGCATAGCAGTGGGAGGTTGTGCGTGGAGTCAGAGGAGATAGGGGAACAACTAAATGAACACTTTTTATCAGTATTTACACTTGAAAAGACAATGTTATCGAGGAGAGTACTGAGATACAAGCTATTAGATTAGATGGGATTGAAGTGCATAAGGAGGATGTGTTAGAAATTCGGGAAAGTGTAGAAATAGGTAAGTCTCCTGGGCCGGATGGGATTTATCCTAGGATTCTCTGGGAAGCCAGGGAGGAGATTGCCAAGTCTTTGGCTTTGATCTTTATGTCACCATTGTCAAGAGGAATAGTGCCAGTAGACTGGAGGCTAGTAAATGTCGTTCCCTTGTTTAAGAAGGGGAGTAGAGACAACTCTGGAAATTATAGACCAGTGAGCCTTACTTCGGTTATAAGAGATAGGATTTATAATAATCTAGAAAGGAATAGGTTGATTACAGATAGACAACTTGGTTTGGTGAAGGGTAGGTCATGCCTCACAAGCCTCATTGATTACTTGAGAAGATGACCAAACAGATGGCTGAGGGTAAAGTGTTTGATGTGGTACATATGGATTTCAGTAAGGCATTTAATAAGGTTCTCCATTGCACAAAATACGGAGCCATGGAATTGAGGGTGATTTAGTGGTTTGGATCAGAAATTGGTCAGCTGAAAGAGTCCGAGGGTGGTGGCTGATGGGAAACATTTATCCTGGAGTTCAGTTACTAGTGGGGTACCGCAAGGACCTGTTTTGGGTACACTGTTGTTTCCCATTTATACAAATGACCTGGATGAGGGCATAGAAGGATAGGTTAGTAAATCTGTGGATGACACTGAGGTCGGTGGAGTAGAGGATAGTGACAAAGAAGGTTTTAGATTCCAGAGAGACATAGATAAGCTGCAGAGCTGGGGTAAAAGGTGGCAAATGGAGTTTAATGTGGAAAAGCGTGAGGTGATTCACTTCGGGAAGTGTAACAGGAATGCGGAGTACTAGGCTAATAGTAACATTCTTGGTAGTGTACTTGAGCAGAGAGATCTCTGTGCCCAAGTCATACATCCTTGAAGGTTGCCACCCAGGTTGATAAGGTTGGTAAGAAGACATACGGTGTGTTAGCTTTTATTGTAGAGGGATTGCATTTTGAAACCATTAGGTCATTTTGCTGCTGTACAAAGCTCTGGTGCGGCCACATTTGGAGTATTGTGTACAGTTCTGGTCATTGCATTATAGGAGGGATGTGGAAATATTGGAAAGGGTTCAGAGGAGATTTGCTAAGATGTTGTCTGGTATGGAAGAAAGGTCTGATGAGGAAAGGCTGAGGGTCTTGAGCCTGTTTCTTTCGAGAGAAGGTTGAGAGGTGACTTAATTGAGACATATCAGATAATCAGAAGGTTCTATAGGGTGGAGAGTGAGAGCCTTTTTCCTCAGATGGTGATGGCTAGCACGAGGGGACATAGTTTTAAATTGAGGGGTGATAGATATAGGACAGATGTCAGAGGTAGTTTCTTTACTCAGAGTGTAGCAGGGGCACAGAATGCACTGCCTGCAACAGTAGTGGACTCGGCAACTTTAAGGGCGTTCAAATGGTCATTGGTTAGACATATGGACGAGAATGGAATAGTGTCGGTTTGACGGGCTTCAGATTGGTTCCACAGGTCGGTGCAACATCGAGGGCCGAAGGGCCTGTCCTGTGCTGTCCTGTTCTATGTTCTATGAATTCACTGTTCAAAAGTGACTTTTAAATAAAAATCGCTGAACTGACAACTCAAATCTATTTCCTTCTGCTTTAGAGTACAAATTCACAAACTGTGTCACAAAGTTTCACCAGCGTTAACCAGGCAGAGCCTTGCGTTTCAACACTGGTCCGAGACCATTGATGATATGGGCAATGTGTGACTATAAAATTAATGAAGTCTGGAAGATTTGTAGGGATGTTGTCAAACAGTGAGTGACGGGATTCTGTCAGGGGGTAGATGGGATGAACTGAGTTTACCCACTCACTCTGTACTTCCCTGAAGGCTGCCAGCCTCTGTCTATTCCATGGGAACTGGTGAAGGCCATTCATCCCCTCAATCCTGTTCGAGATTCAAAGAGTCATAGAGTCATAAAACATGGATACAGACCCTTCAGCCGAAGCCGTCCATGCCAAACATAATCCCAAACTAAACTAGTCCCACCTGCTTGTTCCTGGATCATATCCCTCCAAATCTTTTCTATTCACATACTTATCCAAATGTCTTTTAAACATTGTTACTATGCCCACATCCACTACTTCCTCAGGAAGTTCATTCCACAGCCGATCCACCCTCTGTGTAAAAATGTTGCCCCTCCTGTCTGTTTTAAATCTCTTTCCTCTCACTTTAAAAATGTGCACCCAGTATTGAACCTCCCATCCGTGGGAAAAGGCACTTACCATTCATTGTCGTATTCTGCCATTCAGTAAGATCAAGGTCCAATTCCATCTATCTGCCTTTGGCCCATATCCCTTCATCCCTTTGCTTAACAAACATATATCCATTAACAACTGATCCAGCATCCACTGCCATTTGTGGAAGAGAGTTCCAAACTTCTCCCATCCTTTGTGTGTGGGAGTGCTTCCTAACAATTCTCCTGAACACTCTGGACCTCATTCTCAGACTCCATTTTCCCCAACCAGTGGGAATATTATATCATAGAATCCTTACAGTGTGGGAGCAGACCATTCAGCGCCTTTAGCCCTCACTGACTCTCTGAAAATCATTTCTCCGAGACCAACCCTATTACCCAATTCTTGTGTTTCCCAAAGCTAATCCACATAACCTGCACATTCCTGCTAACTATGGCCAAGTTGCTTAACCTGCACATCTTTGGATTGTGGGAGGAAGCCGGAGCCCCCAAAGGAAGCCCACGCAGACATGGGGAGAATGTGCAAACTCCACACAGACAGTTGCCCGAGGGTTGAATTGAACCTGGGTCCCTGGCACTGTGAGGCAGCTAACCACTGAGCCATGTATCTTTACCTACCCTGTCTTTTGCTGTTATTATCTTGAAGATTGCAATCAGATCATGCCTTAACCTTCTAAATTCTAGACAAATCTAGCATCATTTCTAAAATCACTTCACTTCATATCACCCATGCAGTTCAGGTGTTGTTCTGAGACACCTACACTGTACTCCCTCTGAGGCCAACCTCTCCTTCTGAAGGTGTGGTGCCCAGATTTTCTCATTTTTTTCAATTTTCCTGAAGCTCTCTGTCAATAACGGGGGCTGGGGAGTCGCTTTCCAGCAAAATACTCCTGTGAGGGGGTGGGAATGTTATACAGGAAACTTGGCATGAAAATCAGACCCACACGCGTTCACACACACACACACACACACACACACACACACACACACACACACACACACACACACACACACACACACACACACACACACACATCATTAAATCCCCCCACACACACACATCATTACACCCCCCCACACACACACATCATTACACCCCCCCCACACACACACATACTCTCTTCATCTCCCACACTTACATATACACAGACATATACTCACCCACGCACACACACACACATCATTACACCCCCACACACACATCATTACCCCATCCACCCACACAAACATTATTACAACCCCCACACACACACATCATTACACACCCACACGCATTGTTACTGCCCCCACACAAACACATCATCACCCCTCACACACATACTCTCTTCATCTCTCACTCTCACATATACACAGACATATACTCACACAAACGCATCATTACATCCCCCCACACACACATACTCTCTTCATCTCTCACATACACACAGACATATACTCACACACACGCACGCACACACATCATTACAACCACCACACACACACATTATTACACACACATGATTACACCCCCACACAAACATACTCTCTTCATCTCTCACACTCATTTACACACAGACATATACTCACACACACGCACACACACATCATTACACCCCCCCACACACACATAATTACCCCCCAACACAGATCATTACCCCCACACACACATGCACACACGCATTATTACATCCCCCACACTCACACACATTACATCTCCCCACACACACACACTCTTTTCATCTCTCACACTCACATACACACAGACATATACTCACACACACGCACGCATCATTACACACCCCACACACACTCTCACACACACTCACAAACATGCACACACTCTGTCTCACAAACTCTCACACACATATACTCACACACATTCTCTCTCACACATTCTTGAACACACACTATCTCACACACGCACACATTCCTTCAGTATTTCATGTTAAAGTGAAACTTGTGCCTGTCGTAATGATGAAAACGATGATCCACCATGTGTGATGGTGGGACTTGGTGAAGTCTGAATCAAACACAGTGACAGGAACTCCATCCTCAGTTCTGTTTGCCTGTGCCACCACCTCTGGCATCCTATTCCAGATGCACACCATCCTCTGTGTGAAAAAAATTTTATATCGTTGCCTCTCACCTTAAACCTTTTTCTCTCTAGTTTTAGACTTCCCTACCATGAGGAAAATCTGTCAGCTATCTACCTTCTGGATGTAGGATTGCTCGCTGAGCTGGAAGGTTCATTTTCAGACGTTTCGTCACCATGCTAGGTAACATCTTCAGTGAGCCTTCGGATGAAGCACTGCTGCCGTTTCCTGTTTTTGATTAATATATTTGGGTTTCCTTGGGTTGGTGATTTCATTTCCTGTGGTGACGTCATTTCCAATGGTGATGTCATTTCATATTCTTCTTCTCAGGGGGTGGTAAATGCGGTCCAAGTCAATGTGTTTGTTGTTAGAGTTCCGGTTGGAATGCCATGCTTCCAGGAATTCTCATGCGTGCCTCTCTTTGGCTTGTCCAGGGATGGATGTGTTGTCACAGTCAAAATGGTGTCCTCCATTATCTGTACGTAAGGATACTCGTGAGAGAGGGTCATGTCTATTTGTGGCTAGTTGATGTTCATGTTTTCTGGGGGAGAGTTTTCTGCCTGTTTGTCCAATGTAGTGTTCTTGTACAGTATTTTGTAATTGACATTAGTTTTGCTTGTTGCCTATGTAGGGTCTTTCAAGTTCATTAGCTGCTGCTTTAGTGTGTTGGTGGGTTTTGGGCTACCATGATGCCAAGGGGTCTGAGTAGTCCGGCAATCATTTCTGAGATGTCTTTGGTGTAGGGGAGAGTGGCGAGGGTTTCGGGATGCGTTTTGTCTACTTCCTTGGGTTTGTGCTGAGAAATTGGCGGACTATGTTCATTGGATATCCATTCTTTTTGAATGCGCTGTATAGATGTAGACTCCACCCAAGAATTCCTGAAGACCATCAAAGACACCCAAGATAGAAGAGGATGAAATTATGGTCTCTTTTGATGCAACAGCCCTGTTCACATCAATCAAAATCAACCTGGTCAAAGAAACATTGACTACACTATTAGGAGACCCAAAGACACATACACAAAACACCACCAACTTCATCAGCAAGGACAGTAGTGGACCTAAGCCTTACCACACACTTCACCTTCAACAACAAAACCTACAGACAAACCAAAGGAACACCCATGGGATCTCTGATATCAGGATTCTTCGCAGAAGCAGTAATGCAGAGACTTGAACAAACAGTTCTGCCAACCATCCAACCCAAACTTTGGAAGACACATTTGTCATTCCTAAAAGGAGCAATTAGAAGAAACCTTCAAGACCATCAATAATACCCTTATTTGCATAAATTCACTAAAGAGGAGGAAAGCAACAATAAACTGCCATTCCTAGATGTCACAGTGGACGGAACAGCCAATGGGCAACTTCAAACCAGCATCTACAGGAAAACAACACACACGGACCGTATATTGAACTACAGAAGCAATCATCCCAACACCCACAAACGAAGCTGCATAAGGACATTATTTCATTCATGTTAGGCTAATGCAAAAAATACGGAGGTATGGCATTGAGGGTGAGTTGGAGGTTTGTATTAGGAATTGGCTGACTGGAAGAAGACAGAGGGTAGTAGTTGATGGTAAAGGTTCATCTTGGAGTGCAGTTACGAGCGGTATTCTGCAAAGATCTGTTTTGGGACCATTGCTGTTTGTCATTTTTATAAATGACCTGGAGGAGGGGCTAGAAGGTTGGGTGAGCAAGTTTGCGGATGATACGAAAGTCGGTGGAGTTGTTGACAGTGAGGAAGGATGTGGCAGGTTACAGCGGGATATAGATAAGCTGCAGAGCTGGGCAGAAAGGTGGCAAATGGAGTTCAATGTAGGTAAGTGTGAGGTGATTCACTTTGGTAAGAGTAACAAAAAGATGGGGTACTGGGCTAATGGTCGGATACTTGGTAGTGTGGATGAGCAGAGGGATCTTGGTGCCCATGTACACAGATCTCTGAAAGTTTCCACCCAGGTAAATAGTGCTGTGAAGAAAGCATATGGCGTAATGGCTTTTATTGGTAGAAGAATTGAGTTCCGGAGCCCTGAGGTCATGTTGCAGTTGTATAAGACTCTGGTGCGGCCGCATCTGGAGTATTGTGTGCAGTTTTGGTCGCTATACTATAGGAAGGATGTGGAGGCACTGGAACGGGTGCAGAGGAGGTTTACCAGGATGTTGCCTGGTATGGTTGGAAGATCGTATGAGGAAAGGCTGAGGCACTTGGGGCTGTTTTCATTGGAGAAAAGAAGGTTTAAGGGTGACTTGATAGAGGTGAAGAAGACGATTAGGGGTTCAGATAGGGTTGACCATGAGAAACTTTTTCCACGTATGGAGTCAGCTATTACGAGGGGGCATATCTTTAAATTAAGGGGTGGTAGGTATAGGACAGATGTTAGGGGTAGATTCTTTACTCAGCGAGTCGTGAGTTCATGGAATGCCCTACCAGTAGCAGTGGTGGACTCTCCCTCTTTATCGGCATTTAAACGGGCATTGGATAGGCATATGGAGGATAGTGGGCTAGTGTAGGTTAGGTGGGCTTGGATCAGCGCAACATCGAGGACCAAAGGGCCTGTACTGCGTTGTATGTTTCTATGTTCTATGTTCTAAATACCCAGGACAAGATGGGATCTATCCCAAGTTGCTGAGGGAGGCAAGAGAACAAATAACTGGGACCCTGATAGATATCTTTGTAACATCCCTAAACACATATTAGACGCTGGAAGACTGGAGAGTTGCTCATGTTGCCCCCCTGTACAAGAAGGGTAGTAGGGATATTCCAGATAACTACAGACCGGTGAACCTGCTGCCAGTGGTGGGAAAGTTGCTGGTGAAGTACTGAGGGATAAAATCTATTTATATTTAGTAAAGAATGAGCTTATCAGTGATAGGCAACTTGGTTTTGTGGGGAGTAGATCGCACATTACCAAATTAATAGAGTTCTTTGAGAAAGGGACCAAGCTGATAGATGAAGGAAAGGTTGTAGATGTCATATATTTGGAATTTAGTAAGGTGTTTGATAAGGTTCCCCGTAGTACACTAATGGAGAAAATGAAGTCACATGGTGTGCAGGGTGTTCTAGCTAGGTGGATAAAGAACTGGTTGAACAACAGGAGACAGAGTAGTAGTTGAAGGGAGTTTCTCGAAATGGAGAAAGGTTTTCCATATGGGTCAGTGCTGGGGCCACTGTTGCTTGTAATATGCAAAAATGATGTGGAAGAGGGCATTGTTAGATTGAGCAGTGATTTTGCAGATGACACGTAGATTGGTGGAGTATCAGAAAGTAGAGGGGACTGTCAGAGAATACAGAAGAATATAGATGGACTGAAGAGTTGGGCGGAGAAGTGGCAGATGGAGTTCAATCCGGGTAAAAGAGCCTTGGGAGAAGTTGATGAGCAGAGAGATTTGGGAGTTCAGGTCCATTACACCCTGAAGGTGGCTGCACAGGAGGATAGAGTGGTCAAGAAGGCATATGGTATGCTTGCCTTCATCAGACAGGGTATTGAGTATAAGTGCTGGCAAGTCATGTTAAAATTGCACAAGACATTGGTTTGGCCGCATTTAGAATACTGTGTACAGTTCTGGTCGCCACATTACCAGAAGGATGTGGACGCTTTGGACAGGGTGCAGAGAAGGTTTACGAGGATTTTAACTGATATGGAAGGTGCTAGCTATGAAGAGAGGTTGAGTAGGTTAGGAATGTTTTCATTAGAAAAAAGGAGATTGAAGGGGAACCTGATTGAGATCTATAAAATTATGAAGGGTATAGACAGAGTGGATAGAGATAAGCGTTTTCCCAGGGTGAAGGATTCAATAACGAGAGGACACGTGTTTAAGGTGACAGGTGAACAGTTTAAGGAGATATATGCGCAGAAAATACTTCACACAAAGGATGAAAGGTGTCTGGAACTCGTTGCCAGCAGAGCTAGGAGAGGCAGGTATGGTGGATCCATTTAAGATGCATTTGGACAGATGCATGAGGAGATGGTGAGCAGAGGGATGCAGATGCTTAGAAATTGGGTGATACGTTTAGGCAGTGGGTTTCGATCAGCTCAGGCTTGGAGGGCCAAAGGGCCTGCTCCTGGGCTGTAAATTTTCTCTCTTATTTTTGTTCTTTATTTCAACCATGCCCATTCTTTGCAGTTTCCTTCCCCATCCTATGCATCTTAAATCTTGCCTAAGTGTTCGTAATTGCCTTTCCCCCAACTATCACTCTTGGCCTGGGTGAAATGGACACAGAAGACTGAAAAGCAATTTCCCCAGAGCAGAACGTTTAATTGCAATCGCTTAAAACAATGAGCATATTTCCTGGGACAGAGAGAAAAGGACATAAAGAAAGAAATGAGGTTGTCAGTTTCTCATCTCTGGATGACCGCATCTACCAAGGGAAAAACAGGAGTCAGTGTGGAAAAGTAGAGAGGACAAGGAGTATAGTGAGAAAGTTGAAAAGGACAATAGGGGAGAGTTAAAACAGGACTGTGGTAAGATCATGATCTCTAATCAAACCAGGCTCAACCATGATGATGCTGAAGAGACCCAGTCCCAAGACTGGGAGGGCTGTTATCAATGGTACATTGTAAGGCAGGTCCAGGACCAAGGTCAATGACACTCCACACCACCGTCCCCACACTCAAGCGCCCTTAGTGTTCCTATTGCAAAACACAACAGGCGGCACAATGGCTCAGTGTTTAGCACTGCTGCCTCACAGCGCCAGGGAGCCAGATTCGATTCCAGCCTTGGGCGACTGTCTATGTGGAGTTTGCACATTCTCCGCGTATCTGTGTGGGTTTGCTCTGGGTACTCTGGTTTCTATCCAAAGGTGTGCTTGTCTGGTGATTTGGCCACGCTAATTTGCCCAGAGTGCGAGGTGCATTAGTCGGGGGTAAATATAAGGTAGGGGAATGGGTCTAGGTAGGTTCCTCTTCCCTGGGTCTGTGTGGACTTGTTGGGAGAAGGGTCTGTTTCCATACTTTAGGGAATCTAACCTAACATCTGCTCCAAAGGCGCAGGCAGAAGTGGACCAGTCCATAACACATTTACTGGTCCAGACAGCCAGACCATCCATGTCTCCTGGACCCGGATACACTCCGAGTTATGCGGTATAGTCGAAATAAGGCCCAGACCAAAATCAAAAATTGAGGATAACCAACAAAAGTTAGAGATCATGTGCGAAAGCCACATCCCAAATTGTGAGGACATCGAGCTGATGATGGATGCGTATTTGGGCACCAATAAATGGAGACAAGTTAAGGGCAAAAGTAACTGGCCAGAGGGCCCTTGGAACAAAGACACTCCAGACAATTTTGGGAAGGATTACAGAAATCTCCAGGTGAGAGATACCCAAAAAGCGTTAATTGGGGAAAGATACTGGGGAAAGGAGCTCAGAAATGGACTGAGGAGAACCAGGAGAGGGCACGAAAAAGGCTTGGCAGGAAAGATTAGGGAGAAACCAAAAGTATTTTACTCATACATGAGGAATAAGAGAATGATCAGGGAGAAGGCAGGGGCTCAAGCGACTCAGACAACGTTGTCTCTCTCATATGCTGCAGGTAAGGATGGCCTGAGGCATGGTACATTGGTGAAACCGAGCAGAGGGTACAGCAATGGATGAATGGGCACCGCACAGCAATCAACAGACAGGAGTGTTCCCTCCCAGTTGGAGAACACTTCAGCGGTCCAGGACATTCAACCTCAGACCTTCGGGTGACCATCCTCCAAGGCAGACTTCAGGACAGTCAACAGCGAAAAGTGGCCGAGCAGAAGCTGATTGCGAAGTTCAGTAACCATAGGGAGGGACTCAACCGGAACCTTGGGTTCATATCACACTACAGGTGACCACCATTGCAAGAGACACACACACAAACACTCCTACGCACACACACACACATACACGTGTGCACACACACGTGCACAGACACATATACACTCCTACAGACACACACACTCCCACACTCACACATGCACCCTCTCACAGACTTATACACTTTTACACTCACACACACATATACACTCTCACACTCACAACCCCCACCACAGACACACACACACATAAAGACAAACACAAAACCACATGCACACATACACATAATTTTGTGGGGTGAATTTGTACTTCCAGAGTTACATTGTACTTTGCTCGAAAACTGCATGAATCCATGTAAGACTTTGTTAATTCACTTTTTTTTAGATTAGAATCAGTCTAAACATTATGGCACAGACAGGGAACACAGAGGGCTAACACCTTCAACATCTTAACATCTTATTTGGCTGACCCCAATTGTTACAGATAACCTGAGAATGTAACTTTTAAAAAACTTTGTGATTTACATATAAAATAAGTGAAATTAACATGGTCATTCTAACCGATGAGAGATTTAACAAACAATCAAGGTATTTTTCAATGTATAATTTCAGTTACATCACACTGGCATTTTTTGCTATAAATTCTGTGTCTTACAATTGTGTACTCCACATCCACCTGATGAAGGAGCAGCGCTCTGAAAGCTAGTGCTTCCAATTAAACTTGTTGGACTATAACCTGGTGTTGTATGATTTTTAACTTTGTACACTCCAGTCCAACACCGGCATCTCCAAATTACGATCATGGAGAAGGTAGGGCCAGTCAGGGAATATATCTAATATCTCGAATGAGTTATAAAGTAAGTTTAAGATTAATGGGTCATCTTAGAGAAAGAATAAATGAACAAAGAACAAAGAAAAATTACAGCCCAGGAACAGACCCTTCAATACTCCAAGCCTGAGCCGATCCAAATCCATCCACTTCCTAAGCATTTGTATCCCTCTGCTCCCCACCTACTCATGTATCTGTTCAGATGCATCTTAAATGAATCTACCATGCCTGCCTTTACTATCTCTGCTGGCAATGCATTCCAGGCACCCACCATCCTCTGTGTAAAGTACTTGTCGCGTGTGTCCCCCTTAAACTTTTCACCTCTCACCTTGAACACGTGACCTCTTATTATTGAACCCCTCACCCTCTAAAAAACGTATCTCTATCCAGCCTGTCTATACCCTTCATGCTTTTGTAGATCTCAAATAGGTCCCCCATCAATCTCCTTTTTATCTAATGAAAACAATCCTAACCTACTCAACCTCTCTTCATAGCTAGCACCTTGCATACCAGGCAACATCCTCGTAAACCTTCTCTGCACCCTCCCTAAAGCGTCCACATCATTTTGGTAATGTGGCGACCAGAACTGTACACAGTATTCTAAATGCCGCCGAACCAATGTCTTGTACAATTTTAACATGACTTGCCAGCTCTTTTCCTCAATACCCCGTCCAATGAAGGCAAGCTTACCCGAAGCCTTGTTGACCACTGTATCCACCTGGGCAGCCACCTTCAGGGTGCAATGGACCTGAACTCCAAGATCTCTCTGCTCATCAACTTTTCCCAAGACTCTTTGTTTACAGCATTGTTTGCTCTAAAATTAGAGTTGCCAAAATGCATCACCTACATTTGCCTAGATTGAACTCCATCTGCCACTTCTGCGCCCAACTCTCCAGATTATCTATATTCTCCTGTATTCTTTGACAGTCCACTACGCTTACTGCTACTCCACCAATCTTCGTGTCATCTGCAAATTCACTGACCAGACCAACAGTGCCCTCTTCCAGATCATTTGTGTAAATTACAAGCAACAATGGCCCCAGCACTGATCCTTGTGGAACATCATTGGTCACCTTTCTCCATTTCGAGAAACTCCATTCAACTACTACTCTCTGTCTCCAGTTGCTCAACCAGTTCTTTATCCACCTAGCTAGAACACTCTGCACACCATGTGACTTCACTTTCTCCATTAGTTTACCATGGGGAACCTTCTCAAACGTCTTAGTAAAGTCCATGCATATGACATTTCCAGCCCTTCCTTCATCTATCAGCTTGGTCACTTGCTCAAAGAACTCGAAGTTAGTAAAGCACGATCTAAACCTCACAAAACGACATTGCCTATCAGTGATAAGCCCATTCTTTTCCAAATATAAACAGATTTTATCCCTCAGTACCTTCTCCAGAAACTTTCCCAAGACTGACATCAGTGTGAAGTATGTTTTGCCGGAAGCAAACAGAAATGCTTGACTTCTGTTTCAAAACATTATGCGATAATTTACCACGTGCTACAGATCCCTTCAGATGTCTGGAATTAGATTGGCAGTAATAATTAAATAGCAACATTGGATGAGATTGAACAATTAGCAATCGACAGTGGTAGCAGAAGCAAAACAAATTGGAATAATGGGTTGTAATGGAATTGAAGTTAACGTGTATCTGAGTGGAAATGAAGTTTTGGTGAGAGTATTAAACTGACAGCTTTCTCTTAGTGATGTTTGTGTCCTTGTCTTTCCTGGTGAACTTGGTGATCGAGCAGAGTCACATCGCTCTGGACTGGACCTTGTCTGAGAAAGGTGGCACCTGTGCCCTGATAGATCAGGAATGTTGCACCTACATCCCTGATAACTCCGAAGAAATCACTAACCTGGCTGAGCATATCCGAAAGGAACTGGGCAAGTTACGTGAACTCAATGATTGCTGGGGATTTGTTAGTTGGTTGAGCAGTATTTTTGGAAATTGGGGAATCTCAATCAGTGGGGTCTTGGGATATTGCTCCTGATTGTAATTATTTTGGTTCTAGTAGGGTGTATCAGGACCCTTTGCACCAGCTACGGTGTAATGCAAGCTACAGTCAGCGCTATGGTTCAACTGTGATAATCCTGGAGGATGAGGATATCGAATCCCAAAGACTGGCTCAGATTGACATTTAAGGTTGTCCTTTCAGGGCAAAAGGGGGGAGTGTGGAAAAAGTTATATTGAAACAGAGAAATGTACAGATGAATCCTTGTGCTGCTGTGCAGGTATTTACATATGTTTACCATAGGTCACATAGGCCTACACAGCCTGTTACGGTAAAGCAAGAAAAGAGAAAACTCTAAACCACACTCAACTGCAGAAGTTTAATGTAGATGACCTATCAAGGAATAACTCTTCTTCATGTTCGTGATCAAAAAGTAATCGGTCAATAAGAAGAAACTAAATATGATTGACCTGGGCGTGTGTATAGTAATGTGATTGTAATTGCGTGTGTTGGGCTAAATATGCTTGGGACCTTGCTGTCTGACTCTCATTGCCTGCAATAAAAGGAACTGTGTGTGAAATGTACTGTCGTTTGGCTGATCACTTCTTCAACAATGTAACCCCTGCATCCTCAACACTTTTAATATCATCCCATGGATCCTCCCAGTCAAGAGTTTGAGTCTCCTCATCACTATCATTCTGGACTGTAGGTGTATTTAAGACCATGATTTTATCACTGCCGACTCTATTAACCATTATGACTTTCCTCTTACTCTCGTCGACTTCTCTACTTTTCCACACTGAATCCACCAATCTCTTATTACATTTAGCCAGTAAAGAATGAGAAACTGACCACCCAATTTCAGTCTTTTTCTCCTTCTCCATTTATCCGAGGACATCTGATGATTGTTTCAGACAATTCCAATTAAAGGTACCATCAGGAGAAACGGTTTCCCAGTGTTCTAGGTCAATTTCACCCGCTTGTCGACAAATATTATGAAATCCGGCCCAGAATGGATATACATGTATGTTAGAGGTGTTCCCTTCTGAGGGGGAGCCTCTTGAGAGACATTGTTTCCCATTTTCCCAACTGGTTGTGTTACGCCAATAATGAGCCTGTTGCTTCAACTGAAGTCTTATTGACAGAAAACATATCAATTTCATCCCTTGGAAACACTGCAGACCAATCACATATTGCTTTAGCAATATGTCATTGAGCAGTAGCTCATTTGCCTTAAATTCTGTTTTGCAGTTTGAGTGGGATTTAAAACTTCCTCTTATTTTCTACGGGATGCACTGGCACTGGAAAGGGTGCCGAGGAGGTTCACTAGTTTGATTCCAGAATTGACTGGATTTGTTTAAGAGGAGAGACAGAGTGGACTGGGATTATATTCAGTGGAATTGAGAAGAACGAGGGGGATCTTATCAAAACATATAAAATTATGAAGGGAACAGATAAGATAGAAGCAGGGAGGATGTTCCCAATGGTGGCAGAACCTAAGACTACCGGGCATAGCCTCAAAATTAGGGGGAGCAGATTTCGGACAGAATTGAGGAGGAACGTCTTCACCCAGAGAGCTGTGAATTTGTGGAATTGCCTGTCCAGTGAAGTAGTTGAGGCTACCTTGGTGAGTGTTATTAAAGTTAATCTAGATAATTTTTTGAATTGTGAAGGAATTAAAGCTTATGGTGAGGAGGTGGAGAAGTGAAGCTGAAAGATCAGCCATGATTTTATTGATGGCAGAGTTGGCTCCAAGGACCAGCTGGCTTACTTCTGTTCCTAGTTCTGTTGTTCTTACCTGTTTTACCTGGAACAAGTTGTGATAAGCACATAATTGCATAACAACACCAGTTTTTATCTGCACATTACTGTCACAATGTGGTTTATAATGTCTTCTTATCTAACTGAAGGTGATAAGGAGCAAGGTGTGGTTAGATTATGTCACAAGCTGCATGACTTTGTGCTTGTCAGTCTTGTTTCTTCAGAGTTATCAGAGATGTAGGTGCAACATTCCCGACCTTCGAGGGCACAGGTGTCAACTTTCTCAGATAAGATCCAATCCAGAGTGATGTGATTCTGCAAAGAGGCGACTCGTTATCATCATACATGGACTCAAAATTCCCCAGTTCTTGTTCTGAGGTATCTGTAAATGATTTCTTTTTTGTTTTGTTTTACTTCTTTCAATTCAGCTGATTATCACTGCTTTAAGTCAACTTCTCTATGGATTATGTGTCAGTGTCTTATTGTTTAAACCATGCTCTTCCAAGCCACACTCACCTGTTTGTCAAGTAAATGTACATGTCTGAGGCCCATTCTTCAATGTAACCTTACTTTTAAACCAAGCATTCACTCATATTTATTACTTCACTTCTGCACACTTACATCAGCATACCAAGACCACGTGACACATTCTTGAATCTCATCTGATCTCCGAAAAAAGATCTCCGAAATTTGACTTATCTCTCCACCTACAGTCACGCTGCCTTAGCTAGTGGCTCGATCACAACATTCACCAGAAAAAAAATGGAAAAAAATCAACACCGAGGGAAAGCTGTCCGTTTAGTACACTCACCTAATCTTTCTTTTCACTAAAATACATGACCGGCTCAACACAGACATCCACTACAAACCCACGGACTCGCACAGCAACCTGGACTACACATCCTCCCACCCTGCCTCCTGTAAAAATGCAATGCCATACTCCCAATTCCTCCATCTCTGCCACACTTGCTCCCAGGAGGACCAATTCCACTGTAGAATATCCCAGATGGCCTCCTTCTTCAAAGACCACAATTTCCCCTCCTACATGGACGAAGATGCCTTCCAGCGTATCTCCTCCACTTCCTATATCTCCGCCCTTGAACCACCCCTCCAATAGCAACAAGGACAGAAACCTCCCTGACCCATATTCTATCCCACCAACTTCTGTACACATCGCATCATCCTGCACCATTGACACCACCTGCAATCAGTCCTCACCATCAGGGATATATTTCCCTCCGCACACCTATCTGCATTTCGCAGAGATCATCTTCTCTGCGACTCCCTTGTCAGGTCCATGCCCCTCACCAACCCACTCCCCCCTCCTGGCACATTCCCTGCCATTGCAAGAAATTCAAATCCTGCACCCACACCTCCTGCCTCATTTCCGTCCAAGTCCCTAAAGGATCCTTCCACATCCATCAGAAATTTGTCTGTACTGCCACATAGGTCAGCTACTGCATACGTTGCATACAATGTGGTCTCCTCTACACTGGGGAGACAGAACGCCAACTTGCAGATCATTTCAGGAACATTTCTGGGACACCCGCATTTAACCAACTCCACCGCCCTGTGGCTGAACACATTAACTCACCTCCCACTCTGCCAAGGATATGCAGGTCCTAGGCCGCCTCTATCACCAAACGCTAACCACTTGGAGGAAGAATACCTCATCTTCCACCTGAGGACCCTGCAACCACACAGGATCAATGTGGATTTTTCCAGTTCCCCCATTTACCTGCCCCTACCTTATGCCATTCCCAACCTTCCAACTTGCCACCGCCCTCTTGAATGGTCCTACCTGTCCATCTTCCTTTCCACCTATCTGCTCCTCCATCCTCTCTGACCTATCACTGTCACCTCCGCCTTCATCCACCTACCACTTTCACAGCTACCTCTGCTCCCGGCCCCACCCCTTCCCTTTTGTCACTCTGCGCCCCCTCCATCCCAGCCCACAAGCCTCATTTCTGATTAAGGGCTTATGCTGAAACGTTGACTCTCCTACTCCCCACTGGCTGTGTTTTTCCAGCACCATACTCTTCGACGTGGTTACCTTTAATCAGCATTTCAACCCATTATTCTGACTTGCTTTTCTTCTGACACTTCTCTCTATCCTTAATTGCTTAATTATATCCAATTTTGCTATTCAATTATTACCACCAATCTAATCCCAGGCGTCTGGAGAGATCTGTGGCCCAAGGTAAGTCATTTTGTAATAGGTAAAAATGAAGTCAAACATATCTGTTTGATTAAAAAATATATATTTTGTTTGTTCTTTCTCGAAGATGACCCATAAACCTTAAACTTCCATAATAGCTCAGTCTAGCGATTTGATATACTTCTGTGCAAAATTATCCAAACTCAAATTCTGTTATGAGGTTCCTTACAACAGTAGTTACTTTCTTTTATTTTATACATTTTTTAATCATTTGCTCAACAACTTGTGGAGGTTTACCGAGATGGCGAAATAGGGTTGTGACCTGCGTTGGAGTAATGGCAAACCAATCAGGAGAGAAGATAAAATAAATTTGAATTTGTTGTAAATGTAGGTCCAGAGTGTCTGAATATTTATGAATTAAAGGAAATCGCTTGGAGTCGCCTACAGGAACCAGACAAAAGGGGTCAGAGTCCATCCAGAGAGAATGGGTTAGAGTCCCCCAAGAGAGAAGGGGTTTGAGGCACCCCAGAGGGAATGGGCTAGAATTCTGACAGAGAAAAGGGGAGAAAATCCTCCAGACAAAAGGGATTAGAGTCTGCTCAGAAGCGTGTCTGTTTGTGTATGTGTGTGTGTGTGTGTGAGTGTGTGTGTATGTGTATGTGTGTGTGTGAGTGTGTGTGTGTGTGTGTGTGTGTGTGTATGTGCGTGTGGGTGTATGTGGGTGTGAGTGTGTGTGTGTATATGTGTGTGTATGTGTGTGTATGTGAATGTGTGTGTGTGTGTGTGTGTATGTGTGTGTGTATGTGTGTGTGTGTGTGCGTGTGTGTGTGTGTGTGTGTGTGTCAGTCAGTGAGATATTCTACATCAGCTGGTAACGTCTACAATTCGGTCATAGAGATGTGCAACACGGAAACAGACTCATCAGTCCAACCTATCCATGCCCATTAGATATCCTCACCTAATCTACTCCCGAGAATTGTGTGTTTTTGTGATTGTGTGCTTGTGTGTGTATGTGTGAGTTCGTCTGTCGGTATGTGTGTGTGTGCATTTCTGTTTGTATGCATGTATGTGCATGTGAAGTTAAAAAGTTATTACCTGGTGTTGTGTGATTTTTACACACACAGCCATGCATACAAACAGACATGAAAACGCACATACATCCAGACGAACTCACACATACACACATCAGGTTATGACTTGGTGTTGTACGATTTTTAACTTTGTACACCCCAGTCCAACACCGGCATCTTCGAATCGTGTGTGTGTGTGTGTTAGAACACAAGAGCATAAGAATTGTCAACAGAATGGCGAAAGACATCTCTCATAAGGTGTACTCTCAGAAGGGACCACCTTGAACACACATGTATGTCCATTACTGCCCTGATTCTGTCAAACCTGTCACCAAATGCATGAAATGGCCACAGAAAACTGGGAAGCCATTTCCCCGAACGGTATGTTTAATTGCATTCGCTTCAAAAATTGGCAGATTTCCCGGGACAGAGAGAGAAGGAGAAAAAGAAAGAAATGAGGTTATCAGTTTATCATCTCTGGCTGACCGAATCTACTCAGAAAGAAAGGTGAGTCAGTGCGGAAAAGTTGAAAGGTCCAGGAGAATAGGGAGAAAGTTGAAAAGGACAAAAGGGGCGAGTTAACATTGGGCTGTGATACGATCATGTTCTCTAATCAATTCAGGCTCATAAACGATAATGCCGAAGTGACTCAGACCTGAGATTGGGAGCACTGGTATCAATGGTACACTGTAAGGCAGGGCCAAGATCAACAACACTCCACCCCTCCTGGCCCTGCTGTTTTCTGAGAAGCAGCGATGGGAACTGTTCCAGGAGGGGGAGGACACTGAGATCCCACGTCCTGAGAAACTGGGGCTGTTTGACCAAAAGTTCAGTTCCATTCAACTGCTCAGCGCAGCCACAGTTACCCCTCCATCTGAGTGTAAGAAGATATCGATGGGAAAACAGGAAAATTGCTAGCCTGGGGAGCGGGGACTTCGATATCTTGGGGGATGGGAATATGGGGCGGGGTGATGTTTAATCACCTCCCAGGGTCCCAATAATTCCCCCACCCCCTCAAACCCCCAGCTGTGGGGGTCAGTCTTTCGCTAAAATCCCTGAAGCTGCTCCACAAAACTCCGGCAAAGTGATGGGCCGGCTGCTGCAACACGGAATGAGACCCTTCGGCCCGTCCCGAAACCTGCTGCTGTCCCCGCTCCCGGTCTGCTCCCTTTGCTTTGCTCTGTCTGATCAGCGATGAAATAAAATTGATGTTTGCAAAGTTATCTCCTGTGGTTTGTCCTGAGTCATTTCTCAGTCCTGTGTGATATTTAATGAAAGGGAATCCTTCTGGCTTAAGGGTTTGGTTATGAAGGTATTTGTCCCAGTGGGAAGGCTGTAGTGGGGTGATGTTGTGGTTTCTGTTAGAGGAGATTGGGGGGCAGGCGGCACCCAGTCGATCAGAAGATAAACAACTTGTGAGGCCTTGGGGATTTTACTTTTAAAGTTAACATTGTTCGTTTAAGTTTTCCAATAGAGTTGTTATTCCACGTTCATCGTCCTTTTGTTGTATTTTAACGATAGTGTTTGAATAAACTGTGTTTTGCTTCACATCGGGCAGTTTGACCAATTGAATTATATCTGGAACAGAACACCTTACAGTTGCCTTTAAAATGAGAAAAAGTCAGGGTCCAGGCTAACTTCCCAATATATTCTGAAGGTGTCTGCTCTGGTCGGTAACAGCAGACGTGTCTGAAAGGCTCCATTTGGCTAGTTCTGTCTGGCTGTGCACTGGAACCACTGCAGTAATGAAAGGAGTTTGTTCGGTCCATTGTACCTGTGCTAGCTCTTTGTACAGCATTTCCAGTCAGTCCCACTCCCCACAGTCTCATTTTAAGTCATTGCTCAGAGCGGTCAGAGATCTCCTCCCACTGACTCTCCACTTAATCAGAACTCCCCATTTAACCAGAACTCCCCACTTCACCTTAAACCTAAGCCCTCTAGTTTTGGATTCACCTGCTCTGGAAAAAAGACCTTGGCTATTTACCCTATCCATGCCCCTCGTGATTTTATAATCCACTGTAAGGTCAACCCTCACATTCTGACGCTCCATGGAAAATCCCCTCAGCCTATTCAGCCTCTCCATTTTGCTCAAGGCCTCCAAACCTCCATATAGCTCAAGGCTCAAAGGCTCAGATGACCTACTCCTGATCCTAGTTCTAATGATATTATGTTCTTATGTGATCAGATATTGCAGCAGGATCATGATCAGCTGGAGGTGGGCTGAGAAATGGCAAATGGAGTTTAATATAGAGATGTGTGAGTGTTGCAGTTTGGAAAGTCAACTCGAGGTAGGAGTTTGGAGTGAATGGTAGGGCCTTAAGTAATATAGTGGAACAGAGGGACTTTGAGTTCAGGTGCACAGCTCTCTGAAAGTGGAGTTACAGGTAGACAGGCTGTGAAGAAGGGTTTTGGTACACTGGCCTTTATAAGTCAGGGCATTGAGTATAAATATTGGGAAGTTATGTTACATTTCCACCGGAGGTTGGTGAGGCTACACTTGGACTATTATGTTCAGTCACCCTGTTATAGGAAGGATGTTATTATAAAGTGGAAAGAATGCAGCAGAAACTTACAAGGATGTTGCCAGAACTCAAGAGACTGAGTTATAGGAAGAGGCTGGAGAAGCTAGGCCGTTTTCTGTACAGTGTTGGAGAATGGGGGAATGTATCTTTTAAAAGTATATGAGATCATGAGGGGGATGGATAGGGTGAATGCACTCAGTGTTTTCCCAGGGTTGGTGAATCGAGGAATGGAGGGTATGAGTTTAAGGTTAGAGGGGTAAGAATAAAAGGGAACCTGAGGGGCAGCTTTTTTACACAGAGGGTGGTACACATATGGAATGAGCTGCCAGCAGAAGTGGTTGAGGCTGGTACATTAACAACATTTAAAAGGCATTTGGACAAATGCATGGATAAGGACAGCATGTCAGGCAATATCCACGGATCCCATGGTACAACTAGGAAAGGTGGTAAGGAAAGGCCAGGGAACTATAGACCAGTGAGCCTGTCATCAGTGGTGGGCAAGTTGTTGGAGGGAATCCTGAGTGATAGGATTTACTTGTATTTGGAAAGTCAAGAACTGATTAGAGATAGTCAGCACGGCTTTGTGCATGGGCAATCATGCCTCACAAATCATGAGTTTTTTGAAGAGGTAACAAAGAGGATTGATGAGGGCAGAGTGGTGGATGTAATCTATATGGATATCTGTAAGATGTCTGACAATGTTCCCCATGGGACACTGGTTAGTAAAGCTCGTTCTCATGGAAAGCAGGGGAAACCAACCATTTGGATACAGAACTGGCTCAAAGGTAGAAGACAGAGGGTGCTGGCAGAGATTCATTTTCAGACTGGAGGCCTGTGACCGGTGGAGTGCCACAAGGATCGGTTCTGGGTCCACTACTTTTTGTCATTTATATAAATGATTTGGATATGAACATAGGAGGTATAGTTAGTAAGTTTGCAAGTGACAACAAAATTTTAGGTTTAGTGGACAGCGAAGTAAGATACTTCAGAGTACAACAGGATCTTGAATAGATGAGCCAATGGACTGGGGAGTGGCAGATTGAATTTAATTTAGATAAATGCGAGATGCTGCATTTTGGAAAAGCAAATCAGAGCAGAACTTATATGCTTAATGATTAGATTAGATTCCCTACAGTGCAGAAACAGGCCCTTCAGCCCAACAAGTTCACACTGACCCTCCGCAGAAGAGTAACTCACACAGACCCATTCCCCTACTCCCTGCAAATGCACCTATCACTATGGGCAACTTGTCATGGCCAATTCAACTGAATTGCACATCTTTGGACTGGAGGAGGAAACCAGAGCACCCAGAGGAAACCCACACAGACACAGGGAGAATGTGCAAACTCCATGCAGACAGTCACCCGAGACTGGAATTGAACTCGGGTCCCTGGTGCAGCGAGGCAGCAGTGCTAACCACTGAGAAACTGTGCCACCCAGGGTACATTACCCAATGGTAAGATCCTGGGGAGTGTTGGAGAACAAAGAGACCTTCGAGCGTAGGTTTATAGTTCCTTGAAAGTAGAGTCGGAGGTAGATAGTATATTGAATAAGGCGTTTTGTCTGCATTCCTTGATTTGGTCAGAGCATCAAGTATAGATGTTGGGAGGTCATGTTGTGGTGTACAGGACATTGGTTAGGCCACCATGGGAATATTGCATACAGTTGTGGTTTCCTTCCAATCGGAATGATGTTGTGAAACTTGAAAGGATTCAGAAATGATTTACAAGGATGTTGCCAGGTTTGGACGATTTGAGTTATAGGGAGAGGCTGAAAAGACTGGGGCTGTTTTCCCTGGAGCATCGGAGGCTGAGGGGTGACCTTTTTGAGGTTATAAAATCATGAGGGGCATGGATAAGATAGATAGACAAGGTAGGGGAGTCCAGAACTAGAGGACAGAGGTCAGGGTGTGAGGGGAAAGATACAAAAGGGATTTAAGGAGCAACCTCTTCATGCAGAGGGTAGTGCATGAATGGAATGAGTTGCCAGAGGAAGTGGTGGAGGTTGATACAATTACAGCATTTGAAATAGACATTGGATGGACATATGGATGAAAATGGAATAGTGTAGATTATATGGGCATCAGATTGGTTTCAGGGTCGCACAACACCAAGGGAAAAGGGGCTGTACAGCGTTGTAATGTTCTATATGTTCTAGAGGCTGCTGGATGAGTATATGACAAGAAAGGGTTTGGAGAGATATGGGCAAAGTGCTGGCAAATCGGACTAGATTAGGTCAGGATATCTGGTCGGCATGGACGAGTTGGACCGAAGGGTCTGTCTCTGTGCTGTGCATCTCTGTGACTCTGAGACCAGTTTGGGTGGAAGGGCCTGTCACCATGCTGCAGGACTCTATGCCTTTGATTCAAGGAGACGCAGGTTTTGTGAATTATCTCCTCTGCCCCCTCTCCCAGGGTTTCCTTCCCCATTGGAAATCAAAGGCTTCACTGTTTTCCCCGAGAGTGAAAGTTCTTGTTTTACACAGCCCTGCCCCGGGATGTGAACCATAATATATATATATATATACAAACACACTGACACAAACACACAGACACACACACCGAGAGAGAAGGGACGGGATTGTGGGGCAGAGAGAGATGGAGAGAGAGAGAGAGAGAGAGATAAACACACACAGACGGAGAGAGAGAGAGAGAGAGATAAACACACAGACGGAGAGAGAGAGAGAGATAAACACACACAGACGGAGAGAGAGAGAGAGAGAGATAAACACACAGACAGAGAGAGACAGAGATAAACACACAGACGGCGAGAGAGAGAGAGAGAGATAAACACACAGACGGAGAGAGAGGGGGGTGGTGGAGAGATGCCGAAGCCTCCCACTGCGAATGTGACCAAGTGGTGTCTGGGTTGATCCGCGCAAGCGCACTGTATCTCATAGAACAAATGATAGAAGGGATTCCACATTCCTACGCATGATGGGTAGCAGGACTACCATTGAAAACTGGAGCATGGCCATGATTACACACGGGTTATGATGCTATAGAGATGACTTTTTGAGAATTAATGGTGAAGCGTAGTCACAGATATAGAAAACAATATCGGAGAGTCCTACACATACCAGCGATTTTAGCTGGAAGAGCTCCTGCAGCCAGATGTTAGCTCAGTGATGCCCCAGAATGTGGCGAGGTTTCGGAAATCTTTCCTGTGAGAAACCTTCAAGATCAGATTGTCATCGAGATTCCAGGGCATGTATTCCATTTCTGCTGGTACGTGAGGAAAGAGCAGGGAGTTCTTTGGACACATGGCATAGCCATTTTTAATCCATTACAGGGTTCAGTTATCACCGGCCAGACCTCCTGTTATTGGCATTCCCAACTCCCCATGAGAAAATTAAGATGAAGCAATTTTCGACCTATTTGCTGTATTCCATTTGGATTGTAGTTTTTCCAAGTGATTTGTACACGACCACAGCAGGCAGTTAATAATTAACCACTTTGCTGCAGCTTAAACACCTCGAGGACACTGTGAGATTAGAATGGCACGTTTCCTTTCTGAAACAAAGTCAGAAATGCTGGGTGTGAACATGGATTTCAGACAGCAGGGAGAGAGCTTGACCGAGGATTTAAATTGTCCCATTGACTGGATTTCTTCACCAATTTGGTTATACTGCAACATGGGTACAATTTCTGCCCCTCCCCTAAGTGATGTTTCTGATCGTGTTTTGCGGATCCTTGAAATGACAATATCTGCTGGAAATCTTTGTTTCACCCGGAGCACTGACAGTACAGAGACCCGCGCCTATAACATTTCACCAGCTCAGAATACACTTAAATCACTTCACAAACAAATGAGATCTTTGCACAGCTCTGAAACAGTGGCAATTCCTCAGCACAGACCCACTGACAGTGGTGCGCTTCCTCCACACAGACTATCCAACAGTGTGAAAGTATCTCAGCACTGACCCTCTGACAGTTGGGACTCCCTCAGCACTGACCCTCTGACAGTGTGGAACTCCCTCAGCACTGACCCTCTGACAGTGCGGCACTCCCCCAGCACTGACCCTCTGACAGTGTGGCACTCCCTCAGCACTGACCCTCTGACAGTGCAGCACTCCCTCAGCACTGAACCTTTGAAAGTGCAGCACTCCCTCAGCACTGAACCTCTGACAATGTGGCACTCTCTCAGCACTGACCCTCTGACAGTGCAGCACTCTCTCAGCACTGACACTCAAACTGTGTGGCACTCCCTCAGCACTGACCCTCTTTTAGTGTGGCTCTCCCTCAGCACTGACCGTCTGACAGTGTGGCACTCCCTCAGCACTGACCTTCTGACAGTGTGGCACTCCCTCAGCACTGACCTTCTGACAGTGTGGCACTCCCTTAGCACTGACCCTCTGACAGTGCAGCATTCCACCTTCACTGACTCTCCAACAGGGTAGTGCCCCCTCAATACTCACCCTCCAAGAGTGCAACATTCCCTCAGCACTGAGCGGGTGGCACTCCCTCAGCACTGACCTCCCACAGTATGGTCTATCTGTATCCCTGTGTTGTTCCTCTTCCTGTCCTACTGTGGTTATCCATCACCCACAGCCTCGGAGTAAAGATTGAGGTAAACAATGATGATGGAGGTAGGGGCTGGTTTTTAGAACCTCCACCCCCTGTCAGATTGTCTGGGTATATCTCTGTCAAAACATGAACACAACCCGCTGACTGTGAATGCAGTGAGTGGGTGGGGATTAGGTGCTGCTCTCTCCTGAATAGTTTGTGAGAGGTCACGGCTGTGGGAATAGGTGGTTCCCATTGGAACTCAGTGGGAGATGGACATTGAATCATCATTGTTTGTACAAAGCCAGACTCACTATTTCTCTTGGTCTCGATCCTGGAGCCTGTGATAAAACGTGTTTGATTTATGCATTTAGTAACATTGTGAGCATAATTAGCATGAAAACACCAATGTGGTTAATTATAGTAAGGGGTGTCAACTTCCCCAGTATGACTTGAGATGGTCATCATGGAAAAAGGGTCACTAGACCCGAAACGTTAACTCTGTCTCTCTCTCTGTAATCCGTGCGAGACCTATTGAGTTTCTTCAGCAGGTTCTGATAGTTTCATGTCTCCTAACTCCCCAGATCTTTATTTTATTGTCAATGATCCAGATCACATCCGCCTAATAGCTATCTAATTTATTGCTTCACATTCCTCAGTTCCACCGTGAGCTGGTATTGGGAATTGAGAAGGTGTTTACAGGGAAAACGTTTTCAGGGTCAGGGGAAAAAGAAGGGGGTGAGGTACGGGACTAATTTGATGGTGTACCGAGCCATCAGAGTCACGATGAGTAGAATGGCTTTCATAAATCTAACCCAATCTTTGTTCCACTCCCATCCAGAGGGTGTCCCAGTTTGTAAAAGTCCTGGGAGTTCACAGCAGTGAAACAGTTCCTGTCACAGGTATGGGCAGGTCTGAAGCTGTTTGTTCCATCGGTAATTAATTGGAATGATGTTGTAAGACTGAACGTGTCCTCAGGCAGTGGGAGTTGGAGAATGATGCAGAAAAAAACAATTCAGCAACTTTCGAAGACAGATATATTACTCAATGACTTTCTTTTATTAATTTAAAAATACGCTTTATTCATCAGAAAATCTTTTCGCATCAATAAACGGTCACAAACGCAGTTTGGTCTTGTGCAGTAGCATGTCAAGTAAACGAACAAACGTTGACTCTATCCAACAAACCAAATACCTCTCTTATTTCTACAAGACTTTATTTACATGTGTTTGAGACACTGGGAGGGTCCAATAACTGGACAGACCCCCATTTCCCTTCAGCAGAAAGAGCTCAGATGGTGGTCTTTCCCCACAACACCTTGGCAGCAGCTGCCCCAGGTGTTAATGCATCCCTCGGCATGTAGTCCTGGAGCTTGGAATGTGCCAGTCTGCAACACTTGGTCAGGATCAACTCCTTCCTCTGGAAGACCAACAAGATTCGGGCAGACCAAAGAGCGTCTGTCACTGAATTGATGGTCGTCCAGGTGTTTGTCTCGGTGTGTGTTCTGGGGAGCACAGAGTCCCACATCACGGAACTGCTCGCAACGAACCTCGACAAAAACCACTGCATCTTTCTCCAGAGTTACTTTGCAAAGGCACATTTCAGGAGGAGATGTGTGACAGCCTCTGCGCCCCTGCACCTGCCAAGCGATATCTTGGGGCTTGTTGGAAAGATCTGGATTCAGTGAAGGGGCTCAATACAACACACAAGCAAGGCACGAGGGATTGGGCAGCCCTGCCTGACTCTGGATCTGATCGGGAAGCTTTCTGATTCCCACCCATTGATTGAGACTGCGCTAACGATGTTGGTGTAGAGCAGACACATCCAGTTGCAGATTCCCTCCCCAAAGCCCATTTTGCACAGCACGTCCCACATACAAGTGTGTGATATCCTGTCCAAGACCTTCTCCTGATCCAGGCTGATGAGGCAGGCGTCCATCCCCTTGACCTGCACATAGGTGATCGTATCCCTGAGGAATGTGAGGCTCTCCGTGACCTGAGATAGGTCTCAGCTGAAACTCTGTCCCTCTGACAATGGGGCTGTCACTCAGCTGCTTGGTCATTGAGCTCAGAGTGACTCACATTGAGTCTCCCTGACATTATCATTCATTCTGTCTGGTTCAGGGTTTCAGGTTACACAGAGTGGGCTGACACTCGATCTGAAGTATAACTGTAGACAAACAATTCAGAGGCAGAAAGTGAGGACTGCAGATGCTGGAGAGTCAGAGTTGAAAAGTGTGGCGCTGGTGAAGTACAGCAGGTCAGGCAGCGTCCAAACAGCAGGGGAATTGATATTTCTCTCATAAGTCATTCATCAGACCTTCCTGATGAAGGGTTTATGCCTGATACATCAATTCTCCTGCTTCTCGGATGCTGCCTGACCTGCTGTACTTTTCCAGTGACACATTTTTGACAAAGATTCAGAGGCAGTTTGATGAGTCCTGATGCTGACAATAAAACTATCATTGCAGGTTTGCTCTCTTTACCGGAGAGTCAGAGATTCATATTGGACAATCCTGGTGTTAATTCCCATAAATACCTGTCTCTAGGACAAATACATATTATACTATGGAAGAATTAAAGGAATTCTCTGTAAATCATAAACTAAGCCCAACAATCGGAATCCCATGAGGATTTTCCTATTGGATTGTATCTCTGAGAGTTGTTCTGTGCAGGAAAATTGAGCTATTTGTAATATTGTGGAATAACCGAGTCCAATAAGGACATGAAAAGACAGTCCAATAACTTCCTGAATTTACAATGTTCATGTTTTGGGAATCCAGTCTGGGACTTTACTTTTTTTGTGATAGCGTTCTCTGAACACAAACCATAAAGATTGTTCTTGTTCTGCAGAAATCTCTGGGTGCACAGAGAAGGGAAAGCTTCCATCCTTGGCTTGAGTTTTATTTCTAACATATCCATTCCCCACCCTGGAATGATCCAATATTGACATTTATCTCCTGTTTCAGAGTGAAGCAAACTCTCCCAGATCCACTGCAAGTTTCCCCTTTAATAAATATGTGCAAGTACATTGGCTCCGTGCAGTACTGAGTGTGGACAAAGATGCTGATGCAGATTAATTCAGGTGGGTGTGAGCTTCCTGACACCAGCTATTCAACAGTTCTCCCAGTAATGAGGAGAAGGGAGCTGTCTGTCTCAGGTGCCTGAGGTGGAGCGGGGCCCAGAACCAGCGGGGCTCTGACCGATACTCGGAGTTGTCGTCAGCTCCATCCCCTCTGCTAGAAAGAGGGTGGTGATCTGAGCAAGGACGGGGGTGGTGGGGTGGGAATTGAGTCTGTGCTTCCACCAATAGGGGCTCCCGTCGCTAGCTGAGGGGAGGGCCTTGTGTTGCCATGGCAATCAGTATCAGTGATGGTGGAGGGACTGGGTTGGATATCTCTGGAAGAACAAGTCCCACATGTCTCCTTGGAGAAGCACCAGCTCACGGGCAAAGCCATCGAGAAGTTTCATGTAGTGCCCGGCCCTGGCTGTGGTCCCATCTGCCAGCATCCGGCCCATATCCCTCCAAACCCTTCCTATTCATATGCCCATCAAGATGCCTTTTAAACATTGCAGTTATATTAGACTCCACCACTCCCTCTGGCACCTCATTCCATACACGCACCACCCTCTGAGTGAAAAAGCTGCGCCTTAGGTCTCTTTTACATCTTTTGCTTCTCACCCTAAACCGATGCCCTCTAGCTCTGGACTCCCCCACCCCAAGGAAAAGACTCTATAGATTTGTCCTATCCATGCCCCTCATGATTTTATAAACTTCTACAATTTTGTCAAGGAGAATACTGAGATACAGGTTACTAGATTAGGTGGGATTGGGGTTGACAAGGAAGAGGTAATAGAAATCCTGCAGAGTGTGAAAATAGATAAGTCCCCTGGGCCGGATGGGATTTATCCTAGGATCCTCTGGGAAGCCAGGGAGAAGATTGCCGACCCTTTGGTATTGATCTTTAAATCAGGAATTTCTACAGGAATAGTGCCAGAAGACTGGAGAATGGCAAATGTGGGTTCCCCTATTCAAGAAGGGGAGTAGAGACACCCCTGGTAATTATAGACCAGTGAGCCTTACTTCAGTTGTTGGTAAAGTGTTGGAAAAGGTTATAAGAGATATGATTGATAATCATCTAGAAAAGAATAATTTGATTAGGGATAGTCAGCACGGTTTTGTGAAGGGTAGTTTGTGCCTCACAAACCTTATTGAGTTCTTTGAGAAGGTGACCAAACAGGTAGTTGAGAGTAAACCGGTTGATGTGGTGTATATGGATTTCAGCAAGGCGTTCGATAAGGTTCCCCACAGTAGGTTAGTGTACAAAATGCGGAGGAATGGGATTGTGGGAGATATAGCAGTTTGGATCAGTAATTGGCTTGCTAAAAGAAGACAGAGGGTGGTGGTTGATGGGAAATGTTCATCCTGGAGTCCAGTTACCAACGGTGTACTGCAAGCGTCGGAGTTGGGTTCACTGCTGTTCGTCATGTTTATATAAACGACCTGGATGAGGGCGTAGAAGGTTGGGTTAGTAAATTTGTAGATGACACTAAGGTCGGTGGAGTTGTGGATAGTGACGAAGGATGTTGTAGATTACAGAGAGACATAGATAAGCTGCAGAATTGGGCTGAGAGGTGGCAAATGGAGTTTAATGCGGACAAGTGTGAGATGATTCACTTTGGTCGGAGTCACCGGAATGCAAAGTACTGGGCTAATGGTAAGATTCTTGGTACTGTAGATGAGCAGAGGGATCTCGGTGTCCAGGTACACAGATCCTTGAAAGTTGCCACTCAGGTTGACAGGGTTGTTAAGAAGGCATACAGTGTTTTAGCTTTTATTAATAGAGGGATCGAGTTCCAGAACCATGAGGTTATGCTGTAGCTGTACAAAACTCTGGTGCGGCAGCACTTAGAATATTGTGCACAGTTCTGGTCACCACATTATAAGAAGGATGTGGAAGACTTGGGAAGGGTGCAGAGAAGATTTACTAGGATGTTGCCTGGTATGGAGAGAACGTCTTACGACGAAAGGCTGAGGAACTTGAGGCTGTTTTCGTTCGAGAGTAGAAAGTTGAGAGATGACTTAATAGAGACATATAAGATAATCAGAGGGTTAGATAGGGTGGACAGGGAGAGCCTTTTTCCAAGTATGGCGACGGCGAGAACGAGGGGCCTCAGCTTAAAATTGAGGGGTAATAGATATTGGACAGATGTCAGAGGTAGTTTCTATTCTCAGAAAGTAGTAAGGGTGTGGAATGCTTTGCCTGCAACGGTAGTAGATTCGCCAACTTTAAGTACATTTAAGTCGTCATTGGACAAACACATAGATGTACATGGAATAGTGTAGCTTAGATGGGCTTCAGATTGGTATGACAGGTCGGCGCAACATTGAGGGGCGAAGGGCCTGTACTGTGCTGTAATGTTCTATGTTTAATGTTCTATGAACTGTGTACCCTAAACCTATGCGCTCTAGTTCTGGACTCCCCCACCCCAGGGAAAAGATCTTGTCTATTTATTCTGTCCAAGCCCCTCATAATTTTGTACACCTCCATAAGGTCACCCCTCAGCCTCCGACGCTCCAGGGAAAACAGCCCCAATCTCTTCATTCTCTCCCTGTAGCTCAAACCCAGGCAACATACTTTTCTGAACGCTTTCAAGTTTCACAGCGTCCTTCCTGGTCAGTGAAGGTTTGGTGCTAACCCAGTGTTCCTTTCTCCTCTGTTGTCCAGGTCCTGAGGGATTACGTGAGCTGTTCCAGTCTTGCTACTGGTTTTACTGGCTCAAGGTGTTCTGGCCCAAAGGTAGGAACTATTTTTTTGTTGTTGAAATTAGACAATGGAAGGAGAGATCCGTGCACATGTAAGGCATCATCACAGGAGCTGGAGAAAGAGGGGAAGGATTCCATCAGACCGTATGGCATAGGAGCAGGAATTAGGCCATTCATCCCATTCAGTCTGCTCCGCCATTCAATCATGGCTGATAAGTTTCTCAACCACATTCTCCCACTTTCTCCCTATAACCTTGACCCTCTTGATACTCAAGAATCTATCTACCTCAGTCTTAAATATCCTCACTGACATGGCCTCCACAGCCTTCTGTGGTAGTGAATCGCATCGATTCCCCACTCTCTGACTGAAGACATTTCTCCTTATCTCTGTTCGAAAGGGTATTCCCTTTACTCTAAGGCTGTGCCCTCTGGTCCTAGTCTCTCCCACCAATGGAAGTATCTTCACAACATCCACTCTGTCCAGGCCATTCAGTATTCTGTATGTTTCAATTAGATGTCCCCTCATCCTTCTCAACTCCATCAAGTATAAACCTCGAGTCCCCAAACGTTCCTCATACGTTAAGTGTTTCATTCCTGAGCCAATTCTCGTGAACAATCCACCCTGTCCAGGCCATTCAGTGTTCTCTGTGAGATGCAGGGATGATGGGAACTGTATCAGGAAGGAGTGAGATTGATGGGTAACTGCCCTTTCTGGTAAACCGGTAAACGTGGTTATGTGTTGACTAACAAGTCACAAATCGTCTGAGACAGTTCCTGATGTGAGGTGTGGAAACCTTCAAAGCAGGTGGGAAGCTCCGGGATACACAGAGAACGTGGGGAAGCAGATCATTCGGCCCATTCAGTCCATACCGACCCGACAAATAGCATCTTCCTAATCGTGTAAATCTGCATTCCCCATGGCACAACCACACAGTGTTGGTCAAATCATTTTAACTTTATTTGTGATACATTGCAAACATAGCAGCAAAGCAGCAACATGTCACTGCAGTAAGAGGACATTGTACAACACTCTCTCCCTGAGACAGTCTTCCTGAACAGGGCACAATGATCACATAATGACTGTCTCTGACCTGGGAACTATACCAACCAAGGCTTCTTCTGTGCAGGATCCACTACAATCTCAAAAATGTTCGATTATAGAGAGTCTCTTGGTGAATAACAGAACTGGAACCAATATTTTCACTTGTAGTGCAGGTTCATACCTCCTTGAAGGTGGAGTCGCAGGTAGATAAGATAGTGAAGAAGGCGTTTGTATGCTTTCCTTTATTGGTTAGATGAATGAGTATTGGAATTGGGAGGGCATGTTGCGGCTGTACAGGACATTGGTTAGGCCACTGTTGGAATATTGTGTGCAATTCTGATCGCCTTCCTATTGGAAAGATGTTGTGAAACTTGAAAAGCTTCAGAAAAAATTTTCAAGGATGTTGCCAGGGTTGATTGATTTGAGCTATATGGAGAGGCTGAACAGGCTGGGGCTGTTTTCCCTCGACATGACTCCAGACCCCGTGAAAACTCATGGCCTCAGATTAACGACGGACAAGGAGACCTCCTGCCGTTGACTACCCTACCACCCTGCCGCGGCCGACCCACTCTCCCTCGTCCAATCCACCCTCGCTCGGATGATCCACCCACCATCGGCAGATCCACCCTTCCTCGGCTGATGAGACCAATACTCCTCCAGAATGGACAACACTTGAAGGAGGCACTGAGGGTGACAAGGTCACAGAGTGTCCTCTGGGTGGGGGTTTGGGTTACAGTTTGGGAATGTGAGGCAGGGTCTGCGACACGGTCTCTGTGTTTCCTACGGCCCTCCTGCCAGCGGCCTGAGGAGCTGGACCCTCGGATTCGAGGGACACGGTGGTCTGTCCTGGCTCTGCTGACCAACAGGTAACCTGTGTCTGAGACAGGACGCTGCCGTCGGAGGGGCTACCCGGCCAGCTGTGATAGTCCTGGAGATAACCCTGTAGGGGATTTTTATGGGTCTGATGGAGCTGTCTCTGACACTGTGTGCTTGTCTCTCTCTCTCTGTGTCTGTGACGGGCTGTCCAGAACGTTTGGCAGACCCTCAGCTGGAGTACTGGGTAGGAAAAGGAGGTGACTGCACTGGAGGAGGAGGGTGGGAGTGAAGAGGAGATTCACCAGGAGGGCGGAAATCGGCGTAGACATGGGCTGGATAAACCCGGGGTGTATTACTGGGAGCAGAGAAGGGTGAGGGAATGTGTACAAAGCTCTGAGGCGCACGGGCAGGGGAAAGTGTTTACCCTGAAATAGAGGGGTCAATCAACAGGGAAAAAGATGTCAGGTTTAGGAGGTTTAGAAGAGGTGGGGTAGTCGGGGGAGTGGTTGGGGGAAGATTGTTTTAACCCGGAGGGTGATGGAGATTCTGGGAGTCACTTCTCAAAAGGGTGGGAGAGGCAGGAACACTCAGAAGACTGGAGAGGTATTCAGACAGCACCACAAGGCGAGAGGCTGGGAAATGGGGCTTGAGGAATAGGACAGGAAAGATGGGCCAAAGGGTCACTGTCTGTGCTGTTACCAGTTGAGATTTCACCAGCTGTGGAATATCCCTGTTTACTTTCTCCAGTCCAAACCCCAACCAGTAACCGCTCTCTGTTCCGTGAGAGGAATTAAAGTCCCTCAGAGGGTGAGTCTGATGGATTGATCATCAGCGACAAGGAACTGGTGGGGGCAGAGAACACGTGTGTCTGTTTCCACCAGAGAAAATGCAAAATGAATTCTGCAGAATATTTGGGAACCTGGAAATGGGTTTCTCGGAGAGAGGGACTGATAACAATCCCAATCATAAGAACATAAGAACTAGGATCAGGAGGAGGCCATCTGACCCTTCGAGCCTGCTCTGCCATTCCATAACATCATGGCTGATCTTTTCATGGCCTCAGCACAACTTACCCACCCTCTCACCGTAACCCTTAATTCCTTGACTGTTCAGAAAATTATCTATCTTAGCTTTAAAAACATTCACTGAGAAAGCCTCAACTACATCCCTGAGCAGGGAATTCCACAGATTCACATCCCTCTGGGTGAAGAAGTTCCTTCTCAATTCAGTCCTAAATCTGGTCCTCCTAACTTTGAGGCTGTTCCCTCTTGTCCTAGGTTCACCCACCAGTGGAAACACCCTCTCTACTTCCATCTCATCTATTCCCTTCAGAATTTTGTACATTTCTGAAAGATCCTCCCCTCATTCTTCACAAATTCAAACGAATATAATCCCAGTCTACTCAATCTCTCCTCATAAGCCAAACTCATCAAATCCAGAATCAATTTAATGAACCTCCTCTGCACCCCCTCTAGTGTCAGTACATTCTTTTTCAAGTAAGGAGACCAAAACAGCACACTTTGCCCAACTACTCATCTTCGTGTCATCCACAAACTTTGACACACTACACATGGTCCCCAACTCTAATCCATCGATGTAAACTGTGGTGAATTGTAGTCCCAATACTGATCCCTGAGGCACACCACGAGTTCCTGATTGTCAACTGGAAAAGCACTCATTTATCCCCACTCTTTGTTCCTATTTGTTAACCAATCCTCTGTTCATGCTAATACATTGCCCGTAATGCCCATCTTTATCCTGTGCAGTAGCCCTCTGTCCGGCACCTTGTTGAATACCTTTTGGAAATCAAGATATACCACGTGCTCGCAATGTGCTCAAAGAATTCCAGTAAATTAGTTTAGCATGACCTGCCCTTCATGAACCCATGCTACATCTGCCCAACGGGACAACTTCAATCCAGATGTCTGTCTTGCTATTTTTTCCACAATAACAGACTCAAACATCTTTCACACTACAGAGGTTAAGCTCACGGTCTAGAACATAAAACATACAGCGCAGCACAGGCCCTTCGGCCCTCAATGTTGCACCAACCTGTGAACTATACTAAACTCAGCCCCCTACACTATCCCATCATCATCTATGTGTTCATTCAACGATTGTTTATATCTCCCTAATGTGGCTGAATTAACGACATGAGCAGGTAGGGCATTCCACGCCCTTTCTACTCTCTGAGTAAAAAAGCTGCCTCTGACATCTGTCTTAAATCTGTCATCCCTCAAATTGTAGTTATCCTAGTCTACCTGCAACCTGTAATATTCTTCCAAACTGTCCACTACTCCACCGACTTTAGTGTCATCTGCAAATTTACTAATCCATTCACCTATGCCTGCGTCCAAGTCTTTTATACAAATGACAAACAGCAGTGATCCCAAAACAATTCCTTGTGGCACACCACTAGTAATTGGACTCTAGGCTGAATATTTTCCATCAACCACCACTCGCTGCCTTCTTTCAGAAAGCCAGTTTCTAAAACAAACTGCTAAATCACCCTCAATCCCATGCCTCTGCATTTTCTCCATCAGCCTACCATGTGGAACCTTATCAAAGGCTTTACTGAAGTCCATGCAAACCACGTCAACTGCTCTACCCTCATCGACATGCTTGTTCACCTTCTCAAAGAAAAACTGAATGAGGTTTGTGAGACAAAACCTGTCCTTGACAAAACCATGTTGACGATCTGACATCAAATTGTTGCTTGCTAGATGATTATAAATCCTATCTCTTATAATCCTTTCCAAAACCTTTCCTACAACAGAAATAAGGCTCACTGGTTTATCATTATCAGAATCATCTCTACTGCCCTTATTGAACAAGGGCACAACATTTGTAATCCTCAAGTCCTCTGGTATTAAACCTGTAGACAAAGACAGCCGAAGGCTCTGCTATCTCCTGCCTAGCTTCCCAGAAAATCCTCAGATAAATCCCATCTGACCCAGGGGACTTGTCTACTTTCATTCTTTCTAGAATTGATAACACCTATTCGTCACTAACCTCGATCCTTTCTAGTCTAATATCTCGTACCTCATTCTTCTCCTCTGCATTATTCTCCTTTTCCTGAGAGTAAACTAATGAGAAATGTTCATTTAGCACCTCTCCGATCTCCACAGGGTCCACATTCAACTTCCCACTTCAGTTTTTGACTGGCCCTATTCCTACCCTAATCATCCTTTTATTCCTCACATACCTATAGAAGGTTTTAGGATTCTCCTTTATTCTATTTGCTAAAGGCTGCTCAGGCACTCTCTTAGCTCTTCCTCACTTTCTCTTTAAATACTTCCTCGCTGATCTGTAACTCTCCATCCCCATTCTAAACCATCTTGTCTCATCAACACATAAGCCTCTTTCTTCTGCTTTGCAAGAGATGGAATTTCTGCAGGAAACCACGGTTCCCTTACCTTATCACTTCCTCCATGCCTGACAGGGACATACCTGTCAAAGGACACGCAATATCTGTTCCTTAAACCAGCTCCACATTTCCATTGTGTTCATTCCCTGTATTTTGCTACCCCATTCTATGCATCCTAAATCTTGCCTAATCGCATTGTAATTGCCCTTGCCCCATCGATAACTCTTGACCTGTGGCAGGTACCGCTCCCTTTCCATCGTTAAATTTAATGCAACTGAATTATGGCCACTCTCTCCAAAGTGCTCGCCTCCAACTAAATCAAATCCAAGTCTATAATTCCCCATCTTTTGTCTACCCCCTTTTTCAAACAGTGGCATCATATTTACTGTTTTCCAATCTGCTGGAACTCCACCAGAGTCTAGTGAATTTTGGAAAATTATCACAAGTGTTTTTGTTATTTCTCCCACCATCTCTTTTAGCATCCTGGGATGCATTCCATCAGGGCCAGGAGACTTGTTTACCTGAGGTCCGTTAGCTTGCCCAACACTATCTCTTTCCTGATAATGATTGTTCCCAGGTCCTCACCTACCTTCATCTCTTTGTCAATCACTGGGGAAAAGGTGCCAGGAAAACCATGAGGACAGAAGTTGGACAAGTGCCCCTGGACCACATGGCCTGCCACCCAGGGTCTTCAATGCAGAGGCTGCAGGAATAGCAGATGGAATGATTTTGTATTTTGACAAACTTTCCCAGGGTTTGGAAAGGTTCCAGCAGTTTGGCACATCGTTATTATAACACCTTTGTTCAAGGAAGAAGGGAGAATGAAAGCAGAAAACCGGAGGCCAGTGAAGCTGAAGTTTCTCAAACATGATGCAAAAACAAGAGCAACTCTTAATCCACAAGTTGCCCACTGATTTCATTTAAATCAAAATTCCTGATGTCATTTAGTCAGAACAGAAGGATTTCAAACCCTGAAAGAACTGTGGATTCTGGAAATCAGAACCAAAAATAGAAATTGCTGGAAAAATTCAGCAGGTCTGGTAACGTCTGTGGAGAGAAAATAGAATTAACGTTTTGGGTCCACTGACCCTTCTTCAGAACTGATGCTACCAGATCCTGCTGCGCTTTTCCAGAGATTTCTGCTTTTCTATGAGATTTCAAACTCTCCTCTCCCCACTCCCAATCCTCATCCCTCACAGCTTCCCTTGCTATCCATTATGCGTTTGAATTTATGTGTTACCTCAGTGGCAACATCAGGGCTTTGTTCATAGTTTCGCTGATAGTCTGAGGAAGAATTGTGAGGAGAAACTGAGGTCTGCAGATGCTGGAGATCAGAGCTGAAAATGTGTCGCTGAAAAAGCGCAGCAGGTCAGGCAGCATCCAAGGAGCAGAAGAATCGATGTTTCGGGCATGAGCCCTTCTTCAGGAATGAGGAAAGTGTTCCAAGCAGGCTAAGATAAAAGGTATGGAGGAGGGACTTGGGGGAGGGTCGTCGAAAATGCGATGGGTGGAAAGAGGTCAAGGTGAGGGTGATAGGTCAGACTGGGGTGGGGGCGGAGCGGTCAGGAAGAAGATTGCAGGTTAGGAAGGCGGTGCTGAGTTCAATGGATTTGACTGAGACAAGGTGGGGGAGGGGAAATGCGGAAACTGGTGAAATCCGAGTTCATCCCTTGTGGTTGGAGGGTTCCTAGGCGGAAGATGAGGCGGTCTTCCTCCAACCGTCGTGTTGTTATGGTCTGGCGATGGAGGAGTCCAAAGACCTGCATATCCTTGGTGGAGTGGGAGGGGGAACTTGAAGTGTTGAGTCACAGGGTGGTTGGGTTGGTTGGTCCGGGTTTCCCAGAGGTGTTCTCTGAAACGCTCCGCAAGTAGGCGACCTGTCTCCCCAATATCGAGGAGGCCACATTGGGTGCAGAGGATGCAATAGATGATGTGTATGGAGGTGCAGGTGAATTTGTGGCGGATATGGAAGTTTCCTTTGGGCCCTTGGAGGGAGGTGAGGGGGGAGGTGTGGGTGCAAGTCTTGTACCTCCTGCAGTTGCAGGGGAAGGTGCTGGGAGTGGAGGTTGGGTTGGTGGGGGGTGTGGATCTGACGAGGGAGTGGTCTTTACGGAATGCTGATAGGGGAGGGGAGGGAAATATATCCTTGGTGGTGGGGTCCGTTTGGAGGTGGCGGAAATGACGGCAGATGATACGCTGTACATGGAGATTGGTGGGGTGGTAGGTGAGGACCAGTGGGGTTCTGTCCTGGTGGCGGTTGGAGGAGCGGGGCTCAAGGGCGGAGGAGCGGGAAGTGGAAGAGATGCGGTGGAGGGCCTCGTCGACCACGTCGGGGGGGAAATTGCGGTCCTTGAAGAAGGAGGCCATCTGGGTTGTACGTTTTTGGAACTGGTCCTCCTGGGAGCAGATGCAGCAGAGACGAAGCTATTGGGAATATGGGATGGCGTTTTTTACAGGGGGCAGGGTGGGAGGAGGTGTAGTCCAGGTAGCTGTGGGAGTCGGTCGGTTTGTAGTAGATGTCCGTGTTGATTAGGTCGCCTGAGATAGAAATAGAAAGGTCGAGGAAGGGGAGGGAGGAATCTGAGGCTGTCCATGTGAATTTGAGGTCGGGGTGGAAGGCGTTGGTGAAGTGGATGAACTGTTCAACCTCCTCGTGGGAGCACGAGGCGGCGCCGATACAGTCATCGATGTAGCGGAGGAAAAGGTGGGGGGTGGGGCCAGTGTAGTTGCGGAAGATGGACTGTTCCACATATCCTACGAAGAGGCAGGCGTAGCTGGGGCCCATGCGGGCGAGGAAGAATTGTGTCAAGTTCACAAGTATTTTCCGTGGACCTTCACCGCCACCTGGTGGCTATGATTGGGGATCCACATGTTATTTCCCCTTGTATTACCGGGTGCAGACACCTGGTGGTGCTATTCCCTGCTTTTTCATTAACCCTCAAACAGTTTGTTGGGGAGAAAATGGTTGAGACTGACTCATTCTGAAGAGTTATAATGGACTCAAAATATTCGTTCTGCTTCTGTCTCCACAGATGTTATCTGACCTGCTAAGGATTTGTAGTCTTTTTTATGATTTTATTTCCAATGTCTAGCATCCGCAGGAGTTATTCACTTTGATGGTCCCTGAATTATATTTGTTCGCAGTATCCTTTGCCGCCACATAGTCGCGGTCCGGCACCACGTATATTATCGCTGTTCAGCAATCCCCACGCCACCTGTTCCCTGCAGTACTGCTCACCGCTGGAGGGTAGCAATGTTGCGCCGAATATTTTTAAAATGAAATAAAAGTGTTGAACTGGAAACAGGAATCGTGCAACTATCCCGGAGAAGTGGGGGCCTTGTGGACTATCAGAAGTGTCCCTGTCCCTGGGTCAAGTCGCATGTGTAGAAACGATGGCCAAGGACGTTGCGCTGATATTTCACCAAAAAGGTTCAGGATCAACTTGCAGTTGAGATTCCAGGACGTGGAATTGGAGCTTCCACCATTACCACTCAGAGCTGCAGCCTGAAATGGAATTGTAAACCACATAATCACACATTTCTGAACAAGGGTCACTGGGTCCTAAACATTTATTATGATTTCTCTCCACAGATGCTGCCAGACCTGCTGAGATTCTCCAGCGATTTCTGTTTTTGTTTCAGATTTCCTGCATCCACAGTTCTTGAGGTTTTTAATCAGTCAGTTGGCTGGGCTAAAACTACACACAATGGGAAAGACCATTACTTAACTCTGCCCATGTTGAATTAATAAACCTCTATAAGGTTTATAAACCTTTATAAACCTCAACTTCCTATGTTCCAGTATAAAATGGCCCAGCCTATTCAATCTATTTTATAACTCTATGTCTCCATTGCAGACAACGTCATGGTCAATCTTTTTGGAACCCTTTCTAATCCAATAATATCCTTCCTACAGCAGGGCGAACAGAACTGTACACAGTACTCCAGAAGAGGCCTTACCAATGTCATATTCAAATTCAACCTGATGTCCCAACTCCGATACTCAAAAGTCTGAGCAATGAGGGCAAGTGGGTCCTGTACTGGTGACGTTTTGGGATCTGGCAATTTCAGCTGAACAGCTAAAAGTGATGCTTTTTAGAAGATCGAATTGGTGCATAGATTTTGTTGTTGTTATTCATTCAGGAGATATTTGTATTACCAGCTTGAAAAGCATTTATGACCAAACCTTACCAAGCCAGGAGCTTCCTTCTTGAACCTTTGTCGTCCATCTAGATTTATAGCTTTTTGACACAGTGACAGGGAAGGAACAGCCATATATTTGTAATTTCCCGATGGTATATAGGATGGAGAAGAACTTACAGGTGGTAATGTTCCCATGTACCTGCTGCCCTTGCCCAACGAGGTGGTTGAAATTGTACATGTGGAAGGTGGTGTACAAGGAGCCTTCATGAAGTTCTGCAATGCATCTTTTAAATGGCCCATATATCTGTAACAGTCTGTCTCTGGTGGAGGGAGTTAATATTCGAGCTGATGGAAGGGGTGCCATTACAGCAACTTGGTTTCTCCTGAATTGTGTTGATCACCTTGAGTTTTATTAGTGTTGAATTCATTCAGGCAAGTGAAGAGTCTGCTATCACATTCCTGGTTTATGACTTGGAGATGAAGGACAGGCACTGGAGAGTCAGGAGGTGAGTTACTGGCAGGAAAATTTCCAGCCTCTGACTTACTTTTGAAGCTGCAGTATGTGTATGGTTGGTCACTTCAGTTTCTGGTCAATGATAACCTTCAGGTTATATACTGAGAGTAGGGTTTGCACCAATGCTAATGAATGGAATATCTATTGAATGTCGAGGGTGATGGCTGCATTCTCACTTGTTGGAGATGTTCATTGTATGGCGTGTGTGACATGAATGCTACTTGACACTTGTCAGAACAATCCTGCATGTTTTCCAGGTCTTGTTGCATTTATACAGGATATGTTTGCCTATTTTGGGAGACACAAATGTGCTAAAAACCATATAACCATCACTGAACATTCAGTCACGTCCCCTCCTCCAAACTCCACCTTGGATGGAGGGGAGTTGATTCATTAAGCAGTTGTAGATAGTTGTGCCAAGGCGCTCCCTCACGAATTGCAGGGCTGCTCTTGTGGTGGTGTGGCAGTGTCCCTATCACTAGATCAAGAGACCAAGGTTCTACTTCCATCTGCCCCACAGGGATGGAATAACATTTCTGAACAGGTGGATTGGAAAAATATATGAATGAAACAAAGTAACCTGACTAACTGCGTGTGAGAACGACAGAAATGTCCTCGAGCTGAAATGATTGGCTTCCAATAATCATAACCATCACCCCTTGTGTGCAGTATGACTCAAACCAGTGAAGTGTTTTCCCAAATTCCCATTGACTGGCTTTTCTAGGTCTCTGTTATGTTGTACCATGTCAAATGCTATACTGATGTCAAGAACTATCAGAACCATTAAATCCAGATTTATTTCTTTCATTGCTTAATTATCCTGTCTTTGAAGTTTGCATACATAAGAATCCAAATTGTAAAATATAAATTTGGACAAGGAGACTTACCTGTGTTCTACCAGGTTTAATGGCCTCCATCATTTCTCTCCAAACTGGAAATGGTAAAAGGATCTTCAGTTTTTCAGTCGACAGGACACCCTCCTTTAGTGACAGCAGCTTAAAAGTTTCATTGCTTACCCTGTAAACAATAAAGAGCTGATCATAAATTGCACCAGAAAGATTTTCCTGAGTAATTTCACCAATTTGCACTGAAACGGCTTGTTCTACCTTCTCTTCCAAGATGTTTCCTCCTGGAATAAACAGGGGGTGAATATGATTGACAGAGAATGACTGTCTCTATCCAGAAAGCAGCAGTTACAAATCACATTATAGGAGTTTGCTAATTCAGATTGCAGCATAATAACATCAAAACTAAAAGCAAGAGAAGGCAATTGAGCCCCTTGAGCCTGCTCCACCATTCAATAAGGTCGTGGCTGATTTCAACAATTCCACTTTCCTCTCGCTTTCCATAATCCTTCAACCTATTACCAATTTAAAATCTGTCTATCCCCTCTTTAAATTCATTGTCCTGGCATCACTGCACGATGAGGTAGAGAGTTCCGCAAATTCAGCATTCTTTGGGAAAAGTATTTTCTCCTCATCTGTTTTAGACCTGCTACTCCGAACCCAAAAGTGATGACCTTCCATTCTAAACTAAAAGATGAAACATCCCCTCATCATCTACTTTGTCAATCCCCTTTAGCATCTTGTAGACCTCAATTACATCTCCTCTTATTTTCCTAAACTCTTGAGAGTATAGGCGGAAACTGCTCAATCTCTCTTCATGAAAGAAACCCCTCAGCTCTGGAGTTCATCTAATGAATCTGCTCTGAACGATTGGCAATGCAACTATATCCCTTCTCAAGTAAGGGAAACAAAGTTGCACGCAATACTCCAGACACAGTCTCACTAATGCCTTGTGCAGTTACAGCAACACTCCCCTACTTTCTATTCCTTCAGGTATAAATGCCAGAACTCAATTTGCTTCGTCGTACTGGATTCTGCAATTCTGCTGATTTGGAATTGAAAACAGATGTTGCATAAAATATACTGAGACAGCAGAAAAATATTTTCAAAGTTACATGAATTTCAAGGGATTTCAGAAAACATTACGTTACTTCACTCAAGAAATCAGAAGATCTGATGCAGGTGTTTGAAATTATGAATGGGCTCAATCCGATCGATTCGGTGAAGAGTTTCCCCTTCTGAGAAGGCTGAACATTTGGATCTGTGAACATTTGGTGACAAATAAATGAAATGGGGACTTCAGGTGAAGGGGGTTTATTGAGGCAGTGATGAGAACGTGGATAAAGCAGTACTTTCTGTGTCCCTGCGATTCTACACAATTCACACAGATCAATTTCTTGTCAGTTTCACAAAACACCTTCAGTTCTACCTGACCTTCCTCACAGTGATATTTCCTTTTATTTCCTTAAGGATTCTGATTTAATTTTCGAGCTTCCTTGGCTAGATTCACTATGGCATGATTTAACCTCAAGTTTACATCCAGAAACCCCTGTTACATTCTGGGCAGGAGTTCATCTGCTGCTTTTCCCAACTCTGGGTGATACAGGAGCCGCAGAAATTGTGTCAATATTCCAGTATAACCAAATTGGTGAAGAAATCCAGTCAATGGGACAATTTAAATCCTCGGTCAAGCTCTCTCCCTGCTGTCTGAAATCCATGTGCACACTCAGCATTTCTGACTTTGTTTCAGAAAGGAACCGTGCCATTCTAATCTCACAATGTCCTCCAGGTGTTTAAGCTGCAGCAAAGTGGTTAATTTCTAACTGCCTGCAGTGGTGGTGTACAAATCACTTGGAAAAACTACAATCCAATTGGAATACAGCAAATAGTTCGAAAATAGCTTCATGTTAATTTTCTCATGGGGAATTGGGAATGCCAATAACAGGAGGTCTGGCCGGTGATAACTGAACCCTGTAATGGATTAAAAATGGCTATGCCATGTGTCCAAAGAACTCCCTGCTCTTTCCTCACGTACCAGCAGAAATGAAATACATGCGCTGGAATCTCGATGACAATCTGATCTTGAAGGTTTCTCACAGGAAATATTTCCTAAACCACGCCACATTCTGGGGCATCTCTAAGCTAACATCTGGCTGCTGGAGCTCTTCCAGCTAAAATCGCTGGTATGTGTAGGACTCGGCGATATTGTTTTCTATATCTGTAACTCCGCTTCACCATTAATTCCCAAAACGTTATATCTACAACATCATAATCCGTGTGTATTCATGGCCATGCTCCAGGTTTCTATGGTAGTCCTGCTACCTATCATGCATAGGAATGTGGAATCCCTTCTATCATTTGTTCTGTGAGATACAGGGCACTTGCGCGAATCAACCCGGACACCACTTGGTCACATTCGCAGTGGGAGGCTTCGGCATCTCTCCACCCACCTCTTCTCTCCGTCTGTGTGCGTTTATCTCTCTCTCTCTCCCCCCCCCCAGCCCCGTCTGTGCGTGCTCATCTCTCTCTCCGTCTGTGTGTGTTTAGCTCTCTCTCTATCTCTCCCCATCTGTGTGTGTTTATCTCTCTCTCTCTCCCCGTCTCTGTGTGTGCTTATCTCTCTCTCTCTCTCCCGTCTCTGTGTGTGCTTATCTCTCTCTCTCTCTCTCCGTCTGTGTGTGTTTATCTCTCTCTCTCCCCATCTGTGTGTGTTTATCTCACTCTCTCTCTGACCACACCCCCGTCCCTTCTCTCTCGGCGTGTGTGTCTGTCTGTCTGTGCCTGTGTGTGTATATACACCCACAGAACCTGCACAATGGGCAGCTTCCGGGGCCAGAGAAAGGAGGATGGTTCACATCCCGGGGCAAGGCTGTAATAAACAAGAACTTTCACTCTCGGGGAAAACAGTGTAGCCTCTGGTCTCTGATGGGGAAGGAAACCCAGGGAGAGGGGCAGGGTATATTGGCTTCTTGAATCAAATGCATAGGGTCCTGCAGCACGGAGACAGGCCCTTCCACCCAAACTGGTCTCAGAGTCACAGAGATGTGCAGCACGGACAACAGGCCCTTCGGTCCAACTCATCCATGCCAACCAGATATCCCAACCTAATCAACTCCCATTTGCCAGCACTTGGCCCATATCTCTCTGAACCCTTCCTTTTTTATACACCCATCGCCAGAAGCCTTTAGAACATATAGAACAGCACAGTAGAGACCCTTCGCCCTCAATGTTACGCGACCCATGAAACCAATCTGAAGCCGATCCAACCAACACTATTCCATTTTCATCCATATGACTATCCAATATCGATTTCAAATGCTGTATTTGTACCAACCTCCACCACTTCCTCTGGCAGCTCATTCCATTCACGCACTGCCCTCTGCATGAAGAGGTTGCTCCTTAAATCCCTTTTATATCTTTCCCCTTACACCCTGACCACTGTCCTCTAGTTCTGGACTCCTATACCTTGTCTATTTATCTTATCCATGCCCCTCATGATTTTATAACCTCTATAAGTTCACGCCTCAGCCTCCGATGCTCCAGGGAAAACAGCCCCAGCCTATTCATTCTTTCCCTGTAGCTCAAATCCTCCAACCCTGGCAACATCCTTGCAAATATTTTCTCAACTCTTTCAAGTTTCACAACATCATTCCGATAGGAAAGGATGCACAACTGTGTGCAATATTCCCTTGGTGGCCTGGCCAATGCCCTTTACAGACACAACATGATCTCCCAATACCTATACTTTATACTCTGACTAAATAAAGGAAAGCAGACCAAACACCTTCGTCACTATCTATCTACCTCCGACTCTACTTTCAAGGAACTAAAAACCTACACCCTAAGGTCTCTTTGTTCCCCAACACTTCCCAGGATCTTACCATTAGCTAATGTACCTGGACGGCACAGTGGCTCAGTGGTTCGCAGTACTGCTTTGCAGTACCAGGGACCCGGGTTCAATTCCAGCCCCGGGCAGACGATCTGCGTGGAGTTTGCACTTTCCCCCGTGACTGTGTGGATTTCCGTCGGATTCTCTGGTTTGCTCCCACAGTCCAAAGCTGTGCAATTCATGTGAATTCGCCCCGATAAAAGCCCATAGTGATAGGTGCATGAGTAGGGAATGGATCTGGATTGGCTACTCCTCTTTGGAGGGTCAATGTGGACCTGTTGGGCCGAAGGGCCTTTTTCCACACTGTGGGGAATCTAATCAAATCATTAAGCGTATAAGTCCGACTCTGATTTGCTTTTCCAAAATGCAGCATCTCACATTTTCCGAAATTAAACTCCATCTGCAACTCTCCATCTGCAACTCCCCATCCCATTGGTCCATCTGTACAAGATCCTGTTGTACTCTGAAGTAATTTTCTTCACTGTCCACTAAACCTCCAATTTTGTTGTCACCTGCAAACTTACTAACTGTACTTCCTCTCATCCAAATCATTCACATAAATGACAAAACGTAGTGGACCCAGTACCAATCCTTGTGGCACTCCAACGGTCACAGTACTCCAGTCTGAAAAGGAAACTCTACCAGCACCCTCTGTCTTCCACCTTTGAGCAAGTTCTGAATCCAAATGGTTGGGTCTCCCTGTATTCCATGAGATCGAACCTTGCTAACAGGGTGAAACTTGTCGAACACCTGGCATGGGGAAACTTGTCGAACACCTTACGGAAATCCCTATAGATTACATCCTTGGCTCTGCCCTCATCAATCCTCTTGGTTACTTCTTCAAAAAACTCATGATTTATGAAGCATGATTGTCCATGTACAATGCCATTCTGACTATCTCTAATCAGTTCTTGCCTTTCCAAATACGTGTAAATCCTATCCCTCAGGATTCCCTCCAACAACTTGCCCCCCACTGATGACAGGCTCACCGGTCTATAGTTCCCTGGTTTTCGTTACCATCTTTCTTAAATCGTTGTACCACATTAGCCAACCTCCAGTCTTCTGGAACCTCACCTATAACTCTTGTTGACACACATATCACAGCACGTGGCCCAGCAATCACTTCCCTAGCTTCCCACAGAGTTATAGGGTATACCTGATCAGGTCCTGGGGATTTATACATTTTTATGCATTTCAAGCCATGCAGCACCATCTCCTTGTAATATGGACATTTTTCAACATGTCACCATCTATTTATCCACATTCTATATCTTACAAATCCTTCTCCACAGTAAATACAGATGCAAAATACTCGCTTAGTACCTCACTCATCTCCTGAGGTATCACACATAGACTGCCTTGCTGATCTTTGAGGGGCCCTCTTCTCTCCCTAGTTACCCTTTTGTCCTTAACATACTTTTGGATTCTCCTTAACCCTATTTGCCAAAGCTATCTCATGTCCCCTTTTATGCCCTCCTGATTTCCCTCTTAGTGTACTCTTACTTCCTTTATACTCTTCTAAGTTATCGCTCAATCTCTCCTGCCTATACCTGAGAAATACTTTCCACATTTTCTCAAACAAAACCTCAATTTCTCTAGTCATCCAGCATTCCCAACACCGACCATTCTTATGTTTTATTCTGACAAGAAGATATTGCCCCTGGACCCTGGTTATCTCTTTTATTTTAAATGCACACAAACCCCATTTCCCTGCATTTGGCCCATCTCCTTGTTATTCATGCATGACGGACAAAGTGAGGACTGCAGATGTTGGAGATCAGAGTCGAGACTGTGGTCCTGGAAAAGCACAGCAGGTCAGGCAGCATCCAAGGAGCAGGAGAATTGATGCTTCGGGCATAGGCCCTTCCTGATGAAGGTTTTATGTCCAAAACACCAATTCTCCTGCTCCTCAGATGCTGTCTGACATGTTGTGCTGATCCATGTATTTGTCCAAATGCCCTTTAAATGTTGTAATTGTACCAGCATCAACCACTTCCACTGGCAGCACATTCTATATGTGTACCACACTCTGTATAAAAAAGTTGTCCCTCAGGTTTCAATTTATTTTTCCCCTCGAACCTTAACCTCATGCCCTCCAAGCCCCGATTCCCCAACCTGGATAAACACTGAGTGCATTCACCCAATCCATCCCCCTCATGATCTCATACACGTTTACGAGATACCCCACCCGGTCTCCTACACTGTACAGAAAATGGCCGAGCTTCTCCAACCTCTTCCGATAACTCAGTCCCTTGAGTCCTGGCAGCATTCTTGTAAATTTCTTCTGCATTCTTTCCACTTTAATTACATCCTTCCTATAGCAGCGTGACCAAAAACGAATATATTACTGTCAGTGCAGCCTCACCAACCTCCGGTACAAATGTAACATAGGGTCACAGAGATGGACAGCATGGAAACAGACCCTTCAGCCCAAATCGTCCATGCCGACGAGACATCCCAACTCAATCGAGTCCCACCTGCCAGCGCCCGACACATATCCTACCAAACCCTTTCTATTCATATAACCATCCACATCACTATTAAATGTTGCAATTGTATCAGCCTCCACCACTTTCTCTAGCAGCTCATTCCAAACGCGTACCACCTTCTGTGTGAAAACATTGCTGCTTAGGTCTCTTTTATATCTTTCCCCTCTCACCCTAAAACTATGCTCTCTAGTTCTGGACTCCCCCATCACAGGCAAAAGACTTTGTTTATTTACACTATCCATCCCCCTCATGATGTTGTAAACCTCTAAAAGGTAACCCCTCAGCCTCTGATGCTCCAGGGAAAACAGCCCCAGCCTGTTCAGCCTCTCCTTATAGGTCAAATCCTCTAACCCTGGCAACATCCTTGTGAATCTGTTCTGAACCCTTTCAGGTTTCACAACATCTTTCCGATAGGAAGGAGAACAGAATTGCATACAATATTCCAACCGTGGCCAAACCAATGTCGTGTACAACCACAACATGACCTCCCAACTCCTGTACTCAATACTCTGACCAATGATCTGACCGATGAAGGCCAATGAACCAAAGCCCTTCTTCACAGCCTGTCTACCTCTAACTCCACTTTCAGAGAGATGTGCACCTAAACTCAAAGGTTCATCTGTTCCTCCACATTCCTTAAGGCCATACCATTCACTCGAAACTCCTACTTTGATTTGACTTTATAAACTGCAACACTCACACATCTCTCGATTAAACTCCATTTGACATTTCTCAGCCCATTTCCCAACTGATCAAGATCCTGCTGCAATATCTGATCACATCAGAACATAATATCATAAGAACTAAGATCAGAAGTAGGCCATCTGACCCTTCCAGCCTGCTCCACCATTCAATAACATCATGCCTGATCTTTCCATGGCCTCAGCTCCACTTACCCACCCACTCACCACAACGATAATTCCTTTACTGTTCAAAAGATTGTCTATTTTTGTTTTTAAAACACCGACTGAGGAAGCCTCAACTACTTCATTGGGCAGGGAATTCCATAGATTCACATCCCTCTGGCTGAAGACGTTTCTCCTCGATTCAGTCCTAAATCTGCTCCCACTAATTTTGTGGTTCCTCCCTCTTGTCCTAGTTTCATCCACCAGTGAAAATATCCTCTCTGCTTCTATCTTATCTATTCCCTTGATAATTTTACATGTTTTTATAAGATCCCCCTTCATTCTTCAACATTCCAATGACTATAATCACACTCTACTTGGTCTCTCTTAATAAGCCAACCCCCTCATCTCCGGAATCAATCTAGTGAACCTCCTCTGCACCCCCTCTCACACCAATACATCCTTTCCCAAGATAAGAGACCAAAACTGCTCACAGTGCTCCAGGTGCAGCCTCACCAACACCCTATACAGCTGCAACATAACCTTCCCACTTTGAAACTTAATCCCTTTAGCAATCAAGGAAAAAGTTCCATTTGACTTCTTCATTACTTGCTGCACCTGCAGACCAACCTTCTGTGATTCGTGCACAAGGACACCCAGGTCCCTCTACACAGCAGCATGCTGCAATGTCTTGCCATTAAAGTAACAGTCATTTTTACCAGCATTCCTACCAAAGTGGATGACTTATTCATTCCATCTGACAAGCCGTTGACCTCTCATTTAAAGTAGCTATGTTCCTTTGCAAAGTTTTACAATCCTCTGCATGCATTACCCTACTGCTCATCTTAGTGTCATCCACTAACTTTAGCACACTACACATAGTCCCTAACTCCAAATCAGTGATGTAAATTGTGAATAATTTCAGTCCCATTACTGATCCCCGAGGTACACCACTAGTCACTGATTGCCAACCAGAAAAGCTCTCATTTATCCCCAATCTTTGCTTCCTGTTCATTGACTAATCTTCTCTCCGTATTAATACTTTACCCATAATACCATGCATCTTTATTTTATGCAGCAGCCTTTTATTTGGCACCTTGTTAAAAACCTTTTGGAAATAGAGGTACACCACATCTACTGTGTTCCCATTGTCTACCGTACTGGTAATGTCTTAATAGAATTTCGTTAGATTAGTAAAGCATGACATGCCCTTCATGAACCCATTTTGCATCTGTCCAATGGGACAATTTCTATTCAGATGCCTTGCTGTTTCTTCCTTGGTAATTTGCTCAAGCATTTACCCCACTACTGAGTTAAGTTAACTCATCCATAATTCCCTATCTTTTGTTTACCTCCATTCTTAAACGGTGACATCACGTTTGCTGTATTCAATCTGCTGGAACTGCCCCAGATTCCAGTGGAGTTTGGAAAATTACCTCAAGTGCATCGGTTATTTCTCCCACCTTCTCTCGCTAAGTACCCCAGGATGGATTCCATCATGGCCAGGAGAATTGTCTATCCAGATCTTCATTAGCTTGCCCAACACTAGCTCTTTGTGATAATGATTGTTTCCTCGCCTATCTTCATCTCTTTGTCATGTACTGGCATGTTATTTGTGTCTTCCACTGTGAATACTGACACAAACTACCAGTTCAATGCCTCGACTATTTCCTCCGATCCCATTACTAAATGCCCCTTCTCGTCCTCTAAAGGACTTGAGCCTGTCTTTTTCGTTTTACATATTTATAAATACTTTTCCGATCTGTCTTTATATTCTGTGCTAATTTTTCTCACGTTCTATCTGACTTTTCTTTATAGTTCATTTTGTGGCTTTCTGTCGAGCTTTAAAGCGTTCCCAGTCTTCCAGTATCCTGCTGATCTCGGCCACTTTGTATGCCTTGTCTTTCATTTTGATTGTTTCCCTTATTTCTAAGACACTCATGGCAGATAACCCCTTTACCGACAGTCCTCCATTTTCATTGGGAGATACTTTTGCTGAGCACTTTGAAAATTTGTTTTGAAAATCCTCCACTGTTCATTAACTATCCCACCATAAAGTCTTTGCTTCCAGTCTAATTTAGCCAACTCCACCCTCATCCTATTGCAGTCTCCTTTGTTTAAACACTGGACCCTGGTATTGGCTTTTATCTTTGCACTTTCCAGCTGTATTTGAAATTCCACCACACTGTAATCGCTCCTTCCAGGAGGATCCCGAACTATGACATCCATTAATTATAGTCACAGAGATGTACAGCATAAAAACAGACCCTTTGGTTCATGCCGACCAGATATCCTAACCTAACCTAATTCCATTTGCTAGCACTTGTCCCATTTCCCTCTCAACCTTTCCTATTTATATACCCATCGAGATGCCTTTTTAATTTTGGAATTGTACCTGCCTCCACCACTTCCACAGGAAGTTTGATCCATACATGTTCTGTCCTCTGTGTTTACCCCGAGGTCCTTTTTAAAATATGTCAGCTATCTTCCTTATCTATGCCTCTCAAATCTTTCACCCACATTGTTAATGAATAATGTGAACAGTTGTGATCCCGACACTGACCCCTGTAGGACTCCACTAGTCACTCAGTGTCATCCTGAATAAGACCCCATTCATCCCCACCCTCTGCCACCTTCCTGACAGCCAATCCTCTATCCATGGCAGTACCTTGCCCCTAACACCATGGGCTCTTATCCGATTTAGCAGCCACCTACATGGCACCCTGTCAAATATCTTCTGGAAATTCAAATAGATCACACCGACTGGCTCCCCTTTGTTTCACTTGCTTGTTCCCTCCTCAAAGTATTAAAACAGACTTATCAGGCATTACCCCCCCACCAACTCATCCCCCCGACCCCATTCCCCACCTCGATGAAGCCATGCTGACTCAGTCTGATTTTACCATGCACTCCACAATCTCAACCAAAAAATACACTAAAATCTTAACAACGACTGAGATCAGGCTAACTGGGCTATAGTTTCCTGGCTTCGGCCTCCTTCCCTTCTTCAACAGTGATGTTACATGAGACATTTTCCAGATCCTTGGGACTCTTCCTGATCTCAGTGATTCGTGAAAGATCACCACAAATGGCTTCACAATCTCCTCAGTTAGCCCCTGGTGTAGTCTGTGTGGTCTGAGTGATTTATCCACCTTCAGAACTTTCTGCTTCCCAGCATCTTCTCCTTAGTGATGGCCACATTCTCCTTAGTGATGCTGTTGGTATCTTCCACTATGAAAACTGATGCAAAGCATATGTTCAGATCCTGCTCTGTTTCTTTGTTCCCCATGAAAACTTCTCCATTCTTATTTTACAGCGATCCAATGTCCATTCTTGACTGTCCTTACTTTGTATATATTGACAAAAAGCTCTTTCCAATCTCCTTTATGTAACAACTCAGCTGACTCTCAGATTTCCTCTTCTTCCCCCTTATTGCTGTTTTAGTTGTCCTCTGCTGGTTTTCAAAGCCTTCCCAATCCTGTGGCGTCCCAATAATCTTCACTTTCTGTTTGTGTTACTTATAAATATAGACATGTTCACTTGGATAAAATCAACAAAGAACGTAAAGGTGTGCATTTTCATAGATATATTTGTACAAATGTAGACATGTTCACGGGCAGCAGACACACACAGGCACTCATGCACACACTCTCTTTCACACACACACAAAATGTGACACAAGCACACACAAATACACACGCACACACATGAAAGTAGATTGGGTGGTAGAGAAGGTGTATGACACCTTGCCTTTATTGGTCAGAGAATTGATTTCAAGAGTCAGGACGTCTTGTTGCAGTTTTATCAGACTTCAGTAAGGCCACACGTAGAGTATTGTGTTCAATTCTGTGCACCACATAACGGGAAGGATATGGAGGTTTTGGAGAGAATGCAGAAGAGGTTTATCAGGATGCTGCCTGGATTCGAGAGTATGAGGATTAAGAAGAGAATATAAAAAAAATCGTGTTGTATTCTCTGGAGTGGTGGAGGCTGAGGGGAGACTTGACAGGAGTTTATAATATTATGAGCTGCATATGTAGGATTGATGGTCAGAATCTTTATCCCCGATTTGAAATGTCTAATACTAGGGGTCATGCATTTAATGTTCGAGGGGGAAGGTTAATAGGAATGTGAGGGGCCGGTTTTTTACAAAGAGAGAGAAAGGACTGTGGAACGCACTGCCAAGGGGTGGAAGCAGATAAGGTCATTTAAGGGGCTTTTAGATAAGCACGAGAGTATGCAAGCAATAGAGGGATATTGACCAATGGCAGGCAGAAGGGATTAGTTTTATTTGGTGTCACATTGGACAACTTGGTGGGCCAAAGGACCCGTTCTTGTGCTGTATAGTTTCATGTTCTATACACAACCTGTCACACAAACTCACACTCACTCACACACAGACACACAAAATGCACTTAAACGCAAAGACACAAAGACTTCATCCGGAGGCTCATTGAAGGTGTTACCTAGTATGGTGACGAAACAGCTGAAAATGAATCTTCCAGCACAACGAGCAAACCTACATCCTGAACAAATACTTTCTCACTTGCACATACACAGAGAGAAACAAGCACACCCACACACACACTCAAACAACGCACTCACACCCACCCACACACACACAAACATGCACACACACAAACAACGCACTCACAAAAGCACAAACACATACACTCACAAGCACACATACGCTCACACACATATGCGCACGCACAACCACACACGCACACTGACATGCACACACTCAAACAACACACTCACAAAAGCACAAACACATGCTCTCACAGGCACACATTTGCTCACACACAGACGCACACACACAAACACAGACACACACACAGCAACACATACTCACACTTATGCACACACACATGCACACACCGACGTGAAAACCCACACAGACTGAGACACACACAGGCACAGACACACGCACACACACTTGCACATTTAGTATGAGATGTAACATTTTAAGTGGGCATAAGTGAGGACTGTTGATGCTGAAAACCAGAGTTTAGATTAGAGTGGTGCTGGTGTCCGAGGAGCAGGAAAATTGACATTTCGGGCAAATGCCCTTCATCGGGATGAAGGGTTTTTGCCCGAAACATCGATTTTCCTGCTCCTCGGATGCTGCCTGACCTGCTGCGTCATTTTACAGTGGGGAGCATCGAAGTGACATTGAACAACACTATTATGAATCATTGGCAGAAACTGTGGGACCTGGAGGTTTGAAAATGTTGGGATATTTTTCGAGAGTTTTTAGTGAAGCATATTTCTTCTGTTTCTTTATTTGGGATATAGGTATTGCTGATTTGGTCCAGCATTTATTACCACATCCCTAGTTAGCCTTGAGAAGGTGGGGGTGAGCTGCCTCCTTGAACCACTGCAGTCCATGTGCTGCGGGTAGACTCACAAGATCCTTAGGGAGGGAGTTCCAGGATTTTGACCCAGTGACACCGAAGGAACAGTGATATATTTCCAAGTCAGAAAGAGGTGTAGCTTGGATGGGATCTTCCAGGCAATGGTATTACCATTTAACATGCAGACACTGTTGATTTAATATTTATTTAAAAACTTACATTTTTGAGGATTGTGGAAAATATTTCATGTTTTGTGGAAACACCTCGAGTGGTTTCTTTAAATTTCACGGGCACTGCTTTTCTAAAACCCAAACTTCCATGAAATGACATGACTTGTGCTCACTGCTCGCTGTGCTGTACACCGTGCTGTGGCTGTTTGTACAGAAACTGGATGGAGAGAGTGCTTTGTGTCAGTAATTAGCTGAGGGGCATAAAACCTGTGAGGAAGGGCTCCCCATCTGATCACTCCCATGGTTGGTGAAAGAAACAACCCACTTGTTGAGTTCAGGATGAAACCTTTCCTTCTGAAAGAATGATCGATTGAACTTCTCGATTGTATTTCCCTGAACAAGCTGATAGATACCGGGGACAGCCCTGCGTGTGTGTGATTAGTGATGGCCACATGTGTCAGGAGACAGAGGTGATAGACTTTGAAAGATTTTTTGCTTCATCCTTTTGTCTTCAACAATGACCTATTGGCTGAAGTGTTATTGCTTTCAGAAATACAATCCCTGCAGAGAATATTCACTTTTCTCTTTTCATTCAGAGTGAGATTATGTTAGAGAGAAAAACAGCAAATTATTGGAAAAGCTCAGCATGTCTAGCAGCATCTGTGGACAGAAATCTGAGTTAACATTTCGAGTGCAGTGACCCTTCCTCAGAAGCACTAACTCTTTTTATTTCTCTCCACAGAAGCTGCCAGACCTTCTGAGCTTTTCCAGCAACACTGCTTTTGTTTCTGATTTACAGCACCTGCAGTTCTTCTCATTTTGATGTTGGTGTGTTTTGCGATTGTTTAGAGGATTGGCTATTTATACATGCACATTATTTGACTGTGCGTTAATCAATGATTGTATCTTCAATTAATATTTGGTTTTGATAATAAACTATGGTCAGTGCATTGCTATAGGAGCTGGGAGGTCATGTTGTGGGTGTATAGGACAATGGTGAGGCTACTGGAGGAATACTGTGCTCAGTTCTCGTCACCCTGCTGTAAGAAAGATGTTGTGAAACTTGAACGGGTTCAGAAAACATTTACAAGGATGTTACCATGTTTGGAGGCTTTGAGCTATATGGAGAGGCTGAATAGGCTGGGGGTATTTTCCATGGAGCGTCAGAGTGTGAGGGTTGATCTTATAGCGGATTATCAAATCAAGAGGGGCATGGATAGGGTAAAGAGCCAAAGTCTTTTTTTCCATGGTAGAGGAATCCAAAACTAGAGTGCTTAGGTTTAAGGTGAAGTGGGGATTTCTGATTAAAAAGGGGAGTTCTTGTTAAGTGGGGAGTCAGTGGGAGGAGATCTCTGATAGCTCTGAGGAATGACTTTATGTGAGACTGTGGGGAGTGGGACTGATTGGAAATGCTATACAAATAGCTAGCACAGATACGATGGACCGAACAAACTCCTTTCATTACTGCAGTGGTTCCAGTGCACAGCCAGACAGAACTAGCCAAATGGAGCCTTTCATACACGTCTTCTGTTACCGACCAGAGCAGACCCCTTCAGAATATATTGGGAAGTTAGCCTGGTTCCTGACTTTATCTGATTTAAAAGGTAACTGTGAAGTGTTCTGTTCCAGATATAACTCAATTGGTCAAACTGCCCGATGTGAAGCAAAACACAATTTATTCAAACGCTACCATTAAAATACAACAAAAGAAAGAAGAATGTGGAATAACAACTCTATTGGAAAACTTAACCGAACAATGTTAACTTTAAAAGTAAAATCCCCAAGGCCTCACAAGTTGTTAATCTTCTGATCGACTGTGTGCCGCCAGTCCCCCAATCTCTCTCGCACAGAAACCACAACATCACCCCACTACAGCCTTCCCACTGGGACAAATATCTTCATAACCAAACCGTTAAACTACGTCGATTCCCTTTCATTAAATATCACACAGGACTGAGAAATGACTCAGGACAAACCACAGGAGATGACTTTGCAAACATCAATTTTATTTCATCGCTGATCAGACAGAGCAAAGCAAAGGGAGCAGACCGGGAGCGGGGACAGCAGCAGGTTTCGGGACGGGCCGAAGGGTCTCATTCCGTGTTGCAGCAGCCGGCCCATCACTTTGCCAGAGTTTTGTGGAGCAGCTTCAGGATTTTAGCGAAAGACTGACCCCCACAGCTGGGGTTTTGAGGGAGTGGGAGCATAGTGAGGATTCTGGGGGGAGATTAAACCACCATTTCCCCCTCCCCCTGGGGCTGACGGCCTCACACCTCCTTGTCTGAGGTCAGACTGTCAAATCTTCTGGGACGTCACTGTCTTCTTACACTCAGATGGAGGGGTGACCGTGTCTGCACTGAGCAGCTTAACGGAGTTGATCTTTTGGTCAAACAGCCCCAGTTTCTCATACTCTCCCTCCGTGAATTCCTTGGAATCGCCGGTGTACCTCTTGCCAGTGTAAGCCATCCAGGGGTTCCCAACCACCTTCAGGGAGCGAGCAGTGTCATCGAAGAAGTACCTTCCAAGGTCTGGTTGGCTGCTGTGGAAGGTTTCCTTTCTGCTCGTGAAGTCCTCATCCGCGTATAGAGTGATCGCACTCATCGCTGCGGTGATCCAGTGGAGAGTCTGGGAGGGAGGGTAACAGTCTCTGTGTCTGAGAGGAGCAGCCTTTATATCTGTGTCTGATCCCTGACAGCTCAGCAACTGTGACCAGGAGGTGGGATCTCAGTGTCCTCCTCCTCCTGGAACAATTCCCATCTCTGCTTCTCAGAAACCAGCAGGGCCAGGAGGGGTGGTGGTGGGTTGTTGATCTTGGCCCTGCCTGACAGTGCACCATTGATACCAGTGCTCCCAATCTCAGGTCTGAGTCACTTCGGCATTATCATTTATGAGACTGGATTGATTAGAGACCATGATCTTATCACAGTCCAATGTTAACTCTCCCCTTTTGTCCTTTTCAAATTTCTCCCTATTCTCCTGGACCTTTCAACTTTTCCGCACTGACTCCCCTTTCTTTCTGAGTAGATGCGGTCAGCCATGGAGGATAAACTGATAACCTCATTTCTTTCTTTTTCTCCTTCTGTCTCTGTTTTGGGAAATCTACTATTTTTTTGAAGTGAATGCAATTAAACATACCGTTCGGGGAAATGGCTTCCGGGTTTTCTGTGGCCATTTCACCCATTTGTTGACAGGTTTGACAGAATCAGGGCAGTAATAGACATTCACGTGTGTTCAAGGTGGTCCCTTCTGAGAGTACACTTTATGAGAGACGTCTTTCGCCATTTTGTTGACAATTCCTATGCTCTTGTGTTCTAACACAAACACACACACACACACACACACACGATTTGGAGATGCCGGTGTTGGACTAGGGTGTACAAAGTTAAAAATCGCACAACACCAAGTTATAACCTGGTGATGTGCGATTTTTAACTTCACACACACACACATGCATACAAACAGACATGCACACACACATACATACAGACGACCTCACACACACTAGCACACAATCAGAAACACACAATTCTCGGGAGTAGATTAGGTTAGGATATCTAATGGGCATAGATGGGTTGGACTGAAGTGTCTGTTTCCGTGCTGTACATCTCTATGACTGAATTGTTGATGTTACCAGCTGATGTAGAAAATCTTACTGACTGACAAACACACACACGCTTCTGAGCAGACTCTAATCCCTTTTGTCTGGGGGATTTTCTCCCCTTTTCTCTGTCAGGATTCTAACTCATTCCCTCTGGGATGACTCTAACCCCGTTCCTCTTGGGGGACTCTTACCCATTCTCTCTGGATGGACTCTGACCCCTTTTCTCTGGTTCCTGTAGGCGGCTCAAAGCGCTTTCCTTTAATTCATAAATATTCAGACACTCTGGACCTACATTGACTACAAATTCAAATTTATTTTATCATCTCTCCTGATTGGTTTACCATTACTCCAACACAGGTCACAACCCTGTTTCGCCATCTCGGTACACCTCCACAAGTTGTTGAGCAAATGATTAAAAATGTATAAAATAAAATAAAAGAACTGCTGTTGTAAGGGATCTCATAACAGAATTTGAGTTTGGATAATTTTGCACAGAAATATATCAAATCGCTAGACTGAGCTAGAATGGAAGTTTAAGATTTAGGGTCATCTTAGAAAAAAACCAAAGTATTTTTTTTTAATCAAACAGATATGTTTGACTTCATTTCTAACTATTATAAAATGATTTACCTTGGGCCACAGATGTCTCCAGACGTCTGGGATTAGATTGGTGGTAATAATTAAATGGCAAAATTGGATGTGATTAAGCAATTAGGGACAGAGAGAAGTGTCAGAAGAAAAGCAAGTCAGAATAATGGGTTAAAATGCTGATTAAAGGTAACATCGTCGAAGAGTATGATGCTGGAAAAACACAGCCAGTGGGGAGTAGGAGAGTCAACGTTTCAGCATAAGCCCTTAATCAGAAATGAGGCTTGTGGGCTGGGATGGAGGGGGCGCAGAGTGACAAAAGGGAAGGGGTGGGGCCGGGAGCATAGGCAGCTGTGAAAGTAGTAGGTGGATGAAGGCGGAGGTGACAGTGATAGGTCAGAGAGGATGGAGGAGCAGATAGGTGGAAAGGAAGATGGACAGGTAGGACCATTCAAGAGGGCGGTGGCAAGTTGGAAGGTTGGGAATGGCATAAGGTGGGGGGAGGGAAATGGAGTCACTGGAAAAATCCACATTGATCCTGTGTGGTTGCAGCGTCCTAAGGTGGAAGATGAAGTGTTCTTCCATCAGGCATCAGGTGGTTAGGTTTTGGCGATAGAGGAGGCCCAGGACCTGCATATCATTGGTAGAGTGGGAGATGAGTTAATGCGTTCAGCCAGATGGCGATGGAGTTGGTTAGTGCAGGTGTCCCAGAAATGTTCCTGAAATGATCCGCAAGTTGGCGTTCTGTCTCCCCAGTGAAGAGGAGACCACATTGGATGCAACGTATGCAGTAGCTGGCCTATGTGGCAGTACAGACAAATTTTTGATGGATGTGGGAGGATCCTTTAGGGCCTTGGATGGAGATGAGGCGGGAGATGTGGGTGCAGGGTTTGCATTTCTTGCAATGACAGTGAATGTGCCAGGAGGGTAGGATGGGATTGGTGAGTGGCATGGGTCTGACAAGGGAGTCACAGAGAGGATGGTCTCTGCAAAATGCAAATAGGTGTGCGGAGGGAAATACATCCCGGGTGGTGAGGTCTGATTGCACGTGGTGGCAATGGTGGAGGATGATGCGATGTGTCCAAAAGTTGGTGGGATAGAATATGGGTCAGGGAGGTTTCCGTCCTTGTTGCTATTGGTGGGGTGCGGTTCAAGGGCGGAGATATAGGAAGTGGAGGAGATACGCTGGAAGGCACCGTCGTCCATGTAGGAGCTGAAATTGTGGTCTTTGAAGAATGAGGCCATCTGGGCTATTCTACAGTGGAATTGGTCCTCCTGGGAGCAAGTGTGGCAGAGATGGAGGAATTGGGAGTAAAGCATTGCATTTTTACAGCAAGCAGGGTGGGAGAAGGTGTAATCCAGGTAGCTATGGGAGTCCGTGGGTTTATAGTGGATGTCTGTGTTGAGTTGGTCATGTATTTTAGTGAAAAGGAAGTTTAAGTGAGAGTCCTAAACTGACAGCTTTCTCTCAGTGATTTTTTTTTCCATGTTTTTTCTGGTGAATGTGGTGATCGAGCCACTACCTGAGGCAGCGCGACTACAGATGGAGAGATCAGTCAAATTTCGAATATCTTTTGATTAGATCACGTGAGAGTCAAAAATGTGTCACGTGGTCTTGGAATGCTGATGTAAGTGTGCAGAAGTGAAGTAATAAATATGAGTGAATGCTTGGTTTAAAAATAAGATTACATTGAAGAATGGGCCTCAGACATGTACATTTACTTGACAAACAGGTTAGTGTGGCTTGGAAGAGCATGGTTTAAACAATAAGACACTGACACATAATCCATAGAGAAGTTGACTTAAAGCAGTGATAGTCAGCTGTATTGAAAGAAGTAAAACAAAACAAAAAAGAAATCATTTACAGATACATCAGGACTAAGAACTGGGGAATTTTGAGTCCATGTATGATGATAACGAGTCGCCTCTTTGCAGAATCACATCACTCTGGACTGGATCTTATCTGAGAACGTTGACACGTGTGCCCTCGAAGGTCGGGAATGTTGCACCTACATCCCTGATAACTCTGAAGAAACAAGACTGACAAGCACAAAGTCATGCAGCTCGTCACATAGTCTCACCACACCTTAATCCTTATCACCTTCAGTTAGATAATAAGACATTATAAACCACATTGAGACAGTAATGTACAGATAAAAACTGGTGTTGTTATGCAATTAGTTACCTTTTCTTAGATGTGTTTATCACAACGTGTTCCAGATAAACCAGGTAAGAACACCAGACGTAGGAACAGAGATAGGCCATCTGCTCCTTGGAGCCAACTCTGCCATTCACTAAGATCATGGCTGATCTTTTAGCTTCACTTATCCACCTCCTCACCATAACCTTTAATTCCTTTATAGTTCAAAAAATTATCTAGATTAACTTTAATAACACTCAACAAGGTAGCCTCAACTACTTCACTGGACAGGCAACTCCACAAATTCACAGCTCTCTGGGTGAAGACGTTCCTCCTCAATTCAGTCCTAAATCTGTTCCCCCTAATTTTGAGGCTATGCCCTCTAGTCTTATTATCTCCCACTGTTGGGAACATCCTCCCTGCTTCTATCTTATCTGTTCCCTTCATAATTTTAGGCCTTTTGATAAGATTCCCCCTCATTCTTCTCAATTCCACTGAATATAATCCCAGTCTACTCTGTCTCTCCTCTTAAGCAAAACCAGTCAATTCTGGAATCAAACTAGTGAACTTCCTCGACACCCTCTCCAGTGCCAGTACATCCTGTAGAAAATAAGAGGGAGTTTTAAATCCCACTCAAACTGCAAAATAGAATTTAAGGCAAATGAGCTACAGCTCAATGACATATTGCTAAAGCAATATGTGATTGGTCTGCAGTGTTGCCAAGGCTTGAAATTGATATGTTTTCGGTCAATAAGAAGAAACCAATTTTTGATTGACATGGACTTGCAAAAAAACTGTGATTGTAACAGCATGTGGAGCGTTCAATATGCGAGGGTTTTAGGACCCTGTTGGCTGACTCTCGTTGTTTGCAATAAAAGGAAGCTGTGTGTGGAATATACTGTCGTTTGGCTGACTATTTCTTCGACAATTCTTAGAGAGTGCACCAAGACGGCGAACCCTTTGGCTTGAGGTACGGTCCTGGAGACAGTGTCTCATCGATAAACAAACCAGCTGCAGCATATGAAAGGTAGCGACTGTATCCCTTTAGTTTGATTACCGGTGAGAAAGGAGGTTTGTGACCTGTGTTCCAGGACTGAAGAAAGCCAATCAGGAGTGACAATGGTCCAGACTTGAATGTGTGATATGAGTGAATATTGCTCCAGCATGCTGGAATATATTGGATAATAAACAGGATTAGAGTCTCCACAGGGAAAATAGATCATGGTCCCCTCAGGGCAAAGGGATTAGAGTCCCCCAGGGAAAGGGGTTAGAGTCCCCACTTGTGTCTGAATGCAAGGTCAGGCTTATTGATGAGATGATAGTACGAATGAAGAGAGGTTGACTGAGCTTGGACTTTTTTCATTGGAGAAAAGGAGGAGGAGAGGGGACCTAATTGAGGTATACAAGATAATGAGAGGCATAGATAGAGTCGATAGCCAGAGACTATTTCCCAGGGCAGAAATGGCTAACATGAGGGGTCATAGTTTTAAGCTGGTTGGAGGAAAGTATAGAGTGGATGTCAGAGGCAGAGTTCTTTACACAGAGAGTTGTGAGAGCATGGAATGCGTTGCCAGCAGCAGTTGTGGAAGCAAGGTCACTGGGGACATTTAAGAGACAGCTGGACATGCATATGGTCACAGACATTTGAGGGTGCATACATGAGGATCAATGGTCGGCACAACATCGTAGGCTGAAGGGCCTGTTCTGTGCTGTACTGTTCTATGTTCCATGTTCTAACACTGGGAAACTGTTGTCCCTGATGTTACCTTTAATTGGAATTGTCTGAAACCACCAGCAGATGTCCTATGACAAAAGGAGAAAGAGAAAAAGACTGAAATTGTGTGGTGAGTTTCTCATTTTTGGCTGGCGAAGTCTAATAAGAGATTGGAGGAACAGAGGCATCTTGGTGTGCAGGTACATAGATCCCTTAAAATGGCCACCCAAGTGGACAGGGTTGTAAAGAAAGCATATGGTGTTTTGGCTTTCATTAACAGGGGGATTGAGGTTAAGAGTCGTGAGATCTTGTTCCCGCTCTATAGAACTTTGGTTAGACCGCACTTGGAATACTGCATCCAGTTCTGGTCGCCCTATTATATGAAAGATGTGGATGCTTAGGAGAGGGTTCAGAGGCGGTTTACCAGGATGCTGCCTGGACTAGAGGGTTTATCTTATGATGAGAGGTTGACTGAGCTCGGACTTTTTTCATTGGAGAAAAGGAGGGGGGGAGGCTAATTGAGGTATACAAGATAACGAGAGGCATAGATAGAGTCGATTGCCAGAGACTATTTCCCAGGGCAGAAATGTCTAACATGAGGGATCATAGTTTTAAGCTGGTTGGAGGAAAGTATAGAGGGGATATCAGAGGCAGAGTTCTTTACACAGAGAGTTGTGAGAGCATGGAATGCGTTGCCAGCAGCAGTTGTGGAAGCAAAGTCACTGGGGACATTTAAGAGACAGCTGGACATGCATATGGTCGCAGACATTTGAGGGTGCATACATGAGGATCAATGGTCGGCACAACATCGTGGGCTGAAGAGCCTGTTCTGTGCTGTACTGTTCTATGTTCCATGTTCTAACACTGGGAAACTGTTTTCCCTGATGTTACCTTTAATTGGAATTGTCTGAAACAACCAGCAGATGTCCTATGACAAAGGGAGAAGGAGAAAAAGACTGAAATTTGGTGGTCAGTTTATCATTCTTGGCTGGCGAAGTCGAATAAGAGAGTGGAGGAACAGAGGGATTCAGTGTGGAAAAGCAGAGAAGTCGAAGAGACTAAGAGGAAAGTCATAATGCTCAATAGAGTAGGTAGTGATAAAATCATGGTCTTAAATACACCTACAGTCCAGAATGATAGTGATGAGGAGACTCAAACTCTTGACTGGGAGGATCCATGGGATGATATTGGAAAGTGTTGAGGATGTAGGGGTTACATTGTTGAAGAAGTGATCAGCCAAACGACAGTACATTTCACACACAGTTCCTTTTATTGCAGGTAATGAGAGTCAGCCAGCAAGGTCCCAAGCATATTGAGCCCCACAATTACAATCACATTACTATACACACGCCCAGGTCAATCATATTTCATTTCTTCTTATTGACCAATTACTTTTTGATCACGAACCTTAATAACAGTTATTCCCTTAATAGGTCATCTGCATTAAACTCCTGCAGTTGAGTGTGGTTTAGAGTTTTCTCTTTTCTTGCTTTACTGTAACAGGCTGGGTAGGCCTATGTGACCAGTGGTAAACATATGTAAATACCTGCACAGCAGCACAAGGATTCATCTGTACATTTCTCTGTTTCAATATAACTTTTTCCACACTCCCCCCTTTTGCCCTGAAAGGACAACCTTAAATGTCAATCTGAGCCAGTCTTTGGGATTCGATATCCTCATCCTCCAGGATTATCACCGTTGGACCATCGCGCTGACTGTAGCTTGCATTACACCGTAACTGCATTACACCCTACTAGAACCAAAACAATTAAAATCAGGATCAGGATCCCAAGACCCCACTGAACAATTGAGCTTCCCCAATTTCCAAAAATACTGCTCAACCAACTAACAAATCCCCAGCAATCATTGAGTTCACGTAACTTGACCATTTCCTTTCGGATATGCTCAGCCAGGTTAGTGATTTCTTCGGAGTTATCAAGGATGTAGGTGCAACATTCCTGACCTATGAGGGCACAGGTGCCACCTTTCTCAGACAAGATCCAGTCCAGAACGATGTGACTCTGTTCGATCACCAAGTTCACCAGGAAAGACAAGGACACAAACATCACGAAGAGAAAGCTGTCAGTTTAATACTCTCACCAAAACTTCCTTTTCACTCAAATACACATTAACTTCAATTGTCATTACAACCCATTATTCCAAATTGTTTTGTTTCAGCTACCACTCTCCATTGCCAATTGTTCAATCTCATCCACTGTTGCTATTTCATTATTACTGCCAGTCTAATCCCAGACATCTGAAGGGATCTGTGGCACATGGTAAATTATTGGAGAATGTTTTGAAACAAAAGTCAAACATTTCTGTTTGATTCAGGCAAAACAAACTTCATACTGATGTTAGCGGTGGGAAGGTTGCTTGAGAAGGCACTGAGGGATAAAATCTGTCTTTATTTGGAAAAGAATGGGCTTATCACTGATAGACAATATCGTTTTGTGTGGTTCAGATCGTGCCTTACTAACTTAGATTTTTTGAGCAAGTGACCAAGCTGATAGATGAAGGATGATAGATGTCATATACTTGGACTTTAGTCAGGTGTCTGATAAGGTTCCCATGGTAAACTAATGGACAAAGTGAAGTCACATGGTGTGCAGGGTATTCTAGCTAGGTGGATAAAGAACTGGTTGAGCAACAGGAGACAGAGAGTAGTAGTTGAAGGGAGTTTCTCGAAAGGGAGAAAGGTGACCAATGATGTTCCACAGGGATCAGTGCTGGGGCCACTGTTGCTTGTAATTTACATAAATGAGCTGGAATAGGGCACTGTTGGTCTGGTCAGTGAATTTGCAGATGACACAAAGATTGGTGGAGGTTCAGCAAGCACAGAGGACTGTCAAAGAATACAGGAGAATATAGATAGACTGGAGAGTTGGGCACAGAAATGGCAGATGGAGTTCAATCCAGGCAATTGTGAGGTGTTGCGTTTTGGGAAGTCTAATTTTAGAGCGAACTTTCCTGTAAACAGAAGAGTCTTGGGGAAAGTTGATGAGCAGAGAGATCTGGGAGTTCAGGTCCATTGTATCCTGAAGGTGGCTGCAAAGGTGGATAGAGAGGTCAACAATGCATAGGGTATGCTTGCCTTCATTGGACGGGGCATTGAGTATAAGTGCTGGCAGGTCGTTTTAAAGTTGTACAAGACTTTGGTTGGGCTGCATTTAGAATACTGTGTACATTTCTGGTCGCTACATTACCAAAAAGGATGTGGACGCTTTGGGGAGGGTGCAGAGACGGTTTACGAGGATGTTTCCTGGTATGGAAGGTGCTAGCTATGAAGAGAGGTTGAGTAGGTTCGGATTGTTTTCATTAGAAAAAATGGAGGTTGAGGAGGGACCTGTTTGAGATCTATAAAATCATGAATGCTACGGACGGGGTGGATAGAGATAAGCTTTTCAACAGGGTGAGTGGTTCAATAACAAGAGGTCACACTTTCAAGGTGAGAGGTGAAAGGGTTAAAGGTATATGGTGTGCAGGGCATTCTAGCAAGGTGGATAAAGAACTGGTTGAGCAACAAGAGACAGAGAGTAGTAGTTGAAGGGAGTTTCTCGAAAGGGAGAAAGGTGACCAATGATGTTCCACAGGGATCAGTGCTGGGGCCACTGTTGCTTGTAATTTACATAAATGATCTGGAATATGGCACTGTTGGTCTGGTCAGTGAATTTGCAGATGACACAAAGATTGGTGGAGGTTCAGCAAGCACAGAGGACTGTCAAAGAATACAGGCGAATATAGAAAGACTGGAGAGTTGGGCGCAGAAATGGCAGATGGAGTTCAATCCAGGCAATTGTGAGGTGTTGCGTTTTGGGAAGTCTAATTTTAGAGCGAACTATACTGTAAACAAAAGAGTCTTGGGGAAAGTTGATGAGCAGAGAGATCTGGGAGTTCAGGTCCATTGTATCCTGAAGGTGGCTGCAAAGGTGGATAGAGAGGTCAACAATGCATAGGGTATGCTTGCCTTCATTGGACGGGGCATTGAGTATAAGTGCTGGCAGGTCGTTTTAAAGTTGTACAAGACTTTGGTTGGGCTGCATTTAGAATACTGTGTACAGTTCTGGTCGCTACATTACCAAAAAGGATGTGGACGCTTTGGGGAGGGTGCAGAGACGGTTTACGAGGATGTTTCCTGGTATGGAAGGTGCTAGCTATGAAGAGAGGTTGAGTAGGTTCGGATTGTTTTCATTAGAAAAAATGGAGGTTGAGGAGGGATCTATTTGAGATCTATAAAATCATGAAGGTTACAGACGGGGTGGATAGAGATAAGCTTTTCAACAGGGTGAGGGGTTCAATAACAAGAGGTCACACTTTCAAGGTGAGAGGTGAAAGATTTAAAGGTATATACACGGCAAGTACTTTACACAGAGGATGGTGGGTGCCTGGAATGCATTGCCAGCAGAGGTAGTAAAGGCAGGCATGGAAGATTCATTTAAGATGTGTCTGGATAGATACATAAGTAGGTGGGGAGCAGAGGGATACAGATGCTTAGGAATTGGGTGGATTTGGATCGGCTAAGGCTTCAAGTGCTGAAGGGCCTGTTCCTGGGCTCTAGATGTTCTTTGTTCTTTGTTCATTTATTCTTTCTCTAAGATGGCCCATTAATCTTAAACTTACTTTGTAACTCATTCTAGATATTTAATATATTCCCTGACCGGCCCTCCCTCCTCCCTTATCAGGATTTGGAGATGCCGGTGTTGGACTGGGGTGTACAAAGTTAAAATCATACAACACCAGGTCATAGTCCAACAAGTTTAATTGGAAGCACTAGCTTTCAGAGCGCTGCCCCTTCATCAGGTGGTTGTGGAGTACACAATTGTAAGACACAGAATTTATAGCAGAAATTTCCAGTGTGATGGAACTGAAATTATACATTGAAAAATACCTTGATTGTTTGTTAAATCTCTCATCTGTTAGAATGACCATGTTAGTTTCACTTCTTTCATATGTAAATCACAAAGTTTTTTAAAAGTTACCTTCTCAGGTTAACTATAACAATTGTTGTCAGCCAAATAAGATGTTAAGATGTTGAAGGTGTTAGCCCTCTGTGTTCCCTGTCTGTGCCAGAATGTTTAGACTGATTCTAATCTAAAAAGTGAGTCAACAAAGTCTTACATGGATTCATGCAGTTTTTGAGCAAAGTACAATCGAACTCTGTAAGTACAAATTCACCCCACAAACATATGTGTATGTGTGCATGTAGGTTTGTGTGTGTCTTTATCGGGGGGTTGTGAGTGTGAGAGAGAGTGTATATGTGTGTGTGAGTGTAAAAGTATCTAAGTCTGTGAGAGGGTGCATGTGTGAGTGTGGGTGTGTGTGTCTGTAGGAGTGTGTGTGAGTGTCTGTGCATGTGCGTCTGTGCGCGTATGTGTGTATGTGTGTGTGTGCATAGGAGTGTTTGCGTGTATGTATTTTGCAATGGTGGCCACCTTTAGTCTGACATGAACCCAAGGTCGCAGTTGAGGCCCTCCATATGGGTACTCAACTTAGCTATCAGCCTCTGCTCAGCCACTTTTCGCTGCTGCGTATCCTAAAGTGCGCCTTGGAGGATGGTCACCCGAAGGTCCGAGTTTGAATGTCCTGGACCGCTGAAGTGTTCTCCAACTCGGAGGGAACACTCCTGTCTGTTGATTGTTGTGCGGTGCCCATTCATCCATTGCTGTATCCTCTGCTCGGTTTCACCAATGTACCATGCCTCAGGGCATCCTTACCTGCAGCATATGAGAGAGACAACGTTGGCTGAGTCGCTTGAGCCCCTGCCTTCTCCCTGATCATTCTCTTATTCCTCACGTATGAGTAAAATGCTTTGGGGTTCTCCCTAATCTGACATCTACAGACCTTCCTTCATCTATCAGCTTGATCATTTCCTCAAAGAACTCTATTATATTGGTAATGTGCGATCTACCCCTCCCCCCACATAAGCAAGTTGCCTATCACTGATAAGCTCATTCTTTTCCAAATATAAATAGATTTTATCCCTCAGTACTTCACCAGCAACTTTCCCACCATTGACGTCAGGCTCACTGGTCTGTAGTTACCTGGAATATCCCTATACCCTTCTTGTACAGGGGGATAACATGAGCAACCCTCCAGTCTTCCAGCATCTAATCTGCGTTTAGGGATGTTACAAAGATATGTATCTGGGCCCCAGTTATTTCTTCTCTTGCCTCCCTCAGCAACCTGGGATAGATCCCATCTGCTCCTGGGGATTTGTCCAGCTTAATATTCTTTACACTACCCAACACATTGTCCCTCCTTAAGGCAATGTGATCCAGAGTAAAGAAACATCTATCTCTGATCTCAGCATTCATCATCTTCCGTACCTCAGTGAACACTGATATCATGTAATCATTGAGAATCTCACCCATTTTCTCAGGTTCGACACACAACCTTCCTCCTTTATCCTTTAGCGGATCAACCCTTTCTCTCATTACCCTCTTGCTTCTCATATAAGAATACAAGGCCTTTGGATTCTCCTTAATTCTGCTCACTAAAGTTATTTCATGACCCCTTGATTCCTCATTGAAGAATGGTCCTACTCTCCCGGTATTCTTCCAAGGCCTGTTCCCTTTTCCTCTTGGCTATTTGCATGATTTCTCCTGTCATCCACAGTTCACGAATCTTGCCTTTCCTATCCCTTGTTTTCAAAGGGACATGCCTATCCTGCACTATCTTCAACCTATCTTTGAAAGTCTCCCACATATCAAAAGTGGGCTTTCCTTCAAATAGCTGTGTCTAATCCACATTTCCCAGAGCCTGCCTAATTTTGATATAATTGGCCTTGGCCCAGTTTACTACTCTTCCCTTTGCACCACTCTCATCTTTGTCTATGAGTATTCTAAAACACACAGAATTGTGGTAACTATTCCCAAAGAAATCCCCCACTGCAATGCTTACCACTTGGCCTGGCTCATTCCCCAACACCAGGTCCAATATGGCCCCTTCCCTTCTCGGACTATTGACATACTGCTCTCAAACACTTTCCTGGATGCTCCTTACAAATTCTGCCCCATCCAGACCTCCGACACTAAGTGTATCCCAGTCAATGTTGGGAAAATTAAAATCTCCAATCACCACCACCCTGTTACCTCTACATCTTTCCATAATCTGTTTACCTATTTGTTCTTCTACCTCGCCCTCACTGTTGGGAGGCCTGTAGTACAGAACAAACAATGTAACTGCATCCTTCTTATTCCCAGCTTCGCCCATAAGACCTTACTGCTCAAACCCTCCATCGTGTCTTCCTTTAGCACAGCCGTGATATCATCCCTGACCAGCAATGCTAACTTCATGATCCTTACAGTCTCCAGTTTCCACCTCACTGTCTACTTGTCTTCTCTTCTGCTTCCCAGCCCCCTGCCACATTAGTTTAAATCCTCCCCAACAGCAGTAGCAAAAACACAGCCAAGGACATTAGTTCCAGTCTGGTTCAGATGTGGACTGTCCAATTTGTAATCGTTCCACCTTCCCCAGAACTAGTCCCAATGTCCCACAAATCTGAACCCTTCCTCTTACACCATCCCTCATGCCACATTTTCATCCTGCCTATTCTTTCATTTCTACCCTGGTGATCACGTGGCATTGGTACTAATCCTGAGATCACTACCTTTGAGGTCCTCCTCTTTAACGTCTCTCCTAGCTCCCTGAATTCTGCTTTCAGGACCTCATCTCATTTTTTACTTATATCATTGATGCCTATGTGCACCACGACAACTGACTGTTCACCCTCCCCTTTCAGAATGCTCTGCAGCCAATCGATGATATCCCTGACTCCAGCACCTGAAACATACCATCTAGGAGTCTCCTTTTCGGCCACAGAACCGCCTACCTACTCCCCTCACAATAGGATCCCCTATGACTATGGCCCTACGAGTCTTTTTCCCACCCTTCTGAACAGCAGTGCCCATCACGATGCCATGATCCTGGCAACTGCTGCCCTCCCCTTGTGAGCAATCTCCCCCAACAGTATCCAAACCCATATACCTGTTTTGGAGGGAGATGACCGGACGAAACACCTGCACTGCCTTTGTACTCTCTCTCTCTTTCTTTTGGTCACCAATTGACTGTCTCTTTAAGCAACTCTAACTTGCGGTGTGACCAGTTCACTAAACTATTATCCACAATCTCCCCAGCATCATGTCTGCTCCACAGTGAGTCCATCCGCAGCTCCAGAGCCATCATGCGGTCAAACAAGAGCTGCAGCTGGACACACTTCTAAGAGTCAGGGATGTCAGCCACTTCCCTGAGCTCCCTTGTCAGGCAGGAGGCATATGCCATAGGTCTGAGGTCCCTGCCATTTTAGGCCTTAGCTTTTTATCAACAAACTAAAACCAAACTATGCACTTGAATATATGAAAGAAAGGAAGATAAAAAAAACTCCTTACCTTACAGAATCATTTTCTCTTGTGGTTACTGGAAGGTGGGCGAGAGGGAAATATAACGTGTGTAGTATCTCGGGTTTAGCCGCTTCCCAGCAACCTCCTTGTCTCCAACGTTACCTCCACTCTTTCTCCTGCTGCTCCCAGACAGGAAATGCAGAGCTTTCTCAAGGAACAGCTACTACGTATCCTTGGTAAGTATGTACTTGTCAGGCAGGGAGGAAGTTGTCAAGCATGGGAACCATGTTTTACTATGAAGGTTGAATCGATTATCAAGACAAAGAAGAAGGCTTATGTTAGGATGAGATGTGTTGGTTCAGTTAGGGTGCTTGAGAAATACAAGCTAGCCAGGAAAGACCTAAGGAGAGAGTTAAGAAGAGCCAGGAGGGGACATGATAAATTGTTGGCCGATAGAGTCAGGGAAAGTCTTTATATAGGTATATCAGGAATAAAAGAATGACTGGAGGAAGATTAAGGTCAATCATGGATCGTAGTGCGAAGTTGTACATGGTATCAGAGGAGATAGGGGACGTGCTAAATGAATATTTTTCTATCAGTATTCACAGTAGAAAAAGACAATGTTGTTGAGGAGAATACTGAGATACAGGCTATCACACGAGGTGGGATGGAGGTTCACAAGGAGGAGTTGTTCGCAATTCTGGAAAGTGTAAAAATAGATATGTCCCTTGGACCGGATGGGATTTATCCTAGGATTTTCTGGGAAGCCAAGGAGGAGATTGCCGAGCCTTTGGCTTTGATCTTTATGTTGTTATTGTCTACAGGAATAGTGCCAGAAGACTGAAGGATAGCAAATGTGCTTCCCTTGTTCAACATGGGGAACAGAGATAACCCTGGTAATTGAAGACCAGTGATGCCATACGGATGTTGTGGGTAATGTGTTGGAAAGGGTTATGTGAGAGAGGATTTTTAATCATCTAGAGAGTAATAAGTTGGTTAGGGATAGTCAACACGGTTTTGTGAAGGGTAGGTCATGTCTCACAAACCTTATTGTGTTTTTTGAGAAGGCGACCAAACAGGTGGATTGAATTGAATTGATACTGTTGTCACGCGTACCGAGGCACAGTGAAAAGCTTTGTCTTGCGAGCAATACAGGCAGATCACAGAGTTAAGTAGCACAGATAGTAAATAATAAGTATATAGCGATAAAAACAAAACACAGGTACCGGCGAATGTTAAGAGTTTGTGAGTCCATTCAGTATTCTAACAACAGTAGGGTAGAAACTGTTGTGAAGCCGGCTGGTGCGTATGTTCAGGCTTCTGTACCTTCTCCCCGATGGTAGAGGTTGTAGATGGATCTTTGAGAATGCTTTCCTTGACAGCAGGCTTGGTAGATGAATTCTATGGATGGGAAGTTGGCCTTTGTGATTGTCTGGGCTGAGATCACCACTCTCTGTAACTATGTCCGATATGGAATGGTACAGTTGCCATACCAGGTAGTGATACATACAGACAGAAAGCTCTCGTTGGCACACCTATAAAAGTTGGCAAGGGTATTTTCTCAGCTGCCTGAGGAAGAAGAGATGTTGTTAGGCCACATGAAGGGTCCAAAAAGGGTTGTTATGGATAACCATTCCCCGGAACTTGACACTCTCCACTCGTTCCATCTCTGTGCTGTTAATGTGAAGGGGGCATGAGTAACATCCCACCGAAAGTCAATAATGAGTTCCTTGGTTTTGCTGGCAGTGAGAGCGAGGTTGTTCTCAGTGCACCATTTTACCAGGTAGAACATAGAACATAGAAGAATACAGCGCAGTACAGGCCCTTGGGCCCTCGATGTTGCGCCGATCCAAGCCCACCTAAACTACACTAACCCACTATCCTCCATATACCTATCCAATGCCCTCTTAAATGCCCATAAAGAGGGAGAGTCCACCACTGTTACTGGCAGGGCATTCCATGAACTAACGACTCGCTGAGTGAAGAACCTACCCCTAACATCAGTCCTATATCTACCCCCCCTTAATTTAAAGCTATGCCCCCTTGTAATACCCGACTCAATACGCGGGAAAAGGTTCATACTGTCGACCCTATCTAACCCCCTAATCATCTTGTACACCTCAATCAAGTCACCCCTAAACCTTCTTTTCTCTAGTGAAAACAGCCCCAAGTGCCTCAGTCTTTCCTCATACGATTTTCCTTCCATACCAGGCAACATCCTGGTAAACCTCCTCTGCACCCGTTCCAATGCCTCCACATCCTTCCTATAGTATGGCGACCAAAACTGCACACAATATTCCAGATGCGGCCGTACCAGAGTCTTATACAACTGCATCATGACCTCAGGACTCCGGAACTCAATTCCTCTACCAATAAAAGCCAGTACGCCATATGCCTTCCTCACCGCACTATTTACCTGGGTGGCAACTTTCAGAGATCTGTGTACATGGACACCAAGATCCCTCTGCTCATCCACACTACCAAGTATCCGACCATTAGCCCAGTACCCCATCTTTTTGTTATTCTTCCCAAAGTGAATCACCTCGCACTTAGCTACATTGAATTCCATCTGCCACCTTTCTGCCCAGCTCTGCAGCTTCTCTATATCCTGCTGTAACCTGCCACATGCTTCCTCACTGTCAACAACTCCTCCGACTTTCGTGTCATCCGCAAACTTGCTCACCCAACCTTCTAACCCCTCTTCCAGGTCATTTATAAAAATGACAAACAGCAATGGTCCCAAAACAGATCCTTGCGGAACACCGCTAGTGACGGCACTCCATGAAGAAACTTTGCCATCAACTACTACCCTCTGTCTTCTTCCATCCAGCCAATTCCTAATCCAAACCTCCAACTCACCCTCAATGCCATATCTCCGTATTTTCTGCAGTAGCCTACCATGGGGAACCTTATCGAACGCCTTACTAAAATCCATATATACCACATCTACCGCTTTCCCCTCATCAACCTCCTTCGTCACCTTTTCAAAGAATTTCACCTCCCGTCTCTAGTCTGTTTCGTCGCCATCTGAGATTCGACCGACTATGGTGGTGTCATCAGCAAACTTGTAAATGGCAGTAGTCTGGTATTTGGTGACACAGTCATGGATATACAGTGAATACAGTAGGGGGCTGAGTATGCACCCCTGGAGAGCTCCAGTGTTGAGTGTTAGTGAGGATGAAATATTGTCTCCAAACTTCACTGATTGTGGCCTGTGCGTCAGGAAACTGAGGGTCCAGTTGCAGGGAGTGGGACTTAGACCAAGATCACTAAGTTTAGTAATCAGTCTCAAGGGGATAATAGTGTTGAAGGCTGAACTGTAGTCAATGAGTAGGATTCTTACGTAGCTATTCTTGGTGTCAAGGTGTCCGAGGAAGGAGTGAAGGGCAAGTGATATGGCATCTGACGTGGATCTGTTGGTCCGATTTTAGTAATGCATTTAATATGTTTCCCCATGGTAGGCTATTGCACAAAATGTGGAGACGTGAGATTGAGGGGGACTTAGTGATTTAGATCAGAAATTGGTGAGCTGAAAGAAGACAGAGGGTGGTGGTTGATGAGAAATATTCATCCTGGAGTTCAGTTACTAGAGGTGTACTGTAAAGATCTGTTTTGGTCCACTGCTGTTTGTCATTTTTATAAGTGACCTGGATGAGGGCATTGAAGGATGGGTTAGGAAATTTGCGGATGACTCTAAAGTCGGTAGATTCGTGGATAGAGATGAAGGATGTTGTAGGTTACAGACGAACCAACGCAACCACCCTGTAGCACAGCATTTCAACTCCCCCTCCCACTCCACCGAGGATATGCAGGTCATTGGACTCATTCACCGCCAAACCACAACAACGCGACGGTCGGAGGAGGAGCGTCTTATCTTCCGACTGGGAACCCTCCAACCACAGGGGATGAACTTGGACTTCACCAGTTTCTTCATCCCCCCTCCCCCCACGTTGTCTCAGCCGAATCCCTCCAGCCCGGCACCGCCTTCCTGACCTGCAGTCTTCTTCTTGACCTCTCCGCCTCCATCCTACTCCGACCTATCACCCTCACCTTGACCTCTTTCCACCTATCACATTTCCAACGCCCCTCCTCCAAGTCCCTCCTCCCTACCTTTTATCTTCTCCTGCTGAACACTCTCTGCTCATTCCTGAAGAAGGGCCTGTGCCCGAAACGTCGAATCTCCTGTTCCCTGGATGCTGCCTGACCTGCTGTGCTGTTCCAGCAATAAAGTTTCAACTTTGATCTCCAGCATCTGCAGACCTCACTTTCTCCTCGTAGGTTACAGAGGGACATAGATAAGCTGCAGAGCTGGGCTGAGAGGTGGAAAATGGAGTTTATTTCAGATAAGTATGATGTGATTCATTTTAGAAGGAGTAACAGGAATGCAGAGTACTAGTCTAATGGTAAGGTTCTTGGCAGTGTAAATGCGCAGAGAAATCTCGGTGTCCAAGTGCATAGATCCCTGAAGGTTGCCACCCAGATTGATGGGATTGTTCAGAAGGCATATGGTGCATCAGCTTTTATTAGTGGAGGGATTGAGTCTCAGACACATGAGGTCATGCTGCACGACATGAGTGTTGAAGGGCCTGTACTGTGCTGTAATGTTCTATGTTCTACGTGTCGAATTATACAAAATCTGGTCTGTAATAGACATATGTGTGTACAAGGTGTTCCCTTTTGAGAGTGAGCCCTTTCCCCAATCTGATGACAACTCACATACACACACACATACACACACACACACACACACACACACATATACACACACACACACAATCTCATACACTCACACATACACACACACATACACAAACACATACACACACGCACATACACATTCAAACACACATACATACACACACATACACACACAATCTCTCACACACACACACACACTCTCTCTTTCTCTCTCTCTCTCCTCTCTCTCTCTAGCTCTCTCTCACACACACACATTCACACACACACACACACACTCACACACACATTCACACACACACATTCAAACACACACATAATCTCACACACACACACACTCACACACACAATCTCACACACACATACACACACACTCTCTATCTCTTCCTCTCTCTCCTCTCTCTCACACACACACATTCACACACACACACTCACACACACATTCACACATCCACATTCACACACACACATACACACACAATCTCTCTCACACACACACACACAATCTCACACACACACATTCACCACACACACACATATACACACACACATTCACACACACACACATACACACACACAATCTCACACACATTCACACACACACAATCTCTCTCACACACACATCTCACGCACGCACATACACATACACAATCGCACGCACATACACAGTCACACACACAATCTCACACACACACATTCACACACACACATACACACACACAATCTCACACACACACATTCACACACACACATACACACACAATCTCACACACACACATTCTAATTCACACACACATATTCACACACGAACACACAATCTCTCAAACACACAGATACACACACATTCACACACACCCACACACACATTCACACACACATACACACACACACACACACACACACGTTCACTCACACACACACAATCTCATACACACACACATTCACACACACACACAATCTCACACACAAACACTCACACACACATTCACACACACACACATTCACACACACACACAATCTCACACACACACAATCTCACACGCACATACACAAACACATACACACACACTCTCTCTCTTCCTTTCTCTCTCCTCTCTCTCGCTGTCACACACGCACATTCACACACACACTCACACACACATTCACACACACACATTCACACACACACATACACACACACAATCTCACACACACACACAATCTCACACACAAACACAATCTCACACACACACACACTCACACACGCACATACACAAACATTCACACACACACATACACACACACAATCTCACACACATTCACACACACACACACAATCTCTCACACACACACGCATTCACACAAACATATAAATACACAGAATCGCACGCACACACAGTCACACAATCAATCTTACACACACACATTCACACACACACATACACGCACACAATCTCACACACACACATTCACACAGACACATATACACACAATCTTACACACACATATTCACACACACACACATTCACACACACAATCTCACACACATACACACAATCTCACACACACACATTCACACACATACACATTTTCACACACACAATCTCACACACATTCACACACACATTCACACAATCTCTCACACACACGCATTCACACACATACACATACACACACACACAATCGCACGCACACACAGTCACACACAGTCTCACACACACATTCACACACACAATCTCACACACAACATTCACACACACACAATCTCACACACACACACATTCTCATTCACACACACACATGAACACACAATCTCTCACGCACACACATACACACACATTCACATACACCCACACACACATTCACTCACACACACACAATCTCATACACACCCATTCACACACACACAATCTCACATACACACTCACACACACACATATTCACACACGTACACACAATCTCACACACACACATACACACACATTCACACACACGCACATACACACACACAATGTCACACACACACACTCATTCAGACACACACAATCACACACACACATACACATACATACACACACACAATCTCACACATACACATATACACACACATATACACACACAATCACACACACACAATCTCACACACACACATTCACACACACAAGCAATCTCACACACATACTCACACACACACATTCACACACGAACACACAATCTCACGCACACACATACACACACATTCACACACACGCACATACACACACACAATGTCACACACACTCATTCAGACACACAAAATCTCACACACACATACACACACACAATCTCGCACACACACATACACACATACATACACACACACATTCACACACACACACACAATCTCACACTCACACATTCACACACAATCTCTCTCACACACAAACATTCACACACACACATATACAGACACACAATCTCACACACACACACATTCACACACACACATACACACACAATCTCACACACACATTCACACACACGCACATTCACACACACACACAATCTCTCTCACACACACACGCGCACACAATCTCACACCCACACATACACACACACAATCTCACACACACATACACACACACACACTCACACACACACACACACGCAATCTCACACACAGACACGCACACACAATCTCTCTCACACACAAACATTCACACACACATACACACACAATATCTCTCACACACACACGTTCACACACACATACACACACAATCTCACACACACACATTCACACACATTCACACGCACACACACATTCACACACACACATATACACACACACATACACACACATTCACACACAAACAATTCTCACACACACATACACACACACTCAATCACACTCACACACACACAATCTCACACGTACACACACACATTCACACACGAACACACAATCTCACACACACACATACACACACATTCACACACACACATACACACACACACAATCTCACACACACAATCACACATACAATCACACACACACACTACACACACACAATCTCACACACGCGCACACATTCACACACACACACACATACACACACACGATCTCACACACGCACACACATTCACACACACACACACATACACACTCACACACTGACACACACACACAATCTCACACACTCACACACACACCATCTCACACATTCACACACACAATCTCACACACATTCTTACACACACACACACACACACGTTCACACACACACAATCGCTCTCACACACACATACACACACATTCTCACACACACATACAATAACACACACACACATTCGATCACATACACATACACACACACAATCTCACACACACGCAATAACAAGCACACACATTCAATCACATACACATACACACACAATCTCACACACACACACATTAACACACACACATACTCACACACACACTCACACACACAATTTCACACTTTCACACACACATACATACACACATTCACACACACTTACAAAATCTCTCTCTCACACACACGTACACACACATTCTCACACACACATACACACACACAATCTCGCACACACACACATTCACACACATACATACACACACACACACAATCTCACACTCACATTCACACACACACAATCTCACACACACACACAATCACACACACACATACACACACACACAATCTCTCACACACACATATACACACACACATACACACAAACATTCACACACACACACAATCACACACACACACGCACACACAATCTGTCTCACACACAAACATTCACACACACACATATACACACACACACATTCACACACACATACACACACAATCTCACACACACATTCACACACACACATTCACACACATTCACAGACACACACATTCACAGACACACATATACACACACATGCACACACATTCGCACACACACATTCTCACACACGTATACACACACACTCAAACACACTCGCACACACACAATCTCACACGAATACATAATCTCTCACATACATACACACACATTCACATACAGTCACACACACATTCTCACACATATATACACACACACATTCACACACACACACATTCACACACACAGTCACACACACACAATCTCACACTCACACATTCACACACACACACATTCACACACACACACAATCTCACACACATTCTCACACACACACACATTCACACACACACACGCAATCTCACACACAGACACGCACACACAATCTCTCTCACACACAAACATTCACACACACACATACACACACAATATCTCTCACACACACACGTTCACACACACATACACACACAATCTCACACACACACATTCACACACACACATTCACACGCACACACACATTCACACACGCACATATACACACACACATACACACACATTCACACACAAACAATTCTCACACACACATACACACACACTCAATCACACTCACACACACACAATCTCACACGTACACACACACATTCACACACGAAAACACAATCTCACACACACACATACACACACATTCACACACACACATACACACACACACAATCTCACACACACATTCACACATACAATCACACACACTGCACACACACAATCTCACACACGCGCACACATTCACACACACACACACACATACACACACACGATATCACACACGCACACATTCACACACACACACATACACACTCACACACTGACACACACACACAATCTCACACACTCACACACACACCATCTCACACATTCACACACACAATCTCACACACATTCTTACACACACACACACACGTTCACACACACACAATCGCTCTCACACACACATACACACACATTCTCACACACACATACAATAACACACACACACATTCAATCACATACACATACACACACACAATCTCACACACACACAATAACAAACACACACATTCAATCACATACACATACACACACAATCACACACACACACACATTAACACACACACATACTCACACACACACTCACACACACAATCTCACACTTTCACACACACATACATACACACATTCACACACACTTACAAAATCTCTCTCACACACACGTACACACACATTCTCACACACACATACACACACACAATCTCGCACACACACATTCACACACATACATACACACACACTCACACACACAATCTCACACTCACATTCACACACACACAATCTCACACACACACACAATCACACACACACATACACTCACACACAATCTCTCACACACACATATACACACACATACACACAAACATTCACATACACACAATCACACACACACACGCACACACAATCTGTCTCACACACAAACATTCACACACACACATATACACACACACACATTCACACACACATACACACACAATCTCAGACACACATTCACACACACACATTCACACACATTCACAGACACACACATTCACAGACACACATATACACACACATGCACACACATTCGCACACACACATTCTCACACACGTATACACACACACTCAAACACACTCGCACACACACAATCTCACACGAATACATAATCTCTCACATACATACACACACATTCACATACACACACACACACATTCTCACACATATATACACACACACATTCACACACACACACATTCACACACACAGTCACACACATACAATCTCACACTCACACATTCACGCACACATACATTCACACACGAACACACAATCTCACACACACACATATACACACACATACACACACACACAATCTCACACACACAATTTCACACACACACATCTCACACACACATTCACTCACACATACACACACACAATCTCACACACACACATTCACACAGACAAACACACTCTCACGCACACACACACAATCTCACACACACATTCACACACACACAATCTCACACACATTCTCACACACACACATTTTCACACACACTCACACGTACACATACACTCTCTCTCTCACACACACAACCTCACACACAAACACACGCATTCACACACACACATACACACACACACAAAATCGCATGCACACACACAGTCACACACAATCTCACACACACACACACATTCACACACACACATACACACACAATCTCTCACACACACACACATTCTCATTCACGCACACATATTCACACACGAACACACAATCTCACACACACCTACACACACATTCACACACACCCACACACACATTCACACACACACACACACAAACACACACATTCACACACACAATCTCACACACATTCTCACACACACATACACACACGTTCACACACACACAATCTCTCTCACACACACATACACAGACATTCTCACACACACATACAATAACACACACACACACATTCAATCACATACACATACACACACACAATCTCACACACACACAATAACAAACACACACATTCAATCACATACACATACACACACAATCTCACACACACACACATTAACACACACACATACTCACACACACACTCACACACACAATCTCACACTTTCACACACACATACATACACACATTCACACACACTTACAAAATCTCTCTCACACACACGTACACACACATTCTCACACACACATACACACACACAATCTCGCACACACACACATTCACACATACATACACACACACTCACACACACAATCTCACACTCACATTCACACACACACAATCTCACACACACACACAATCACACACACACATACACTCACACACAATCTCTCACACACACATACACACAAACATTCACACACACACAATCACACACACACACGCACACACAATCTGTCTCACACACAAACATTCACACACACACACATATACACACACACACATTCACACACACATACACACACAATCTCACACACACATTCACACACACACACATTCACACACATTCACAGACACACACATTCACAGACACAGATATACACACACATGCACACACATTCGCACACACACATTCTCACACACGTATACACACACACTCAAACACACTCGCACACACACAATCTCACACGAATACATAATCTCTCACATACATACACACACATTCACATACACACACACACACATTCTCACACATATATACACACACACATTCACACACACACACATTCACACACACACAGTCACACACACACAATCTCACACTCACACATTCACACACACACACATTCACACACACACACACAATCTCACACACATTCTCACACACACACACATTCACACACGAACACACAATCTCACACACACACATATACACACACATACACACACACACAATCTCACACACACAATTTCACACACACACATCTCACACACACATTCACTCACACATACACACACACAATCTCACACACACACATTCACACAGACAAACACACTCTCACGCACACACACACAATCTCACACACACATTCACACACACACAATCTCACACACATTCTCACACACACACATTTTCACACACACTCACACATAAACATACACTCTCTCTCTCACACACACAACCTCACACACAAACACACGCATTCACACACACACATACACACACACAAAATCGCATGCACACGCACAGTCACACACACTCTCTCTCACACACACACACATTCACACACACACACATACACACACAATCTCTCACACACACACACATTCTCATTCACACACACATATTCACACACGAACACACAATCTCACACACACCTACACACACATTCACACACACCCACACACACATTCACACACACACACACACACAAACACACACATTCACACACACAATCTCACACACATTCTCACACACACATACACACACTTTCACACACACACAATCTCTCTCACACACACATACACACACATTCTCACACACACATACACACACAATCTCACACACACAATCACACACACACATTCAATCATATTAACACACACACACACATTCACACACACACACAATCTCAAACACATACTCACACACACACACATGCACACACGAACACACAATCTCACACACACACATAGACACACATTCACACACACGCACATACACACACACAATGTCACACACACACTCATTCAGACACACACAATCACACACACACATAAACACACACACACAATCTCACACACACATATACACACACATTCACACACACACAATCTCACACTCACACATTCACACACAATCTCTCTCACACACAAACATTCACACACACACATACACAATCTCACACACACACATTCACATACACATACACACACAATCTCACACACATACATTCACACACCCGCACATTCACACACACATACACACACACAATCTCTCTCTCACACACACACAATCTCTCACGCACACTTACACACACACAATCTCACACACACACATATACACACACACATACACACACACATTCACACACACACAAACGCAATCTCTCACACACACACGCACACACAATCTCTCTCACACACAAACATTCACACACACATACAAACACACAATCTCTCTCACACACACGCGCACACACAATCTCACACACACATACACACACATAATCTCACACACACACATTCACACACACATACACACACAATCTCACACACACATTCACACACAAACATTCACACACATTCACACGCACACACACACATGCACACACACATATACACACACATACACACACACATTCTCACACACACACATACATACACACATTCACGCACACACACAATCTCACACACGCACACACATTCACATACACACACATACACACACACATACACACACTCACACACTCTCACACTCACACACACACACAATCTCACACACATTCTCAAACACACATACACACACTTTCACACACACACAATCTCTCCCATACACACATACACACACATTCTCACACACACACATACACACACACAATCTCACACACACACACACATTCACACACACACACATACATACACACACATTCACACACACATACACACACGCTCACACACTCTCACACTCACACACACACACAATCTCACACATTCACACGCACAATCTCACACACATTCTCACACACACATACACACACTTTCACACACACAATCTCTCTCACACACACATACACACACATTCTTACACACACACAATCTCACACACACAATCACACACACATTCAATCACATGCACATACACACACACAATCTCACACACAGACACACATTCACACACACACATACACGCACACATTCACACACACACGATCTCACACATTCACACACACACAATCTCACATTCTCTCACACACACACACATACACACATTCACGCACACACACAAAATCTCTCTCACACACATACACACACATTCTCACACACACACATACACACACACAATCTCACACACACATTCACACACAAACAATCTCACACATTCTCACACACACAATCTCACACTCACATTCACACACACACAATCTCACACACACACATTCACACACACACACACACATTCACACACACACATTCAACCACACACACACTCAAACACATAATCTCTCTCTCACACACACAATCTCACACACACATTCACACACACACACATTCTCACACACACATACGCACACACTCTCTCACACACACGTTCACACACTCACACACATTCACACACACACATTCACACACACATTCCGACACACACATTCACACACACACACAATTTCACACTCACACAATCACACACACACACACATTCACACACACACACACACAATCTCACACACATTCTCACACACATTCACACACGAATACACAATCTCACACATACACACACATATACACATACACACACACACAATCTCACACACACAATTTCACACACACACAATCTCAAACAGACATTTACCCACACATACACATACACATTCACACATACACATTCACACAGACAAACACTCTCTCACGCACACACACAAAATCTCACACACACAATCTCACACACTCTCTCTCACACACACACAATCTCACACGCAAACACAACACAATCTCACACACACACACAATCACACACACACATTCAATCACATACACATACACAATCACACACACACACACATTCACACACACACATACACGCACACACTCACACACACACACACAATCTCACACATTCACACACACACAATCTCACACATTCTCACACACACATTCACGCACACACACAAAATCTCTCTCACACACACATACACTCACATTCTCACACACACATACGCACACTCAATCTCACACACACACATTCACACACACACATACTCACACACGCACACACACAATCTCACACTCACATTCACACACACACAATCTCACACACACACATTCACACACACACATTCACACACACAGATTCAACCACATACACACACACTCAAACACATAATCTCTCTCACACACGCACAATCTCACACACATACACACACACACATTCTCACACACACATACACACACACACATTCACACACACACAATCCCACACTCACACATTCACACACACAGTTTCACACACATTCTCACACACACACACATTCACTCACGAACACACAATCGCACACTCACACATACACACACATATACACACACATACACACACAATCTCACACACACACAATTTCACACACACACAATCTCACACACACATTGACTCACACATACACACACAATCACACACACACATTCACAGAGACAAACACACTCTCACGCAAACACACACAATCAAACACACACACACATTCACACACACACAAACTCACACACATTCTCTCACACACACATTTTCACACACACTCACACGTACACACACGCACACACAATCTCACACACAAACACAACACAATCTCACACAAACACACGCATTCACACACACACACACAATCGCACGCACACACACAGTCACACACAAACATACACACACAATCGCACACACAATCTCTCACACACACACATTCTCATTCACACACGCATTCACACACGAACACACAATCTCTCTCACACACATTCACACACACCCACACACACATTCACACACACACTCACACACACAAACACACAAATTCACACACACTCACAATCTCACACACACACATTCACACACACACACACAACCTCACACACATACTCACACACACATTCACACACGAACACACAATCTCGCACACACATAGACACACATTCACACACACGCACATACACACACACTCATTCAGACACACACACTCACACACACAATCTCACACACACACAAATATACACACACACATACACACACACACATTCGCACACACAATCTCACACTCACACATTCACACACAATCTCTCTCACACACACACGCACACACAATCTCTCATGCACACATACACACACACAATCTCACACACACGTACACACAAACATACACACACACATTCACACACACACACGCAATCTCACACACAAATACACACACACAATCTCTCTCACACACATACACACAATCTCATACACACACACATATACACACATATATACACACACATTCACACACACACAATCACACACACACACATACACACACACACAATCACACACACACATATACACACACATACACACAAAAATACACACATACAATCACACACACGCGCACACGCAATCTCTCTCACACACAAACATTCACACACACACATATACACACAATCTCACACACACACACATTCACACACACATACACACAATCTCACACATACATATTCACACACACATTCACACACATTCACACGCACACACACATTCACACACACACATATACACACACATACACACACATTCACACACACACACACATTCACACACACACATACACACACACTCAATCACACTCACACACACACAAAATCTCACATGTACACACATACATTCACACACGAATACACAATCTCTCACACACACATACAGACACACTCACACACACAAACACACACAATCTCACACACATTCACACATACATTCACACACACACATACACACACAATCTCACACACGCACACACATTCACACACACACACACATACATACACACACATTCACACACACACACACACACACTCACACTCACACACACACAATCTCACACATTCACACACACAATCTCACACACATTCTCACACACACATACACACACTTTCACACACACACACTTAAACACACACACAATCTCACACACACACACAATCACACACACACATTCAATCACATACACATACACACACACAATCTCACACACAGACACACATTCACACACACACTTACACGCACACACTCACGCACACACAATCTCACACATTCACACACAAACAATCTCACACATTCACACACACACAATCTCACACATTCTCACACACACACATTCACGCACACACACAAAATCTCTCTCACACACATGCACACACATTCTCACACACACACATACACACACAATCTCACACACACACATACTCACACACTCACACACACACAATCTCACACTGACATTCACACACACACATTCACACACACACAAACTCACACCCATTCTCACACACACACATTTTCACACACACTCACACGTACACACACGCACACACAATCTCACACACAAACACAACACAATCTCACACAAACACACGCATTCACACACACACACACAATCGCACGCACACACACAGTCACACACAATCTCACACACACACATACACACACAATCGCACACACAATCTCTCACACACACACATTCTCATTCACACACGCATTCACACACGAACACACAATCTCTCTCACACACATTCACACACACCCACACACACATTCACACACACACTCACACACACAAACACACAAATTCACTCACACTCACAATCTCACACACACACATTCACACACACACACACAACCTCACACACATACTCACACACACATTCACACACGAACACACAATCTCGCACACACATAGACACACATTCACACACACGCACATACACACACAATGTCACACACACACTCATTCAGACACACACACTCACACACACACATACACACACACAATCTCACACACACACAAATATACACACACACATACACACACACACATTCGCACACACAATCTCACACTCACACATTCACACACAATCTCTCTCACACACAAACATTCACACACACACATTCACACACACTCAATCTCACACACACACACATTCACACACACATACACACACAATCTCTCTCACACACACACGCACACACAATCTCTCATGCACACATACACACACACAATCTCACACACACGTACACACAAACATACACACACACATTCACACACACACACGCAATCTCACACACACATACACACACACAATCTCTCTCACACACATACACACAATCTCACAAACACACACATATACACACATATATACACACACATTCACACACACACAATCACACACACACACACATACACACACACAATCACACACACACATATACACACACATACACACAAAAATACACACACACACAATCACACACACGCGCACACGCAATCTCTCTCACACACAAACATTCACACACACACATATATACATACAATCTCACACACACACACATTCACACACACATACACACAATCTCACACATACATATTCACACACACATTCACACACATTCACACGCACACACACATTCACACACACACATATACACACACATACACACATATTCACACACACACACACATTCACACACACACATACACACACACTCAATCACACTCACACACACACACAAAATCTCACATGTACACACATACATTCACACACGAATACACAATCTCTCACACACACATACAGACACACTCACACACACAAACACACACAATCTCACACACATTCACACATACATTCACACACACACATACACACACAATCTCACACACGCACACACATTCACACACACACACACATACATACACACACATTCACACACACAAACACACACACACTCACACTCACACACACACAATCTCACACATTCACACACACAATCTCACACACATTCTCACACACACATACACACACTTTCACACACACACACTTAAACACACACACAATCTCACACACACACACAATCACACACACACATTCAATCACATACACATACACACACACAATCTCACACACAGACACACATTCACACACACACTTACACGCACACACTCACGCACACACAATCTCACACATTCACACACAAACAATCTCACACATTCACACACACACCATCTCACACATTCTCACACACACACATTCACGCACACACACAAAATCTCTCTCACACACATGCACACACATTCTCACACACACACATACACACACAATCTCACACACACACATACTCACACACTCACACACACACAATCTCACACTGACATTCACACACACACATTCACACACACACACATTCAACCACACACACATACACACACACTCAAACACATAATCTCTCTCTCACACACACACAATCTCACACACACATACACACACATTCACACACTCTCACACACACACGTTCACACACTCACACACATTCACACACACAAGTTCACACACACACATTCGCACACAAACACAATTTCACACTCACACATTCACACACACACAATCACACACACACACATTCACACACACAATCTCACACACATTCTCACACACACACACATTCACACACGAACACACAATCTCACACACACACATACACACACATATAGACATACATACACACACACAATCTCATGCACACAATTTCACACACACACAATGTCAAACACACATTCACTCACACATACACACACACAATCTCACACACACACACATTCACACAGACAAACACACTCTCACGCACACACACACAATCTCACACACACACATTCACACACACTCACACGTACACACACACTCTCTCTCACACACACACAATCTCACACACAAACACAACACAATCTCACACACAAACACAACACAATCTCACACAAACACACGCATTCACAAGCACACACATACACACACACAATCGCACGCACACACCCACACACACATTCACACACACACTCACACACACAAACACACAAATTCACTCACACTCACAACCTCACACACACACATTCACACACACACACAACCTCACACACATACTCACACACACATTCACACACGAACACACAATCTCGCACACACATAGACACACATTCACACACACGCACATACACACACAATGTCACACACACACTCATTCAGACACACACACTCACACACACACATACACACACACAATCTCACACACACACAAATATACACACACACATACACACACACACATTCACACACACAATCTCACACTCACACATTCACACACAATCTCTCTCACACACAAACATTCACACACACACACACATTCACACACAATCTCACACACACACACATTCACACACACATACACACACACAATCTCTCTCACACACACACGCACACACAATCTCTCACGCACACATACACACACACAATCTCACACACACATGTACACACAAACATACACACACACATTCACACACACACACGCAATCTCACACACACACATGCACACACAATCTCTCTCACACACAAACATTCACACACACATACACACACACAATCTCTCTCACACACATACACACAATCTCACACACACACATATACACACATATATACACACACATTCACACACACACACACAATCACACACACACACACATACACACACACACAATCACACACATATACACACACATACACACAAAAATACACACACACAATCACACACACGCGCACACGCAATCTCTCTCACAAACAAACATTCACACACACACACATATATACACACAATCTCACACACACACACACATTCACACACACATACACACAATCTCACACATACGTATTCACACACATTCACACGCACACACACATTCACACACACACATATACACACACATACACACACATTCACACACACACACACATTCACACACACACATACACGCACACTCAATCACACTCACACACACACACAAAATCTCACATGTACACACATACATTCACACACGAATACACAATCTCTCACACACACATACAGACACATTCACACACACAAACACACACAATCTCACACACATTCACACATACATTCACACACACATACACACACAATCTCACACACGCACACACATTCACACACACACACACATACATACACACACATTCACACACACATACACACACACACTCACACTCACACACACACAATCTCACACATTCACACACACAATCTCACACACATTCTCACACACACATACACACACTTTCACACACACACACAATTTCTCTCACACACACATACACACACATTCTCACACACACACATACACACACTCAATCACACACACACACACAATCACACACACACATTCAATCACATACACATACACACACACAATCTCACACACAGACACACATTCACACACACACTTACACGCACACACTCACACACACACAATCTCAAACATTCACACACAAAAAATCTCACACATTCACACACACACAATCTCACACATTCTCACACACACACATTCACGCACACACACAAAATCTCTCTCACACACATGCACACACATTCTCACACACACACATACACACACAATCTCACACACACACATACTCACACACTCACACACACACAATCTCACACTGACATTCACACACACACATTCACACACACACACATTCAACCACACACACATACACACACACTCAAACACATAATCTCTCTTTCACACACACACAATCTCACACACACATTCACACACTCACACACACACACGTTCACACACTCACACACATTCACACACACATGTTCACACACACACATTCGCACACAAACACAATTTCACACTCACACATTCACACACACACAATCACACACACACATTCACACACACAATCTCACACACATTCTCACACACACACACATTCACACACGAACACACAATCTCACACACACACATACACACACATATAGACATACATACACACGCACAATCTCACACACACAATTTCACACACACAATCTCAAACACACATTCACTCACACATACACACACAATCTCACACACACACACATTCACACAGACAAACACACTCTCACGCACACACACACACAATCTCACACACACACATTCACACGTACACACACACTCTCTCTCTCACACACACACAATCTCACACACAAACACAACACAATCTCACACACAAACACAACACAATCTCACACAAACACACGCATTCACAAACACCAACATACACACACACAATCGCACGCACACACCCACACACACATTCACACACACACTCACACACACAAACACACAAATTCACTCACACTCACAATCTCACACACACACATTCACACACACACACAACCTCACACACATACTCACACACACATTCACACACGAACACACAATCTCGCACACACATAGACACACATTCACACACACGCACATACACACACAATGTCACACACACACTCATTCAGACACACACACTCACACACACACATACACACACACAATCTCACACACACACAAATATACACACACACATACACACACACAAATTCACACACACAATCTCACACTCACACATTCACACAATCTCTCTCACACACAAATATTCACACACACACATACACACACACACAATCTCACACACACACACATTCACACACACATACACACACAATCTCTCTCACACACACACGCACACACAATCTCTCACGCACACATACACACACACAATCTCACACACACATGTACACACAAACATACACACACACATTCACAGACACACACGCAATCTCACACACACACATGCACACACAATCTCTCTCACACACAAACATTCACACACACATACACACACACAATCTCTCTCACACACATACACACAATCTCACAAACAAACATATACACACATATATACACACACATTCACACACACACAATCACACACACACATACACACACACACAATCACACACACACATATACACACACATACACACAAAAATACACACACACAATCACACACACGCGCACACGCAATCTCTCTCACAAACATTCACACACACACATATATACACACAATCTCACACACACACACATTCACACACACATACACACAATCTCACACATACGTATTCACACACACATTCACACACTTTCACACGCACACACACATTCACACACACACATATACACACACATACACACACATTCACACACACACACATTCACACACACACATACACACACACTCAATCACACTCACACACACACACAAAATCTCACATGTACACACATACATTCACACACGAATACACAATCTCTCACACACACATACAGACACATTCACACACACAAACACACACAATCTCACACACATTCACACTCATTCAGACACACACACTCACACACACACACAACCTCACACACATACTCACACACACACAAATATACACACACATACATACACACATTCACACACACAATCTCACACTCACGCATTCACACACAATCTCTCTCACACACAAACATTCACACACACACATACACACACACACAATCTCACACACACACACATTCACACACACATACACACACAATCTCTCTCACACACACACGCACACACAATCTCTCACGCACACATACACACACACAATCTCACACACACATGTACACACAAACATACACACACACATTCACACACACACACGCAATCTCACACACACACATGCACACACAATCTCTCTCACACACAAACATTCACACACACATACACACACACAATCTCTCTCACACACATACACACAATCTCACAAACACACATATACACACATATATACACACACATTCACACACACACACAATCACACACACACACATACACACACACAATCACACACACACATATACACACACATACACACAAAAATACACACACACAATCACACACACGCGCACACGCAATCTCTCTCACAAACATTCACACACACACATATATACACACAATCTCACACACACACACATTCACACACAATCTCACACATACGTATTCACACACACATTCACACACATTCACACGCACACACACATTCACACACACACATATACACACACATACACACACATTCACACACACACACATTCACACACACACATACACACACACTCAATCACACTCACACACACACACAAAATCGCACATGTACACACATACATTCACACACGAATACACAATCTCTCTCACACACATACAGACACATTCACACACACAAACACACACAATCTCACACACATTCACACATACATTCACACACACACATACACACACAATCTCACACACGCACACACATTCACACACACACACACATACATACACACACATTCACACACACATACACACACACACTCACACTCACACACACACAATCTCACACATTCACACACACAATCTCACACACATTCTCACACACACATACACACACTTTCACACACACACACAATTTCTCTCACACACACATACACACACATTCTCACACACACACACATACATACACACACACAATCTCACACACACACACAATCACACACACACATTCAATCACTTACACATACACACACACAATCTCACACACAGACACACATTCACACACACACTTACACGCACACACTCACACACACACAATCTCAAACATTCACACACAAACAATCTCACACATTCACACACACACAATCTCACACATTCTCACACACACACACATTCACGCACACATACAAAATCTCTCTCACAGACATGGACACACATTCTCACACACACACATACACACACAATCTCACACACACACATACTGACACATTCACACACACACACACACACACACGTTCACACACTCACACACATTCACACACACACGTTCACCCACACAGATTCGCACACAAACACAATCTCACACTCACACATTCACACACACACAATCACACACACACACATTCACACACACAATCTCACACACATTCTCACACACACACACACACATTCACACACGAACACACAATCTCACACACACACATACACACACATATAGACATACATACACACACAATCTCACACACACAATTTCACACACACACAATCTCAAACACAAATTCACTCACACATACACACACACAATCTCACACACACACATTCACACAGACAAACACACTCTCACGCACACACACACAATCTCACACACACACATTCACACACACTCACACGTACACACACACTCTCTCTCACACACACACACAATCTCACACACAAACACAACACAATCTCACACACAAACACAACACAATCTCACACAAACACACGCATTCACAAACACACACATACACACACACAATCGCACGCACACATTCAACCACACACACATACACACACACTCAAACACATAATCTCTCTCACACACACACAATCTCACACACACATACACACACACATTCTCACACACACATACACACACTCTCACACACTCACAAACATTCACACACACACATTCACACACACACATTCACACACACATTCGCACATACACAATCTCACACACACATACACACACACACATTCTCACACACATATACACACACACATTCACACACTCACACACATTCACACACACACATTCACACACACACAATCTCACACTCACATATTCACACACACACACACACAATTTCACACACACACAATTTCACACACACAATCTCACACACACATTCACTCACACATACACACACACACTCTCACACACACACACATTCACACAGACAAACACACTCTCACGCACACACACAATCTCTCACACACACATTCACACACACACAATCTCACACACATTCTCACAAACACACACAAATTCACACACGAACACACATTCCCACACACACACACATAGACACACATTCACACACACGCACATACACACACACACAATGTCACACACACACTCATTCAGACACACACAATCACACACACACATACACACACAATCACACACACACATAATCACACACACTCACACATACACACACGTACACACACACACACAATCTCACACACACACAATCTCACACACACACATTCACACACACATACACACAATCTCACACACACACATTCACACACACGCACATTCACACACACATACACACACAATCTCTCTCACACACACAATCTCTCACGCATACTTACATACACACAATCTCACACACACATACACACACATACACACACACATTCACACACACACACACGCAATCTCACACACACACACGCACAATCTCTCTCACACACAAACATTCACACACACATACACACACACAATTTCTCTCTCACACACACGCACACACAATCTCTCACACACACATACACACACACAATCTCACACACACATATACACACATACATACACACACACATTCACACACACACAATCACGCACACACACATACACACAAACATTCACACTCACACACACACAATCACACACACACACGCACGCACAATCTCTCTCACACACAAACATACACACACACACATATACACACACACAATCTCACACACACACATTCACACACACGCATACAGAATCTCACATGTCCACACACACAATCTCTCACGAATACACAATCTCTCACACACACACATACACATTCACACACACACACACACAATCTCACACACACATTCACACATACAATCACACACACACATACACACACAATCTCACACACGCACACACTTTCACACACACATACTCACACACTCTCACACTCACAGACACACAATCTCACACATTCACACACGCACACACATTCACACACACAATCTCACACACATTCTCACACACACATGCACACACTTGCACTCACACACACAATCTCTCTCTCTCACACACATACACACACATTCTCACACACACACATACACACACACAATCACACACACACACACATTCACACACTCATATTCACACACACACTCTCACACACACACATTCACACACACACACATTCACACACACAGATTCAACCACACACACACATATACACACACTCAAACACATAAGCTCTCTCTCTCACACACACAATCTCACACACATACACACACACACATTCCCACACACACAGACACACACACTCTCACACACACATTCACACACTCACAAACATTCACACACACACATTCACACACACACACATTCACACACACACAATCTCACACACACATACACACACACACATTCTCACACACACATACACACACACATTCACACACTCACAAACATTCACACACACACATTCACACACACACATTCACACACACATTCGCACATACACAATCTCACACACACATACACACACACACATTCTCACACACATATACACACACACATTCACACACTCACACACATTCACACACACACATTCACACACACACAATCTCACACTCACATATTCACACACACACACACACAATTTCACACACACACAATTTCACACACACAATCTCACACACACATTCACTCACACATACACACACACACTCTCACACACACACACATTCACACAGACAAACACACTCTCACGCACACACACAATCTCTCACACACACATTCACACACACACAATCTCACACACATTCTCACAAACACAAATTTTCACACACACTCACACGTAGACATACACTCTCTCACACACACACACAATCACAACACAATCTCACACAAACACACGCATTCACACACACACACATACACACACACAATCGCACGCACACACACAGTCACACACAATCTCACACACACACATTCACTCACACACACATTCACACACTCACATTCACACACACACACTCTCACACACACACATTCACACACACACACATTCACACACACAGATTCAACCACACACACACATATACACACACTCAAACACATAATCTCTCTCTCACACACACACACAATCTCACACACATACACACACACATTCCCACACACACATACACACACACTCTCACACACACATTCACACACTCACAAACATTCACACACACACATTCACACACACACACACACATTCACACACACACAATCTCACACACACATACACACACACACATTCTCACACACACATACACACACACATTCACACACTCACAAACATTCACACACACATTCACACACACACATTCACACATACACAATCTCACACACACATACACACACACACATTCTCACACACATATACACACACACATTCACACACTCACACACATTCACACACACACATTCACACACAAACATTCACACACACACAATCTCACACTCACATATTCACACACACACACACACAATCTCACACACACACAATTTCACACACACACAATCTCTCACACACATTCACTCACACTTACACATTCACACAGACAAACACACTCTCACGCACACACACAATCTCTCACACACACATTCACACACACACAATCTCACACACATTCTCACAAACACAAATTTTCACACACACTCACACGTAGACACACACTCTCTCACACACACAATCACAACACAATCTCACACAAACACACGCATTCACACACACACACATACACACACACAATCGCAAGCACACACACAGTCACACACAATCTCACACACACACATTCACACACACACACACATACACACACACACAATCTCACACACACACATTCACACACACACAATCTCACACACACACACACACATTCACACATGAACAAACAATCTCTCACACACACATACACACACATTCACACACACACACACTCACACAAACACACACACATTCACTCACACACACACAATCTCACACACACACATTCACACACACACACAATCTCACGCACATACTCACACACACACATTCACACACGAACACACAATCTCACACACACACATAGACACACATTCACACACACACATTCACACACACACACATTCACACACACACAATCTCACACACACATACACACACACACATTCTCACACACACATACACACACACATTCACACACTCACAAACATTCACACACACACATTCACACACACACATTCACACACACATTCGCACATACACAATCTCACACACACATACACACACACACATTCTCACACACATATACACACACACATTCACACACTCACACACATTCACACACACACATTCACACACACACAATCTCACACTCACATATTCACACACACACACACACAATTTCACACACACACAATTTCACACACACAATCTCACACACACATTCACTCACACATACACACACACACTCTCACACACACACACATTCACACAGACAAACACACTCTCACGCACACACACAATCTCTCACACACACATTCACACACACACAATCTCACACACATTCTCACAAACACAAATTTTCACACACACTCACACGTAGACACACACTCTCTCACACACACACACAATCACAACACAATCTCACACAAACACACGCATTCACACACACACACATACACACACACAATCGCACGCACACACACAGTCACACACAATCTCACACACACACATTCACACACACACACATTCACACACTCACATTCACACACACACACTCTCACACACACACACATTCACACACACACACATTCACACACACAGATTCAACCACACACACACATATACACACACTCAAACACATAATCTCTCTCACACACACACACACAATCTCACACACATACACACACACATTCCCACACACACATACACACACACTCTCACACACACATTCACACACTCACAAACATTCACACACACACATTCACACACACACACACATTCACACACACACAATCTCACACACACATACACACACACACATTCTCACACACACATACACACACACATTCACACACTCACAAACATTCACACACACATTCACACACACACATTCACACATACACAATCTCACACACACATACACACACACACATTCTCTCACACATATACACACACACATTCACACACTCACACCCATTCACACACACACATTCACACACAAACATTCACACACACACAATCTCACACTCACATATTCACACACACACACACACACAATCTCACACACACACAATTTCACACACACACAATCTCACACACACATTCACTCACACTTACACATTCACACAGACAAACACACTCTCACGCACACACACAATCTCTCACACACACATTCACACACACACAATCTCACACACATTCTCACAAACACAAATTTTCACACACACTCACACGTAGACACACACTCTCTCACACACACAATCACAACACAATCTCACACAAACACACGCATTCACACACACACACATACACACACACACAATCGCACGCACACACACAGTCACACACAATCTCACACACACACATTCACACACACACACATACACACACACACAATCTCACACACACACATTCACACACACACAATCTCACACACACACACACACATTCACACATGAACAAACAATCTCTCACACACACATACACACACATTCACACACACACACACTCACACAAACACACACACATTCACTCACACACACACAATCTCACACACACACATTCACACACACACACAATCTCACGCACATACTCACACACACACATTCACACACGAACACACAATCTCACACACACACACAGACACACATTCACACACACACATTCACACACACACACATTCACACACACACAATCTCACACACACATACACACACACACATTCTCACACACACATACACACACACATTCACACACTCACAAACATTCACACACACATTCACACACACACATTCACACACACATATACACACACACATTCACACACTCACACACATTCACACACACACATTCACACACACACAATCTCACACTCACATATTCACACACACACACACACAATTTCACACACACACAATTTCACACACACAATCTCACACACACATTCACTCACACATACACACACACACTCTCACACACACACACATTCACACAGACAAACACACTCTCACGCACACACACAATCTCTCACACACACACACAATCACAACACAATCTCACACAAACACACGCATTCACACACACACACATACACACACACAATCGCACGCACACACACAGTCACACACAATCTCACACACACACATTCACACACACACACATTCACACACTCACATTCACACACACACACTCTCACACACGCACATTCACACACACACACATTCACACACACAGATTCAACCACACACACACATATACACACACTCAAACACATAATCTCTCTCTCACACACACACACAATCTCACACACATACACACACACATTCCCACACACACATACACACACACTCTCACACACACATTCACACACTCACAAACATTCACACACACACATTCACACACACACACACACATTCACACACACACAATCTCACACACACATACACACACACACATTCTCACACACACATACACACACACATTCACACACTCACAAACATTCACACACACATTCACACACACACATTCACACATACACAATCTCACACACATACACACACACATTCCCACACACACACACACACACACTCTCACACACACATTCACACACTCACAAACATTCACACACACACATTCACACACACACACACATTCACACACACACACTCTCACACACACATTCACACACTCACAAACATTCACACACACACATTCACACACACACACACATTCACACACACACAATCTCACACACACATTCATACACTCACAAACATTCACACACACTCTCACACACACACATTCACACACACACACATTCACACACACAGATTCAACCACACACACACATATACACACACTCAAACACATAATCTCTCTCACACACACACACACAATCTCACACACATACACACACACATTCCCACACACACATACACACACACTCTCACACACACATTCACACACTCACAAACATTCACACACACACATTCTCACACACATATACACACACACATTCACACACAAACATTCACACACACACAATCTCACACTCTCATATTCACACACACACACACACACAATCTCACACACACACAATTTCACACACACACAATCTCACACACACATTCACTCACACTTACACATTCACACAGACAAACACACTCTCACGCACACACACAATCTCTCACACACACATTCACACACACACAATCTCACACACATTCTCACAAACACAAATTTTCACACACACTCACACCTATACACACACTCTCTCACACACACAATCACAACACAATCTCACACAAACACACGCATTCACACACACACACATACACACACACAATCGCACGCACACACACAGTCACACACAATCTCACACACACACATTCACACACACACACATACACACACACACAATCTCACACACACACATTCACACACACACAATCTCACACACACACACACACATTCACACATGAACAAACAATCTCTCACACACACATACACACACATTCACACACACACACACTCACACAAACACACACACATTCACTCACACACACACAATCTCACACACACACATTCACACACACAATCTCACGCACATACTCACACACACACATTCACACACGAACACACAATCTCACACACACACATAGACACACATTCACACACACGCACATACACACACAATGTCACACACACACTCATTCAGACACACACAATCACACACACACACATACACACACACAATCACACACACACATACACACACGTACACACACACACAATCTCACACACACACAATCTCACACACACATTCACACACACACATACACACACAATCTCACACACACACATTCACACACACGCACACACACGCACATACATATACACAATCTCTCTCTCTCACACACGCACACACAATCTCTCTCACACACATACACACAATCTCACACACACACATATACACACATACATTCACACACTCACACACATTCACACACACACATTCACACGCACACATTCACACACACACATTCTCACACACACAATCTCACACTCACATATTTACACACACACACACACAATCTCACGCACGCACAATCTCACACACACATTCACTCACACATACACACACACACTCTCACACACACACACATTCACACAGACAAACACACTCTCACGCACACACACACAGTCTCTCACACACACATTCACACACACATAATCTCACACACATTCTCACACACACACATTTTCACACACACTCACACGTAGACACACACTCTCTCACACACACACACAATCACAACACAATCTCACACAAACACACGCATTCACACACACGCACATACACACACACAATCGCACACACACACAGTCACACATAATCTCACACACACACATTCACACACACACATACACACACACATATTCACACACACACACATTCACACGCACATAATCTCACACACACACACATTCTCATTCACACACACACACATTCACACACGAACACACAATCTCTCACACACACATACACACACATTCACACACACACACTCACACACACACAAACACACACACATTCACTCACACACACAAACTCACACACACACATTCACACACACACAATCTCACGCACTTACTCACACACACACACATTCACACACGAACACACAATCTCACACACACATAGACACACATTCACACACACGCACATACACACACACAATGTCACACACACACTCATTCAGACACACACAATCACACACACACATACACACACACAATCACACACACACATACACACACGTACACACACACACAATCTCACACACACACAATCTCACACACACATTCACACATTCACACACACATACACACACAATCTCACACACACATACATACACACAATCTCTCTCACACACACACGCACACACAATCTCTCTCACACACATACACACAATCTCACACACACACATATACACACACATATACACACACACACATTCACACACACACACACAATCACACACACATACATACACACACATACACACACACAATCTCACACACCCATATACACACACATACACACAAACATACACACACACACAATCACACACACGCACACGCAATCTCTCTCACACACACACATTCACACACACATACACACACAATCTCACACACACATATTCACACACACATTCATACACATTCACACGCACGCACACACACATTTACACACACACATACACACACATTCACACACACACACATTCTCACCCACACATACACACACACTCAATCACACTCACACACACACACACAGAATCTCACATGTACACACACACACATTCACACACGAATACACAATCTCTCACGCACACAGATACAGACACATTCACACACACACACACAATCTCACACACACATTCACACATACAATCACACACACACATACACACACAATCTCACACACGCACACACAATCACACACACACACATACACACACACATTCACACACACAGACACACACACTCACACACTCTCACACTCACACACACAATCTCACACATTCACACACACGATCTCACACACATTCTCACACACACATGCACACACTTTCACACACACACACAATCTCTCTCACACACACATACACACACACAATCTCACACACAGACACACATTCACACACACACATACACGCACACACTCATACACACACAATCTCACACATTCACACACAAACAATCTCACACATTCTCACACACACACACATACACACATTCACGCACACAGACAAAATCTCTCTCACACACATACACACACATTCTCTCACACACACACACACACACACAATCTCACACACTCACACACACTCAATCTCACACTCACATTCACACATACACAATCTCTCACACACACATTCAACCACACACACACACTCAAACACATAATGTCTCACACACACACACACAATCTCACACACACATACACAGACACATTCTCACACACACATACACACACACTCTCACACACACACGTTCACACACTCACACACATTCACACACACATTCACACACACACATTCACACACAAACACAATTTCACACTCACACATTCACACACACACACAATCACACACACACACATTCACACACACAATCTCACACACATTCTCACACACACACATTCACACACGAACACACAATCTCACACATACACATACACGCACATATACACATACATACACACACACAATCTCACACACACACAATCTCAAACACACATTCACTCACACATACACACACACAATCTCACACACATTCACACAGACAAACACACTCTCACGCACACACACACAATCTCACACACACATTCACACACACAATCTCACACACATTCTCACACACACACACATTTTCACACATACTCACATGTACCCACACACTCTCTCACACACACACACACAATCTCACACACAAACACAACACAATCTCACACAAACACACGCATTCACAAAACACACATACACACACACACAATCGCACGCACACACACAGTCACACACACAATCTCACACACACACATTCACACACACACGTACACACACACCATCTCACACACACACATTCTCATTCACACACACACATTCACACACGAACACACAATCTCTCTCACACACACATACACACACATTCACACACACCCACACACACATTCCCACACACACACACACACTCACAAACACAAACGCATTCACTCACACACACACATTCACACACAGACACTCAATCTCACACACATACTCACACACACACAAACACACACACGAACACACAATCTCTCTCACAAACACATACACATACATTCACACACACGCACATACACACACAAAGTGTCACACACACACACATTCACACACACACACATACACACACACACAATCTCACACACACACATTCACACACACACAATCTCACACACACACATTCACACACACACAATCTCACACACACACATTCACACACGAACACACACACACACTCACACAAACACACACACATTCACTCACACACACACAATCTCACACACACACATTCACACACACACAATCTCACGCACATACTCACACACACACATTCACACACGAACACACAATCTCACACACACACATAGACACACATTCACACACACGCACATACACACACAATGTCACACACACACTCATTCAGACACACACAATCACACACACACACATACACACACATACACACACACAATCACACACACACATACACACACGTACACACACACACAATCTCACACACACATTCACACACACACATACACACACAATCTCACACACACACATTCACACGCACACACACGCACATACATATACACTATCTCTCTCTCTCACACACGCACACACAATCTCTCTCACACACATACACACAATCTCACACACACATATACACACACATATACACACATACATTCACACACTCACACACATTCACACACACACATTCACACACACACATTCACACACACACATTCTCACACACACAATCTCACACTCACATATTTACACACACACACACACACAATCTCACGCACACACAATCTCACACACACATTCACTCACACATACACACACACACTCTCACACACACACACATTCACACAGACAAACACACTCTCACGCACACACACACAATCTCTCACACACACATTCACACACACATAATCTCACACACATTCTCACACACGCACATTTTCACACACACTCACACGTAGACACACACTCTCTCACACACACACACAATCACAACACAATCTCACACAAACACACGCATTCACACACACACACATACGCACACACAATCGCACACACACACAGTCACACATAATCTCACACACACACATTCACACGCACATAATCTCACACACACACACATTCTCATTCACACACACACACATTCACACACGAACACACAATCTCTCACACACACATACACACACATTCACACACACACACACTCACACACACACAACCACACACACATTCACTCACACACACAATCTCACACACACACATTCACACACACACAATCTCACGCACATACTCACACACACACACATTCACACATGAACACACAATCTCACACACACAGAGACACCTCATTCACACACACGCACATACACACACACAATGTCACACACACACTCATTCAGACACACACAATCACACACACACATACACACACACAATCACACACACACATACACACACGTACACACACACACAATCTCACACACACAATCTCACACACACATTCACACATTCACACACACATACACACACAATCTCACACACACATTCACACACACATACATACACACAATCTCTCTCACACACACACGCACACACAATCTCTCTCACACACATACACACAATCTCACACACACACATATACACACACATATACACACACATTCACACACACACACACAATCACACACACATACATACACACACATACACACACACAATCTCACACAAACATATACACACACATACACACAAACATACACACACACACAATCACACACACGCACACGCAATCTCTCTCACACACACACATTCACACACACATACACACACAATCTCACACACACATATTCACACACACATTCACACACATTCACACGCTCGCACACACACACATATACACACACACATACACACACACACACATTCTCACCCACACATACACACACACTCAATCACACTCACACACACACACAGAATCTCACATGTACACACACACATTCACACACGAATACACAATCTCTCACGCACACAGATACAGACACATTCACACACACACACACAATCTCACACACACATTCACACATACAATCACACACACACATACACACACAATCTCACACACGCACACACAATCACACACACACACATACACACACACATTCACACACAAAGACACACACACTCACACACTCTCACACTCACACACACAATCTCACACATTCACACACACGATCTCACACACATTCTCACACACACATGCACACACTTTCACACACACACACAATCTCTCTCACACACACATACACACACACAACCTCACACACAGACACACATTCACACACACACATACACGCACACACTCATACACACACAATCTCACACATTCACACACAAACAATCTCACACATTCTCACACACACACACATACACACATTCACGCACACAGACAGAATCTCTCTCACACACATACACACACATTCTCACACACACACATACACACACACAATCTCACACACTCACACACACTCAATCTCACACTCACATTCACACATACACAATCTCACACACACACATTCACACACACATTCAACCACACACACACACTCAAACACATAATGTCTCACACACACACACACAATCTCACACACACATACACAGACACATTCTCACACACACATACACACACTCTCACACACACACGTTCACACACTCACACACATTCACACACACACATTCACACACACACATTCACACACAAACACAATTTCACACTCACACATTCACACACACACACAATCACACACACACACATTCACACATACAATCTCACACACATTCTCACACACACACATTCACACACGAACACACAACCTCACACATACACATACACGCACATATACACATACATACACACACACAATCTCACACACACACAATCTCAAACACACATTCACTCACACAGACACACACACAATCTCACACACACACACATTCACACAGACAAACACACTCTCACGCACACACACAATATCACACACACATTCACACACACAATCTCACACACATTCTCACACACACACACACATTTTCACACATACTCACATGTACACACACACTCTCTCTCACACACACACAATCTCACACACAAACACAACACAATCTCACACAAACACACGCATTCACAAAACACACATACACACACACACAATCGCACGCACACACACAGTCACACACACAATCTCACACACACACATTCACACACACACGTACACACACACCATCTCACACACACACATTCTCATTCACACACACACATTCACACACGAACACACAATCTCTCACACACACACATACACACACATTCACACACACCCACACACACATTCCCACATACACATACACTCTCACACACACAAACACAAACGCATTCACTCACACACACACATTCACACACAGACACTCAATCTCACACACATACTCACACACACACAAACACACACACGAACACACAATCTCTCTCACAAACACATACACACACATTCACACACACGCACATACACACACAAAGTGTCACACACACACTCATTCAGACACACACAATCACACACACACACATACACACACACACACAATCTCACACACACATCCACACACAATCTCTCTCACACACAAACATTCACACACACATATACACACACATACACACACACATTCGCATACATGAACATCAACTAGCCACGAAACGACACGACCAGCTATCCTGAGTAGCCACACACGCAGACAACAAGCAACATGAATTCGACTGGGACAATACTACTATCATAGGCAAGCCAGTCAGAGAACAGCCAGGGAATTCCTAAAGGCATGGCATTCATCCACAAACTCCATCAACAAACACATCGACCTGGACCCAATATACCAACCACTACAGTGGACAGCTGAAACTGATAACCGGAAGCGGCAGGGACAGACCACTATAAACACCGGAGGAAACATCAAAGAAGCGCTTCGCAGGAGGCTCCCAAGCACTGATGATGTCGCCTAGCCAGGGGACGAAAGGTTTGCAACAAAAACTTCCACTCGGCGAACAGAACCACAACAACGAGCACCTGAGCTACAAATCTTCGCACAAACTTTGAATATAAAAATAATGATAAATTTTGATCTCTGTCTGTAAATGCTTACGTATGTATGGCATGGCCAACTGTACAGACCATCAAAATATTTTATGAATAAAGTCTATTTTTGAAATAAAAAGAAAAGATGTAGCCACCCTCACCAACAAAGCCAGGCATTTGGAAAGGGATATAGAGGACTGATTGCGGATTATGCAAATGACAGCACCCTCCCCTAAACCTGAGAATAATCCCAATAAATGTTCTGGACACTGTTTTAAATGTGGTCTTGAAGGCCACTGGAGGAAGAAACCTGTTTGGTTGGGATTCCCTGAAAGTGAAGGACCAGTTCACCTTGGTGGAGCAACTTAAAGAATGCTCCAGTGATCAGCTACAACAGTTGGTGGAGCCCACAAAAACCTCGAGCTGCCCATCCCCTCCCTCTAGGCCCATCTGTGTGCAGCCTCAGAAGGACAAAATGATGGCTGCTCCATACAGATGGGGATGGGTGATGGGGAAATTAATTGGCAGGGGGGTTTACCCCATGTTGTAACAATCTGGAGGTTTTTATCCAAGAGTTGAACTTGTTTAGACAGATTTTAATAGATTTGATGGGACAAAGCATCCCAGCAGATTTAAACACTTGCAGGTTAGTGTCCTCGATCTTTAAATAAAACCTAGGTGAGGCAATGCGTTTAATTTTGGTAACTTGTGGTTGATTAAATTAAAAGTGAGAAAAATGTCTCTTAAAATTGCTAAAGAGGTTCTGGGATTTGAAGATGACTCTCAAATTTGCCAAGAAAGTTGAGAAGAAAAGAAAAAGGCAATACTTTTAGAATTACCAAATCAGTTAGATTTGGGTTTGATCAAAGACAAAAGTAAAGCTAAAATGGTAGGGGAATTACACAAGCATTTCGATGTGTCAGAGAAACAGACAAGTGCAGTCAAGATAGAAAAAACTTCAATTATAATTGAGGAAAATGGAGTTAGAAGATAAACATGGAGAGAGAGAGAGAGAAAGAGGAAAGAGAGAGACAGAAGGTTCTTGGCTGAACAGAGAGAGAAGAAAGGGAGAAAGAAAGAAAGAGAGAGAAGAGAGAGGAAGTGAGAGAGGAAAAAGAAAGTGAGAGAAGGTTTTTAGCCAAGCAGAAAGAGAGAGCATTTGACTTGAGAAGTTGCGACTTTGTCAGCAAAGTCAAGTTAACGGGATGGAGATAAAAAGAGAAGGTAGTGAGAGATACAAATACATCAAAATTCTGCCACATTTTGATGAGAAAGATGTTGAAGCCTTTTGTAATTCATTTGAAACATTGGCTAGACAGATGGTGTGGTCTGGGGGTTTATGGGTAATGCTAATTCAGACCAAACCCGTCGGCAGAGCTGGTGAGATATTTGCCGCGCTGTCAGATGAGGGGTCCAGAGATTATGAAGAGGTTAAACAGGCTATTTTAAGTGCTTATGAATTGGTACCAGAAGCACATAGACATTGGTTCAGATACATAAGGAAGGAACCAGGTCAGACTTATGTTGAGTTTGAAAGAAATAAACATAGTCATCTTGATAAATGGGTGCAGCCTTTAAAAATAGATAAGAGTTTTGAAGCTCTAAGAGAGAATATTCTGCTAGAGGAGTTTAAAAACGCTCTTCCAGAGATGATAAGAATTCACGCGGAGGAACAGAAATGTCAGGAAGTAAATAGGGCAGCAGCATTAGCAGATGACAACATGTTGGTGGATAGGACAAGCTTCCAGTCAGAGTTTCGTCCTGTGAGGGACAGAAGTTGGGAGAAAGGGAGAGCCTACATTTGGAAATAAAGAGCAGAGAACACCGGTAAATGTTTACCACAGGTGAACAAAAAAGCCCAAGAGGGTGGAAAGGAGCCGAAATGCCTCACGTGTTTCCACTGTGTTAAATTGGGACACGTAAAGTCACAGTGCTGGTAGTTAAAGAAAGGCACTGTGGGAGAAGATGTGGTTTACCATTGGCATCAGTGAAAATAGTAAAGGCAAAGCCAAGGAGCCCCAGGAGAGTGCACAGCCTCGGCAGGGGCTGGGTATGGGGTTAGTGCCTGATCTCTATAAAGAATCCACCTCTGTGGGGAAAGTTTACTCTGACAGAACAGGGGAGAAGGGCAAGAATTTATAATTCTGAGAGATATAAGATCTAACCAGTCTCTAATAGTCAGAGATGAGCGAACTTGCACTCATTCTAATCTGTTTCCCAAGCGTGTGGTGACTTGTGAGATAGATGGACAGAAATATCGCATTCCCCTGTGTAAGATCAGGCTGGAGGGCCTACTCAAGACTGGGGAAGCAAGAATGGGAGTGATTGAGAGAGTATCAGTTCCAGAAATCCAGTTTGTTCTTGGGAATGATTTAGCAGGATCGAAGATGGGAGTGTTACCTCCTGTTGTGGAGAAGCCAAAGGAAGACCAATAAACTGAGGAGTTAAAACAGAAATATCCTGGCATTTTCCAAGACTGTGTAGTAACAAGATCTCACTATTATAAGTCACAGCACGAAGCAAAAGCTAACGGTAAAGATGAAGGAGTTGAAGTTCAGTTCATGGACAGCCAGTTTGATGTTATGGTGCGGGAAAAACGTGAACGGGACCCTTGCTTTTTGAACAGACCGCATTTGTCAATTCTTATGAACGATCTCGAACCAAGAGGCCCCTCTTGAAGGGTCTTAGATCTACATTTTGGTGCCGCGACACGTTTCGGCTCGGACAGACTGTGAACAGCAGTGTAACAGTTAAATGTCCTTCACTGTTGAGTGTTGAGGAATTCGGCCGGCCAGACGTGAGTATTTTAAGAACGTTTGGTTTTCCTCTCATTCAAGTGATGTCTGACGTGACCCCTCGCTGTTTATTTGCCAGTCCAGCCCGAAAGGATTGGTCTTAGCAAGGGTTGAGTCTGGGCGACTTTTTAAATGTTAAAAAGTGGGGAGGGATTAACTGAAGTTGAGTGTACTTTGGTACTTACGGACAGTGGGATTGAAAATTGTTGAACTCTGAGGGGAGGGTTGAAATCTGAATTCCCAAACTTTGTTAACTTTTGGGTTTTTAAAAAAACTTCTTTCACCCGAGCTTCGTTGATTTCCGAAGTAAAAAAAAATCTCCCGAGATTTGTTATTTTCCGGCTTTTATAAAACAAACTTCGATCGCTGAAACTTTGATTATTTTGGCGTTCGGGTTGTGTGAACTTTGCTTGTTTTCAGTTTTAAAAAAAATTGAATCTCTCGAACTTTGTTAATTTTCGGCTTTAAAAGAAAAATTCAACTGCTTAAACTTGGTTTATTTCCGGGTTATAAAAATCGGATGCTTGTATATTCAGCAGTTTTCAGAGGCATCAAAAGAATCAATATAGATAGTTATTAAAGAGGCCCCTAGTATTTGAAGTTTATAGGGAGCAAGAGGCCCCCGGTATTTGAAGTTATAGGGAGTAAGAGGCCCCCGGTATGTAAAGTTGTTAGGGAGCAAGAGGCCCCCGGTATTTGAAGTTTATAGGGAACAAGAGGCCCCAGGAATTTAATTATAGGTTATTATTAATCTAATAAAATATAATATTTGATAAGTTAATAAATAACAATAAACTAATCATAAAAAATACATAAGTTGATTTTTTAAAAGAAAAGAAATATCGCGATATTCCATAATAAAAGTTTTTTTTATAAAAAGGTTTGTTAAATTGATTAGCGTTTGTGGAAGTCTGATCAGTAAGTAATCTTTTTAAAAAATTAGTTGCGAAAAAACTGAAGTAATTTTAAAATGGGTAATTACATAGACAGAGCAGATGGTTCGTCGTCAACATTAGTGAAAAAATGTGAAAATGTCCCGACAAGTCTGAGGCCTTTAGACAACTGTATGGAGGTCAGAACAAAACATTGGGTGATGAAGAATATTATGAGGTGGTCCCTAAATCTGTTCAGTTGGTTAAATCAGCTCAGCAATTGATTTGGCAACGTAACATGGGGATGGGAGCGAAAGAGTTAATTGGACGATGGCGACAGTTTTGCGATGAGAGGCACAAAGAGTCAGTTTTGAGCTCGTGGTGGGACACTGCAACCAAATTGGGGATTGAATTAACTGCAAATGGTGCTCTGAAATCTGTTGAGATTCTTAAAAGTGAAATGCTCGAGCAAAACAATTACAGAAACAAAAGGAGAAGTCACAAGTGACCGATAAATAAACAGAGCTGCGCATTTCAGTTGTTGGCCTTAGTTTTAACGAGAAAGACAATGATAATTCGGAATTAGATGAGTGGTGCTTTTTCTTATACTTTTTTTTTGCGGCTCCCGTTTCAAACTCTTCCTTACAGGCTGATCAGTCTTTGGAATGTACAGCTGTTTCACTTCATTCTTTTTTATTAACTTTACTGCTGTAGTCCAGGAACAACAGCGACAAGATAATAATCTCGCTGCTGTATCTGCTGGATTGTTGTTTGTTGTACCTGTTGTACCTGTAATACAAGCTTGGCTTGTCTTGCTTTGTGGCTTTTTTGTTCATTTTGGTCACTGTTCTTTGTTTATGGAATAGAGGGGGTGGCCGTTGTTCTTTCTTGATGTGTTAAAAGATAAGGCTGGCCAGTGGTAACAATTCTTCCACACTTGTTTAAGCAATGATGCCACAGCCAGGATTTATCAGACTAAACTCCCAAGCTAAAAACTGAGATATGGTGTATGTGTGTGTGAGCCGGAGAGAGAGAGAAAAAGAGCTGTAGAGCTAATAGAAAGTTGAACCTCTTGTGATTCGGTTTGAATGCACATTTGTTTGTTGGTGATTGAATGTTTGTACTTTGTTCCCTGGAGCTTGAGATCCGGGACTGTTTTGAATCTGATTTCTATTATGGAAATTTGACATGATTTCTTTTTAGGTTAAGGATTTTTCAGTGATTATGAATTAAAATATTAACTCCTGTTCTTTTTACAGATCATGACTGCCTTACTGTCAGTTTCTAACGAATCTCTTTTATCCTTACATAAAAGCCAGCCTTATTTGATTTCAAAGCAGCTTAATATGGAGGAAAACAACACAATAACCTTTTTTTGTGAATTCAGATTCATTTATTTCCACTTAATTTTAAGACTGATATGTTTCATTGGTGATTATGATGTGCCACCTGTAGCTTTATTTAGGAAGTCCCCTCCCTCAATGACAGTTGAACGTTCAGTCCAAAATTAGCTTGTGATAAGTCATCAAAAAAATCCCATGGTTAATATGTGTGTCCTTGGATTCGGCCATTATTCATGCATTAGAAGTTTTTTTCTACTTGAATAGACAAATCCGTTTGAAGCACCTCTGGTTATTTCACGACCTATAACCATTAAAATTGAGCAATGACTGGTCAGGACTACTGAAGAAATATAATTTTGGATTTAAATTAAGGGACTAAAACTGGGTAATTATAGTAGATTTCAAAGTTGGGAACAGTATGCATTTTACATTTTAAATATTAAATACTGAATAAATGAATTTTGAATTTATATATAATATATATAAATATATATTTATAAATTATATAAGAAAATAAAATGTTGTATGTTATTCAGGTATATATTGTAAAAAATAGTGACCATTGATATGTCACCACAGAGGAGATCTGATCTCAAACAAGACAATGGGAAGTAAGCTCTGTTGATTCTCCAATGTCCACAAAAGTAATTGAAAACTTATTTTCCATAATCTTCTTCAGCTGGATCCCCACTCAGTAATGCATAAAGTATGCTTGGTACCACTCCACTCAGTGCTCTCTCCAAAATTCAGACTGAATTCTATCCATACCATTAGGTGTCTCAAATGGATGAAAAAGGACTCCTGCCTGACTTATGCAGGCACTGCTGTCACCCAGCATTCCAACCTTTGGAAATTAGGGACAGCCAAACATATAGAGGAATAGGATGGTATATCAATCACTTTCTTTTGTAGCATCACTGCCCAATTGCCATGGAGTTGGAAAGCTCCATAATGTCACAGCTATGTGATGCAGTGACCAGGACAAGTGAATGAGACAAATCTCCTCTTGCAGTTTTTGATGAGCTGAAAATTCAAATCTTAAAACTAGCTTTCAGATTATGACAATCAAGATTCCAAAATGTATAGTTCGGAACAGGCTTTAAAGTTAGACAAGCAAACATTGATAAATGCGTTAAGTGAGGTTAAAATGAAAAAGGAGGCAAGGAGATCAATTACAGAAGGGAAGAGAATAAAGCAATAAGAAGGATAAAACAGCAGAGTAACAGTTCTAAAATGTTGGGTCATTTGTTGGGTTTCCACCCTGAATTGCAGATAATTATTATATTTATTATTATTATAAATATTTATTATTGTATTAGCCCGATTCAAAATTAATTGGCAGGATTCCGTCACACATTGTTAGTGACATGTCATGTTGATTCATAGTTAATTTAAAATATGCATTAGTTCATTCCTGATAAAGGGCTTTTGCCCCAAACGTCGATTTTCTTGCTCCTCTGATGCTGCCTGACCTGCTGTGCTTTTCCAGCACCACTCTAATCTAGACTCTGGTTTCCAGCATCTGCTGTCCTTGTTTTTACCCTGCATTAATTCGTTGTTAATTTAGAATGTAAAGCTACATTACTGACCAATTGAAGAAATGCTGTATATGATTGTGGATAGAGATAGATACATAAATATGTCAGATTAAACTCCCAAAGGCTGGGGAGGTGACTGTGAATGGGTGTATATATGTATAAAAAATTAGACATGTCATGAGAAAACAATATAAGGCCACTAAGGTTGAGGAACATATAAACAAGGTTAAAGCAACAATACCATAAAATAAAAAAACTTAGATTCTACTCAGAATCCCGAGCCCATGTCTGGCATACCAACCCTTTTTGAGAATTGGGATTTTGTTCCTGTATACGTGCAGAGCCCTATTGCTATGTAGCTGGCACTGCAGCCTCGCGGTGCCAGGGTCCCGGGTTTAATGTCAGCCTTGGATGGCTGTCTGTGAGGGGTTAGCACATTCTCCCTGTGTCTGTGTGTGTTTCCTCTGGGAGCTCCGGTTTCTTCCCACAATCCAAAGATGTGCAGGTCATGTGAATTGGCCATGCTAAATTACCCATTGTGTTAGGTTCATTGATCAGAGGGAAATGGGTCAAGGTGGGGTATTCTTCGTAAGATTGGTGTGGACTTTTTTTTTTAGATTCCCTACAGTGTGGAAACAGGCCCTTCAGCCCAACAAGTCCACACCGCCCCACCGAAGCGCAACCCAACCATACCTCTGCATTTACCCCTTACGGGCAATTTAGCATGGCCAATTCACTTGACCTGCACATCTTTGGACCGTGGGAGGAAACCGGAGCACCAGGAGGAAACCCACACAGACATGGGGAGAACGTTGGGACTTGTTGGGCCTATTTCCACACTGAAGAGAATCAACTCATCTCCTGATTTTTCCCAGCTTTAATTTAAACCATCCACTTGTTGAAACGTTTACTCCTTTTGAAAATGAAGCATCCAGACATCATAGCCGATTTCATGGGAATGAGTGACTTGCGCCATCCTAAACCGGGTCCCATCCCGGGGATGAGAATTATGTTAATGAAGCATGCCCCTGATTGCAAGATCAAACCGGCCAGACTTGCTCAATATGTCCAAGTGTGATACGAATGCAAATGCAGTAAAATTCTCTGAGTAGCCTGAATACGAATGGCATGTGTTACAAGACTGAAAGATGTGCTTATCTGTCTGACAGAAGTGACAAATAACTGAACAATAATCAAGAACCTCAATTACCTTTATTTAACCCTAAACGTTTGCAATGTTTTCTGGCAGGAGTCACTGACATGATCCAGACCAACACTACTAACCAATCCAGGAATTTCCAGTCACAAATGAGGTGAGCAGTGGTTTTCTATTGGGAAGGTCAGAACCGGACTGAACCATGATGCACGTTGCAGGTAAAAGAAATTATATTCTGCGTCCTCGTGATCCCAAATTCTGCATACCAGCCCTGATCGGGTTAATTGGAACCAGGATACCCACTGGGGGCGGAACCTACCTCATGTACCTACCCAATGACCACTGCTGGATAACCTTTTCCCGAGGGGATCCTGAATATGGGGACAGGCAGACCCCAGCATTTCACCTTTGAGACTGGCAACAAGACATCAAAAAACACCCAGGGGCAAATGCCTGGCCCTTGCTTTAACTGTTGAAATGTGGCCAATAGGGAGTAATGTGTCTTTAATGTTAGCTCGGAGCTGACGTTGAGAATCGACAGGATTTCAACCTATCAAAAGGAAAATCTACTAATATACACTGACTCTTCATTGTACTTTTAATATGATCCATGATATTGGAGCATTGTGGGAACATTGAAGATTTTTAACTCCCAAGTGGGGGTTTGGGCAGCGTTACAGTGATGCTATTTTGTCCAATCAATCTGACAGTTATCGAGATATCTGGCTCATTCTGATGAAAATGATACAGTTTATAAAGTAATGGGCAAGTATATGCAGCTGCCAAGCAGACAGCCATACGCCCCAAACATCTGATCCCATTGGGTCATCAGCAAAACACATTTAGACAGAGTATAAGGACCTGTATGCGAGACCTGGGTAAGGTGCAAAAATCATGGGGGAATGATACTGTCTGTTCAGTGCCAATTCACAATGTAGAAGTTGATTTCTCTGTTGCTTATTGACTGTAATCACACGGGTTTAATGGTTGGATTGTTTTAAATATGGTTTTGAAATTTGAAAGTAATTTGTAAATTTCCATTTCTGAAATGATTATAGGCACTTTGTAATACAATATACTACTGTCTGAATTATCAAGTGATTCGATTTCATGCATGGACGTTCAGCCTGAATATCTTTGCTTTGTGTCTGGAGCTTGTAAGAATACACACTGGCTGATTTGATTTACTTTTGGATTGGGCTGTTAGATCTAAGAAGGAGTGTCTGGCTGAGCTATTATCTTCATGTAGATATTTAATACTGAACAGTGATGGTTTATAATTTTAAGATTGCACCGCTGTCTAAATTCTCGGGTTAGCTCAATATTTGAAAGATTTCAGTGTAGTTTGAAAACTTTGTATCATGTTCCATAATTTAGGGACAGCATTGCCCTGCAGCTAATATTTATGACCAACTTTTCTGCTCAAAATCATCTCCAGATTTCTACATTTAATTCTAATTACTGTTAATTAAAGCTGTAGATTGGGCCATTTAATTGGGAATAATGTTATTATTTTAAAGAGAGAGCACAATATATCGCAAAACTAATCTAAATTTTAGATAATATAGATTTTTTTAGTAGCAAAACTTCAATGACTATTACACCCCAGCAAGGCTGGATTTATAAGAACAGGTTTTGCTTAATTCACCCATGGCTGGGCTTTTCCATATAAAATAAGAAAATAATGGGGAGGAATGGAATCTTTCGTGAGTAATTTAAAATGAACGATCTTTTTGCCAGTATTGGCAATATATATTCCAGTGGGATATTTGAGTTTGATTAATTTAAGAATTATTTATTTCAAAATTGCTCTTAGGGCTTCGAGCCAGCTGAAGAGCACAAACTATGTTCTTAAATAAGGTACTTCCGCAATACTCAGACCAGAATATGGGTGACCTCTATCAGATTAGTTTGTGTTACTTCTTTGCTGCTGCCTATTTTAATTGAATATATGTATACTGTATATACTTTATTACAATTAGCACTTCGCGGTCTCCAAACTTGCAAAGGGGGAGATGATACAGATTGAACTTGACCTGCTGTGTCGACTTGCCATTGCCAGCATTGGTGCACAAGGAGGGACAGTTTACCCGTGTGATCCTGAGCAAACACAGACTGTGTACCAACTATGACAGGAAGATGTCCTTGTTTGTTGGAAGATTAAATGTAGCCAAGAATGACTTTCGCAGTGGGCAAGTGCATAAAAAAAAGCAGTTTATTTGCAGAACAAGTCTAAATGGTCTTTACTATGTAAAGGTGTTGTGTGCCAGTTTGATTACATTTGTACCATGGGTATCCCTGATAAGCCTTATCCCCTTTCAGATAGATCACGTAGTAAAAGAGACAAAGGGGGGATGTTTCTAGAAACCCATAAATCGGAGAGGATGAAATAATTTGTTACGCCCTTATTTCAGTAAGAGACCCCCGACCTCTTTTATCCTTCCAAATCCTAACATGGGGGTATGGAATAGTACTAAAGTATTTACAGGACGTAAGGGAATGATACTGTCTGTTCAGTGCCAATTCACAATCTTTTTCGTTATTACTTATCCCCACCTGCTACTTGTTTATGGACTTCCTCCAATAAATCCGCAATATCCTATCCAAATTACTACAAAGGTAAGGAATGGGGGTCTGGTTATGTAAGAGTGCCTAATTTTTATTTCTGTGCTATGATTAAACGTATTAGTCATCACTGCTTTTCTGAAGGACCTTGCATCTCATTTGTATGCCTTAACGAAAAATGAATCCCTAATATCACTGGAATTCAAACTCTATGTGGAGAGGGTAACAATACCCACCATCATTCCGGTACCCCTAATGGCACTAATATTTTCCCAGTTATTGGAGGGGTAGAACCATTTTGGGATGTTGACCATGTTTCTTATCAATAAACTCACCTCATTAGTAGTGGATGATTTTCACCCTCAGCACCCAGGGCCAAATTATGTAGTCATGGATTATCTACATACCCGAGGAAGTCATCAAGATAGACCCGCTTCTTACTGGGAAGGACCCTCTATTGCCTATGCCAAACCTGGATTTTTTTTCAGTTATAATAAGGCAGCTAACTCCTCTGTCCTGAATAGAGCAAGTAGTCCTCATGCCAGCGCTGTAGAAACACTACTTCCGACTCCTGTTCCTGGTCCAATTACTTGACAAGGAGATCATAATTTCCCTTTTAAACAGACAGTTTCTCCTGGCTTCTATGCAGAATGGAAGAATCCAAAGACCATATCAGGAAGTAAAACACACTCATTGGCATATGCAGCTCTCAGTGTGCTTTCATTAGTAGAGTCCTTAAGAATTATTAGTCATCAAGACCATTATTATCTCATTGGTGGACTCACAATTCTGGGGAGTGAGACAATTGCTGCCTTAATAGAAATAGGGACATGCTTTCACAATTGCGCCTATTTGCCCAACAAAACCCATTACATACTTGCGAAGGAAGGTGGATTTTGCGCTATTGTTAAAGGAAAATGCATTATGAGTGTCACTGATCTTTTCGAAAACATTACTAGACATATTGATAATATTCGCACTTTTGTCAACCAAATGAATGAAGGGGCGGGATGGGAAGATTGGGGTTTTGGCTCATGGGACAACAGATTAATTAATGTGTCTTTGTATGGTGCTATTGTTTTAAATGGTCTTTTTGTTGGTATTGCTATAATTAAGCGTATTATTGCTAAAATATTATCATTAATATTAATCAAATATTATTAATATCAATATTCTATTGACAATATTGATTCCATCCAGAAAATGCTTCTTCTTTCCTTAAATCATGATGAGGAAACATCATTGGCTGCACTTGGTTCCCCTTCGGAGGAAGATGAAGTATTGCAGTCTTTTGCTGCCATTGAATTGGATTAATTTGATCCATGCCTTTATGGTGTGGTCATAGAATGACCAAAGGGGGGAATGAGGATCGAAACTTTGACTTTAGGCAACAAAAATATGTAGATTTTTATTTTAACAAAATGGTTTCTCGATTTAAAAGAATACTATAAAATGGCCTGTGAACCATACTGCTGAACATAATAACATGGAGTCAGCTATTACGAGGGGGCATAGCTTTAAATTAAGGGGTGGTAGGTATAGGACAGATGTTAGGGGTAGATTCTTTACTCAGCGAGTCGTGAGTTCATGGAATGCCCTACCAGTAGCAGTGGTAGACTCTCCCTCATTATGGGCATTTAAACGGGCATTGGATAGGAATATGGAGGATAGTGGGCTAGTATAGATTAGGTGGGCTTGGATCGGCGCAACATCGAGGGCCAAAGGGCCTGTACTGTGCTGTATTTTTCTATGTTCTATACTGCTGATTTACAGAAGTAAATTGCAGTTCGAAGATAAGAGGACAATAGAGTTTTCATAAGATGAATATTGACACATTAATTGACCATTTGAACTAACCTTGAACTGATACATGGCATGACAATTTACGTAAATAAGATATCCTTCTCAAAAAAAAACCATTGGATTAGCCTGTTGTCAATCATATCACCATAATACAGTTGTTTGGACTTTTTTGTTGTTAAGAACTCTTTCCCAGGAAATATCATTGGATTAACTTACTGTAAATCGTGTCACCTTATTATATATGATTGGTCTTTCTTGTGATTAAGGTTGTACCATTACTCGAAAAATCATGGAAATAATGTGTAATTTTCAAATGTAATTGTGGAACTTCACCACGGAACACAGAAGCTTCAATCTGTGTGTTGCTGGATAGAATTGCGTCAAGGTACCTTAATTCGATAAACTAATGACCCTTGCTTTTTGAATAGACCGCATTTGTCATCTCTTTTGACCGATCTCGAACCAAAAGGCCCCTCTTGAGGGGTCTTAGATCTTGACCCCTACTTCCCCAATTTGTCAATGTCCTTTTGGAGTTCTGCATTTCCCTGTCACAGTTTCGAATTCTTCCTGGTTTGGTGCCATCTACAAACTTTGAACTTGTCCCCCTGCACAGCAAGATCCCGATCATTAATTAAATATCAAGAAAATCAAGGATCCCAACATCGATCCCTGACAATCTGGGGGGATCCATAACGCAGTTTCGAGTCACACTGGGCACCAACCGAACCCAATTCAATCCCTTTGCTGTACAAAGTCTCTGGAAGGACAGGAACACACACCCTTGAAGATCAGGTGGATTCTGTGTGGGTGAAATAAGAAGCAAGATATTTGTGGTTGAATATTAATTACTTCCCACACCATCAGGACAGAATTAATGTGAGCTTCCTGCTATTGAGCAAACAGATTGTACAAGCTCAAACCCTGAGACCATGCTGCCCAGCTGGTTCAACTGGTCTCTGAGGAAAGGGAACACTGTACCACCTTTACTTCAGTGCGACACCGTGACCTCATTATCTGTTGTTATAAATAAACACAACATTGCTCTGGGTAATCGCTCTTCCCGATATCTGGCAAATTAATCCTCGGACAAAAAATATCTCATAAAACAGGAGCCACCGAAAATTTCTGAAATGTTCACAATTCAAACACAACTCCCTATTGCAATAGCTGCTGGAAATCTTTGTTTCACCCTGAGCACTAAGTACTCTGACAGTACAGAGACTCATACACCTCTCTAACATGATTTGGAAAGCCAGCTGATGAAGGAGCAGCACTTCAAAAGCTGATGCTTCCAATTAAACCTGTTGGACGAGAACTGGTGTTGTGTGATTTGTAACGTCTATACTATTTCACCAGCTCAGAATACACCAAAAAAACCTTCACAAACAAATTAGCAATATACCTGCACAGCTCTGAAACAGTATCGACAGCACAGACCCTCTGACAGTGCGGCACTCCCTAAGCACTGACCCCGCCACCTCCCCGATAGTGCGGCACTCGCTCAGCGCTGACCCCCTTGACAGTGCGGCACTTGCACAGTGCTGACCCTCAGAACGTGCGGCAATCCCTCAGCACCGACCCTCTGACAGTGTGGCGATCCCTCAGCACTGACCATCCAATAGGGCAGTACTACCTTAGCAGTAAATTTATGACAGCGCGATGTTCCCTCAATACTGACACTCCGAAAGTGCAGCACTCCCTCAGTACAGACACTCCCATAATGCTGCACTCTCTTAGCAGTGACTCTATTGTCACTGGGCACTCCCTCAGTACTGACTTTCCAACAGTGCTGTTCCTCAGCACTGACCTTCCATCAGTACAGCACTCCCTCAGAACTGACCCTCTGACAATATGGCACTCCCTCAGCACTGACTCTCCGAGACTGCAGTACTCCCTCAGCACTCACCCTCTGACAGTGAGGCGCGCATTCAATTCTGACCCTCTGACAGTTTGGCAATCCCTCAGCACAGACCCTCCCACAGTATGGTCTATACTGTGCTGTTCCTCTTCCAGGCCTATTGTGGTTGCACCATCACACAGCCTCGGATTAAAAATTGAGGTAAACAATGAGGTTGGAGGTAGGGGTTGGTTTTTAGAACCCCCACACCTTGTCAGATGTACCGGGTATATCTCTGTCAAAACATGAACACAACCTGCTGCCGGTGAATGCAGTGAGTGGGTGGGATTAGGTGCTGTTATCTCCTGAATAGTTTGTGAGAGGTCGCGGCTGTGGGAATAGATGGCTCCCATTGGAACTCAGTGGGAGATTGACATTTGATCATCATTGTTTGTATAAAACCAAGACTCACTATTTCTCTTGCTTTCAATCATGGAACGGGTAATAAAATGTTTGTGCTTCATGTATTTACTAACATTAGGAGCATAATTAGCATGAAAACACCAATGTGGCTAATTATACTAAGGGGTGTCAACTTCCCCAGCATTACTTGCAATGGTCATCATGCAACAAGGGTCACTAGACCCGAAACGTTAACTCTGTCTCTCTCTGTAGTAGCTACCAGAACTGCTGAGTTTCTCCAGCACCTTCTGATTGTTACAGATCTCCTAACTCCCCAGGTCTTTATTTTATTGCAGACTATCCAGATCACATCAGCCTAAGAGCTGTCTAATTTATTGCTTGACATTCCTCAGTTCCAACATGAACTGGTATTGGGAATTGAGAAGGTGTTTACTGGGAAAAGGTTTGCAGGGCCGAGGGAAATGGAAGAGTGTGAGGTACAGGACTAATTCATTGTGTGGCATTGCTTGTCAAAGATAGCATTACAGCGGTGGAAAGGACGATGGATGAGGACTTGCCATCTGAGGTAGTTTGGGCTGAGGTTAGGAATAGGAAAGGTGAGGTCACCCTGTTAGGAGTCTTTTACAGGCCTCCTAATAGTCCTAGAATCATTGAAGAAAGGATTGGGAAGGTGATTCAGGAGATGAGTGACAGTAATAGGGTGGTTGTTATGGGGGACTTTAACTTTCCTGATATTGATTGGGAAAACTATAGCTCAAGTTCGTTAGATGGGTCAGTGTTTGTTCAATGTGTGCAGGAGAGTTTCCTGACACAATATGTAGACAGGCCAACAAGGGGTGAGGCCATACTGGATTTGGTTCTGGGTAACGAACCAGGCCAGGTGTTAGAATTAGAGGTAGGTGAGCACTTTGGGGATAGTGACCATAATTCGGTGATTTTTACACTCGTGATGGAGAGGGATAAGTGTGTACTACAGGGCAAGAATTATAGCTGGGGTAAGGGAAATTATGATGCGGTGAGGCATGACTTAGGATGTGTGGCTTGGAAAAGTAGACTCCAAGGCAAGAGTGTAAATGATATGTGGAACTTGTTCAAGGGGCAACTATTGAGTGTCCTTGATAATTATGTACCTGTCAGGCAGGTAGGAAAGGGTCGTGCGAGGGAGCCGTGGTTTAATAAGGAATTGGAATCCCTTGTTAAATGGAAGAGGGCGGCCTATCTCAAGATGAGACGTGAAGGTTCAATTGGGGCGATTGAGAGTTATAGGGTAGCCAGGAAGGACCTGAAGAGAGAGCTAAAAGCAGCAAGGAGGGGACATGAAAGGTCCTTAGTAGATAGGATTAGGGAAAACCCTAAGGCTTTCTATAGGTATGTTAGGAATAAAAGAATGACTAGGGTAGGAATAGGTCCAGTCAAGGATAGTAGGGGGAAGTTGCGTGTGGAGGCGGAAGAGATTGGGGAGACACTGAATGAATACTTTTCTTCAGTATTCACTCAGGAACAGGGCATTGTTGTCGATGAGAATACTGAGGCACAAATAAGTAGAATGGATGGCTTTGAGGTATGTAGAGAAGAGGTGTTGGAAATCCTGGAAAAGGTGAAAATAGATAAGTCCCCTGGGCCTGATGGCATTTATCCTAGGATTCTCTGGGAAGCAAGGGAGGAGATTGCAGAGCCATTGGCCTTGATTTTTATGTCCTCTTTGTCTACAGGAGTAGTCCCAGAAGACTGGAGGATAGCAAATGTGGTTCCCTTGTTCAAAAAGGGGAGTAGGGATAGCCCTAGTAACTATAGGCCGGTGAGTCTCACTTCTGTTGTGGGCAAAGTCTTAGAGAGAATTGTAAGGGATAGGATTTATGCACATCTAGATAGGAATAATGTGATCAAGGATAGTCAGCATGGTTTTGTGAAGGGCAAGTCGTGCCTCACAAACCTTATTGAATTCTTTGAAAAGGTGACGAAGGAGGTTGATGAGGGGAAAGCGGTAGATGTGGTATATATGGATTTTAGTAAGGCGTTCGATAAGGTTCCCCATGGTAGGCTACTGCAGAAAATACGGAGATATGGCATTGAGGGTGAGTTGGAGGTTTGGATTAGGAATTGGCTGGATGGAAGAAGACAGAGGGTAGTAGTTGATGGCAAAGTTTCTTCATGGAGTGCCGTCACTAGCGGTGTTCCGCAAGGATCTGTTTTGGGACCATTGCTGTTTGTCATTTTTATAAATGACCTGGAAGAGGGGTTAGAAGGTTGGGTGAGCAAGTTTGCGGATGACACGAAAGTCGGAGGAGTTGTTGACAGTGAGGAAGCATGTGGCAGGTTACAGCAGGATATAGAGAAGCTGCAGAGCTGGGCAGAAAGGTGGCAGATGGAATTCAATGTAGCTAAGTGCGAGGTGATTCACTTTGGGAAGAATAACAAAAAGATGGGGTACTGGGCTAATGGTCGGATACTTGGTAGTGTGGATGAGCAGAGGGATCTTGGTGTCCATGTACACAGATCTCTGAAAGTTGCCACCCAGGTAAATAGTGCGGTGAGGAAGGCATATGGCGTACTGGCTTTTATTGGTAGAGGAATTGAGTTCCGGAGTCCTGAGGTCATGATGCAGTTGTATAAGACTCTGGTACGGCCGCATCTGGAATATTGTGTGCAGTTTTGGTCGCCATACTATAGGAAGGATGTGGAGGCATTGGAACGGGTGCAGAGGAGGTTTACCAGGATGTTGCCTGGTATGGAAGGAAAATCGTATGAGGAAAGACTGAGGCACTTGGGGCTGTTTTCACTAGAGAAAAGAAGGTTTAGGGGTGACTTGATTGAGGTGTACAAGATGATTAGGGGGTTAGATAGGGTCGACAGTATGAACCTTTTCCCGCGTATTGAGTCGGGTATTACAAGGGGGCATAGCTTTAAATTAAGGGGGGGTAGATATAGGACTGATGTTAGGGGTAGGTTCTTCACTCAGCGAGTCGTTAGTTCATGGAATGCCCTGCCAGTAACAGTGGTGGACTCTCCCTCTTTATGGGCATTTAAGAGGGCATTGGATAGGTATATGGAGGATAGTGGGTTAGTGTAGTTTAGGTGGGCTTGGATCGGCGCAACATCGAGGGCCCAAGGGCCTGTACTGCGCTGTATTCTTCTATGTTCTATGTTCTATGTTCTATGTTCTATTGTTGTAACGAGCCATCAGTGGCAGGATGGGTAGAATGGCCTTTATAAGTCCAATCCAATCCAATCTTTGTTCCACACCAATCTAGTGGCGTCTCAGTTTGTGAAATTCCTGGGAGTTCACAGCAGTGAAACAAAGATTGGATTGGATTAGATTTGTAAAGGCCGTTCTATTCATCGTGTCTCTAATGGCTCTTTACGCCATTAATATTAGTCCCATGCCTCACCCCCTTCCTTTTCCCTCGGCACTGCAAACATTTTCCCTGTAAACACATTCTCAATCCCAATATCAGCTCATGGTAGAACTGAGGAATGTGAAGCAATAAATTAGACAGCTATTAGGCTGATGTGTTCTGGCTAGTCTACAATAAAATAAAGATCTGGGTTATGAGGAGATCTGAAAATGTCAGAAAATTCTGGGGAAACTCATTAGGTCTAGTACATACTACAGAGAGATACAGAGTTAACGTTTCGAGTCTCGTGACCCTTGTTCTATGATGACCTTCTCAAGTCATGCTGAGGAAGTTGACACCCCCTATTATAATTAACCACATTGGTGTTTTAACGCTAATTATGCTCACGCTGTTAGTAATTACATAAAGCACACACATTTCATCACAGGCTCCAGGATCGAGCTCAAGAGAAATTGAGAGTCCTGGCTTTGTACAAACAATGATGATTCAATGTCCATCTCCCACTGAGTTCCAATGGGAACCATCTGTTCCCACAGCCGTGACCTTTCGTAAACTATTCAGGAGATTGCAGCACCTAATCCCCACCCACTCTCTGCATTCACAGGCAACAGGTTGTGTTCATGTTTTAACATGCAGCACATCTGAGGGATGTGGGGCATCGATAAACCAGCCCCTATCTTACTCCAAGGCTTTGAGTGATGAAACTCCCACAATAGGCCCGGAAGGGGAACAGCGCAGGGTTACAGAAAAACCATACTGTGGGAGGTTCAGTGCTGACGGAGTGCTGCACTGTGAGAGGGTCAGTGCTGACGGAGTGCCACACTCTCAGAGGATCAGTGCTGATGCAGTGTCGCACTCTTGGAGGGTGAGTATTAAGGGAGCACTGCCCTGTTGGAAGTTCAGTGCTGGTGGAATGCTGCACTGTCAGAGGGTCAGTGCTAATGGAGTATTGTATTACCAGAGTCTCAGTGCTGGGGGGTTTCCACACAGTTGGAGGATCCGTGCTGAGGAGTGTCACATTATCGGAGGGTCAGTACTGAGGGAGTGCTGTACTGTCAGAGAGTCAGCTTTGGAGGTCCATCACACTGTCAGAGGGTCATGGCTGAGGGAGCATTCCACTGTCAGAGGGTCAATACTCAGATAATACCGCACTGTGGAAGGGTCAGTACTGTGGGGGTGCTATACTGTCTCAGGATCAATACTGAGAGAGAGTGCACAGTCGGAGAGTCAGCTTTGGGGTTCCATCACACTGTCAGAGAGTCTGGCTGAGGGAGCATTGCACTGTCAGAGGGTCAATGCTATGACAATACCGCACTATGGGAGGGTCACTACTGAGAGGGTGTTGTACTTTTGGAGGGTCAGTACTGAAGGGATGCTGTACTGTAGGAGGGTCAGTACTGAGGAAACACCGCACTGTCATAAAGTCACAGCTGAGGGAGTCTCACACTGTCAGGGGGTCAGTGCTGAGGGATTGCCAAACTGTCAGAGGGTCTGTACTGTGGATACTGTTTCAGAGCTTTGCAGAGATCTCATTCATTTGTCTGAGAAGGATGTTCAGTGTATTCTGAGCTGGTGATATGTTATAGACCTGTGTGGGTCTCTGTCCTGTCAGAGGACTGAGTACTCAGGATGAAACAATGATTTGTAGGAACTATTGCGTGAGGAAGTCACGTTTGAATGGTGAACATTTCAAGAATTCTCCGTGGTTCCTGTTTGACGAGATATATTTTGCCCAAGGGTTAATCTGCTGGACATAGGAGACCAAGGGAAATGTTGTGTTAATTTATAACAACAGAGAATGAGTCACGTTGTCACACTGAGGTAAAGGTGGTACAATGGTGCCTTTCCTCAGAGAGCAATTTAACCAGCTGGGCAGCAAGGTCTCAAGGTTTGAGGTTGTTCAATCTGTTTGCTCAATAGCAGGAATCTCACATTAATTCTGTCCTGATGGTGTGGGAAGTAATTAATCTTCAACCACAAATGTCTTGCTTCTTATCTCACCCACCCAGAATCCACCTGATCTTCAAGGGTGTGTGCTCCTGTCCTTCCAGAGATGGTATTGTACAGTGAAGGGATTGAATTGGGCTCAGCTGGTGCCTCGTTTGACTCGAAACTGCGGAGAAGAACCCCCAGAATTCCAGCGGTCGATGTTAGGATCCTTGTTTTTCCCGATATTTAGTAATGATTGGGATCTTGCTGTGAAGGGGACAAATTCAAAGTTTGTAGATGGCACCAAACCAGGAAGAATTGTAAAATATGAGGGGGACCGTTCAGAATTTCAAAGCATATTGATAAGTGTGGGAGTTGGGGGAGGAGGGGAGGCGGATAAGTTTCAGAGCAGAGAAATGGGAGGTGTTGCACTTCGGTGGGAAGGAAATTGAGAGTCAATGTAAAATTGTGGGGGTGTAATTCTAAAGGGGGTGCAGCAGGAGCAGTGGGAACTAGGGGTATGTGTGCACAGATCATTGAAGGTGGCAGTACAGGTAGAGAAAGCAGTGAATAAAGCACACAGTGTCCTCCTCATTACTAACACGGGCACAGAGTACAAGAGAAAGGAGGTGTTGCTGACCTTGTAAAAGCCCCTTGTTTGACCCCAGCTGGTGTATTGTGTCCAGGTGTGGGCCCCACATTATCTGAAAGATCGAGAACACAGCGGAGCGAGGCCAGGAACAATTAACAAGAATGGTTCCAGGGATGGGAAACGTGAGCAATGTGGATAGGTTGAAGAGGGTGGGACTATTTTCTCTGCGAGAGAAGAAGGCTGAAAGGGAGATCTGATTGACGTTTTCGAAATCCTGATCATGAGCTGGATAGAGGAGAGAGGAAGAAATAGTTCCCTCTCGGAACAGGATAAAGAATGAGAGGGGCATAGATTTCCAATGATTTGCAAATGAAACAAGAAGGTGCTGGGGAAGCTGAAAGGTATGAATGTGAATAAATCACCTGAAGGAGATGAACTACACCCTGACCCTCTGTGGGAGATAGCTGAGGAGATAGTAGGAGCATTGGTGAGGATCTTTTCTTTCTTCATTCTTTCACAGGATGATGACGGTATCACTGGCTGGGCAGCATTTATTGCCCATCTCGAATTGTCCAGAGGACATTCAAGAGTCAACCACTTTGATATGAGTCTGGAGTCCCATGTAGGCCAGACCAGGTAAGGATGGCCGTTTGTTTCCCTAAAGAATGTTCGTGAACAGCTGGGTTTTTCCGACAACTGGCAATGAATTTATAGGAGTTATTAGATTCTTAACTCCAAATATTCATTGAATTCAAATTCCATCTTTTCCCATGGTGCATTTGAACCCAGGTCCCCGGAACATTACATGGATCTCTGGATTAACAATTCACCACTCGACCATGTCTTCCACAATACCTTTCGGGAATCACTGTCGTCAGGGAGGGTTCCAGACAACTGGAAAATAGCTAATGTAACATCCTTTTTTAAGAAGGGAAGGAGACAGAAGACAGGAAGCTATAGGCTATTAAGCCTGATCTCGGTCATTGGTAAGGTGTTGGAGTCCATTATTACAGATGAGATTGAAGAGTACATGGTAACAACGGTCTTGATCTCGGGGACGTCATGCCTGACAAATCTGTTAGAATTCTTTGAGGATGTAATGAGCAAGTTAGACAAAGCAGAGACAGCGCACGTAACATATTTAGATTTCCTGAAGGGCTTTGACAAGGTGCCGTACAGGAGTTTACTAAATAAGATATGAGCCCATGGTGTTAGGGGCAATGTACTGGCATGGATAGAGGATTGGCTGACTGGCAGATGGCAGACAGCAGTGATGAAGGGCTCTTTTACAGGTTGGTAATCAGTGACTGGTGGGGTTCCATAGGGCTCAGTGTTAGGATCACAACCATTGATAAGGCAGATATGGTTACTGCAAATACTAGAGATTAGAGTGAAGATTAGAGTGGTGCTGGAAAAGCACAGCAGGACTTGCAGCATCCAAGGAGGAGGAAAAATCGACGTTGATTTTTCTGGTGAAGAGCTTTTGTCTGAAACGTTGATTTTCCCTGCTCCTCGGATGCTGCCCGACCTGCTGTGCTTTTCCAACACCACTCTAATCTTGACTCACACCGATTGATGTTATACAATAACGAGCTGGAGGAAGGAACTGAGGGCATTGTTGTATGTTTGTGGATGTCACAGAGATAGGTGGAGGGGCAGGTTGTATTGAGGAAGCAGGGAGGCTGCAGAAGGACTTGGACAGGCTGGGAGAGTGGGCAAACAAATGGCAGATAGAATACAATGTGGGAAAATGTGAGGTTACGCACTTGGAAGGATGAACAGAGGCACAGACTATTTTCTAAATGGAGAAAAGCTTTATAAATATGAAGCAAAAAGGGACTTAAGAGTCCTAATTCAGGATTACCTTCAGGTTAATATGCAGTATGTGTTTGTGTAAGCGTACAATTTTCCCTGAAAATGAGGGTCGAATCATTTTAAGTTGCTTCATCAATGACGTTCCCTCCATCACAAAGTCAAAAGTGGGGGTGTTCACCAATGATTTTCTTTTATTCATTTGTGGAAGGTGGGCATCGTTGTCTGACCAACGTCCCTAATTGCCCCCTCGAAAAGGTGGTGGTGAGCTGTCTTCTTGAAACCCTGGAGGCCATATGCTGTTGGTCGACCCTCGATGCTCTTGGTGGGAGTGGTGGGGGGCAGGTGGAGTTCCAGGATTGTGACCCAGCGACATTGAAGGAATGGTGATAATTTCCAAATCAGGATGGTGAGTGGCTCAGAGGGGAACTTGCAGGGAGTGGTGTTCCCATGTATCTGCTGTCCATATGGACTGGCCTGAATCCTCCTCCTTAAGAAAGACAGTTGCTCGTATCCATTTCACTGCTCCGTCATGAATTGGAGATGGGAAGATGTCTTTGACCAGGTAAGGTAATTGGTTCCTCATGTTGTAAGGGAATGTTTGAAACTACATTTCCCCGGGGAGCCCTTGAAAAGCTGCTCTCTTGCCTGTATAAAAGTGACCTGACAAAATGAAGTTTTTCACGTCCCAGGCAGTACAGGATGGAGGTGAACAGGATGTACCTGTTATCTGGCAGTGGGCAGATAGTGAATGACAATTATAAAAATGCCTTCTCTATGCTAAGCGAGAGTGTACAGTAATTTTGTTCCTGACTGTATTAGTTCATTCCATATTCCTCAATCTGTATGTCATTGAGTGATTTATCTGTCTTTAAGAGTTGCTCAATTATTTTTCTGCATCATTCTCCAAATCCCACAGCCTGAGGACACATTCAGTCTTACAACATCATTCCAAATAGTTACCAAAAGGGACAAACAGCTTCAACTCAGGATAGTGAGTGGCTTGGAGGGGAACCTGCAGGGGGTGGTGTTCTCATGTATCTCCTGCCCATGTCCTTTTCGGATCAAAGTGGTTGTGGGTTTGGAAGGTGCTGTCTGAGGATGTTCGGTGAATTTCCCAGCCCATCTTGGAAATGGTACGCACTGCTGCTACTGAGCATCGGTGTGGAGAGAGTGGACGTTGGTGAATGTGGGGCCAATCAAGCGGGTGCTGCTTTCTCTCTGGGTGGTGTCATGTTTCTTGAATGTTTTGGATATTGACAGGGTCAACAGAAGAACGTTTCCTGCTTGGTAGAGAGATCAGAAACAAGTAGACATCTTCCTGTGTGTTACCATTGACCAGAAACCCAACTAGATTCACAACATAAACACAGTGGCTCCAAGAGCAGGTCAGAGGCTGGAATACTGCCGACTCCCCAAAGCATCTCCACCATCGACAAGAAATGTTCGTCTCACCAGTCTCCCAAATTATTTCGAAAATAGACACTAGATTTGACATCATGATGTCCCACAGCCTTTCCTGATGTGCCCCTTTTAAAAGGGAATAGTGAAGGAGCTGTTAATTAGTTAGTTCATAAATAGATAAAGGTGGGACCACTTTAAATAGCCGGGCAGCATGGTTTCAGGGTCTGAGGTTGTTCAATCTGTTTGTTCAATAGCAGGAAGCTCATGTTCGTTCTCTCCTGGTGACATGGTGTGTCATTAATGACAAACCACAAATATTTCGCTCCTTATCTCACCCACCCAGAATCCACTTTAATGCCAAGTGTGTATGCTCCTGTCCTTCCAGACATGGCTTTGTATAACAATTGGATTTAATTCGGTTCAGTTTGTGCCTTGTGTGACTCCAAACTGCAGAGCGGTTTCTTCCTGGATTCCCAGGGGTCAGTGTTTGGCATTTTGCTTTTCCTGACGTTAATTAATGATTGAGATCTTGCTGTGCAGGGTATTAGTTCAAAGTTTGGAGATGGCACCAAACCAGGAAGAATTGCAAACTGTGACGAGTACAGTGCAGGACTGTAAAAGGTCTTTGACAATTTGGGGGAGTGGGGGAGAGAGGGGACAGATGGGGGTTCACTGCAGACACCTGAGAGGTGATGCCCTTTGGTGGGAAGGACATTGAGAGACTTATAAAATGGGGGAGGGGCATTTCTAAAGGGGGTGAGGCAGGAGCAGGGCGGGTTGGGGGTATATGTGCACAGATCACGAAAGGTGGCAGAACAAGTAGAGAGAGCAGTGAATAAAGCACACAGTGGGGCACAGAGAGAGGAACAGACTCAGAAAGGGAGAGGCTGAAACAATGATAATGACAGAGACGCAACAGTGAGAGAGATACAGAGACACAGACAGAAATAGACAGAGGGAGACTGACATGGACAGAGAGAGAGAGAGAGAGAGAGAGAGAGAGAGAGAGGGAGATTCCGAGAGAGAGACAGAGACAGACCTACTGGAACAAAGAGAGAGAGAAACAGGGGCAGACAGAGCCTCAGACAGAGAGACAGAGGGGGATGTGTTGTACAGCCCGAGAGAGGCTAAGTGCCATAATCTGTGATTCCACAGGAATCAGTGAATGCTGTGGGAAATTGATGATATTTTTCAGGGAAATTGCTAAGATGCATCCTTTGATGAAAAAGCCAGGAGTGTTTCAGATAAACAGGAACTCTGAATGTCTACATCTGGTGCCCTGACATTCCACACTGTACTCGGTGTTCAATCCCATATCATTGTAACCCTGGCAATGTTTCCCACAGTAACAATACCAGTTCAGGTCTATGAAGTAATTAGCAGGTGGCACCTTAGTGCCAGGGGAAGCTCTGACATCAACATGGGGTGATGTGCTGGATCAGAATTATCTCTCAATTATAATGTTTCTGTTGCAAGACTGTGACACAATATCAATGGTTAAGACCATCAGAAAACATTTGAATGTGATCCCCATGATGCTGTGTGTGAGCTGATGAATTCCCACCTGTTCAGCCTTTCAATTTAAATATTCCACAGTCACAGGGAACAAAGCAGAATTTTTTAACATCGTGGTCAGTCTCTGTCTTTCATCATCCACATCTCACAATCTTCCCTCTTGCACATCCTCAGCTAAATGGTCTGATCTGAAAGGTTGGGTTTGTAACTGAGTACACAGTCACAGTCAGCACTGACTGAATACTCTTTTATCCAAACTCTCCTCATGTTTCACTAGAGCATTTGGACAGGAACGGCCTGACACTCTGTAAACTCTCATGGATTCTCTCCATCCCTGACTCTAGCGCGCTTTCTCCACCGTTATCTATCTCTCTTTCACTTTCTCTCTCTCTCTCTCTCTGTCCTTATCTCTCAAACACTCTCTCTGCGTCCCTATCTCTCTCATATTCTATCTCTGTCCCTGTTTCCCACACTCTCTACCTCTTCCTCCCTGACATTGATGTCTGCATTGGCGCCACCTTGTGCTCCCAAGAGGAGGTTAAACAGTTCATCAACTGCACCAATACATTTCACTCTGATCTTAAATATATCTGGACCATTTTTGACATCTGCCTCCCCTTCCTGGAATTCTCCATCTCCATCAAGGATGACCAACTCAACACTGACATTTGCTAAAAATCCACTTTTTCCCACAGCTACCTGGATTACACCTTATCCCACCCTAACTCCTGCAAAAGAGCTATCCCGTATTTCCAATTCCTCCTCCTCCGCAGTATCTGCTCCCTGGAGGACCAGTTCCACCACAGAGCACACCAGATGGCATCCTTCTTTAAAGACCGCAATTTCCCCTCCCACATAGTTAAAGATGCCCTCCAACAGATCTCATCCACATTCCATACCTCTGTCCTCGAACCCCACCTCTCCAAACTCAAAAAGGACAGAACCACCCCTGGTCCTCACCTTCCACCCCACCAACTTCTGCATAAATTGCATCATCCGCCGACATTTCTGCAACATACAAATGGACTCCACCACCAGGGATAGATATCCCTCTCCACCCCTAACTGCTTTCCATAAAGACCATTCCCTCTGCGATTGCCTGGTCAGGTCCACATGCCCTGCAACCCACCCTCCCATCCTGGCACCTTCCCCTGCCAGCGCAGGAATTGCAATATCTGCGTCCACACCTCCCTCCTCACCTCCATCCAAGAACCCAAAGGAGCCTTCTACATCGATCAAAGTTTACCTGCACTTCAACACATGTCATTTATTGTAACCATTGCACCTGATGTGGTTTCCTCTACATGGGGGAGACCAGACACCTTCTCACAGAGTGCTTCAGAGAACATCTCCGGGACACCCGCACCAATCAACCGCGCCTCTCTGTAGCTGAAAATTTCAACTCCGACTCCGATTCCACTGAGGACATGCAGGTCCTGGGCCTCCTCCATCTCCACTCTCTCACCACACCACGCCTCGAGGAAGAATGCCTCATCTTCCGCCTCAGGACTCTTCAAACCCATGGCATCAATGTGGACTTCACCAGTTTCCTCATTTCACCTCCTACCCTGGAGACTCCCATTCTCATTTCTGATGAAGGTCTTGCCCAAAAGGCCAATTTTCCTTGGATGCTGCTTGATCTGCTGGTCATTTCCAGCATCAGTCTAATCGTGCATCCTCGGGAACAGACCATGGATTATGGAGTCCCACATCACAGAGCTGCTCTGTATAAACTTCCCCAAAAACCAGAGTGTGATAACACCGTGCGTTCCTGTCCGTCAGTGATGCTGGTTTCTGAGAAGCAGCGATGGGAACTGTTCCAGGAAGAGAAGGAGGACACTGAGATCCCACCTCCTGGTCACAGTTGCTGAGCTCAGAGACAAAACGTGTGATGCTGGAAAAGCACAGCCAGTCAGGCAGCATCCGATTAACAGGAGAGTTGATGTTTTGAGCGAAAGCTTTTCATCAGGAATAAGGGCTGTGGCAGGGGTTGCCCAAGGGGTCTCAGAGATAAATGGGAGGGGTATGGGTCTGGGGGAAATTAGCTGGGAACGTGATAAGTAGATGAAGGTTCGGCTTGTTGCTGATGGATCAGAGTGCAGGGTGGAGTAAATAAGTGGGAGGGAAGATGGACAGAAGAGGCGGAGATAGAGGACACTGAGATCCCACCTCCTGGTCACAGTTGCTGAGCTGTCAGGGATCTGACACAGATATAAAGGGTGCTCCTCTCAGACACAGAGATTGTTCCCATCCCTCCCAGATGCTCTGGTAGCTCACCGCATAACGTCAGGCAGTTTGACAAATTCAGTTGTGTCTCGAAGGCAGAGAGTGGTGGTAGATGGTAAATACTCAGCCTGGAGCCCAGTTACAAGTGGAGTTCCGCAGGGATCAGTTCTGGGTCCTCTGCTGTTTGTAATTTTTATTAATGACTTAGATGAGGGAGTCGAAGGGTGGGTCAGTAAATTTGCAGATGATACGAAGATAGGTGGAGTTGTGGACAGTGAGGAGGGGTGTTGTCGGCTGCAGAGGGACTTAGATATGATGCAGAGCTGGGCTGAGGAGTGGCAGATGGAGTTCAACCCTGCCAAGTGTGAGGTTGTCCATTTTGGAAGAACAAATAAGAATGCGGAATACAGGGTTAATGGTAGGGTTCTTAGTCAGGTGGAGGAACAGAGGGATCTTGGGGTCTATGTACATAGATCTTTGAAGGTTGCCACTCAGGTGGATAGAGTTTGTAAGAAGGCCTATGGAGTATTATCGTGCATTAGCAGAGGGATTGAATTCAAGAGTCGTGAAGTGATGTTGCAGCTGTACAGGACTTTGGTTAGGCCACAGTTGGAGTACTGTGTGCAGTTCTGGTCGCCTCACTATAGGAAAGATGTGGAAGCTTTGGAGAGGGTGCAGAGAAGATTTACCAGGATGTTGCCTGGAATGGAGAGGAAGTCGTACGAGGATAGGTTGAGAGTTCTCGGCCTTTTCTCGTTGGAACGGCGAAGGATGAGGGGTGACTTGATAGAGGTTTATAAGATGATCAGAGGAATAGATAGAGTAGACAGTCAGAAACTTTTTCCCCAGGTACAACAGAGTGTTACAAGGGGACATAAATTTAAGGTGAAGGGTGGAAGGTATAGGGGAGATGTCAGGGGTGGGTTCTTTACCCAGAGAGTGGTGGGGGCATGGAATGCGCTGCCCGTGGGAGTGGTGGAGTCGGAATCATTGGCGACCTTTAAGCGGCATTTGGATAGGTACATGGATGGGTACTTAATCTAGGTTAGACGTTCGGCACAACATCGTGGGCCGAAGGGCCTGTTCTGTGCTGTATTGTTCTATGTTCTATGTTCTATGTTCTATGTTCTATGTTCTATGTTCTATGTTCGAATGCAACACCTTACATTTACCTTTCAAGTCAGAGAAAGGGAACGTCTTGGCAACCTTCCGAATACATTCTGAAAGGTTCTGCTCTGGTCCATAATAGTAGACGTGTCTGTCTGGAAAGCTCCATTTGGATAGTTCTGTCTGGAACTGCCCTGGCTCCATCGCACTAATAAAAGAGTTTGTTCGGCCCATCGTGCATATGCCGACTATTTGTACAGCATTTCCGGTTGAGGATTTAAAATTTGAATTTAAGATGTTGTCAGAAGCAACAAGTTTCTGTAGATTTTTATTCACCACAAGTGACTTTTCAGCTTAAAATAACATAACAAAATGGCTTAAGATTTTTCTTTGACGCTGTGAACTTGAACTGATGCTTTGCTGAGTTGGTTGTATTTAGAGATAAGAGAACACAATGGAGTTTTCACAGTATGAATTGTAAGACGGTGACTTGATATTCAAACTAACCTTGAACTGCGACCATGACATGATCATTTATGTAATTATGACCCCTTTCCCAGGGAATATCATTGGATTAGCCTGTCGTCAATCATGTCACCATATTACAGTTGATTGGATTTTTCTTGTAATTAAGAGAATTTTCCAAGGAAATATCATTGGATCAGCCTGCTGTAAATCATATCACTTTATTACATTTGTAATTAAGGCTGTACTATCTCTTTTAATAAACATATAAATAATGTGTAATTTTCGAATGTAATTGTGCCATTTCTCCACGGAACACAGAAGCTTTTAATCTCCGTGTTGCTGGACAAATCTGCGCCAGCTGCCTTAATTTATTAAACCAGTAACCTTGCTTTTAACAGATCGTACACCTAGTGATTCTTTTGACCGATCCCGATAACGAGAGGGTGCGGACCTTCACAGTCAGTCTCACTCCCCAGAGTCCCACGTAAAGTCATTCTTCAGAGCTATCAGAGATATCCTCCCAATGACTCCCCACTTAATCAGAACTCCCCATTTAACCTTAAACCGATGCCCTCAAGTTTTGGCTTGCCCTACCCTGGAAAAAAATAAACCTTTACAGGGTCACCCTTCATCGTCCAATGCTCCAGAGAAAATAGCCCCAGTCCAATCAACCTCTCCCTGGAGCTCAAACTCTCCATCCTGGCGACGTCCTTGTATATCTGTTCTGCGGCTTTTCAAGTTTCACAAAATGTTTCCTACAGCAGAGTGACCAAAATTGAACGCAGTATTCCAAACGTGGCCGCACCAATGCCCTATGCAGCTGCAACATGACCTCCCAACTCCTATACGCAGTGCACTGACCAAAGCTTATCATGAAAACCAAATATTAATTGAAGATACAATCGTTTGTTAACACAAAGTCAAGTAACACACACATATAAATAGTTATCCCTCGAACCATCCCCAAAACACACCAACATAACCTCAACAAAAACTGAAAGAACTTCAGATGCTGTAAATCAGGAACAAAAGCAGGAGATGCTGTAAAAGCTCAGCAGGTTTGGCAGCATCTGTGGAGAGAAATGAAAAGAGTTAGTGCTTCTGAGGAAGGGTCTCTGGACCCAAAAAGTTAACTCTGATTTGTTTCCACAGATGCTGCTCGACCTGCTGAGCTTTACTGTCGTTCTCTCTAACACAATCTCACTCTTCATGAAAACAGAAAAACAAATTTTCTCTGCAGGGATTGTATTTCTAAAAGCAAGAACACTTTGGCCAATAGGTCATTATTGAGGACAGAATGTCTGAAGCATAAAATCTTTCAAAGTCTATCACCTCTGTCTCCTAACACGTGTGGCCATCACTAATCACACACACACACAGGGCTGTCCCCGGTATCTATCAGCTTGTTCAGGGAAATACAATCGAGAAGTTCATTCGATCACTCTTTCAGAAGGAAGGGAAAGGTTTCATCCCGAACTCTACAAGTGGGTTGTTTCTTTCGCCAACCATGGGAGTGATCAGATGGGGAGCCCTTCCTCACAGGCTTTATGTCCCTCAGCTAATTACAGACACAAAGCACTATCTCCGTCCAGTTACTGTACAAACAGCCACAGCACGGTGTACAGCACAGCGAGCAGTGAGCACAAGTCATGTCATTTCATGGAAGTTTTGTTTTTAGAAAAGCAGTACCCATGACCTTTAAAGAAACCACTCGAGGTGTTTATACAAAATATGAAATATTTTCCACAATCCTCCAAAATGTAAATTTTCAAATAAATCAACAGTGTCCGCAAATTATATGGGGAGACCATTCCCAGCAAGATCCTTTTGAAAACACTCTTCACCCTGACTTGGAAATATATCGCCGTCTCTTCAGTGTCGCTGACACAAAATTGCAGATTTCTCTTCCTGAGAGTATTGTGGGTCACCTACAGCACACGGACTACAGCGGTTCAAGAAGGGAGCTCACCTCCACCTTCTCAAGGGCAACTAGGGATGGAGCAATAAATGCTGGGCCCAGTCAACAATGCCCACATCCCAATTAAAGAATTGAAATAAATATGTTTCTTTGAAAACTCTCTAAACATATTCCAACAGTTTCAAAAGATTCATAATTGTGTTGTTCTATGTCACTTCTACCCTCCCCACTCTAAAATGACACGTCACACACGTGTGTGTCTTTGTGTGTGTGCACGTGCGCAAGAGAGAGAGAGAGCATAAATCTGAGAGTGTGTGTCTGTGTGCGTGTGTGTGTGTGCGCGCGTATGCGTCTTTGCCCATGTGTGTCTCAGTGTGCATGTGTGTGTGTGTGTGCGTGTGCACGTGTAAGTGTCTTTGCCCATGTGTGTCTCAGTGTGTGTGTCTGCATGGGTGTGTTTATGTGTATGTGTGTGACTGTGTCGTGTGCATGTGTACATGTGTGTGTATGCATTTGTGCCCTTGAGAGTGTGTTGTTTGAGTGTGTGTATGTGAGTGTGTGTATGTAAGTGTGTCTGAGTATACATGTCTGTGAGGTAAAAACAATGACTGCAGATGCTGGAAACCAGATTCTGGATCAGTGGTGCTGGAAGAGCACAGCAATTCAGGCAGCATCCGAAGTGGATGCTGCCTGAATTGCTGTGCTCTTCCAGCACCACTGATCCAGAATATACATGTCTGTGGCTGTGTGTGTCTCAGTGCGTGTGTCTCAGTGTGCGTGTCTGTGTGGATGTGCTTGTTTCCCTGTGTTTGCGAGGCAGTGTATGTCCCAGTGTGTGTGTCTCAGTGTGCGTGTCTGTGTGGATGTGCTTGTTTCCCTGTGTTTGTGTGAGTGAGAGAATCTTTGTGTCTGAGTGCATTCTGTGTGTGAGTGAGTGAGTGTGAGTTTATGTGACATTTTGTGTACAGAACATAGAACAGTACAGCACACGAACGGGCCCTTAGACCCACTATGTTGTTTACCATGACGCCAAATTATACTAATCCTTTCTGCCTGCAATTGGTCCATATCCCTCCATTGCTTGCATACTCATGTGCTTATCTAAAAGTCCCTTAAATGCCCTTATCTTATCGAACTCCACCACCACCCCAGCAGTGCCACTCACACTCCTAACTCTCTCTGTGTAAAAGCTTTCCCCTCTAACGTTAAATGCAAGACCCTTAGTATCATATATTTCAACTCTGGGAAAAAGATTCTGAACATTAACCCTACGTAAGCAGCTCATAACTTTATAAACTTGTATTGAGACTCCCCACAGCCTCCACTGCTCCAGAGAATGCAACTCAAGTTTGTTCACATCATTCCTTGTAGCTCATACCCTCTCATCGAGGCATCCTGGTAAACCTCTTCTGCACCCTCTCCAACGCCTCCATATCCTTCCTGGAATGTGACAAACAGAAATGAACACAATACTCTACATGTGGCCTGTACAACGTCTGATAAAGCTTCAACATGACATCCTGACTCTTGAACTCTATTCCCTGACCAATGAAGGCAAGATGCCATACGCCTTCTTTACCGACCTATCTATGTACGTATGTATGTGTCTGTTTGTGTGTGTGTGTCTGTGTTTGTGTTTGTGTGTGGGGGTTGTGTGTGTGTGTGTGTGTGGGGGGGGGGGGGGTGGCGGGGGGGTTGACGGATATGTGCGTTGCCATAAAAATGTTCACGTTTATAGATATATGTTTTTGAAAATACACACCGTTACGTTCCATGCTGATGTTTTTCTCGGTGGACATGTCTATGTTTATGGGTGAAGCAAATAGAAAGTAAAGATTATTGAGAAGCCACAGGAATGGCAAGCTTTTGAAAACCACCAAAGGATAATTAAAACATCAATAAACGGAAGAAGATGAAATCTGAGAGTACGCTAGCTTGTTATACAAAAGGAGGTTGGAAATAGCTTTTTGTAGATATACTGTGTACAAAGGAAGGAACAGGCAAGAGTGGACATTAGATCGCTGGAAAATGTGAATCGAAGATACCAACAGCATGACAGAGAGTTCGGGGGCAGAGGTGAGGGTGGTGGCCATCACTTAGGATAATGTCTGGGGAAGCTAAAAGGTCTGAAAATGGATAAATTGCCTCGACCACACGGACTACAGCAGGGAATAGCTGAGGAAATTGTGGAGTCATTGTTGGTGATCTATTAGGAATCAGTGAGATCAGGGAGGGTCCCAGAGAACTGGAGCTGAAAATGTGTTGCTGGAAAAGCGCAGCAGGTCAGGCAGCATCCAAGGAGCAGGAGAGTCGACATTTCGGGCATGAGCCCCTCTTCAGGAATGAGGAAAGTGTGCCACTCCGGCCTATCACCCTCACCTTAACCTCCTTCCACCTATCGCATTTCCAACGCCTCTCCCCCAAGTCGCTCCTCCCTATCTTTTATCTTAGCCTGCTTGGCAAACTTTCCTCATTCCTGAAGAAGGGCCCATGCCCGAAATGTCGATTCTCCTGCTCCTTGGATGCTGCCTACCTGCTGCGCTTTTCCAGAAACACATTTTCAGCTCTGATCTCCAGCATCTGCACTCCTCACTTTCTCCCAGAGAACTGGAAAACGTTTGAGACTGTTTGTGTGTGTGGGAGAGTGAGCATATATCATGTGTGTGTGTGTGTGTGTGTGTGTGTGTGTTGGTGCCCATGTTTGTCTCAGGGTGAGTGTGTGTGTGTGTATGTGTGTAACTGCGTCGTGTCCATGTGTGTGTGAGTGCATATGGTTCTGTGTCTGTGAGAGTCTGTGTCTGTGTGTGTCGCGTGTGTGTGTGTTTGTGCCTTTGAGAGTGTGTTGTTTAAGTGTGTGCATGTGAGTGCGTGTATGACTGTGAGTCTTTGCCCATGTGTGTCTCAGTGTGTGAGTCTGTGTGGGTGTGTGTACGTGTATGTGTGTGACTATCGTGTGCATGTGTGCATCTGTGTGTGAGTGCATGTGTTTCTGTGTCTGTGTGAGTATGTGTCTGTGTTTGTGTGTGTGTATGCGTGTAAGCATACGTGAGTGTGTGTGTGCCTGTGTGTGTGTGTGTGTGCGTGTATACTTTTTTTTGCCTTTGAGAGTGTATTGTTTGTGTGTGTGTATGTGAGTGTGTGTATGTAAGTGTGTCTGAGTGTGTGTCCATGTGTCTGTGTGTATGCGTCTGTGCCTGTGTATGTCTCAGTTCATATGGCTTTGTGGAAGTGCTTGTTTCCTTGCGTGTGCGAGTGAGAGAATCTTTGTGCCTGTGTGCATTCTATGTGTGAGTAAGTGAGTGTGAGTTTATGTGACATTTTGTGTATAGAACATAGAACAGTACAGCTCAGAAACTGGCACTTAGACCCACTATGTTGTCGACCATGACGCCAAATTAAACTAATCCTTTCTGCCTGCAAGTGGTCCATATCCCTCCATTGCTTGCATACTCATGTGCTTATCTAAAAGTCCCTTAAATGCCCTTATCTTATCTAACTCCACCACCACTCCAGCAGTGCCACTCACACTCTTACCTCTCTCTGTGTAAAACACTTTCCCCTCTAACATTAAATGCATGACCCTTAGTACGAGACATTTCAACTCTGGGAAAAAGGTTCTGAACACCAACCCTATGCAGCTCATAACCGCTCCAGAGAACACAACACAAGATTTTTCACGTCTCTCCGTGTAGCGCATGCCCTCTCATTGAGGCATCCTGGTAAACATCTTCTGCGACCTCTACAAAGCTTCCACAAACAGACGTGAACACAGTACTCTACATATGGCTGATACAAAGGCTGATAAAACGGCCACATGACATCCTGACTCTTGAATTCAATTCCCCGACAAATAAAGGCAAGATGCCAGATACCCTATCTACCTGTATGTGTGTGTGTGTGTATCTCTGCGTGTGTGTGTGTGTGTGAGCACTTATCACTGCACGTGTCTGTGTGTTGCAATGTAGATGTCCACATTTGTAGATATATGTTTTTGAAAATGCACACCATTACGTTCCATGCTGATGTTTGACTCAGTGAACATGTCTATATTTATAGGTAAAGCACACAGAAAGTGAAGATTATTGGGAAGCCACAGGATTGTGAAAGCGGCAGAGCATCACTAAAAAAATCAATAAGGGTGAAGAAAATGAAATCTGAGAGTAAGCTAGCTCGTTATACAAAAGCTGATTGGAAAGAGCTTTTTGCAGATATTTACAAAGAAAGGAACAGGCAAGAGTCGACATTGGATCACTGGAAACTGAGACTGGGGAAGTAGAAATGGGGAACAAAGAAACAGAGAGGGAATTGAGCAGATGCTTTGCATCAGTTTTCATGGTGGAAGATACCAACAGCATGCCATGCTAGTGGCAGAGGTGAGGGTGGTGGCCAACACTAAGGAGAATGTACTGGGGAACCTAAAACGTCTGAAGGTCGATAGATCACCCAGACCACACGGATTGCAACAGGGGATAGCTGAGGAGATTGTGGAGCTATTGGTGGTGATCTTTCAGGAATCACTGAGATCAGGGAGGATCCCAGGGATCTGGAAAATGGCTAATGTAACATTCCTGTTGAAGGAAGGAGGAAGACAGAAGCCTGGAAACTATTGTTCGGTTAGCCTGACCTCGGTCATTGGTAAGATTTTCGAGTGCATTATTAAAGATTAGATTGCAGAGTGCATGGTAAAATCGGACTGAGTCAGAATGGCTTCATCGGGGTGAGGGGGACATGCCTGACAAGTCTGTTTTAATACTTTGAGGAGGGAACAAGTAAGTGAGGCAAAGGAGAGCCACTCGGTGTGATCTATTTGAATTTCCAGAAGATATTTGAAAGGGTGCCATATAGGAGGCTGCTAAATCAGATAAGAGCCCATGGTGTTAGGGGCAAGGTACTGGCATGGATAGAGGATTGGCTGCTGGAAGGTGGTAAAGAGTGGGGATAAAGGAGTCTTTTTTCAGGAAGGCATTGAGTGACGAGTGAAGTCCTATAGGGGTGAGTGTCGGGACCACAACTGTTCACATTATACATTAACATTCTGGGCGAAAGGGTATTGTCACTAAGTTTGTGGATGACACAGAGATAGGTGGAGGGACAGGTCCTGTCGAGGATATGGGGAGGCTGCAGAAGGACTTGGACAGACTGGGAGAGTGGGCAAAGAAGTAGCAGATGGAATGCACTGTGGGAAAGTGTGAAGTTATGCACTTTGGAAGAATAGAGGTATAGACGATATTCTAAAAGGGGAAAAGCTTCAGAAACAAGAAGCAAAAAGGATCTTATGAGTCTGAGTTTAGGACTCTCTGGAGGTTGTATCTCTGAGTTCTCCAGGGCCCAATCTTCTTCAGCTGCTTCATCAACGACATTCCCCCCAACTTAAGGTCAGAAGTGGGAATGCTCACTGATGATTGTTCAATGTTCAGCACCATTCGCTAGACCTCAGATACTGATGGAGTCCATGTTCAAAGGCAGCAAGCCCTGGACAATATCCAGGCTTGGGCTGACACGTGGCAAGTAATATTTGCCACAGACACGTGCCAGGGAATGACCATCTCCGATAAGAAAAGTCATCTCTTGACATTCACTCGTGCTACCTTTATATAGTCCCTCAATACCAACATCCTGAGAGTCACCATTGACCAGAAACTCAACTGGACTCACGACAGAAACACAGTAGCTATAAGATCAGGCCAGAGACTGGGAATACTACATCAAGGAACTCACCTCCTGACTCCCCAAAGCCTGTCCATCATCAACAAGGCACAAGTCTGGAGTTTTCTGGAAGATTCCATGAGTTGTCAATAAGAGATGGTGTAACACATGGGACTCTGGGGAAGCTGATGTGTAAGTTGACCGTGAACATGGGATGTCAGCAGAGTAGGATCTGAGAACCCTTTGTGAGATTTCTCAGCTGACACTCCGTGGAAGGGGAGCTGACGTGTTTGCTGCATTCGATGGAGGTTGTGATACTGGGTCAAGAAATTCTGTGACACTGCTATCGATTCAAATATCACAAACATCTCATCGACAAATCAGAGATACTCAGGGAGCGGGTGGTAAGCAATGCTTCTGGCAAAAGAGTGTTTCTGATGAGGACCAACACAGATGTTTGCAAGTGGCTTTGTTGAACATAGAACATAGAACAATACAGGGCAGAACAGGCCCTTTGGCCCTCGATAATGCGCCGACTGTGAACTAATCTAAGCCCCTCTCCGACACAATCCCATTATCATCCACGTGCTTATGCAAAGACTGTTTAAATGCCCCTCATGTGGCTGAGTTAACTACAGTGACAGGCTGGGCCTTCCACACCCTTACCACTCTCTGAGTAAAGAACCTGACTCTGACATCTGTCTTGAATCTATCACCCCTCAATTTGCAGCTACATCCGCTCGTAAAAGCCAATGTCATCATCCTCGGAAATCGACTCTCATTGTCCACAATATCCAATCCTCGGACCATCTTGTGTGTTTCTATTAAATCACCTCTTATCCTTCTCCTCTCCAATGAGAACAGACCCAAGTCCTGATTTGGAGATGCCGGTGTTGGACTGGGGTGTACAAAATTAAAAACCACACAGCACCAGGTTATAGTCCAACAGGTTTAATTGGAAATTAACTTTGTAGACCCAAGTGCCTCAGCCATTCCTCATAAGACCTTTGCTTCAGATCAGGAAACAGTCTGGTAACTCTCCTCTGCGTCTTTTCTGATGCTTCCTCATCGCTCCTGTAATGGGGTGACCAGAACTATACACAGCATTCCGAGTCAGTATTAGCATTTTGCACAGTTGCAGCATTACAACACAGCTGCTGAACTCAATCCCTCTACCAATAAAACCTAACATATTGTATGCCTTCTTAACAGCACTATCAACCCTGGGAGGAAACTTTTAGGGATCTAAGTATGTGGACACCAAATTTACTCTGCAAATCCACACTCCCAAGAATCTTTCCATTGACCCAGTATTCTGCCTTCCTGTTATTCTTCCCAAAGTGAATAACCTCACATTTATCTGCATTGAACTCCAGTTGCCACCTTTCAGCCCAGTTCTGAAGTTTCTCTGCAAACTGCAACATTCTTCCACACTGTCCACCATTCCACCAACTTAGTACCATCTGCAAACATACCTCTGCCAGCGTCCAAGTCGTTTCTAAAAATAGCAAACAGCAATGGTCACAAAACAGATCCTGTGGCACATTACTAGTAACCGGATTCCAGGCTGAATAGTTTCCATCAACCATCACTCGTTGCCTTCTTACAGAAAGCCAGTTTCTAATCCAAAAGCTAACTAACCTTCGATCACATGCCTCTGCATTTTATCCAGTAGCCTACCATGTGGAATCCGATTAAAGCTTTACTGATGTCTATGTACACTATGTCAACTGTCCTACCATCATCAATACGCTTGGTCACCGTCCCAAAAAAATCAATGAGGTTTGTGAGACACAACCTGCTCTTGACAATTCCATATCTACTATATCCAATCAAATTGTTGCTTGTGAGATGATTATAAATCCTATCTCTTATAATCCTTTCTAAAACTTTTCCTACAACAGACATAAGGCTCACTTGTCTACAATTACCTAGGTCAGCTCTACAGCCCCTCTTGAACATGGGCACAACATTTGCAATCCTCCAATGCTCTGGTACTAAACCTGTAGACAATGACGACTCAAACATCATGGCCAAAGGCTCTGCCATCTCTTTCCTAGATTCCCAGTGAATTCTCAGAAAAATCCCATCTGGCCCAGGGACTTACCTACTTTCAATCATTCTAGAAATAATAACACCTTCTCCTTACTAAGCTCCTTTCAAGTCTCATAATGTGTATCTTAGTATTCTCCTCTACAATATTCTCCTTTTCCTTAGTGAGAACAGATGGGAAATATTCATTCAGCACCTCTTCAATCTCCACAGGGTCCACACACAACTTCCCACTTCTGCCTTTGACATGGCCTTTTCCTACCTAAGTCATCATTTTATTCCTCACATATCTGGAGTAAATTTTAGTGTTCTCCTTTATTGTACCTGCTAAAGACTGCTCATGTCCCCTCCTTGCTCTTCTTAACTCTACCTGTAAATCCTATCTAGCTTTTCTGTAACTCACCATCGCCTCATCTGAACCATCTCATTCCAACATCACATTAGCCTCTCTCTTCTGCTGAATGAGAGATATCTTTTTTTTTCTTAAACCACGGTTCCCTTACCATCTTTTCAGTTCTCTTACCACCTCCTCCTTGCCTGACAGGGACATATCTATCAAAGACACACAATATCTGTTCCTTAAGCCAGTACCACATTTCGATTGTCTCCATCCCCTGCATTTTGCTGCCTCATTCGTAACCTCCTTAGTCCTGCCTAATCGCCTTATAATTGCCCTCTCCCTATCTATCACTCTTGCCCTGTGGCATGTATGTATTCTTTTCCATCACTAAACTAAATATAACTGAATTATGGTCATGATTTGGAGATGGCGGTGTTGGACTGGGGCGTACAAAGTTAAAAATTACACCACCTGATGAAGGAGCAGCATTACGAAAACTAGTGCTTCCAATTAAACCTGTTGGAGTATAACCTGGTGTTATGTGATTTTTAACTTTGAATTGTAGTCACTCTCTCTAATGTGCTTACCTATTTCTAAAGCAAACACTTGGCCTTGTTCATTACCAAGCACCAGATCTAATGTGGTCTCCCGACTTGTCGGCCCTTCGATGTACTGTATCAGAAAACCCTCCTGCACACATTGGACAAACGCTGATCCATCCGACGTAATAGAGTTGTGGCATTTCCAGTCAATGTTGGGGAAGTTAAATTCCCCCATAATGACCACCTTGTACCTTTCACTTCTGCCCAGAATCGATTTGCCAATCCTCTCCTCCACATTCCAGGAACTTTGCAGAGGACTATAAAAAACTCCCAGCGATGTGACCTCTCCTTTCCTGTTTCTATCCTCAGCCCATGCCACCCATGTCGATTAGACCACGTCAATAGTTCTTCTATCCATCATTATACTGTCCTTGACTAACAAAGCCACACCACCCTCTCTGTTACCGCCTTCCCTGATTTCTTTGAAAGATCTAAACACTGGAACTTGCAACACCCATTCCTGATCTTGCTTTATGCATGTCTCAGTCATGATCACAACATTGAAGTCCTAGGTACCTATCCATGCTGCAAGCTCACCTAACTGTTTCCGGATACTCTTGGTGTTGAAGTAGATACACTTCAAACCAGTTTGCTGTCTGCCAGCATGCTCCTGTGTCCATGAAATCTTGTCCATGTCCTTCCTAATCTTATCCACCTGTCTATTGGAACACACACACACACCCACCTCCGGTGAGCTAGTTTATCTCACCAAAATAGCACCAGCATATTTCCCACTCATGATATTAATACCTCTCTGGTTCAAGTGAAGAACGTCCGGTTTGTACAGGTCCCACCTTCCCCAGAATGAAGCCCAATTATCTGTATACCTGAAACCCTCCCTCCTGCACCATCCCTGCAGCCACGTGTCAAGCTGATATCTCTCCCTGTTCTTCGCCTCAGTCTCACATGGCACGGGTAACAAACCATAGATTCCTGAAGAAGGGCTTATGCCCAAAACGTCGATTCTCCTGTTCCTTGGATGCTGCCTGACCTGCTGCGCTTTTCCAGCAACACATTTTCAGCTAACAAACAAGAGATAACAACTCTATTTGTTCTAGTTCTCAGCTTCCACCCTCGCTCCCTAAATCCTGCATTACATCCCTATCCCTCTTTGTACCTTTGACATTGGTACCGATATGGACTATGAGTTAGAGTTAATCACCCTCTCCCTTCATGACCCCAAAGACACAATCCGAGACATCACGGACCCTAGCCCCTGGGAGGCAACACACAAACCATGAGTCCCTTTCGTTCCCAACAAATCTTCCATCTGACCCTCTCACCATTGAGTCCCCAATGACTAACACTCTCCTCCTTACCGTGCTTCCCTTCTGTGCAACAGGGACAGAATCGGTTCCAGAGACTGCACCCCACTGCATACCCTTGGTAAGTCATCCTATTATAGGACAAGCCAAACAGAGAACTGCCAGGGAATTCCTCGAGGCATGGCACTCATCCACTGATTCAATCAACAAGCACATCGACCTGGACCCAATATGCTGGCCACTGCAGTGGACAGCTGGAGCTGACAACCGGGATCGGTAGATTCAAACCACTACAAATGCCGGAGAAAAGATCACAGAAGCGCTTCACAGGAGGTTCCCAAGCACTGAGTATGTCACCTCGACAGGGGACGTAACGTCTGCAACACAAATTCCCAGCTCGGCGAACAGAACCACCACAACAAATGATGTTATTTGTTATTTATATAACTGATTTGGATGAGAATTTCGGAGGTATGGTTCGTAAGTTTGTGGATGACACCAATATTGATGTTGTAGTGGACAGTGAAGAAGGTTATCTGGGAAGGCAGCGAGGTCTTGATAAACTAGGCCAGTGAGCTGAGGGATGCCAAATGGAGTTTAATTTAGATAAACGTAAGGTGTTTCATTTTGTTGGGACAAACCAGGGCAGGGTTTACAAAGTCAATGGGAAGATCCTGGGGTGCGCTATAGAACAAAGCAGTCTCGGAGTACAGGTTCAAAGCTCCTTGAATGTGGATTCACAGGTAGACAGAATGGTGACAAAGGCTTTTGGCAAGCAAGCTTTCATCAGTCAGAGCATTGAGTACAGGATTTGGGATGTCTTGTTGCAGCTGAACAAGACGGGGTGAGGCCACATTTGGAGAACTGTGCATTTCTGGTCACCCTACAGTAGAAAGGAAAGTGTTAAACGAGAAAAAGTGCAGAAATGATTTGCTGGGGTTCAGGCAGAATCCGAGGAGCAGGAAAGTCGACGTTTCGGGCAAAAGCCCTTTAAATGTTTGCGACTCACCTTTTACTTTGTGACCTGTAAATATTTCCGTGAATAAACATGAAATTTGAAATTATAAAACAGTTAAATTCATAACATTTGGCAAACAATTAACTTACAGTTTTTCTGTGATGTCACGTTTTCATTTGTGCTGAGTCCCTGATCCTGGGAATTAAAAGAACCTTACAAAGTATGATCCAAACGCCATAATGGAGAGAGACAGATGGAGAGGGGCAGAGTATCCTATAGTGTGGAAACAGGCCATTCTGCCCACACTGACCTCCTGAAGAGCATCCCACTGAGACCCAACCCCCAACCATGTAATCCCACATTTACAATGTCGAAACCAGCTCACGTGCACACCCCTGGAAACTATGGAAAATTTAGCATGGCCAATCCACCGAACGTGCACATCTTTGGATTATGGGAGGAAACCAGAGCACTCGCAGGAAGCTCACACAGGCAGAGAGAGGCTGTGCAAACTCCACACAGACAGTCACCTGAGGCTGGAATCAAACCCGGGTCTCTGGCACTGTGAGACAACAGTGCTAACCACTGAGCTACCATCCCACCCTCTCCAGTGTGAGAGAGGGACATAGAGAGAGAGAGAGAGGGACAGAGGGAGAGGGACTGAGGGAAGGCACAGGGAGAGAGAGTATGGGAGATAGGGACAGAGAGAGAGTGTGTGTAAAAGAGAGGGACGGGGGAGAGGTACTGACAGAAGGCACAGGGAGAGAGAGAGAGAGTATGGGAGATAGGGACAGAGAGAGAGTGTGTGAGAGATAGGGACAGAGACAGAGGTAGTGAGAGAAGGGATAGAGAGAGGGAGTGAGAGAGAGGGAGTGAGAGATAGGGACAGAAGGAGAGGGACTGAGAGAAGGCACCGGGAGAGAGAGAGAATATGGTAGATAGGGACAGAGAGAGAGTGTGTGCAAAAGAGAGGAACGGGGAGATGTACTGAGAGAAGGCACAGGGAGAGAGAGAGAGTATAGGAGATAGGGACAGACACAGAGTGTGTGAGAGATAGGGACAGATATAGAGGTAGTGAGAGAGGGACAGAGAGATAGTGTGTGAAAGCGTGGAACAGATAGTGTGAAAGGTAAGGACAGAGAGAGAGGGAGTGAGAGATAGGGACAGAAAGAGAGTGTGGGAGATAGGGACAGAGAGAGAGTATGCGAAAGATAGGGACAGAGAGAGAGTGTATGAAAGGTAAGGATAGAGGGAGAGTATGTGAACGATATGAACAGAGAGAGAGGGTGTGAAAGATAGGGACAGAGAGAGAGTATGTGAAAGATATGGACAAAGAGAGTGTGTGAAAGGTAAGAACAGAGGGAGAGTATGTGAAAGATAGGGACAGAGAGAGAGGGATTGAAAGATAGGGGCAGAGAGAGAGCATGTGAAAGTTAGGGACAGAGAGAAAGGGATTGAGAGAAGGGGTAGGGAGTGTGTGAGAGATACAGAGAGAGATAGAATGTATGAGAGATGGGAACAAAGAAAGAGTGTTTGACAGATAAGGACAGAGAGAGACAGAGAGAGAAAGACAAAGAAAGAGATAGCGATGGAGAAAGAGGGTGAGAGACAGGGATGAAGAGAATCCATGAGAGTTTACAGAGTGTCAGGCCGTTCCTGTCCAAATGCCTCAGTGAAACATGAGGAGAGCTTGGCTAAAAGAGCACCCAGTCAGTGTTGTCTGTGACTGTGTACTCAGTTACAAACCCGATCTTCCGGACTGTACTATATAGCTAAGTCTGTGCAGGAGGGAAGATTGTGAGATGTGGATGATGGGAGACAGAGACTTACCTCAATGTTAAAACACTCTGCTTTGTTCCCTGTGCCTTGGGAATATTGAAACGGAAAGGCAGAACAGGGAGAAGTTCATCAGATCACACCCAGTATCATGGGCATCACATTCAAGTATTTCTGATGACCTTCATCTCTGATATTGTAACATAGTCTCGGGACAGAATATTTTAATTGAGAGATAATTCCGATCCAGCACATCACTCCGTGTTAAGAACAGAGCTCCCCTTGGCACTAAGGTACCACCTACTTATTTGATCACAGACCCGAGCTGGTATAGTTACTGTGGTAAACATTGCCAGGGTTACCATGATGTGGTATTGAACACCGAATACAGTGTGGAATATCAGAGCACCAGGTGTAGACAGCCAGACGTCCTGTTCTCTCTGAAACACTCCTGGCTTTTTCATCAAAGGATGCATCTTATCAATTTCCATGAAAAATGTCACCAATTTCCCACAGCATTCACCGATTCCTGCGAAATCACAGATTGTAGTATTTTGTCTCTCTCTGCTATTCCACTCCATCTCTCTGTCTGTCTCTCTGCCTGAGTCTCTGTCTGCCCCTGTTTTTCTCTCTCTCTCTCTGTTCCACTCGCTCTCTCTCTCTGTCACTCTCTCGGTCCATGTCAGTCTCCCTCTGTCTATTTCTGTCTGTGTTTCTGTATCTCTCTCACTGTCTGTGTCTCTGTCACTCTTACTGTTTCAACCTCTCCCTTTCTGGGTCTGTCCCTCTCTCTGTGCCCCTGTTAATAAAACTGGGGACATCGTGTGCTTTATTCACTGCTCTCTCTACCGTCCTACCAGATTCAATTATCTGTGCACACATAACGCCCAACTCTACCTGCCTCTGCAGCACTTCCCTTAGAATTGCCTCCCCATTTTATATTGTCTCTCAATGTCCTTCCCAACAAAGTGCTTCACCTCCCACTTCTCTGCACTGAACCCCATCTTCCCCCTCGCTCACCCTACTCCCCCAGATTGTCAAAGTCATTTTACAGTCCCGCACTGTACCTGTCACAGTTTGCAATTCTTCCTGGTTTGGTGCCATCTCCAAACTTTGAACTTGTCCCCTGCACAGCAAGATCCCAATCATTAATAAATATCTGGCAAAGCAAAATGCCTAACACTGACTCCTGGGAATCGTATTGGTTGGGTGGGGCGGGGGGGACCGCTCTGAAGTTTGGTGTCACACAAGGCACGAGCTGAACCGAACTAAATCCAACTGCTGTACAATATCATCTCTGGAAGGACAGGAGCACACGCTCTTTTCGATAAAGTGAGTTCTGCTTGGGTGAGATAAGGGGCAGGATATTGGTGATTTGTTATTAATTACACACATCATCATCAGGAAAGAATAAACATGAGCTTCCTGCTATTGAGCAAACAGACTAAACAACCTCAGACCCTGAAACCATGCTGACCGGCTGGTTAAAGTGGTCCCACCTTTATCTATTTATGAACTAACGTGGTGAGATAATTAACAGCTCCTTCACAATTCCCTTTAACAAGTGTCCCATCAGGAAAGGCTGTGGGCACTGCAGTATTCCAGCCTCTGACCTGCTCTTGTAGCAACTGTGTTAATGTCAAGAGCCCATTTCGGTTTCTGGTCAATGCTAACACACAGGAAGATGTCTCCTGGTTTCTGATCTCTCTACCAAGAAGTTAACTTTCTCCTGTTGACCCTGTAAATGCCCAAAACACTCAAGAGGATCGACACTACCCGGGAACAAATCAGCTCCCACTTGATTGACTCCACATTCACCAATGTCCATTCCCTCCACACCAATGCTCAGTAGCAGCAGTGCGTACCGTTTCCAAGATGGGCTGGGAAATTCATCGAACCTCCTCAGACAGCACCTTCCAAACGCACAGCCACTTTGATCCTAAAAGGACAAAGGCAGGAGATACATGAGAACACCACCCCCTGCAGGTTCCCCTCCAAGCCACTCACTAACCTGAGTTGAAACTGTTTGTTCCTATTGGTAATTAATTGGAATGATGTTGTAAGACTGAACGTGTCCTCAGGCTGTGGGATTTGGAGAATGATGCAGAAAAATAATTGAGCAACTCTTAAAGACAGATACATTACTCAATGACATACAGATTGAGGAATATGGAATGAACTAATATAGTCAGGAACAAAATTACTGTACAGTCTAGATTAACATAGCGGAGGCAATTTTCAAACTGCTATTCACTACCTGCACCCTGCAGATAACAGGTACATCCTGGTCACCTCCATCCTGTTCTGCCTGGGGTGTGGAAAAACTTCATTTTGTCAGGTCACTTTTGTACAGGCAAGAGAGCAGCTTTTCAAGGGCTCCCGGGGAAATGTCGGTTCAAAAATTCCCTTACAACAGGAGGAACCAACATCCTCAGCTGGTCAAAGACATCTCCCCATCGCCAATTCATGACGGAGCAGTGAAATGGATACTAGCATCTGTCTTTCTTAAAGAGTAGGATTCAGGCCAGATCCAGGTCAGCAGATATATGGGAACACCACTCCTTGCACGTTCCCCTCTGATCCACTCACCGTCCTGACTTGGAAATTATCACCGTTCCTTCAATGTCGCTGGGTCACAATCCTGGAACTCACCCTCCAACAAGGGCATTGAGGGTCTACCAACAGGAAATAGACTCCAGGGGTTCAAGAGAGCATCTCACCACCACCTTTCCAAGGGAGCAATTAGGGATGGGCGTTAAACTCTGGTCAGACAATGATGCCTACCTCCCACAAATGAGTAAAAGAAAATCATTGGTGAACATCCCCACTTCTAACCTTGTGATGGAGGGAAGGACATTGATGGAGAAACTGAAAATGATTGTACCCTGACAAACTCAGGGAAAAAAATTACACTTACACGACCACATACTGCATGTTTACCTAATGGTATTCCTGAATTAGGATTGATATTTATGAAGCTTTTCCCCATTTAGAAAACAGTCTATGGCTCACTTCATCGTTCTAAGTGCGTAACCTCACACTTTCCAACACTATAATCCATCTGCCACTTCTTTGCTCACTCTTCCAGCCTGTCCAAGTACTTCTGCAGACTGCCCGCTTTCACAACACAGCCTGTCCCTCCATCTATCTCTGTGTCATCCAGAAGCTTTGCAACAATACCTTCAGTTCCTTTCTCCAGATCATTATTGTATAACATCAATCGCTGTGATCCCAACACTGAGCACTATGGAACCCCACTCGTCACTGAGAACCATCCTAAAAAAGACCTTTTTATCATTGCTGTCTGCCATCTGCCAGTCAGCCAATCCTCTATCCAAGCCAGTACCTTGCCCTAACACCATGGGCTCATATCTTATTTATAAACTCCTGTACGGCACCTTTCAAAGCCCTTCAGGAAATTGTAATATGTCACGTGCGCTGTCTCTGCTTTGTCGAACTTGCTCATTACATCCTCAAAGAATTCTAACAGATTTGGGAGGCATGACCTCCCCGAGATGGAGATGTGCTGACTTCATCCTTACTACCATGTTCTCCACAAGCTCATCCTTAATAATGGACTTGAACAGCTTACCAACAGGTAAAAAGTTGGGGCATGCTGATTTGAAGAGGATCTGGATGTTGTTGTGCATGAATCACAGAAGGTAGGTCTGCAGGTGCAAGAAGTAATTTGGAAGGCAAATGGAATTTTAAAGGTGTTTGGTTTAAAATCAGAGAGACAATGTTACAGCTGTACAAGGCGCTGCTGAGGCCACACCTGGATTACTGTTTGCAGAATTGGTCTCCTTACTTCAGGATGCATGCACTGGAGCGGGTGCAGAGGAGGTTCACTAGGTTCTTTCTGGAGTTGAGTGGGTTGGCTGATGAGGAGAGGCTGAGTAGATTGGGATTATATTCACTGGAATTCAGAAGAATGAGGGGGGATCTTACAGAAACATATTAAATTATGAAGGGAATCGATAAAATAGAAATACGTAGGATGTTTCCACCGATAGTGAAAATATGACGATAGGGCATGGCCTCAAGATTAGAGGAAGCAAGTTTAGAACTGAACTGAGAAGGAGCTTCTTCACTCAAAGGTTTGTTAATCCATGGAATTCCTTGCTCAGGAAAGTAGTTGACGCGACTTCAACAATTGCTTTTGAAGCTAAGGTAGATACTTTTTTGGAAAATAAAGGAATTCAGGGATATGGTGAAAACACGGCTAAGTGGAGCTAAGTCCACGAAAAGATTAGCCATGATGTTATTGATGGCAGAGCAGGGTCAAAGGGCTGCGTGGCTTACTCCTGCTCCTACTTCTTATGTCAATACTGACCCTCTGACAGTGTGGCACTCCGTCAGCACTGACTCACTCACAGAATGGACTATCTGTAACTTTGTGTTGTTCCTCCTCCTGGCCTATTGTGGTTGCCCCATTACTCACAGCCTCGGAGTAAAGATTGAGGTAAACGATGAGGTTGGAGGTAGAGGCTGGTTTTTAGAAACACCCACACCTCCCACATCCCTCAGATGTACAATGTGCATCTCTGTCAAAACATGAACACCACCTGCTTTCTGTGAATGCAGTGAGTGGGTGGGGATTAGATGCCACTATCGCCTGAATAGTTTGTGAGAGGTTATGGCAGTGGGAATAAATGGTTCCCTTTGGAACGCAGTAGCAGATTGATATTGAATTATCATTGTTTTTACCAAGCCAGGACTCACTATTTCTCTTGATCTCCATCGTGGAGCCTGTAATGAAATGTGTGTGCTTTATGTATTTACTAACATTGTGACATGATTGTGGTAATTATAGCAGGGTGTGTCAACTTCCCCAGCATGATTTGGGATGGTCATTTTGGAACAAGTGTCACTATTCTCAAAATATTAACTCTGTCTCTCTGTCTCTGTCTCTCTCTCTTTCTCTCTGCCTCTCTCTCACTCTCTGTCTCTCTGTCTCCAGCAGCTACCAGACCTATCATCTCTCTCCAGCACTTTCGGATTGCTTCCCATCTCCAACTCGCCTGACCTTTATTTTATTGTAGACTATTCAGATTACATCAGCCTAATAGCTGCCTAATTTATTGCTTCACATTCCTCAGTTCCACCATGAGCTGGTATTCGGAATTGAGAATTGGGAAAAGGTTTGTACGGCTGAGGGAAAAAGGAAGGGGGTGAGGTACGGGTCTAATTTGACGGTGTAAAGAGCCATTAGAGGCACATTGGAAAGAATGGCCTTTATAAATCTAATCCAATCTAATCTTTGCTCCACTCGCACCCAGAGAGTGTCTCATTGTGTAAAAGTCCTGGGAGTTCACAGCAGTGAAACAATTCCTGTCACAGGTATGGGCAGGTCTGAAGCTATTTGTTCCCATCGGTAATGAATTGGAATGATGTTGTCAGACTGAACATGTCCTCAGGGAGTGAGATTTGTAAAATGATGCAGAAAAACAATTGAGCAACTCTCAAAGACAGATATATTACTCAATGACACACAGATTGAGGAATCCGGAATGAACCAACACAATCAGGAATGAAATTACTGTACAGTCGAGATTAACATTGTGAGAGTGTTTTCCAACTCCCATTCACTGTCTGCCCATTGTCAGGTATCAGTCACATTCAAATCCTTCTCCAGTTTGTTCTGACTGAGGTTTGAAAAACTGCATTTTGTCAGTTTAGTTTTGTACAAACAAGAGAGAGCAGCTTTTTGAAAGAGCTCCCGGGGAAATGTAGGTTCAATGATTCCACTGCCATGAGAGGAACTAACCTCATCACTTTCTCCAAGGGATCTCTCCATCTCCAATTCATCACGGCGGTGTGAAATGGATACTTTGCATCTGTCTTTATTACTGAGGTTATTCAGGGCAGACCATAAGGACAGCAGATACATGGGAACATCAGTCCCTGCAAGTTCGCCACGGAGCCACTCAACATCCTGACTTGGAAATGTATCATCGTTCCTTCAGTGTCACTGGGTAACAATCCTGGAAATCCTCCGTCGCCCCACCCCCACCCACCCACCTAGGGCATTGTGGCTCTACCTAAAACAAATGGATTCCAGGGGTTCAAGAAGGCAGCTCACCACCACCTTCTCAAGTGGGGGTGGCAATTAGGGACAGGCAATAAATGTCGGTCAGCCAACGATGCCCACGTCTCACACATGAATACATTAAAATCATTGATGATCACCCCACTTCTGACCTTGTGATGGAGGGAAGGTCATTGATGAAGCAACTGAAAATGATTGGACCCTGACAAACTCAAGGAAATTTGTACACTTACACAAACACATATTACGTGTTAACCTGAAGAGAACCCTGAATTAGGAATTCTGAATTAAGTCACTTTTTGCTTCATATTCCTGAAGCTTTATCCCATTTAAAAATCGTCTATGCCTCTGTACGTCTGACAAAGTGCATAACCTCACACTTTCCCACCTTGTATTCTATCTGTCACTTCTTTGCTCATTCTCCCAGCCTGTCCAATTCCTTCTGCAGCCTCCCCCCTTCCTTAACACAGCCTGTTCCTCCATCTTTCTCTTGTTATTGGCAATCTTAGCAGTAATGTATTCATCATTGGGGACTCCGTAGAGAGGGACAGAACGGAGGTTCTGTGGGAACGAGAGAGACTCATGGTGGCTGTGTTGCCTCCCAGGTACTAGGGTTCATGATGTTTCTGATCGTGTTTTGCGGATCCTTGAGTGGGAGGGGGAGCAGCCCCAAGTCATGTTCCACATAGGCACCCACGACAGAGGTAGGAAGAGATTTAGAGATTTAAAGCAGAAATTCAGGGAGCTAGGGTGGAATCTTAGAGCGAGAACAAACAGAGTTATTATCTCTGGCTTGTTGCCGATGCCATGTGCAAGTGAGGCGAGGAACAGGGAGAGAGAGGAGTTGAACACGTGGCTACAGGGTTGTACAGGAGGGAGGCTCTTGGATTCCTGAATAATTGGGGTCTTTCTGGGTTGGTGGGACCTTTACAAAAGGATGATCTTCACCTGAACCGGTGGTGTACCAATATCCTGGGAGGGGGAAAGTTTACTAATGTTCTTCGGGTAGGTTTAAACTAATTCAGCAGGGGTTGGGAACCAAAACTGTAGTTCAAGTATCCGGTAGGATGAGAGTTGTGAGGTCAGAACTCAGACTCCAAGATCGTAATAAGACTCCAGCAAGGCAAGAAGTTGGTTTGAAATGCGAACTTCAACATCAGGAGCATCCGGCATAAGATGGGTGAACTTGCAGCATGGGTTTGTACCTGGGATTTCGATGTTGTGGGCATTTCAGAGATATGGCGAAAGGAGGGACAGAAATGGTTATTGCAGGTTCCGGGATTCAGATATTTCAGTAAGAACAGAGAAAATGTTAAAAGAAGGGCTGGTGTGGCATTGTTAGTCAAGGATAGTATTACAGTTGCAGAAAGGACATTTGAGGAGTCAGCTGCTGAGGTAGTTAGGACTGAGGTTAGAAACAGAAGAGGAGAGGTTACCCTGTTGGAAATTTTCTGTAGGCCTCCAAATAGATACAGAGATGTAGATGAAAGGATAGCACAGATGATCCTCCATAGGTGCGAGAGTAACAGGGTAGTTGTTATGGGGGACTTTAACTTTCCAATTATTGACTGGGAATACTGAAGTTGAAGTACTTTAGATGGGTCAATTTTTGTGCAATGTGTGTAGGAGGGTGTCCAGACACAGTGTGTAGACAGACCAACAAGGGACAAGGCTATATTTGATTTGGTACAGGGTAATGAACCTGGTAAGGTGTTAGATTTGGAGGTAGATGAGCACTTTGGTAATAGTGACCACAATTAAGTTAGTTTTACTTTAGTGATGAAAAGGGATAGGTATATACTGCAGGGGAAGAGTTATAGCTGGGGAAAAGGCAATTATGATGCGATTAGACAAGATTTAGGATGCATAGGATGGGGAAGGAAACTGCAGGGGATGGGCACAATTGAAATGTGGAGCGTATTCAAGGACCAGATACTGCGGGTCCTTGATAAGTATCTACCTATCAGGCAGGGACGAAGTTGTCGAGTGCAGGAGCCATGGTTTACGAAGGAAGTCAAATCTCTCTTCAAGGTGAAGAAAAAGGCTTTAGTTAGGATGAGATGTGATGGCTCAGTTAGGGCACTTGAGAGTTACAAGTTAGCCATGCAAGACCTAAAGAGAGAGCTAAGAAGAGCCAGGAGGGGACATGAGAAATCATTGGCAGATACGATCAAGGCAAACCCGAAAGGCTTTCTATAGCGTTATCAGGACTTAAAGAATGACAGTAAGATTAGGCCAATCAAGCATGGCAGTGGGAGGTTGTGCGTGGAGTCAGAGGAGATAGGGGAACAACTAAATGAACACTTTTTATCAGTATTTACACTTGAAAAGACAATGTTATCGAGGAGAGTACTGAGATACAAGCTATTAGATTAGATGGGATTGAAGTGCATAAGGAGGATGTGTTAGAAATTCGGGAAAGTGTAGAAATAGGTAAGTCTCCTGGGCCGGATGGGATTTATCCTAGGATTCTCTGGGAAGCCAGGGAGGAGATTGCCAAGTCTTTGGCTTTGATCTTTATGTCACCATTGTCAAGAGAAATAGTGCCAGTAGACTGGAGGCTAGTAAATGTCGTTCCCTTGTTTAAGAAGGGGAGTAGAGACAACTCTGGAAATTATAGACCAGTGAGCCTTACTTCGGTTATAAGAGATAGGATTTATAATAATCTAGAAAGGAATAGGTTGATTACAGATAGACAACTTGGTTTGGTGAAGGGTAGGTCATGCCTCACAAGCCTCATTGATTACTTGAGAAGATGACCAAACAGATGGCTGAGGGTAAAGTGTTTGATGTGGTACATATGGATTTCAGTAAGGCATTTGATAAGGTTCTCCATTGCACAAAATACGGAGTCATGGAATTGAGGGTGATTTAGTGGTTTGGATCAGAAATTGGTCAGCTGAAAGAGTCCGAGGGTGGTGGCTGATGGGAAACATTTATCCTGGAGTTCAGTTACTAGTGGGGTACCGCAAGGACCTGTTTTGGGTACACTGTTGTTTCCCATTTATACAAATGACCTGGATGAGGGCATAGAAGGATAGGTTAGTAAATCTGTGGATGGCACTGAGGTCGGTGGAGTAGAGGATAGTGACAAAGAAGGTTTTAGATTCCAGAGAGACATAGATAAGCTGCAGAGCTGGGGTAAAAGGTGGCAAATGGAGTTTAATGTGGAAAAGCGTGAGGTGATTCACTTCGGGAAGTGTAACAGGAATGCGGAGTACTAGGCTAATAGTAACATTCTTGGTAGTGTACTTGAGCAGAGAGATCTCTGTGCCCAAGTCATACATCCTTGAAGGTTGCCACCCAGGTTGATAAGGTTGGTAAGAAGACATACGGTGTGTTAGCTTTTATTGTAGAGGGATTGCATTTTGGAACCATTAGGTCATTTTGCTGCTGTACAAAGCTCTGGTGCGGCCACATTTGGAGTATTGTGTACAGTTCTGGTCATTGCATTATAGGAGGGATGTGGAAATATTGGAAAGGGTTCAGAGGAGATTTGCTAAGATGTTGTCTGGTATGGAAGAAAGGTCTGATGAGGAAAGGCTGAGGGTCTTGAGCCTGTTTCTTTCGAGAGAAGGTTGAGAGGTGACTTAATTGAGACATATCAGATAATCAGAAGGTTCTATAGGGTGGAGAGTGAGAGCCTTTTTCCTCAGATGGTGATGGCTAGCACGAGGGGACATAGTTTTAAATTGAGGGGTGATAGATATAGGACAGATGTCAGAGGTAGTTTCTTTACTCAGAGTGTAGCAGGGGCACAGAATGCACTGCCTGCAACAGTAGTGGACTCGGCAACTTTAAGGGCGTTCAAATGGTCATTGGTTAGACATATGGACGAGAATGGAATAGTGTCGGTTTGACGGGCTTCAGATTGGTTCCACAGGTCGGTGCAACATCGAGGGCCGAAGGGCCTGTCCTGTGCTGTCCTGTTCTATGTTCTATGAATTCACTGTTCAAAAGTGACTTTTAAATAAAAATCGCTGAACTGACAACTCAAATCTATTTCCTTCTGCTTTAGAGTACAAATTCACAAACTGTGTCACAAAGTTTCACCAGCGTTAACCAGGCAGAGCCTTGCGTTTCAACACTGGTCCGAGACCATTGATGATATGGGCAATGTGTGACTATAAAATTAATGAAGTCTGGAAGATTTGTAGGGATGGTGTCAAACAGTGAGTGACGGGATTCTGTCAGGGGGTAGATGGGATGAACTGAGTTTACCCACTCACTCTGTACTTCCCTGAAGGCTGCCAGCCTCTGTCTATTCCATGGGAACTGGTGAAGGCCATTCATCCCCTCAATCCTGTTCGTGATTCAAAGAGTCATAGAGTCATAAAACATGGATACAGACCCTTCAGCCGAAGCCGTCCATGCCAAACATAATCCCAAACTAAACTAGTCCCACCTGCTTGTTCCTGGATCATATCCCTCCAAATCTTTTCTATTCACATACTTATCCAAATGTCTTTTAAACATTGTTACTATGCCCACATCCACTACTTCCTCAGGAAGTTCATTCCACAGCCGATCCACCCTCTGTGTAAAAATGTTGCCCCTCCTGTCTGTTTTAAATCTCTTTCCTCTCACTTTAAAAATGTGCACCCAGTATTGAACCTCCCATCCGTGGGAAAAGGCACTTACCATTCATTGTCGTATTCTGCCATTCAGTAAGATCAAGGTCCAATTCCATCTATCTGCCTTTGGCCCATATCCCTTCATCCCTTTGCTTAACAAACATATATTCATTAACAACTGATCCAGCATCCACTGCCATTTGTGGAAGAGAGTTCCAAACTTCTCCCATCCTTTGTGTGTGGGAGTGCTTCCTAACAATTCTCCTGAACACTCTGGACCTCATTCTCAGACTCCATTTTCCCCAACCAGTGGGAATATTATATCATAGAATCCTTACAGTGTGGGAGCAGACCATTCAGCGCCTTTAGCCCTCAGTGACTCTCTGAAAATCATTTCTCCTAGACCAACCCTATTAACCAATTCTTGTGTTTCCCAAAGCTAATCCACATAACCTGCACATTCCTGCTAACTATGGCCAAGTTGCTTAACCTGCACATCTTTGGATTGTGGGAGGAAGCCGGAGCCCCCAAAGGAAGCCCACGCAGACATGGGGAGAATGTGCAAACTCCACACACAGACAGTTGCCCGAGGGTTGAATTGAACCTGGGTCCCTGGCACTGTGAGGCAGCAGTGCTTCCCACTGAGCCATGTATCTTTACCTATCCTGTCTTTTGCTGTTATTATCTTGAAGATTGCAATCAGATCATGCCTTAACCTTCTAAATTCTAGACAAATCTAGCCTCATTTCTAAAATCACTTCACTTCATATCACCCATGCAGTTCAGGTGTTGTTCTGAGACACCTACACTGTACTCCCTCTGAGGCCAACCTCTCCTTCTGAAGGTGTGGTGCCCAGATTTTCTCATTTTTTTCAATTTTCCTGAAGCTCTCTGTGAATAACGGGGGCTGCGGAGTCGCTTTCCAGCAAAATACTCCTGTGAGGGGGTGGGAATGTTATACAGGAAACATGGCATGAAAATCAGACACACACACACACACACACACACACACACACACACACACACACACACACACACACACACACACACACACACACACACACACACATCATTACACCCCCCCCACACACACACATCATTACACCCCCCCCACACACACACATACTCTCTTCATCTCCCACACTTACATATACACAGACATATACTCACCCACACACACACAGGCACACACACACACATCATTACACCCCCACACACACATCATTACCCCATCCACCCACACAAACATTATTACAACCCCCACACACACACATCATTACACACCCACACGCATTGTTACTGCCCCCACACAAACACATCATCACCCCCCACACACATACTCTCTTCATCTCTCACTCTCACATATACACAGACATATACTCACACAAACGCATCATTACATCCCCCCACACACACATACTCTCTTCATCTCTCACATACACACAGACATATACTCACACACACATCATTACAACCACCACACACACACATTATTACACACACATGATTACACCCCCACACAAACATACTCTCTTCATCTCTCACACTCATTTACACACAGACATATACTCACACACACATCATTACACCCCCCCACACACACATAATTACCCCCCAACACAGATCATTACCCCCACACACACATGCACACACGCATTATTACATCCCCCACACTCACACACATTACATCTCCCCACACACACACACTCTTTTCATCTCTCACACTCACATACACACAGACATATACTCACACACACGCACGCATCATTACACACCCCACACACACTCTCACACACACTCACAAACATGCACACACTCTGTCTCACAAACTCTCACACACATATACTCACACACATTCTCTCTCACACATTCTTGAACACACACTATCTCACACACGCACACATTCCTTCAGTATTTCATGTTAAAGTGAAACTTGTGCCTGTCGTAATGATGAAAACGATGATCCACCATGTGTGATGGTGGGACTTGGTGAAGTCTGAATCAAACACAGTGACAGGAACTCCATCCTCAGTTCTGTTTGCCTGTGCCACCACCTCTGGCATCCTATTCCAGATGCACACCATCCTCTGTGTGAAAAAAATTTGATATCGTTGCCTCTCACCTTAAATCTTTTTCTCTCTAGTTTTAGACTTCCCTACCATGGGGAAAATCTGTCAGCTATCTACCTTCTGGATGTAGGATTGCTCGCTGAGCTGGAAGGTTCATTTTCAGACGTTTCGTCACCATGCTAGGTAACATCTTCAGTGAGCCTTCGGATGAAGCACTGCTGCCGTTTCCTGTTTTTGATTAATATATTTGGGTTTCCTTGGGTTGGTGATTTCATTTCCTGTGGTGACGTCATTTCCAATGGTGATGTCATTTCATATTCTTCTTCTCAAGGGGTGGTAAATGCGGTCCAAGTCAATGTGTTTGTTGTTAGAGTTCCGGTTGGAATGCCATGCTTCCAGGAATTCTCATGCGTGCCTCTCTTTGGCTTGTCCAGGGATGGATGTGTTGTCACAGTCAAAATGGTGTCCTCCATTATCTGTACGTAAGGATACTCGTGAGAGAGGGTCATGTCTTTTTGTGGCTAGTTGATGTTCATGTTTTCTGGGGGAGAGTTTTCTGCCTGTTTGTCCAATGTAGTGTTCTTGTACAGTATTTTGTAATTGACATTAGTTTTGCTTGTTGCCTGTGTAGGGTCTTTCAAGTTCATTAGCTGCTGTTTTAGTGTGTTGGTGGGTTTTGGGCTACCATGATGCCAAGGGGTCTGAGTAGTCCGGCAATCATTTCTGAGATGTCTTTGGTGTAGGGGAGAGTGGCGAGGGTTTCGGGATGCGTTTTGTCTACTTCCTTGGGTTTGTGCTGAGAAATTGGCGGACTATGTTCATTGGATATCCATTCTTTTTGAATGCGCTGTATAGGTGGAGACTCCACCCAAGAATTCCTGAAGACCATCAAAGACACCCAAGATAGAAGAGGATGAAATTATGGTCTCTTTTGATGCAACAGCCCTGTTCACATCAATCAAAATCAACCTGGTCAAAGAAACATTGACTACACTATTAGGAGACCCAAAGACACATACACAAAACACCACCAACTTCATCAGCAAGGACAGTAGTGGACCTAAGCCTTACCACACACTTCACCTTCAACAACAAAACCTACAGACAAACCAAAGGAACACCCATGGGATCTCTGATATCAGGATTCTTCGCAGAAGCAGTAATGCAGAGACTTGAACAAACAGTTCTGCCAACCATCCAACCCAAACTTTGGAAGACACATTTGTCATTACTAAAAGGAGCAATTAGAAGAAACCTTCAAGACCATCAATAATACCCTTATTTGCATAAATTCACTAAAGAGGAGGAAAGCAACAATAAACTGCCATTCCTAGATGTCACAGTGGACGGAACAGCCAATGGGCAACTTCAAACCAGCATCTACAGGAAAACAACACACACGGACCGTATATTGAACTACAGAAGCAGTCATCCCAACACCCACAAACGAAGCTGCATAAGGACATTATTCATTCATGTTAGGCTAATGCAAAAAATACGGAGGTATGGCATTGAGGGTGAGTTGGAGGTTTGTATTAGGAATTGGCTGACTGGAAGAAGACAGAGGGTAGTAGTTGATGGTAAAGGTTCATCTTGGAGTGCAGTTACTAGCGGTATTCTGCAAAGATCTGTTTTGGGACCATTGCTGTTTGTCATTTTTATAAATGACCTGGAGGAGGGGCTAGAAGGTTGGGTGAGCAAGTTTGCGGATGATACGAAAGTCGGTGGAGTTGTTGACAGTGAGGAAGGATGTGGCAGGTTACAGCGGGATATAGATAAGCTGCAGAGCTGGGCAGAAAGGTGGCAAATGGAGTTCAATGTAGGTAAGTGTGAGGTGATTCACTTTGGTAAGAGTAACAAAAAGATGGGGTACTGGGCTAATGGTCGGATACTTGGTAGTGTGGATGAGCAGAGGGATCTTGGTGCCCATGTACACAGATCTCTGAAAGTTGCCACCCAGGTAAATAGTGCTGTGAAGAAAGCATATGGCGTAATGGCTTTTATTGGTAGAAGAATTGAGTTCCGGAGCCCTGAGGTCATGTTGCAGTTGTATAAGACTCTGGTGCGGCCGCATCTGGAGTATTGTGTGCAGTTTTGGTCGCTATACTATAGGAAGGATGTGGAGGCACTGGAACGGGTGCAGAGGAGGTTTACCAGGATGTTGCCTGGTATGGTTGGAAGATCGTATGAGGAAAGGCTGAGGCACTTGGGGCTGTTTTCATTGGAGAAAAGAAGGTTTAAGGGTGACTTGATAGAGGTGAAGAAGACGATTAGGGGTTCAGATAGGGTTGACCATGAGAAACTTTTTCCACGTATGGAGTCAGCTATTACGAGGGGGCATATCTTTAAATTAAGGGGTGGTAGGTATAGGACAGATGTTAGGGGTAGATTCTTTACTCAGCGAGTCGTGAGTTCATGGAATGCCCTACCAGTAGCAGTGATGGACTCTCCCTCTTTATCGGCATTTAAACGGGCATTGGATAGGCATATGGAGGATAGTGGGCTAGTGTAGGTTAGGTGGGCTTGGATCAGCGCAACATCGAGGACCAAAGGGCCTGTACTGCGCTGTATGTTTCTATGTTCTATGTTCTAAATACCCAGGACAAGATGGGATCTATCCCAAGTTGCTGAGGGAGGCAAGAGAACAAATAACTGGGACCCTGATAGATATCTTTGTAACATCCCTAAACACATATTAGACGCCGGAAGACTGGAGAGTTGCTCATGTTGCCCCCCTGTACAAGAAGGGTAGTAGGGATATTCCAGATAACTACAGACCGGTGAACCTGCTGCCAGTGGTGGGAAAGTTGCTGGTGAAGTACTGAGGGATAAAATCTATTTATATTTAGTAAAGAATGAGCTTATCAGTGATAGGCAACTTGGTTTTGTGGGGGGTAGATCGCACATTACCAAATTAATAGAGTTCTTTGAGGAAGGGACCAAGCTGATAGATGAAGGAAAGGTTGTAGATGTCATATATTTGGAATTTAGTAAGGTGTTTGATAAGGTTCCCCGTAGTACACTAATGGAGAAAATGAAGTCACATGGTGTGCAGGGTGTTCTAGCTAGGTGGATAAAGAACTGGTTGAACAACAGGAGACAGAGTAGTAGTTGAAGGGAGTTTCTCGAAATGGAGAAAGGTTTTCCATATGGGTCAGTGCTGGGGCCACTGTTGCTTGTAATATGCAAAAATGATGTGGAAGAGGGCATTGTTAGATTGAGCAGTGATTTTGCAGATGACACGTAGATTGGTGGAGTATCAGAAAGTAGAGGGGACTGTCAGAGGATACAGAAGAATATAGATGGACTGAAGAGTTGGGCGGAGAAGTGGCAGATGGAGTTCAATCCGGGTAAAAGAGCCTTGGGAGAAGTTGATGAGCAGAGAGATTTGGGAGTTCAGGTCCATTACACCCTGAAGGTGGCTGCACAGGAGGATAGAGTGGTCAAGAAGGCATATGGTATGCTTGCCTTCATCAGACAGGGTATTGAGAATAAGTGCTGGCAAGTCATGTTAAAATTGCACAAGACATTGGTTTGGCCGCATTTAGAATACTGTGTACAGTTCTGGTCGCCACATTACCAGAAGGATGTGGACGCTTTGGACAGGGTGCAGAGAAGGTTTACGAGGATTTTAACTGATATGGAAGGTGCTAGCTATGAAGAGAGGTTGAGTAGGTTAGGAATGTTTTCATTAGAAAAAAGGAGATTGAAGGGGAACCTGATTGAGATCTATAAAATTATGAAGGGTATAGACAGAGTGGATAGAGATAAGCGTTTTCCCAGGGTGAAGGATTCAATAACGAGAGGACACGTGTTTAAGGTGACAGGTGAACAGTTTAAGGAGATATATGCGCAGAAAATACTTCACACAAAGGATAAAAGGTGTCTGGAACTCGTTGCCAGCAGAGCTAGGAGAGGCAGGTATGGTGGATCCATTTAAGATGCATTTGGACAGATGCATGAGGAGATGGTGAGCAGAGGGATGCAGATGCTTAGAAATTGGGTGATACGTTTAGGCAGTGGGTTTCGATCAGCTCAGGCTTGGAGGGCCAAAGGGCCTGCTCCTGGGCTGTAAATTTTCTCTCTTATTTTTGTTCTTTATTTCAACCATGCCCATTCTTTGCAGTTTCCTTCCCCATCCTATGCATCTTAAATCTTGCCTAAGTGTTCGTAATTGCCTTTCCCCCAACTATCACTCTTGGCCTGGGTGAAATGGACACAGAAGACTGAAAAGCAATTTCCCCAGAGCAGAACGTTTAATTGCAATCGCTTAAAACAATGAGCATATTTCCTGGGACAGAGAGAAAAGGACATAAAGAAAGAAATGAGGTTGTCAGTTTCTCATCTCTGGATGACCGCATCTACCAAGGGAAAAACAGGAGTCAGTGTGGAAAAGTAGAGAGGCCAAGGAGTATAGTGAGAAAGTTGAAAAGGACAATAGGGGAGAGTTAAAACAGGACTGTGGTAAGATCATGATCTCTAATCAAACCAGGCTCAACCATGATGATGCTGAAGAGACCCAGTCCCAAGACTGGGAGGGCTGGTATCAATGGTACATTGTAAGGCAGGTCCAGGACCAAGGTCAATGACACTCCACACCACCGTCCCCACACTCAAGCGCCCTTAGTGTTCCTATTGCAAAACACAACAGGCGGCACAATGGCTCAGTGGTTAGCACTGCTGCCTCACAGCGCCAGGGAGCCAGATTCGATTCCAGCCTTGGGCGACTGTCTATGTGGAGTTTGCACATTCTCTGCGTATCTGTGTGGGTTTGCTCTGGGTACTCTGGTTTCTATCCAAAGGTGTGCTTGTCTGGTGATTTGGCCACGCTAATTTGCCCAGAGTGCGAGGTGCATTAGTCGGGGGTAAATATAAGGTAGGGGAATGGGTCTAGGTAGGTTCCTCTTCCCTGGGTCTGTGTGGACTTGTTGGGAGAAGGGTCTGTTTCCATACTTTAGGGAATCTAACCTAACATCTGCTCCAAAGGCGCAGGCAGAAGTGGACCAGTCCATAACACATTTACTGGTCCAGACAGCCAGACCATCCATGTCTCCTGGACCCGGATACACTCCGAGTTATGCGGTATAGTCGAAATAAGGCCCAGACCAAAATCAAAAATTGAGGATAACCAACAAAAGTTAGAGATCATGTGCGAAAGCCACATCCCAAATTGTGAGGACATCGAGCTGATGATGGATGCGTATTTGGGCACCAATAAATGGAGACAAGTTAAGGGCAAAAGTAACTGGCCAGAGGGCCCTTGGAACAAAGACACTCCAGACAATTTTGGGAAGGATTACAGAAATCTCCAGGTGAGAGATACCCAAAAAGCGTTAATTGGGGAAAGATACTGGGGAAAGGAGCTCAGAAATGGACTGAGGAGAACCAGGAGAGGGCACGAAAAAGGCTTGGCAGGAAAGATTAGGGAGAAACCAAAAGTATTTTACTCATACATGAGGAATAAGAGAATGATCAGGGAGAAGGCAGGGGCTCAAGCGACTCAGACAACGTTGTCTCTCTCATATGCTGCAGGTAAGGATGGCCTGAGGCATGGTACATTGGTGAAACCGAGCAGAGGGTACAGCAATGGATGAATGGGCACCGCACAGCAATCAACAGACAGGAGTGTTCCCTCCCAGTTGGAGAACACTTCAGCGGTCCAGGACATTCAACCTCAGACCTTCGGGTGACCATCCTCCAAGGCAGACTTCAGGACAGTCAACAGCGAAAAGTGGCCGAGCAGAAGCTGATTGCGAAGTTCAGTAACCATAGGGAGGGACTCAACCGGAACCTTGGGTTCATATCACACTACAGGTGACCACCATTGCAAGAGACACACACACAAACACTCCTACGCACACACACACACATACACGTGTGCACACACACGTGCACAGACACACATACACTCCTACAGACACACACACTCCCACACTCACACATGCACCCTCTCACAGACTTATACACTTTCACACTCACACACACATATACACTCTCACACTCACAACCCCCACCACAGACACACACACACATAAAGACAAACACAAAACCACATGCACACATACACATAATTTTGTGGGGTGAATTTGTACTTCCAGAGTTACATTGTACTTTGCTCGAAAACTGCATGAATCCATGTAAGACTTTGTTAATTCACTTTTTTTTAGATTAGAATCAGTCTAAACTTTATGGCACAGACAGGGAACACAGAGGGCTAACACCTTCAACATCTTAACATCTTATTTGGCTGACCCCAATTGTTACAGATAACCTGAGAATGTAACTTTTAAAAAACTTTGTGATTTACACATAAAATAAGTGAAATTAACATGGTCATTCTAACCGATGAGAGATTTAACAAACAATCAAGGTATTTTTCAATGTATAATTTCAGTTACATCACACTGGCATTTTTTGCTATAAATTCTGTGTCTTACAATTGTGTACTCCACATCCACCTGATGAAGGAGCAGCGCTCTGAAAGCTAGTGCTTCCAATTAAACTTGTTGGACTATAACCTGGTGTTGTATGATTGTTAACTTTGTACACTCCAGTCCAACACCGGCATCTCCAAATTACGATCATGGAGAAGGTAGGGCCAGTCAGGGAATATATCTAATATCTCGAATGAGTTATAAAGTAAGTTTAAGATTAATGGGTCATCTTAGAGAAAGAATAAATGAACAAAGAACAAAGAAAAATTACAGCCCAGGAACAGACCCTTCAATACTCCAAGCCTGAGCCGATCCAAATCCATCCACTTCCTAAGCATTTGTATCCCTCTGCTCCCCACCTACTCATGTATCTGTTCAGATGCATCTTAAATGAATCTACCATGCCTGCCTTTACTATCTCTGCTGGCAATGCATTCCAGGCACCCACCATCCTCTGTGTAAAGTACTTGTCGCGTATGTCCCCCTTAAACTTTTCACCTCTCACCTTGAACACGTGACCTCTTATTATTGAACCCCTCACCCTCTAAAAAACGTATCTCTATCCAGCCTGTCTATACCCTTCATGCTTTTGTAGATCTCAAATAGGTCCCCCATCAATCTCCTTTTTATCTAATGAAAACAATCCTAACCTACTCAACCTCTCTTCATAGCTAGCACCTTGCATACCAGGCAACATCCTCGTAAACCTTCTCTGCACCCTCCCCAAAGCGTCCACATCATTTTGGTAATGTGGCGACCAGAACTGTACACAGTATTCTAAATGCCGCCGAACCAATGTCTTGTACAATTTTAACATGACCTGCCAGCTCTTTTCCTCAATACCCCGTCCAATGAAGGCAAGCATACCCGAAGCCTTGTTGACCACTGTATCCACCTGGGCAGCCACCTTCAGGGTGCAATGGGCCTGAACTCCAAGATCTCTCTGCTCATCAACTTTTCCCAAGACTCTTTGTTTACAGCATTGTTTGCTCTAAAATTAGAGTTGCCAAAATGCATCACCTCACATTTGCCTAGATTGAACTCCATCTGCCACTTCTGCGCCCAACTCTCCAGATTATCTATATTCTCCTGTATTCTTTGACAGTCCACTACGCTTACTGCTACTCCACCAATCTTCGTGTCATCTGCAAATTCACTGACCAGACCAACAGTGCCCTCTTCCAGATCATTTGTGTAAATTACAAGCAACAATGGCCCCAGCACTGATCCTTGTGGAACATCATTGGTCACCTTTCTCCATTTCGAGAAACTCCATTCAACTACTACTCTCTGTCTCCAGTTGCTCAACCAGTTCTTTAGCCACCTAGCTAGAACACTCTGCACACCATGTGACTTCACTTTCTCCATTAGTTTACCATGGGGAACCTTCTCAAACGCCTTAGTAAAGTCCATGCATATGACATTTCCAGCCCTTCCTTCATCTATCAGCTTGGTCACTTGCTCAAAGAACTCGAAGTTAGTAAAGCACGATCTAAACCACACAAAACGACATTTCCTATCAGTGATAAGCCCATTCTTTTCCAAATATAAACAGATTTTATCCCTCAGTACCTTCTCCAGAAACTTTCCCAAGACTGACATCAGTGTGAAGTATGTTTTGCCTGAAGCAAACAGAAATGCTTGACTTCTGTTTCAAAACATTATGCGATAATTTACCACGTGCTACAGATCCCTTCAGATGTCTGGAATTAGATTGGCAGTAATAATTCAATAGCAACATTGGATGAGATTGAACAATTAGCAATCGACAGTGGTAGCAGAAGCAAAACAAATTGGAATAATGGGTTGTAATGGAATTGAAGTTAACGTGTATCTGAGTGGAAATGAAGTTTTGGTGAGAGTATTAAACTGACAGCTTTCTCTTAGTGATGTTTGTGTCCTTGTCTTTCCTGGTGAACTTGGTGATCGAGCAGAGTCACATCGCTCTGGACTGGACCTTGTCTGAGAAAGGTGGCACCTGTGCCCTGATAGATCAGGAATGTTGCACCCAAATCCCTGATAACTCCGAAGAAATCACTAACCTGGCTGAGCATATCCGAAAGGAACTGGGCAAGTTACGTGAACTCAATGATTGCTGGGGATTTGTTAGTTGGTTGAGCAGTATTTTTGGAAATTGGGGAATCTCAATCAGTGGGGTCTTGGGATACTGCTCTTGATTGTAATTGTTTTGGTTCTAGTAGGGTGTATCAGGACCCTTTGCACCAGCTACGGTGTAATGCAAGCTACAGTCAGCGCTATGGTTCAACTGTGATAATCCTGGAGGATGAGGATATCGAATTCCAAAGACTGTCTCAGATTGACATTTAAGGTTGTCCTTTCAGGGCAAAAGGGGGGAGTGTGGAAAAGGTTATATTGAAACAGAGAAATGTACAGATGAATCCTTGTGCTGCTGTGCAGGTATTTACATATGTTTACCATAGGTCACATAGGCCTACCCAGCCTGTTACGGTAAAGCAAGAAAAGAGAAAACTCTAAACCACACTCAACTGCAGGAGTTTAATGTAGATGACCTATCAAGGAATAACTCTTCTTAATGTTCGTGATCAAAAAGTAATCGGTCAATAAGAAGAAACTAAATATGATTGACCTGGGCGTGTGTATAGTAATGTGATTGTAATTGCGTGTGTTGGGCTAAATATGCTTGGGACCTTGCTGTCTGACTCTCATTGCCTGCAATAAAAGGAACTGTGTGTGAAATGTACTGTCGTTTGGCTGATCACTTCTTCAACAATGTAACCCCTGCATCCTCAACACTTTTCAATATCATCCCATGGATCCTCCCAGTCAAGAGTTTGAGTCTCCTCATCACTATCATTCTGGACTGTAGGTGTATTTAAGACCATGATTTTATCACTGCCGACTCTATTGACCATTATGACTTTCCTTTTACTCTCGTCGACTTCTCTACTTTTTCTCCTTCTCCATTTATCCGAGGACATCTGATGATTGTTTCAGACAATTCCAATTAAAGGTACCATCAGGAGAAACGGTTTCCCAGTGTTCTAGGTCAATTCACCCGCTTGTCGACAAATATTATGAAATCCGGCCCAGAATGGATATACATGTATGTTAGAGGTGTTCCCTTCTGAGGGGGAGCCTCTTGAGAGACATTGTTTCCCATTTTCCCAACTGGTTGTGTTACGCCAATAATGAGCCTGTTGCTTCAACTGAAGTCTTATTGACAGAAAACATATCAATTTCATCCCTTGGAAACACTGCAGACCAATCACATATTGCTTTAGCAATATGTCATTGAGCAGTAGCTCATTTGCCTTAAATTCTGTTTTGCAGTTTGAGTGGGATTTAAAACTTCCTCTTATTTTCTACGGGATGCACTGGCACTGGAAAGGGTGCCGAGGAGGTTCACTAGTTTGATTCCAGAATTGACTGGATTTGTTTAAGAGGAGAGACAGAGTGGACTGGGATTATATTCAGTGGAATTGAGAAGAACGAGGGGGATCTTATCAAAACATATAAAATTATGAAGGGAACAGATAAGATAGAAGCAGGGAGGATGTTCCCAATGGTGGCAGAACCTAAGACTACCGGGCATAGCCTCAAAATTAGGGGGAGCAGATTTAGGACAGAATTGAGGAGGAACGTCTTCACCCAGAGAGCTGTGAATTTGTGGAATTGCCTGTCCAGTGAAGTAGTTGAGGATACCTTGGTGAGTGTTATTAAAGTTAATCTAGATAATTTTTTGAATTGTGAAGGAATTAAAGCTTATGGTGAGGAGGTGGAGAAGTGAAGCTGAAAGATCAGCCATGATTTTATTGATGGCAGAGTTGGCTCCAAGGACCAGCTGGCTTACTTCTGTTCCTAGTTCTGTTGTTCTTACCTGTTTTACCTGGAACAAGTTGTGATAAGCACATAATTGCATAACAACACCAGTTTTTATCTGCACATTACTGTCACAATGTGGTTTATAATGTCTTCTTATCTAACTGAAGGTGATAAGGAGCAAGGTGTGGTTAGATTATGTCACAAGCTGCATGACTTTGTGCTTGTCAGTCTTGTTTCTTCAGAGTTATCAGGGATGTAGGTGCAACATTCCCGACCTTCGAGGGCACAGGTGTCAACTTTCTCAGATAAGATCCAGTCCAGAGTGATGTGATTCTGCAAAGAGGCGACTCGTTATCATCATACATGGACTCAAAATTCCCCAGTTCTTGTTCCTGAGGTATCTGTAAATGATTTCTTTTTTGTTTTGTTTTACTTCTTTCAATTCAGCTGATTATCACTGCTTTAAGTCAACTTCTCTATGGATTATGTGTCAGTGTCTTATTGTTTAAACCATGCTCTTCCAAGCCACACTCACCTGTTTGTCAAGTAAATGTACATGTCTGAGGCCCATTCTTCAATGTAACCTTACTTTTAAACCAAGCATTCACTCATATTTATTACTTCACTTCTGCACACTTACATCAGCATACCAAGACCACGTGACACATTCTTGAATCTCATCTGATCTCCGAAAAAAGATCTCCGAAATTTGACTTATCTCTCCACCTACAGTCACGCTGCCTTAGCTAGTGGCTCGATCACAACATTCACCAGAAAAAAAATGGAAAAAAATCAACACCGAGGGAAAGCTGTCCGTTTAGTACACTCACCTAATCTTTCTTTTCACTAAAATACATGACCGGCTCAACACAGACATCCACTACAAACCCACGGACTCGCACAGCAACCTGGACTACACCTCCTCCCACCCTGCCTCCTGTAAAAATGCAATGCCATACTCCCAATTCCTCCATCTCTGCCACACTTGCTCCCAGGAGGACCAATTCCACTGTAGAATATCCCAGATGGCCTCCTTCTTCAAAGACCACAATTTCCCCTCCTACATGGACGAAGATGCCTTCCAGCGTATCTCCTCCACTTCCTATATCTCCGCCCTTGAACCACCCCTCCAATAGCAACAAGGACAGAAACCTCCCTGACCCATATTCTATCCCACCAACTTCTGTACACATCGCATCATCCTGCACCATTGACACCACCTGCAATCAGTCCTCACCATCAGGGATATATTTCCCTCCCCACACCTATCTGCATTTCGCAGAGATCATCCTCTCTGCGACTCCCTTGTCAGGTCCATGCCCCTCACCAACCCACTCCCCCCTCCTGGCACATTCCCTGCCATTGCAAGAAATTCAAATCCTGCACCCACACCTCCTGCCTCATTTCCGTCCAAGTCCCTAAAGGATCCTTCCACATCCATCAGAAATTTGTCTGTACTGCCACATAGGTCAGCTACTGCATACGTTGCATACAATGTGGTCTCCTCTACACTGGGGAGACAGAACGCCAACTTGCAGATCATTTCAGGAACATTTCTGGGACACCCGCATTTAACCAACTCCACCGCCCTGTGGCTGAACACATTAACTCACCTCCCACTCTGCCAAGGATATGCAGGTCCTGGGCCGCCTCTATCACCAAACGCTAACCACTTGGAGGAAGAATACCTATCTTCCACCTGAGGACCCTGCAACCACACAGGATCAATGTGGATTTCTCCAGTTCCCCCATTTACCTGCCCCTACCTTATGCCATTCCCAACCTTCCAACTTGCCACCGCCTTCTTAAATGGTCCTACCTGTCCATCTTCCTTTCCACCTATCTGCTCCTCCATCCTCTCTGGCCTATCACTGTCACCTCCGCCTTCATCCACCTACCACTTTCACAGCTACCTCTGCTCCCGGCCCCACCCCTTCCCTTTTGTCACACTGCGCCCCCTCCATCCCAGCCCACAAGCCTCATTTCTGATTAAGGGCTTATGCTGAAACGTTGACTCTCCTACTCCCCACTGGCTGTGTTTTTCCAGCACCATACTCTTCGACGTGGTTACCTTTAATCAGCATTTCAACCCATTATTCTGACTTGCTTTTCTTCTGACACTTCTCTCTATCCTTAATTGCTTAATTATATCCAATTTTGCTATTCAATTATTACCACCAATCTAATCCCAGACGTCTGGAGAGATCTGTGGCCCAAGGTAAGTCATTTTGTAATAGGTAAAAATGAAGTCAAACATATCTGTTTGATTAAAAAATATATATTTTGTTTGTTCTTTCTCGAAGATGACCCATAAACCTTAAACTTCCATTATAGCTCAGTCTAGCGATTTGATATACTTCTGTGCAAAATTATCCAAACTCAAATTCTGTTATGAGGTTCCTTACAACAGTAGTTACTTTCTTTTATTTTATACATTTTTTAATCATTTGCTCAACAACTTGTGGAGGTTTACCGAGATGGCGAAATAGGGTTGTGACCTGTGTTGGAGTAATGGCAAACCAATCAGGAGAGAAGATAAAATAAATTTGAATGAGTTGTAAATGTAGGTCCAGAGTGTCTGAATATTTATGAATTAAAGGAAATCGCTTGGAGTCGCCTACAGGAACCAGACTAAAGGGGTCAGAGTCCATCCAGAGAGAATGGGTTAGAGTCCCCCAAGAGAGAAGGGGTTTGAGGCACCCCAGAGGGAATGGGCTAGAATTCTGACAGAGAAAAGGGGAGAAAATCCTCCAGACAAAAGGGATTAGAGTCTGCTCAGAAGCGTGTCTGTTTGTGTATGTGTGTGTGTGTGTGAGTGTGTGTGTATGTGTATGTGTGTGTGTGAGTGTGTGTGTGTGTATGTGTGTGTGTGTGTATGTGGGTGTGAGTGTGTGTGTATATGTGTGTGTATGTGTGTGTGTGTGTGTGTGTGTGTGTGTGTGTGTGTATGTGTGTGTGTATGTGTGTGTGTATGTGCGTGTGTGTGTGTGTGTGTGTGTCAGTCAGTGAGATATTCTACATCAGCTGGTAACGTCTACAATTCGGTCATAGAGATGTGCAACACGGAAACAGACTCATCAGTCCAACCTATCCATGCCCATTAGATATCCTCACCTAATCTACTCCCGAGAATTGTGTGTTTTTGTGATTGTGTGCTTGTGTGTGTATGTGTGAGTTCGTCTGTCGGTATGTGTGTGTGTGCATTTCTGTTTGTATGCATGTATGTGCATGTGAAGTTAAAAAGTTATTACCTGGTGTTGTGTGATTTTTACACACACAGCCATGCATACAAACAGACATGAAAACGCACATACATCCAGACGAACTCACACATACACACATCAGGTTATGACTTGGTGTTGTACGATTTTTAACTTTGTACACCCCAGTCCAACACCGGCATCTTCGAATCGTGTGTGTGTGTGTGTTAGAACACAAGAGCATAAGAATTGTCAACAGAATGGCGAAAGACATCTCTCATAAGGTGTACTCTCAGAAGGGACCACCTTGAACACACATGTATGTCCATTACTGCCCTGATTCTGTCAAACCTGTCACCAAATGCATGAAATGGCCACAGAAAACTGGGAAGCCATTTCCCCGAACGGTATGTTTAATTGCATTCGCTTCAAAAATTGGCAGATTTCCCGGGACAGAGAGAGAAGGAGAAAAAGAAAGAAATGAGGTTATCAGTTTATCATCTCTGGCTGACCGAATCTACTCAGAAAGAAAGGTGAGTCAGTGCGGAAAAGTTGAAAGGTCCAGGAGAATAGGGAGAAAGTTGAAAAGGACAAAAGGGGCGAGTTAACATTGGGCTGTGATAAGATCATGTTCTCTAATCAATTCAGGCTCATAAATGATAATGCCGAAGTGACTCAGACCTGAGATTGGGAGCACTGGTATCAATGGTACACTGTAAGGCAGGGCCAAGATCAACAACCTGGCCCTGCTGTTTTCTGAGAAGCAGCGATGGGAACTGTTCCAGGAGGAGGAGGACACTGAGATCCCACGTCCTGAGAAACTGGGGCTGTTTGACCAAAAGTTCAGTTCCATTCAACTGCTCAGCGCAGCCACAGTTACCCCTCCATCTGAGTGTAAGAAGATATCGATGGGAAAACAGGAAAATTGCTAGCCTGGGGAGCGGGGACTTCGATATCTTGGCGGATGGGAATATGGGGCGGGGTGATGTTTAATCACCTCCCAGGGTCCCAATAATTCCCCCACCCCCTCAAACCCCCAGCTATGGGGGTCAGTCTTTCGCTAAAATCCCTGAAGCTGCTCCACAATACTCCGGCAAAGTGATGGGCCGGCTGCTGCAACACGGAATGAGACCCTTCGGCCCGTCCCGAAACCTGCTGCTGTCCCCGCTCCCGGTCTGCTCCCTTTGCTTTGCTCTGTCTGATCAGCGATGAAATAAAATTGATGTTTGCAAAGTTATCTCCTGTGGTTTGTCCTGAGTCATTTCTCAGTCCTGTGTGATATTTAATGAAAGGGAATCCTTCTGGTTTAAGGGTTTGGTTATGAAGGTATTTGTCCCAGTGGGAAGGCTGTAGTGGGGTGATGTTGTGGTTTCTGTTAGAGGAGATTGGGGGGCAGGCGGCACCCAGTCGATCAGAAGATAAACAACTTGTGATGCCTTGGGGATTTTACTTTTAAAGTTAACATTGTTCGTTTAAGTTTTCCAATAGAGTTGTTATTCCACGTTCATCGTCCTTTTGTTGTATTTTAACGATAGTGTTTGATTAAACTGTGTTTTGCTTCACATCGGGCAGTTTGACCAATTGAATTATATCTGGAACAGAACACCTTACAGTTGCCTTTAAAATGAGAAAAAGTCAGGGTCCAGGCTAACTTCCCAATATATTCTGAAGGTGTCTGCTCTGGTCGGTAACAGCAGACGTGTCTGAAAGGCTCCATTTGGCTAGTTCTGTCTGGCTGTGCACTGGAACCACTGCAGTAATGAAAGGAGTTTGTTCGGTCCATTGTACCTGTGCTAGCTCTTTGTACAGCATTTCCAGTCAGTCCCACTCCCCACAGTCTCATATAAAGTCATTGCTCAGAGCGGTCAGAGATCTCCTCCCACTGACTCTCCACTTAATCAGAACTCCCCATTTAACCAGAACTCCCCACTTCACCTTAAACCTAAGCCCTCTAGTTTTGGATTCACCTGCTCTGGAAAAAAGACCTTGGCTATTTACCCTATCCATGCCCCTCGTGATTTTATAATCCACTGTAAGGTCAACCCTCACATTCTGACGCTCCATGGAAAATCCCCTCAGCCTATTCAGCCTCTCCATTTTGCTCAAGGCCTCCAAACCTCCATATAGCTCAAGGCTCAAAGGCTCAGATGACCTACTCCTGATCCTAGTTCTAATAATATTATGTTCTTATGTGATCAGATATTGCAGCAGGATCATGATCAGCTGGAGGTGGGCTGAGAAATGGCAAATGGAGTTTAATATAGAGATGTGTGAGTGTTGCAGTTTGGAAAGTCAACTCGAGGTAGGAGTTTGGAGTGAATGGTAGGGCCTTAAGTAATATAGTGGAACAGAGGGACTTTGAGTTCAGGTGCACAGCTCTCTGAAAGTGGAGTTACAGGTAGACAGGCTGTGAAGAAGGGTTTTGGTACACTGGCCATTATAAGTCAGGGCATTGAGTATAAATATTGGGAAGTTATGTTACATTTCCACCGGAGGTTGGTGAGGCTACACTTGGACTATTATGTTCAGTCACCCTGTTATAGGAAGGATGTTATTATAAAGTGGAAAGAATGCAGCAGAAATTTACAAGGATGTTGCCAGAACTCAAGAGACTGAGTTATAGGAAGAGGCTGGAGAAGCTAGGCCGTTTTCTGTACAGTGTTGGAGAATGGGGGAATGTATCTTTTAAAAGTATATGAGATCATGAGGGGGATGGATAGGGTGAATGCACTCAGTGTTTTCCCAGGGTTGGTGAATCGAGGAATGGAGGGTATGAGTTTAAGGTTAGAGGGGTAAGAATAAAAGGGAACCTGAGGGGCAGCTTTTTTACACAGAGGGTGGTACACATATGGAATGAGCTGCCAGCAGAAGTGGTTGAGGCTGGTACATTAACAACATTTAAAAGGCATTTGGACAAATGCATGGATAAGGACAGCATGTCAGGCAATATCCACGGATCCCATGGTACAACTAGGAAAGGTGGTAAGGAAAGGCCAGGGAACTATAGACCAGTGAGCCTGTCATCAGTGGTGGGCAAGTTGTTGGAGGGAATCCTGAGTGATAGGATTTACTTGTATTTGGAAAGTCAAGAACTGATTAGAGATAGTCAGCACGGCTTTGTGCATGGGCAATCATGCCTCACAAATCATGAGTTTTTTGAAGAGGTAACAAAGAGGATTGATGAGGGCAGAGTGGTGGATGTAATCTATATGGATATCTGTAAGATGTCTGACAATGTTCCCCATGGGACACTGGTTAGTAAAGCTCGTTCTCATGGAAAGCAGGGGAAACCAACCATTTGGATACAGAACTGGCTCAAAGGTAGAAGACAGAGGGTGCTGGCAGAGATTCATTTTCAGACTGGAGGCCTGTGACCGGTGGAGTGCCACAAGGATCGGTTCTGGGTCCACTACTTTTTGTCATTTATATAAATGATTTGGATATGAACATAGGAGGTATAGTTAGTAAGTTTGCAAGTGACAACAAAATTTTAGGTTTAGTGGACAGCGAAGTAAGATACTTCAGAGTACAACAGGATCTTGAACAGATGAGCCAATGGACTGGGGAGTGGCAGATTGAATTTAATTTAGATAAATGCGAGATGCTGCATTTTGGAAAAGCAAATCAGAGCAGAACTTATATGCTTAATGATTAGATTAGATTCCCTACAGTGCAGAAACAGGCCCTTCAGCCCAACAAGTTCACACTGACCCTCCGCAGAAGAGTAACTCACACAGACCCATTTCCCTACTCCCTGCAAATGCACCTATCACTATGGGCAACTTGTCATGGCCAATTCAACTGAATTGCACATCTTTGGACTGGAGGGGGAAACCAGAGCACCCAGAGGAAACCCACACAGACACAGGGAGAATGTGCAAACTCCATGCAGACAGTCACCCGAGACTGGAATTGAACTCGGGTCCCTGGTGCAGCGAGGCAGCAGTGCTAACCACTGAGAAACTGTGCCACCCAGGGTACATTACCCAATGGTAAGATCCTGGGGAGTGTTGGAGAACAAAGAGACCTTCGAGCGTAGGTTTATAGTTCCTTGAAAGTAGAGTCGGAGGTAGATAGTATATTGAATAAGGCGTTTTGTCTGCATTCCTTGATTTGGTCAGAGCATCAAGTATAGATGTTGGGAGGTCATGTTGTGGTGTACAGGACATTGGTTAGGCCACCATGGGAATATTGCATACAGTTGTGGTTTCCTTCCAATCGGAATGATGTTGTGAAACTTGAAAGGATTCAGAAATGATTTACAAGGATGTTGCCAGGTTTGGACGATTTGAGTTATAGGGAGAGGCTGAAAAGACTGGGGCTGTTTTCCCTGGAGCATCGGAGGCTGAGGGGTGACCTTTTTGAGGTTATAAAATCATGAGGGGCATGGATAAGATAGATAGACAAGGTAGGGGAGTCCAGAACTAGAGGACAGAGGTCAGGGTGTGAGGGGAAAGATACAAAAGGGATTTAAGGAGCAACCTCTTCATGCAGAGGGTAGTGCATGAATGGAATGAGTTGCCAGAGGAAGTGGTGGAGGTTGATACAATTACAACATTTGAAATAGACATTGGATGGACATATGGATGAAAATGGAATAGTGTAGATTATATGGGCATCAGATTGGTTTCAGGGTCGCACAACACCAAGGGAAAAGGGGCTGTACAGCGTTGTAATGTTCTATATGTTCTAGAGGCTGCTGGATGAGTATATGACAAGAAAGGGTTTGGAGAGATATGGGCAAAGTGCTGGCAAATCGGACTAGATTAGGTCAGGATATCTGGTCGGCATGGACGAGTTGGACCGAAGGGTCTGTCTCTGTGCTGTGCATCTCTGTGACTCTGAGACCAGTTTGGGTGGAAGGGCCTGTCACCATGCTGCAGGACTCTATGCCTTTGATTCAAGGAGACGCAGGTTTTGTGAATTATCTCCTCTGCCCCCTCTCCCAGGGTTTCCTTCCCCATTGGAAATCAAAGGCTTCACTGTTTTCCCCGAGAGTGAAAGTTCTTGTTTTACACAGCCCTGCCCCGGGACGTGAACCATAATATATATATATATATATACAAACACACTGACACAAACACACAGACACACACACCGAGAGAGAAGGGACGGGATTGTGGGGCAGAGAGAGATGGAGAGAGAGAGAGAGAGAGAGATAAACACACACAGACGGAGTGAGAGAGAGAGAGAGAGAGATAAACACACACAGACGGAGAGAGAGAGAGAGAGAGAGAGATAAACACACAGACAGAGAGAGACAGAGATAAACACACAGACGGAGAGAGAGAGAGAGAGAGAGATAAACACACAGACGGAGAGAGAGGGGGGGGGTGGAGAGATGCCAAAGCCTCCCACTGCGAATGTGACCAAGTGGTGTCTGGGTTGATCCGCGCAAGCGCACTGTATCTCACAGAACAAATGATAGAAGGGATTCCACCTTCCTACGCATGATGGGTAGCAGGACTACCATAGAAACCTGGAGCATGGCCATAATTACACACGGGTTATGATGTTGCAGAGATGACTTTTTGGGAATTAATGGTGAAGCGGAGTCACAGATATAGAAAACAATATCGGAGAGTCCTACACATACCAGTGATTTTAGCTGGAAGAGCTCCTGCAGCCAGGTGTTAGCTCAGTGATGCCCCAGAATGTGGCGCGGGTTAGGAAATCTTTCCTGTGAGAAACCTTCAAGATCAGATTGTCATCGAGATTCCAGGGCATGTATTCCATTTCTGCTGGTACGTGAGGAAAGAGCAGGGAGTTCTTTGGACACATGGCATAGCCATTTTTAATCCATTTTAGGGTTCAGTTATCACCGGCCAGACCTCCTGTTATTGGCATTCCCAACTCCCCATGAGAAAATTAAGATGAAGCAATTTTCGACCTATTTGCTGTATTCCATTTGGATTGTAGTTTTTCCAAGTGATTTGTACACGACCACAGCAGGCAGTTAATAATTAACCACTTTGCTGCAGCTTAAACACCTCGAGGACATTGTGATATTAGAATGGCACGGTTCCTTTCTGAAACAAAGTCAGAAATACTGAGTGTGAACATGGATTTCAGACAGCAGGGAGAGAGCTTGACCGAGGATTTAAATTGTCCCATTGACTGGATTTCTTCACCAATTTGGTTATACTGCAACATGGGTACAATTTCTGCCCCTCCCCTAAGTGATGTTTCTGATCGTGTTTTGCGGATCCTTGAAATGACAATATCTGCTGGAAATCTTTGTTTCACCCGGAGAACTGACAGTACAGAGACCCGCGCCTATAACATTTCACCAGCTCAGAATACACTTAAATCACTTCACAAACAAAGAAATGAGATCTTTGCACAGCTCTGAAACAGTGGCAATTCCTCAGCACAGACCCACTGATAGTGGTGCGCTTCCTCCACACAGACTATCCAACAGTGTGAAAGTATCTCAGCACTGACCCTCTGACAGTTGGGACTCCCTCAGCACTGACCCTCTGACAGTGTGGAACTCCCTCAGCACTGACCCTCTGACAGTGCGGCACTCCCCCAGCACTGACCCTCTGACAGTGTGGCACTCCCTCAGCACTGACCCTCTGACAGTGCAGCACTCCCTCAGCACTGAACCTTTGAAAGTGCAGCACTCCCTCAGCACTGAACCTCTGACAATGTGGCACTCTCTCAGCACTGACCCTCTGACAGTGCAGCACTCTCTCAGCACTGACACTCTAACTGTGTGGCACTCCCTCAGCACTGACCCTCTTTTAGTGTGGCTCTCCCTCAGCACTAACCGTCTGACAGTGTGGCACTCCCTCAGCACTGACCTTCTGACAGTGTGGCACTCCCTCAGCACTGACCTTCTGACAGTGTGGCACTCCCTCAGCACTGACCCTCTGACAGTGCAGCATTCCACCTTCACTGACTCTCCAACAGGGTAGTGCCCCCTCAATACTCACCCTCCAAGAGTGCAACATTCCCTCAGCACTGAGCGGGTGGCACTCCCTCAGCACTGACCTCCCACAGTATGGTCTATCTGTATTCCTGTGTTGTTCCTCTTCCTGTCCTACTGTGGTTATCCATCACCCACAGCCTCGGAGTAAAGATTGAGGTAAACAATGATGATGGAGGTAGGGGCTGGTTTTTAGAACCTCCACCCCCTGTCATATTGTCTGGGTATATCTCTGTCAAAACATGAACACAACCCGCTGACTGTGAATGCAGTGAGTGGGTGGGGATTAGGTGCTGCTCTCTCCTGAATAGTTTGTGAGAGGTCACGGCTGTGGGAATAGGTGGTTCCCATTGGAACTCAGTGGGAGATGGACATTGAATCATCATTGTTTGTACAAAGCCAGACTCACTATTTCTCTTGGTCTCGATCCTGGAGCCTGTGATAAAACGTGTGTGATTTATGCATTTAGTAACATTGTGAGCATAATTAGCATGAAAACACCAATGTGGTTAATTATAGTAAGGGGTGTCAACTTCCCCAGTATGACTTGAGATGGTCATCATGGAAAAAGGGTCACTAGACCCGAAACGTTAACTCTGTCTCTCTCTCTGTAATCCGTGCGAGACCTATTGAGTTTCTTCAGCAGGTTCTGATAGTTTCATGTCTCCTAACTCCCCAGATCTTTATTTTATTGTCAATGATCCAGATCACATCAGCCTAATAGCTATCTAATTTATTGCTTCACATTCCTCAGTTCCACCGTGAGCTGGTATTGGGAATTGAGAAGGTGTTTACAGGGAAAAAGTTTTCAGGGTCAGGGGAAAAAGAAGGGGGTGAGGTACGGGACTAATTTGATGGTGTACCGAGCCATCAGAGTCACGATGAGTAGAATGGCTTTCATAAATCTAACCCAATCTTTGTTCCACTCCCATCCAGAGGGTGTCCCAGTTTGTAAAAGTCCTGGGAGTTCACAGCAGTGAAACAGTTCCTGTCACAGGTATGGGCAGGTCTGAATCTGTTTGTTCCATCGGTAATTAATTGGAATGATGTTGTAAGACTGAACGTGTCCTCAGGCAGTGGGAGTTGGAGAATGATGCAGAAAAAACAATTCAGCAACTTTCGAAGACAGATATATTACTCAATGACTTTCTTTTATGAATTTAAAAATACGCTTTATTCATCAGAAAATCTTTTCGCATCAATAAACGGTCACAAACGCAGTTTGGTCTTGTGCAGTAGCATGTCAAGTAAACGAACAAACGTTGACTCTATCCAACAAACCAAAGACCTCTCTTATATATACAAGACTTTATTTACATATGTTTGAGACACTGGGAGGGTCCAATAACTGGACAGACCCCCATTTCCCTTCAGCAGAAAGAGCTCAGATGGTGGTCTTTCCCCACAACACCTTGGCAGCAGCTGCCCCAGGTGTTAATGCATCCCTCGGCATGTAGTCCTGGAGCTTGGAATGTGCCAGTCTGCAACACTTGGTCAGGATCAACTCCTTCCTCTGGAAGACCAACAAGATTCGGGCAGACCAAAGAGCGTCTGTCACTGAATTGATGGTCGTCCAGGTGTTTGGCTCGATGTGTGTTCTGGGGAGCACAGAGTCCCACATCACGGAACTGCTCGCAACGAACCTCGACAAAAACCACTGCATCTTTCTCCAGAGTTACTTTGCAAAGGCACATTTCAGGAGGAGATGTGTGACAGCCTCTGCGCCCCTGCACCTGCCAAGCGATATCTTGGGGCTTGTTGGAAAGATCTGGATTAAGTGAAGGGGCTCAATACAACACACAAGCAAGGCACGAGGGATTGGGCAGCCCTGCCTGACTCTGGATCTGATCGGGAAACTTTCTGATTCCCACCCATTGATTGAGACTGCGCTAACGATGTTGGTGTAGAGCAGACACATCCAGTTGCAGATTCCCTCCCCAAAGCCCATTTTGCACAGCACGTCCCACATACAAGTGTGTGATATCCTGTCCAAGACCTTCTCCTGATCCAGGCTGATGAGGCAGGCGTCCATCCCCTTGACCTGCACATAGGTGATCGTATCCCTGAGGAATGTGAGGCTCTCCGTGACCTGAGATAGGTCTCAGCTGAAACTCTGTCCCTCTGACAATGGGGCTGTCACTCAGCTGCTTGATCATTGAGCTCAGAGTGACTCACATTGAGTCTCCCTGACATTATCATTCATTCTGTCTGGTTCAGGGTTTCAGGTTACACAGAGTGGGCTGACACTCGATCTGAAGTATAACTGTAGACAAACATTCAGAGGCAGAAAGTGAGGACTGCAGATGCTGGAGAGTCAGAGTTGAAAAGTGTGGCGCTGGTGAAGTACAGCAGGTCAGGCAGCGTCCAAACAGCAGGGGAATTGATATTTCTCTCATAAGTCATTCATCAGACCTTCCTGATGAAGGGTTTATGCCTGATACATCAATTCTCCTGCTCCTCGGATGCTGCCTGACCTGCTGTACTTTTCCAGTGACACATTTTTGACAAAGATTCAGAGGCAGTTTGATGAGTCCTGATGCTGACAATAAAACTATCATTGCAGGTTTGCTCTCTTTACCGGAGAGTCAGAGATTCCTATTGGACAATCCTGGTGTAAATTCCCATAAATACCTGTCTCTAGGACAAATACATATTATACTATGGAAGAATTAAAGGAATTCTCTGTAAATAATAAACTAAGCCCAACAATCGGAATCCCATGAGGATTTTCCTATTGGATTGTATCTCTATGAGTTCTTCTGTGCAGGAAAATTGAGCTATTTGTAATATTGTGGAATAACCGAGTCCAATAAGGACAGGTAAAGACAGTCCAATAACTTCCTGAATTTACAATGTTCATGTTTTGGGAATCCAGTCTGGGACTTTACTTTTTTTGTGATAGCGTTCTCTGAACACAAACCATAAAGATTGTTCTTGTTCTGCAGAAATCTCTGGGTGCACAGAGAAGGGAAAGCTTCCATCCTTGGCTTGAGTTTTATTTCTAACATATTCATTCCCCACCCTGGAATGATCCAATATTGACATTTATCTCCTGTTTCAGAGTCAAGCAAACTCTCCCAGACCCACTGCAAGTTTCCCCTTTAATAAATATGTGCAAGTACATTGGCTCCGTGCAGGACTGAGTGTGGACAAAGATGCTGATGGAGATTAATTCAGGTGGGTGTGAGCTTCCTGACACCAGCTATTCAACAGTTCTCCCAGTAATGAGGAGAAGGGAGCTGTCTGTCTCAGGTGCCTGAGGTGGAGCGGGGCCCAGAACCAGCGGGGCTCTGACCGATACTCGGAGTTGTCGTCAGCTCCATGCCCTCTGCTAGAAAGAGGGTGGTGATCTGAGCAAGGACGGGGGTGGTGGGGTGGGAATTGAGTCTGTGCTTCCACCAATAGGGGCTCCTGTCGCTAGCTGAGGGGAGGGCCTTGTGTTGCCATGGCAATCAGTATCAGTGATGGTGGAGGGACTGGGTTGGATATCTCTGGAAGAACAAGTCCCACATGTCTCCTTGGAGAAGCACCAGCTCACGGGCAAAGCCATCGAGAAGTTTCATGTAGTGCCCGGCCCTGGCTGTGGTCCCATCTGCCAGCATCCGGCCCATATCCCTCCAAACCCTTCCTATTCATATGCCCATCAAGATGCCTTTTAAACATTGCAGTTATATTAGACTCCACCACTCCCTCTGGCACCTCATTCCATACACGCACCACCCTCTGAGTGAAAAAGCTGCGCCTTAGGTCTCTTTTACATCTTTTGCTTCTCACCCTAAACCGATGCCCTCTAGCTCTGGACTCCCCCACCCCAAGGAAAAGACTCTATAGATTTGTCCTATCCATGCCCCTCATGATTTTATAAACTTCTACAATTTTGTCAAGGAGAATACTGAGATACAGGTTACTAGACTAGGTGGGATTGTGGTTGACAAGGAAGAGGTAATAGAAATCCTGCAGAGTGTGAAAATAGATAAGTCCCCTGGGCCGGATGGGATTTATCCTAGGATCCTCTGGGAAGCCAGGGAGAAGATTGCCGACCCTTTGGTATTGATCTTTAAATCAGGAATGTCTACAGGAATAGTGCCAGAAGACTGGAGAATGGCAAATGTGGGTTCCCCTATTCAAGAAGGGGAGTAGAGACACCCCTGGTAATTATAGACCAGTGAGCCTTACTTCAGTTGTTGGTAAAGTGTTGGAAAAGGTTATAAGAGATATGATTGATAATCATCTAGAAAAGAATAATTTGATTAGGGATAGTCAGCACGGTTTTGTGAAGGGTAGTTTGTGCCTCACAAACCTTATTGAGTTCTTTGAGAAGGTGACCAAACAGGTAGTTGAGAGTAAACCGGTTGATGTGGTGTATATGGATTTCAGCAAGGCGTTCGATAAGGTTCCCCACAGTAGGTTAGTGTACAAAATGCGGAGGAATGGGATTGTGGGATATATAGCAGTTTGGATCAGTAATTGGCTTGCTAAAAGAAGACAGAGGGTGGTGGTTGATGGGAAATGTTCATCCTGGAGTCCAGTTACCAACGGTGTACTGCAAGCGTCGGAGTTGGGTTCACTGCTGTTCGTCATGTTTATATAAACGACCTGGATGAGGGCGTAGAAGGTTGGGTTAGTAAATTTGTAGATGACACTAAGGTCGGTGGAGTTGTGGATAGTGACGAAGGATGTTGTAGATTACAGAGAGACATAGATAAGCTGCAGAATTGGGCTGAGAGGTGGCAAATGGAGTTTAATGCGGACAAGTGTGAGATGATTCACTTTGGTCGGAGTCACCGGAATGCAAAGTACTGGGCTAATGGTAAGATTCTTGGTACTGTAGATGAGCAGAGGGATCTCGGTGTCCAGGTACACAGATCCTTGAAAGTTGCCACTCAGGTTGACAGGGTTGTTAAGAAGGCATACAGTGTTTTAGCTTTTATTAATAGAGGGATCGAGTTCCAGAACCATGAGGTTATGCTGTAGCTGTACAAAACTCTGGTGCGGCAGCACTTAGAATATTGTGCACAGTTCTGGTCACCACATTATAAGAAGGATGTGGAAGACTTGGGAAGGGTGCAGAGAAGATTTACTAGGATGTTGCCTGGTATGGAGAGAACGTCTTACGACGAAAGGCTGAGGAACTTGAGGCTGTTTTCGTTCGAGAGTAGAAAGTTGAGAGATGACTTAATAGAGACATATAAGATAATCAGAGGGTTAGATAGGGTGGACAGGGAGAGCCTTTTTCCAAGTATGGCGACGGCGAGAACGAGGGGCCTCAGCTTAAAATTGAGGGGTAATAGATATTGGACAGATGTCAGAGGTAGTTTCTATTCTCAGAAATTAGTAAGGGTGTGGAATGCTTTGCCTGCAACGGTAGTAGATTCGCCAACTTTAAGTACATTTAAGTCGTCATTGGACAAACACATAGATGTACATGGAATAGTGTAGCTTAGATGGGCTTCAGATTGGTATGACAGGTCGGCGCAACATTGAGGGGCGAAGGGCCTGTACTGTGCTGTAATGTTCTATGTTTAATGTTCTATGAACTGTGTACCCTAAACCTATGCGCTCTAGTTCTGGACTCCCCCACCCCAGGGAAAAGATCTTGTCTATTTATTCTGTCCAAGCCCCTCATAATTTTGTACACCTCCATAAGGTCACCCCTCAGCCTCCGACGCTCCAGGGAAAACAGCCCCAATCTCTTCATTCTCTCCCTGTAGCTCAAACCCAGGCAACATACTTTTCTGAACGCTTTCAAGTTTCACAGCGTCCTTCCTGGTCAGTGAAGGTTTGGTGCTAACCCAGTGTTCCTTTCTCCTCTGTTGTCCAGGTCCTGAGGGATTACGTGAGCTGTTCCAGTCTTGCTACTGGTATTACTGGCTCAAGGTGTTCTGGCCCAAAGGTAGGAACTATTTTTTTGTTGTTGAAATTAGACAATGGAAGGAGAGATCCGTGCACATGTAAGGCATCATCACAGGAGCTGGAGAAAGAGGGGAAGGATTCCATCAGACCGTATGGCATAGGAGCAGGAATTAGGCCATTCATCCCATTCAGTCTGCTCCGCCATTCAATCATGGCTGATAAGTTTCTCAACCACATTCTCCCACTTTCTCCATATAACCTTGACCCTCTTGATACTCAAGAATCTATCTACCTTAGTCTTAAATATCCTCACTGACATGGCCTCCACAGCCTTCTGTGGTAGTGAATCGCATCGATTCCCCACTCTCTGACTGAAGACATTTCTCCTTATCTCTGTTCGAAAGGGTATTCCCTTTACTCTAAGGCTGTGCCCTCTGGTCCTAGTCTCTCCCACCAATGGAAGTATCTTCACAACATCCACTCTGTCCAGGCCATTCAGTATTCTGTATGTTTCAATTAGATGTACCCTCATCCTTCTCAACTCCATCAAGTATAAACCTCGAGTCCCCAAACGTTCCTCATACGTTAAGTGTTTCATTCCTGAGCCCATTCTCGTCAACAATCCACCCTGTCCAGGCCATTCAGTGTTCTCTGTGAGATGCAGGGATGATGGGAACTGTATCAGGAAGGAGTGAGATTGATGGGTAACTGCCCTTTCTGGTAAACCGGTAAACGTGGTTATGTGTTGACTAACAAGTCACAAATCGTCTGAGACAGTTCCTGATGTGAGGTGTGGAAACCTTCAAAGCAGGTGGGAAGCTCCGGGATACACAGAGAACGTGGGGAAGCAGATCATTCGGCCCATTCAGTCCATACCGACCCGACAAAGAGCATCTTCCTAATCGTGTAAATCTACATTCCCCATGGCACAACCACACAGTGTTGGTCAAATCATTTTAACTTTATTTGTGATACATTGCAAACATAGCAGCAAAGCAGCAACATATCACAGCAGTAAGAGGACATTGTACAACACTCTCTCCCTGAGACAGTCTTCCTGAACACGGCACAATGATCACATAATGACTGTCTCTGACCTGGGAACTATACCAACCAAGGCTTCTTCTGTGCAGGATCCACTACAATCTCAAAAATGTTCGATTATAGAGAGTCTCTTGGTGAATAACAGAACTGGAACCAATATTTTCACTTGTAGTGCAGGTTCATACCTCCTTGAAGGTGGAGTCGCAGGTAGATAAGATAGTGAAGAAGGCGTTTGTATGCTTTCCTTTATTGGTTAGATGAATGAGTATTGGAATTGGGAGGGCATGTTGCGGCTGTACAGGACATTGGTTAGGCCACTGTTGGAATATTGTGTGCAATTCTGATCGCCTTCCTATTGGAAAGATGTTGTGAAACTTGAACAGTTTCAGAAAAGATTTTCAAGGATATTGCCAGGGTTGGTTGATTTGAGCTATATGGAGAGGCTGAACAGGCTGGGGCTGTTTTCCCTCGACATGACTCCAGACCCCGTGAAAACTCATGGCCTCAGATTAACGACGGACAAGGAGACCTCCTGCCGTTGACTACCCTACCACCCTGCCGCGGCCGACCCACCCTCCCTCGTCCAATCCACCCTCGCTCGGCTGATCCACCCACCATCGGCCGATCCACCCTCCCTCGGCTGATGAGACCAATACTCCTCCAGAATGGACAACACTTGAAGGAGGCACTGAGGTTGACAAGGTCACAGAGTGTCCTCTGGGTGGGGGTTTGGGTTACAGTTTGGGAATGTGAGGCAGGGTCTGCGACACGGTCTGTGTGTTTCCTTCGGCCCTCCTGCCAGCGGCCTGAGGAGCTGGACCCTCGGATTCGAGGGACACGGTGGTCTGTCCTGGCTCTGCTGACCAACAGGTAACCTGTGTCTGAGACAGGACGCTGCCATCGGAAGGGCTACCCGGCCAGCTGTGATAGTCCTGGAGATAACCCTGTAGGAGATTTTTATGGGTCTGATGGAGCTGGCTCTGACACTGTGTGCTTGTCTTTCTCTCTCTGTGTCTGTGACGGGCTGTCCAGAACGTTTGGCAGACCCTCAGCTGGAGTACTGGGTAGGAAAAGGAGGTGACTGCACTGGAGGAGGAGGGTGGGAGTGAAGAGGAGATTCACCAGGAGGGCGGAAATCGGCGTAGACATGGGCTGGATAAACCCGGGGTGTATTACTGGGAGCAGAGAAGGGTGAGGGAATGTGTACAAAGCTCTGAGGCGCACGGGCAGGGGAAAGCGTTTACCCTGAAATAGAAGGGTCAATCAACAGGGAAAAAGATGTCAGGTTTAGGAGGTTTAGAAGAGGTGGGGTAGTCGGGGGGAGTGGTTGGGGGAAGATTGTTTTAACCCGGAGGGTGATGGAGATTCTGGGAGTCACTTCTCAAAAGGGTGGGAGAGGCAGGAACACTCAGAAGACTGGAGAGGTATTCAGACAGCACCACAAGGCGAGAGGCTGGGAAATGGGGCTTGAGGAATAGGACAGGAAAGATGGGCCAAAGGGTCACTGTCTGTGCTGTTACCAGTTGAGATTTCACCAGCTGTGGAATATCCCTGTTTACTTTCTCCAGTCCAAACCCCAACCAGTAACCGCTCTCTGTTCAGTGAGAGGAATTAAAGTCCCTCAGAGGGTGAGTCTGATGGATTGATCATCAGCGACAAGGAACTGGTGGGGGCAGAGAACACGTGTGTCTGTTTCCACCAGAGAAAATGCAAAATGAATTCTGCAGAATATTTGGGAACCTGGAAATGGGTTTCTGGGAGAGAGGGACTGATAACAATCCCAATCATAAGAACATAAGAACTAGGATCAGGAGGAGGCCATCTGACCCTTCGAGCCTGCTCTGCCATTCCATAACATCATGGCTGATCTTTTCATGGCCTCAGCTCAACTTACCCACCCTCTCACCGTAACCCTTAATTCCTTGACTGTTCAGAAAATTATCTATCTTAGCTTTAAAAACATTCACTGAGAAAGCCTCAACTACATCCCTGAGCAGGGAATTCCACAGATTCACATCCCTCTGGGTGAAGAAGTTCCTTCTCAATTCAGTCCTAAATCTGCTCCTCCTAACTTTGAGGCTGTTCCCTCTTGTCCTAGGTTCACCCACCAGTGGAAACACCCTCTCTACTTCCATCTCATCTATTCCCTTCAGAATTTTGTACATTTCTGAAAGATCCTCCCCTCATTCTTCACAAATTCAAACGAATATAATCCCAGTCTACTCAGTCTCTCCTCATAAGCCAAACTCATCAAATCCAGAATCAATTTAATGAACCTCCTCTGCACCCCCTCTAGTGTCAGTACATTCTTTTTCAAGTAAGGAGACCAAAACAGCACACTTTGCCCAACTACTCATCTTCGTGTCATCCACAAACTTTGACACACTACACATGGTCCCCAACTCTAATCCATCGATGTAAACTGTGGTGAATTGTAGTCCCAATACTGATCCCTGAGGCACACCACGAGTTCCTGATTGTCAACTGGAAAAGCACTCATTTATCCCCACTCTTTGTTCCTATTTGTTAACCAATCCTCTGTTCATGCTAATACATTGCCCGTAATGCCCATCTTTATCCTGTGCAGTAGCCCTCTGTCCGGCACCTTGTTGAATACCTTTTGGAAATCAAGATATACCACGTGCTCGCAATGTGCTCAAAGAATTCCAGTAAATTAGTTTAGCATGACCTGCCCTTCATGAACCCATGCTACATCTGCCCAACGGGACAACTTCAATCCAGATGTCTGTCTTGCTATTTTTTCCACAATAACAGACTCAAACATCTTTCACACTACAGAGGTTAAGCTCACGGTCTAGAACATAAAACATACAGCGCAGCACAGGCCCTTCGGCCCTCAATGTTGCACCAACCTGTGAACTATACTAAACTCAGCCCCCTACACTATCCCATCATCATCTATGTGTTCATTCAACGATTGTTTATATCTCCCTAATGTGGCTGAATTAACGACATGAGCAGGTAGGGCATTCCACGCCCTTTCTACTCTCTGAGTAAAAACGCTGCCTCTGACATCTGTCTTAAATCTGTCATCCCTCAAATTGTAGTTATCCTAGTCTACCTGCAACCTGTAATATTCTTCCAAACTGTCCACTACTCCACCGACTTTAGTGTCATCTGCAAATTTACTAATCCATTCACCTATGCCTGCGTCCAAGTCTTTTATACAAATGACAAACAGCAGTGATCCCAAAACAATTCCTTGTGGCACACCACTAGTAATTGGACTCTAGGCTGAATATTTTCCATCAACCACCACTCGCTGCCTTCTTTCAGAAAGCCAGTTTCTAAAACAAACTGCTAAATCACCCTCAATCCCATGCCTCTGCATTTTCTCCATCAGCCTACCATGTGGAACCTTATCAAAGGCTTTACTGAAGTCCATGTAAACCACGTCAACTGCTCTACCCTCATCGACATGCTTGTTCACCTTCTCAAAGAAAAACTGAATGAGGTTTGTGAGACAAAACCTGTCCTTGACAAAACCATGTTGACGATCTGACATCAAATTGTTGCTTGCTAGATGATTATAAATCCTATCTCTTATAATCCTTTCCAAAACCTTTCCTACAACAGAAATAAGGCTCACTGGTTTATCATTATCAGAATCATCTCTACTGCCCTTATTGAACAAGGGCACAACATTTGTAATCCTCAAGTCCTCTGGTATTAAACCTGTAGACAAAGACAGCCGAAGGCTCTGCTATCTCCTGCCTAGCTTCCCAGAAAATCCTCAGATAAATCCCATCTGACCCAGGGGACTTGTCTACTTTCATTCTTTCTAGAATTGATAACACCTATTCGTCACTAACCTCGATCCTTTCTAGTCTAATATCTCGTACCTCATTCTTCTCCTCTGCATTATTCTCCTTTTCCTGAGAGTAAACTAATGAGAAATGTTCATTTAGCACCTCTCCGATCTCCACAGGGTCCACATTCAACTTCCCACTTCAGTTTTTGACTGGCCCTATTCCTACCCTAATCATCCTTTTATTCCTCACATACCTATAGAAGGTTTTAGGATTCTCCTTTATTCTATTTGCTAAAGACTGCTCAGGCACTCTCTTAGCTCTTCCCCACTTTCTCTTTAAATACTTCCTCGCTGATCTGTAACTCTCCATCCCCATTCTAAACCATCTTGTCTCATCAACACATAAGCCTCTTTCTTCTGCTTTGCAAGAGATGGAATTTCTGCAGGAAACCACGGTTCCCTTACCTTATCACTTCCTCCATGCCTGACAGGGACATACCTGTCAAAGGACACGCAATATCTGTTCCTTAAACCAGCTCCACATTTCCATTGTGTTCATTCCCTGCATTTTGCTACCCCATTCTATGCATCCTAAATCTTGCCTAATCGCATTGTAATTGCCCTTGCCCCATCGATAACTCTTGACCTGTGGCAGGTACCGCTCCCTTTCCATCGTTAAATTTAATGCAACTGAATTATGGCCACTCTCTCCAAAGTGCTCGCCTCCAACTAAATCAAATCCAAGTCTATAATTCCCCATCTTTTGTCTACCCCCTTTTTCAAACAGTGGCATCATATTTGCTGTTTTCCAATCTGCTGGAACTCCACCAGAGTCTAGTGAATTTTGGAAAATTATCACAAGTGTTTTTGTTATTTCTCCCACCATCTCTTTTAGCATCCTGGGATGCATTCCATCAGGGCCAGGAGACTTGTTTACCTGAGGTCCGTTAGCTTGCCCAACACTATCTCTTTCCTGATAATGATTGTTCCCAGGTCCTCACCTACCTTCATCTCTTTGTCAATCACTGGGGAAAAGGTGCCAGGAAAACCATGAGGACAGAAGTTGGACAAGTGCCCCTGGACCACATGGCCTGCCACCCAGGGTCTTCAATGCAGAGGCTGCAGGAATAGCAGATGGAATGATTTTGTATTTTGACTAACTTTCCCAGGGTTTGGAAAGGTTCCAGCAGTTTGGCACATCGTTATTATAACACCTTTGTTCAAGGAAGAAGGGAGAATGAAAGCAGAAAACCGGAGGCCAGTGAAGCTGAAGTTTCTCAAACATGATGCAAAAACAAGAGCAACTCTTAATCCACAAGTTGCCCACTGATTTCATTTAAATCAAAATTCCTGATGTCATTTAGTCAGAACAGAAGGATTTCAAACCCTGAAAGAACTGTGGATTCTGGAAATCAGAACCAAAAATAGAAATTGCTGGAAAAATTCAGCAGGTCTGGTAACGTCTGTGGAGAGAAAATAGAATTAACGTTTTGGGTCCACTGACCCTTCTTCAGAACTGATGCTACCAGATCCTGCTGCGCTTTTCCAGAGATTTCTGCTTTTCTATGAGATTTCAAACTCTCCTCTCCCCACTCCCAATCCTCATCCCTCACAGCTTCCCTTGCTATCCATTATGCGTTTGAATTTATGTGTTACCTCAGTGGCAACATCAGGGCTTTGTTCATAGTTTCGCTGATAGTCTGAGGAAGAATTGTGAGGAGAAACTGAGGTCTGCAGATGCTGGAGATCAGAGCTGAAAATGTGTCGCTGAAAAAGCGCAGCAGGTCAGGCAGCATCCAAGGAGCAGAAGAATCGATGTTTCGGGCATGAGCCCTTCTTCAGGAATGAGGAAAGTGTTCCAAGCAGGCTAAGATAAAAGGTATGGAGGAGGGACTTGGGGGAGGGTCGTCGAAAATGCGATAGGTGGAAAGAGGTCAAGGTGAGGGTGATAGGTCAGACTGGGGTGGGGGCGGAGCGGTCAGGAAGAAGATTGCAGGTTAGGAAGGCGGTGCTGAGTTCAATGGATTTGACTGAGACAAGGTGGGGGAGGGGAAATGCGGAAACTGGTGAAATCCGAGTTCATCCCTTGTGGTTGGAGGGTTCCTAGGCGGAAGATGAGGCGGTCTTCCTCCAACCGTCGTGTTGTTATGGTCTGGCGATGGAGGAGTCCAAAGACCTGCATATCCTTGGTGGAGTGGGAGGGGGAACTTGAAGTGTTGAGTCACAGGGTGGTTGGGTTGGTTGGTCCGGGTTTCCCAGAGGTGTTCTCTGAAACGCTCCGCAAGTAGGCGACCTGTCTCCCCAATATCGAGGAGGCCACATTGGGTGCAGAGGATGCAATAGATGATGTGTATGGAGGTGCAGGTGAATTTGTGGCGGATATGGAAGTTTCCTTTGGGCCCTTGGAGGGAGGTGAGGGGGGAGGTGTGGGTGCAAGTCTTGTACCTCCTGCGGTTGCAGGGGAAGGTGCTGGGAGTGGAGGTTGGGTTGGTGGGGGGTGTGGATCTGACGAGGGAGTGGTCTTTACGGAATGCTGATAGGGGAGGGGAGGGAAATATATCCTTGGTGGTGGGGTCCGTTTGGAGGTGGCGGAAATGACGGCAGATGATACGCTGTACATGGAGATTGGTGGGGTGGTAGGTGAGGACCAGTGGGGTTCTGTCCTGGTGGCGGTTGGAGGAGCGGGGCTCAAGGGCGGAGGAGCGGGAAGTGGAAGAGATGCGGTGGAGGGCCTCGCCGACCACGTCGGGGGGGAAATTGCGGTCCTTGAAGAAGGAGGCCATCTGGGTTGTACGTTTTTGGAACTGGTCCTCCTGGGAGCAGATGCAGCGGAGACGAAGCTATTGGGAATATGGGATGGCGTTTTTTACAGGGGGCAGGGTGGGAGGAGGTGTAGTCCAGGTAGCTGTGGGAGTCGGTCGGTTTGTAGTAGATGTCCGTGTTGATTAGGTCGCCTGAGATAGAAATAGAAAGGTCGAGGAAGGGGAGGGAGGAATCTGAGGCTGTCCATGTGAATTTGAGGTCGGGGTGGAAGGCGTTGGTGAAGTGGATGAACTGTTCAACCTCCTCGTGGGAGCACGAGGCGGCGCCGATACAGTCATCGATGTAGCGGAGGAAAAGGTGGGGGGTGGGGCCAGTGTAGTTGCGGAAGATGGACTGTTCCACATATCCTACGAAGAGGCAGGCGTAGCTGGGGCCCATGCGGGCGAGGAAGAATTGTGTCAAGTTCACAAGTATTTTCCGTGGACCTTCACCGCCACCTGGTGGCTATGATTGGGGATCCACATGTTATTTCCCCTTGTATTACCGGTTGCAGACACCTGGTGGTGCTATTCCCTGCTTTTTCATTAACCCTCAAACAGTTTGTTGGGGAGAAAATGGTTGAGACTGACTCATTCTGAAGAGTTATAATGGACTCAAAATATTCGTTCTGCTTCTGTCTCCACAGATGTTATCTGACCTGCTAAGGATTTGTAGTCTTTTTTATGATTTTATTTCCAATGTCTAGCATCCGCAGGAGTTATTCACTTTGATGGTCCCTGAATTATATTTGGTCGCAGTATCCTTTGCCGCCACATAGTCGCGGTCCGGCACCACGTATATTATCGCTGTTCTGCAATCCCCACGCCACCTGTTCCCTGCAGTACTGCTCACCGCTGGAGGGTAGCAATGTTGCGCCGAATATTTTTAAAATGAAATAAAAGTGTTGAACTGGAAACAGGAATCGTGCAATTATCCCGGAGAAGTGGGGGCCTTGTGGACTATCAGAAGTGTCCCTGTCCCTGGGTCAAGTCGCATGTGTAGAAACGATGGCCAAGGACGTTGCGCTGATATTTCACCAAAAAGGTTCAGGATCAACTTGCAGTTGAGATTCCAGGACGTGGAATTGGAGCTTCCACCATTACCACTCAGAGCTGCAGCCTGAAATGGAATTGTAAACCACATAATCACACATTTCTGAACAAGGGTCACTGGGTCCTAAACGTTTATTATGATTTCTCTCCACAGATGCTGCCAGACCTGCTGAGATTCTCCAGCGATTTCTGTTTTTGTTTCAGATTTCCTGCATCCACAGTTCTTGAGGTTTTTAATCAGTCAGTTGGCTGGGCTAAAACTACACACAATGGGAAAGACCATTACTTAACTCTGCCCATGTTGAATTAATAAACCTCTATAAGGTTTATAAACCTTTATAAACCTCAACTTCCTATGTTCCAGTATAAAATGGCCCAGCCTATTCAATCTATTTTATAACTCTATGTCTCCATTGCAGACAACGTCATGGTCAATCTTTTTGGAACCCTTTCTAATCCAATAATATCCTTCCTACAGCAGGGCGAACAGAACTGTACACAGTACTCCAGAAGAGGCCTTACCAATGTCATATTCAAATTCAACCTGATGTCCCAACTCCGATACTCAAAAGTCTGAGCAATGAGGGCAAGTGGGTCCTGTACTGGTGACGTTTTGGGATCTGGCAATTTCAGCTGAACAGCTAAAAGTGATGCTTTTTAGAAGATCGAATTGGTGCATAGATTTTGTTGTTGTTATTCATTCAGGAGATATTTGTATTACCAGCTTGAAAAGCATTTATGACCAAACCTTACCAAGCCAGGAGCTTCCTTCTTGAACCTTTGTCGTCCATCTGGATTTATAGCTTTTTGACACAGTGACAGGGAAGGAACAGCCATATATTTGTAATTTCCCGATGGTATATAGGATGGAGAAGAACTTACAGGTGGTAATGTTCCCATGTACCTGCTGCCCTTGCCCAACGAGGTGGTTGAAATTGTACATGTGGAAGGTGGTGTACAAGGAGCCTTCATGAAGTTCTGCAATGCATCTTTTAAATGGCCCATATATCTGTAACAGTCTGTCTCTGGTGGAGGGAGTTAATATTCGAGCTGATGGAAGGGGTGCCATTACAGCAACTTGGTTTCTCCTGAATTGTGTTGATCACCTTGAGTTTTATTAGTGTTGAACTCATTCAGGCAAGTGAAGAGTCTGCTATCACATTCCTGGTTTATGACTTGGAGATGAAGGACAGGCACTGGAGAGTCAGGAGGTGAGTTACTGGCAGGAAACTTTCCAGCCTCTGACTTACTTTTGAAGCTGCAGTATGTGTATGGTTGGTCACTTCAATTTCTGGTCAATGATAACCTTCAGGTTATATACTGAGAGTAGGGTTTGCACCAATGCTAATGAATGGAATATCTATTGAATGTCGAGGGTGATGGCTGCATTCTCACTTGTTGGAGATGTTCATTGTATGGCGTGTGTGACATGAATGCTACTTGACACTTGTCAGAACAATCCTGCATGTTTTCCAGGTCTTGTTGCATTTATACAGGATATGTTTGCCTATTTTGGGAGACACAAATGTGCTAAAAACCATATAACCATCACTGAACATTCAGTCACGTCCCCTCCTCAAAACTCCACCTTGGATGGAGGGGAGTTGATTCATTAAGCAGTTGTAGATAGTTGTGCCAAGGCGCTCCCTCACGAATTGCAGGGCTGCTCTTGTGGTGGTGTGGCAGTGTCCCTATCACTAGATCAAGAGACCAAGGTTCTAGTTCCATCTGCCCCACAGGGATGGAATAACATTTCTGAACAGGTGGATTGGAAAAATATATGAATGAAACAAAGTAACCTGACTAACTGCGTGTGAGAACGACAGAAATGTCCTCGAGCTGAAATGATTGGCTTCCAATAATCATAACCATCACCCCTTGTGTGCAGTATGACTCAAACCAGTGAAGTGTTTTCCCAAATTCCCATTGACTGGCTTTTCTAGGTCTCTGTTATGTTGTACCATGTCAAATGCTATACTGATGTCAAGAACTATCAGAACCATTAAATCCAGATTTATTTCTTTCATTGCTTAATTATCCTGTCTTTGAAGTTTGCATACATAAGAATCCAAATTGTAAAATATAAATTTGGACAAGGAGACTTACCTGTGTTCTACCAGGTTTAATGGCCTCCATCATTTCTCTCCAAACTGGAAATGGTAAAAGGATCTTCAGTTTTTCAGTCGACAGGACACCCTCCTTTAGTGACAGCAGCTTAAAAGTTTCATTGCTTACCCTGTAAACAATAAAGAGCTGATCATAAATTGCACTAGAAAGATTTTCCTGAGTAATTTCACCAATTTGCACTGAAACTGCTTGTTCTACCTTCTCTTCCAAGATGTTTCCTCCTGGAATAAACAGGGGGTGAATATGATTGACAGAGAATGACTGTCTCTATCCAGAAAGCAGCAGTTACAAATCACATTATAGGAGTTTGCTAATTCAGATTGCAGCATAATAACATCAAAACTAAAAGCAAGAGAAGGCAATTGAGCCCCTTGAGCCTGCTCCACCATTCAATAAGGTCGTGGCTGATTTCAACAATTCCACTTTCCTCTCGCTTTCCATAATCCTTCAACCTATTACCAATTTAAAATCTGTCTATCCCCTCTTTAAATTCATTGTCCTGGCATCACTGCACGATGAGGTAGAGAGTTCCGCAAATTCAGCATTCTTTGGGAAAAGTATTTTCTCCTCATCTGTTTTAGACCTGCTACTCCTCACCCAAAAGTGATGACCTTCCATTCTAAACTAAAAGATGAAACATCCCCTCATCATCTACTTTGTCAATCCCCTTTAGCATCTTGTAGACCTCAATTACATCTCCTCTTATTTTCCTAAACTCTTGAGAGTATAGGCGGAAACTGCTCAATCTCTCTTCATGAAAGAAACCCCTCAGCTCTGGAGTTCATCTAATGAATCTGCTCTGAACGATTGGCAATGCAACTATATCCCTTCTCAAGTAAGGGAAACAAAGTTGCACGCAATACTCCAGACACAGTCTCACTAATGCCTTGTGCAATTACAGCAACACTCCCCTACTTTCTATTCCTTCAGGTATAAATGCCAGAACTCAATTTGCTTCGTCGTACTGGATTCTGCAATTCTGCTGATTTGGAATTGAAAACAGATGTTGCATAAAATATACTGAGACAGCAGAAAAATATTTTCAAAGTTACATGAATTTCAAGGGATTTCAGAAAACATTACGTTACTTCACTCAAGAAATCAGAAGATCTGATGCAGGTGTTTGAAATTATGAATGGGCTCAATCCGATCGATTCGGTGAAGAGTTTCCCCTTCTGAGAAGGCTGAACATTTGGATCTGTGAACATTTGGTGACAAATAAATGAAATGGGGACTTCAGGTGAAGGGGGTTTATTGAGGCAGTGATGAGAACGTGGATAAAGCAGTACTTTCTGTGTCCCTGCGATTCTACACAATTCACACAGATCAATTTCTTGTCAGTTTCACAAAACACCTTCAGTTCTACCTGACCTTCCTCACAGTGATATTTCCTTTTATTTCCTTAAGGATTCTGATTTAATTTTCGAGCTTCCTTGGTTAGATTCACTATGGCATGATTTAACCTCAAGTTTACATCCAGAAACCCCTGTTACATTCTGGGCAGGAGTTCATCTGCTGCTTTTCCCAACTCTGGGTGATACAGGAGCCGCAGAAATTGTGTCAATATTCCAGTATAAACAAATTGGTGAAGAAATCCAGTCAATGGGACAATTTAAATCCTCGGTCAAGCTCTCTCCCTGCTGTCTGAAATCCATGTTCACACTCAGCATTTCTGACTTTGTTTCAGAAAGGAAACGTGCCATTCTAATCTCACAATGTCCTCCAGGTGTTTAAGCTGCAGCAAAGTGGTTAATTTCTAACTGCCTGCAGTGGTGGTGTACAAATCACTTGGAAAAACTACAATCCAATTGGAATACAGCAAATAGGTCGAAAATAGCTTCATGTTAATTTTCTCATGGGGAGTTGGGAATGCCAATAACAGGAGGTCTGGCCAGTGATAACTGAACCCTGTAATGGATTAAAAATGGCTATGCCATGTGTCCAAAGAACTCCCTGCTCTTTCCTCACGTACCAGCAGAAATGAAATACATGCCCTGGAATCTCGATGACAATCTGATCTTGAAGGTTTCTCACAGGAAATATTTCCTAAACCTCGCCACATTCTGGGGCATCACTGAGCTAACACCTGGCTGCAGGAGCTCTTCCAGCTAAAATCGCTGGTATGTGTAGGACTCTCCGATATTGTTTTCTATATCTGTGACTCCGCTTCACCATTAATTCCCAAAACGTTATATCTACAACATCATAATCCGTGTGTATTCATGACCATGCTCCAGGTTTCTATGGTAGTCCTGCTACCTATCATGCATAGGAATGTGGAATCCCTTCTATCATTTGTTCTGTGAGATACAGTGCACTTGCGCGAATCAACCCGGACACCACTTGGTCACATTCGCAGTGGGAGGCTTCGGCATCTCTCCACCCACCTCTTCTCTCCGTCTGTGTGCGTTTATCTCTCTCCCCCCCCCCCCAGCCCCGTCTGTGCGTGCTCATCTCTCTCTCCGTCTGTGTGTGTTTAGCTCTCTCTCTATCTCTCCCCATCTGTGTGTGTTTATCTCTCTCTCTCTCCCCGTCTCTGTGTGTGCTTATCTCTCTCTCTCTCTCCCGTCTCTGTGTGTGCTTATCTCTCTCTCTCTCTCTCCGTCTGTGTGTGTTTATCTCTCTCTCTCCCCATCTGTGTGTGTTTATCTCACTCTCTCTCTGACCACACCCCCGTCCCTTCTCTCTCGGCTTGTGTGTCTGTCTGTCTGTGCCTGTGTGTGTATATACACCCACAGAACCTGCACAATGGGCAGCTTCCGGGGCCAGAGAAAGGAGGATGGTTCACATCCCGGGGCAAGGCTGTAATAAACAAGAACTTTCACTCTCGGGGAAAACAGTGTAGCCTCTGATCTCTGATGGGGAAGGAAACCCAGGGAGAGGGGCAGGGTATATTGGCTTCTTGAATCAAATGCATAGGGTCCTGCAGCACGGAGACAGGCCCTTCCACCCAAACTGGTCTCAGAGTCACAGAGATGTGCAGCACGGACAACAGGCCCTTCGGTCCAACTCATCCATGCCAACCAGATATCCCAACCTAATCAACTCCCATTTGCCAGCATTTGGCCCATATCTCTCTGAACCCTTCCTTTTTTATACACCCATCGCCAGAAGCCTTTAGAACATATAGAACAGCACAGTAGAGACCCTTCGCCCTCAATGTTACGCGACCCATGAAACCAATCTGAAGCCGATCCAACCAACACTATTCCATTTTCATCCATATGACTATCCAATATCGATTTCAAATGCTGTATTTGTACCAACCTCCACCACTTCCTCTGGCAGCTCATTCCATTCACGCACTGCCCTCTGCATGAAGAGGTTGCTCCTTAAATCCCTTTTATATCTTTCCCCTTACACCCTGACCACTGTCCTCTAGTTCTGGACTCCTATACCTTGTCTATTTATCTTATCCATGCCCCTCATGATTTTATAACCTCTATAAGTTCACGCCTCAGCCTCCGATGCTCCAGGGAAAACAGCCCCAGCCTATTCATTCTTTCCCTGTAGCTCAAATCCTCCAACCCTGGCAACATCCTTGCAAATATTTTCTCAACTCTTTCAAGTTTCACAACATCATTCCGATAGGAAAGGATGCACAACTGTGTGCAATATTCCCTTGGTGGCCTGGCCAATGCCCTTTACAGACACAACATGATCTCCCAATACCTATACTTTATACTCTGACTAAATAAAGGAAAGCAGACCAAACACCTTCGTCACTATCTATCTACCTCCGACTCTACTTTCAAGGAACTAAAAACCTACACCCTAAGGTCTCTTTGTTCCCCAACACTTCCCAGGACCTTACCATTAGCTAATGTACCTGGACGGCACAGTGGCTCAGTGGTTCGCAGTACTGCTTTGCAGTACCAGGGACCCGGGTTCAATTCCAGCCCCGGGCAGACGATCTGCGTGGAGTTTGCACTTTCCCCCGTGACTGTGTGGATTTCCGTCGGATTCTCTGGTTTGCTCCCACAGTCCAAAGCTGTGCAATTCATGTGAATTCGCCCCGATAAAAGCCCATAGTGATAGGTGCATGAGTAGGGAATGGATCTGGATTGGCTACTCCTCTTTGGAGGGTCAATGTGGACCTGTTGGGCCGAAGGACCTTTTTCCACACTGTGGGGAATCTAATCAAATCATTAAGCGTATAAGTCCTACTCTGATTTGCTTTTCCAAAATGCAGCATCTCACATTTTCCGAAATTAAACTCCATCTGCAACTCTCCATCTGCAACTCCCCATCCCATTGGTCCATCTGTACAAGATCCTGTTGTACTCTGAAGTAATTTTCTTCACTGTCCACTAAACCTCCAATTTTGTTGTCACCTGCAAACTTACTAACTGTACTTCCTCTCATCCAAATCATTCACATAAATGACAAAACGTAGTGGACCCAGTACCAATCCTTGTGGCACTCCAACGGTCACAGTACTCCAGTCTGAAAAGGAAACTCTACCAGCACCCTCTGTCTTCCACCTTTGAGCAAGTTCTGAATCCAAATGGTTGGGTCTCCCTGTATTCCATGAGATCGAACCTTGCTAACAGGGTGAAACTTGTCGAACACCTGGCATGGGGAAACTTGTCGAACACCTTACGGAAATCCCTATAGATTACATCCTTGGCTCTGCCCTCATCAATCCTCTTGGTTACTTCTTCAAAAAACTCATGATTTATGAAGCATGATTGTCCATGTACAATGCCATTCTGACTATCTCTAATCAGTTCTTGCCTTTCCAAATACGTGTAAATCCTATCCCTCAGGATTCCCTCCAACAACTTGCCCCCCACTGATGACAGGCTCACCGGTCTATAGTTCCCTGGTTTTCGTTACCATCTTTCTTAAATCGTTGTACCACATTAGCCAACCTCCAGTCTTCTGGAACCTCACCTATAACTCTTGTTGACACACATATCACAGCACGTTGCCCAGCAATCACTTCCCTAGCTTCCCACAGAGTTATAGGGTATACCTGATCAGGTCCTGGGGATTTATACATTTTTATGCATTTCAAGCCATGCAGCACCATCTCCTTGTAATATGGACATTTTTCAACATGTCACCATCTATTTATCCACATTCTATATCTTACAAATCCTTCTCCACAGTAAATACAGATGCAAAATACTCGCTTAGTACCTCACTCATCTCCTGAGGTATCACACATAGACTGCCTTGCTGATCTTTGAGGGGCCCTCTTCTCTCCCTAGTTACCCTTTTGTCCTTAACATACTTTTGGATTCTCCTTAACCCTATTTGCCAAAGCTATCTCATGTCCCCTTTTATGCCCTCCTGATTTCCCTCTTAGTGTACTCTTACTTCCTTTATACTCTTCTAAGTTATCGCTCAATCTCTCCTGCCTATACCTGAGAAATACTTTCCACATTTTCTCAAACAAAACCTCAATTTCTCTAGTCATCCAGCATTCCCAACACCGACCATTCTTATGTTTTATTCTGACAAGAAGATATTGCCCCTGGACCCTGGTTATCTCTTTTATTTTAAATGCACACAAAACCCATTTCCCTGCATTTGGCCCATCTCCTTGTTACTCATGCATGACGGACAAAGTGAGGACTGCAGATGTTGGAGATCAGAGTCGAGACTGTGGTCCTGGAAAAGCACAGCAGGTCAGGCAGCATCCAAGGAGCAGGAGAATTGATGCTTCGGGCATAGGCCCTTCCTGATGAAGGTTTTATGTCCAAAACACCAATTCTCCTGCTCCTCAGATGCTGTCTGACATGTTGTGCTGATCCATGTATTTGTCCAAATGCCCTTTAAATGTTGTAATTGTACCAGCATCAACCACTTCCACTGGCAGCACATTCTATATGTGTACCACACTCTGTATAAAAAAGTTGTCCCTCAGGTTTCAATTTATTTTTCCCCTCGAACCTTAACCTCATGCCCTCCAAGCCCCGATTCCCCAACCTGGATAAACACTGAGTGCATTCACCCAATCCATCCCCCTCATGATCTCATACACGTTTACGAGACACCCCACCCAGTCTCCTACACTGCACAGAAAACGGCCTAGCTTCTCCAACCTCTTCCGATAACTCAGTCCCTTGAGTCCTGGCAGCATTCTTGTAAATTTCTTCTGCATTCTTTCCACTTTAATTACATCCTTCCTATAGCAGCGTGACCAAAAACGAATATATTACTGTCAGTGCAGCCTCACCAACCTCCGGTACAAATGTAACATAGGGTCACAGAGATGGACAGCATGGAAACAGACCCTTCAGCCCAAATCGTCCATGCCGACGAGACATCCCAACTCAATCGAGTCCCACCTGCCAGCGCCCGACACATATCCTACCAAACCCTTTCTATTCATATAACCATCCACATCACTATTAAATGTTGCAATTGTACCAGCCTCCACCACTTTCTCTAGCAGCTCATTCCAAACGCGTACCACCTTCTGTGTGAAAACATTGCTGCTTAGGTCTCTTTTATATCTTTCCCCTCTCACCCTAAAACTATGCTCTCTAGTTCTGGACTCCCCCATCACAGGCAAAAGACTTTGTTTATTTACACTATCAATCCCCCTCATGATGTTGTAAACCTCTAAAAGGTAACCCCTCAGCCTCTGATGCTCCAGGGAAAACAGCCCCAGCCTGTTCAGCCTCTCCTTATAGGTCAAATCCTCTTACCCTGGCAACATCCTTGTGAATCTGTTCTGAACCCTTTCAGGTTTCACAACATCTTTCCGATAGGAAGGAGAACAGAATTGCATACAATATTCCAACCGTGGCCAAACCAATGTCGTGTACAACCACAACATGACCACCCAACTCCTGTACTCAATACTCTGACCAATGATCTGACCGATGAAGGCCAATGAACCAAAGCCCTTCTTCACAGCCTGTCTACCTGTAACTCCACTTTCAGAGAGATGTGCACCTAAACTCAAAGGTTCATCTGTTCCTCCACATTCCTTAAGGCCATACCATTCACTCGAAACTCCTACTTTGATTTGACTTTATAAACTGCAACACTCACACATCTCTCGATTAAACTCCATTTGACATTTCTCAGCCCATTTCCCAACTGATCAAGATCCTGCTGCAATATCTGATCACATCAGAACATAATATCATAAGAACTAAGATCAGAAGTAGGCCATCTGACCCTTCCAGCCTGCTCCACCATTCAATAACATCATGCCTGATCTTTCCATGGCCTCAGCTCCACTTACCCACCCACTCACCACAACGATAATTCCTTTACTGTTCAAAAGATTGTCTATTTTTGTTTTTAAAACACCGACTGAGGAAGCCTCAACTACTTCATTGGGCAGGGAATTCCATAGATTCACATCCCTCTGGCTGAAGACGTTTCTCCTCGATTCAGTCCTAAATCTGCTCCCACTAATTTTGTGGTTCCTCCCTTTTGTCCTAGTTTCATCCACCAGTGAAAATATCCTCTCTGCTTCTATCTTATCTATTCCCTTGATAATTTTACATGTTTTTATAAGATCCCCCTTCATTCTTCAACATTCCAATGACTATAATCACACTCTACTTGGTCTCTCTTAATAAGCCAACCCCCTCATCTCCGGAATCAATCTAGTGAACCTCCTCTGCAGCCCCTCTCACACCAATACATCCTTTCCCAAGATAAGAGACCAAAACTGCTCACAGTGCTCCAGGTGCAGCCTCACCAACACCCTATACAGCTGCAACATAACCTTCCCACTTTGAAACTTAATCCCTTTAGCAATCAAGGAAAAAGTTCCATTTGACTTCTTCATTACTTGCTGCACCTGCAGACCAACCTTCTGTGATTCGTGCACAAGGACACCCAGGTCCCTCTACACAGCAGCATGCTGCAATGTCTTGCCATTAAAGTAACAGTCATTTTTACCAGCATTCCTACCAAAGTGGATGACTTATTCATTCCATCTGACAAGCCGTTGACCTCTCATTTAAAGTAGCTATGTTCCTTTGCAAAGTTTTACAATCCTCTGCATGCATTACCCTACTGCTCATCTTAGTGTCATCCACTAACTTTAGCACACTACACATAGTCCCTAACTCCAAATCAGTGATGTAAATTGTGAATAATTTCAGTCCCATTACTGATCCCCGAACTACACCACTAGTCACTGATTGCCAACCAGAAAAGCTCTCACTTATCCCCAATCTTTGCTTCCTGTTCATTGACTAATCTTCTCTCCGTGTTAATACTTTACCCATAATACCATGCATCTTTATTTTATGCAGCAGCCTTTTATTTGGCACCTTGTTAAAAACCTTTTGGAAATAGAGGTACACCACATCTACTGTGTTCCCATTGTCTACCATACTGGTAATGTCTTAATAGAATTTCGTTAGATTAGTAAAGCATGACATGCCCTTAATGAACCCATTTTGCATCTGTCCAATGGGACAATTTCTATTCAGATGCCTTGCTGTTTCTTCCTTGGTAATTTGCTCAAGCATTTACCCCACTACTGAGTTAAGTTAACTCATCCATAATTCCCTATCTTTTGTTTACCTCCATTCTTAAACGGTGACATCACGTTTGCTGTATTCAATCTGCTGGAACTGCCCCAGATTCCAGTGGAGTTTGGAAAATTACCTCAAGTGCATCGGTTATTTCTCCCACCTTCTCTCGCTAAGTACCCCAGGATGGATTCCATCATGGCCAGGAGAATTGTCTATCCAGATCTTCATTAGCTTGCCCAACACTAGCTCTTTGTGATAATGATTGTTTCCTCGCCTATCTTCATCTCTTTGTCATGTACTGGCATGTTATTTGTGTCTTCCACTGTGAATACTGACACAAACTACCAGTTCAATGCCTCGACTATTTCCTCCGATCCCATTACTAAATGCCCCTTCTCGTCCTCTAAAGGACTTGAGCCTGTCTTTTTCGTTTTACATATTTATAAATACTTTTCCGATCTGTCTTTATATTCTGTGCTAATTTTTCTCACGTTCTATCTGACTTTTCTTTATAGTTCATTTTGTGGCTTTCTGTCGAGCTTTAAAGCGTTCCCAGTCTTCCAGTATCCTGCTGATCTCGGCCACTTTGTATGCCTTGTCTTTCATTTTGATTGTTTCCCTTATTTCCTAAGACACTCATGGCAGATAACCCCTTTACCGACAGTCCTCCATTTTCATTGGGAGATACCTTTGCTGAGCACTTTGAAAATTTGTTTTGAAAATCCTCCACTGTTCATTAACTATCCCACCATAAAGTCTTTGCTTCCAGTCTAATTTAGCCAACTCCACCCTCATCCTATTGCAGTCTCCTTTGTTTAAACACTGGACCCTGGTATTGGCTTTTATCTTTGCACTTTCCAGCTGTATTTGAAATTCCACCACACTGTAATCGCTCCTTCCAGGAGGATCCCGAACTATGACATCCATTAATTATAGTCACAGAGATGTACAGCATAAAAACAGACCCTTTGGTCCATGCCGACCAGATATCCTAACCTAACCTAATTCCATTTGCTAGCACTTGTCCCATTTCCCTCTCAACCTTTCCTATTTATATACCCATCCAGATGCCTTTTTAATTTTGGAATTGTACCTGCCTCCACCACTTCCACAGGAAGTTTGATCCATACATGTTCTGTCCTCTGTGTTTACCCCGAGGTCCTTTTTAAAATATGTCAGCTATCTTCCTTATCTATGCCTCTCAAATCTTTCACCCACATTGTTAATGAATAATGTGAACAGTTGTGATCCCGACACTGACCCCTGTAGGACTCCACTAGTCACTCAGTGTCATCCTGAATAAGACCCCATTCATCCCCACTCTCTGCCACCTTCCTGTCAGCCAATCCTCTATCCATGGCAGTACCTTGCCCCTAACACCATGGGCTCTTATCCGATTTAGCAGCCACCTACATGGCACCCTGTCAAATATCGTCTGGAAATTCAAATAGATCACACCGACTGGCTCCCCTTTGTTTCACTTGCTTGTTCCCTCCTCAAAGGATGAAAACAGACTTATCAGGCATTACCCCCCCCACCACCTCATCCCCCCGACCCCATTCCCCACCTCGATGAAGCCATGCTGACTCAGTCTGATTTTACCATGCACTCCACAATCTCATCCATAAAAATACACTAAAATCTTAACAACGACTGAGGTCAGTCTAACTGGGCTATAGTTTCCTGGCTTCGGCCTCCTTCCCTTCTTCAACAGTGATGTTAAATGAGACATTTTCCAGATCCTTGGGACCCTTCCTGATCTCAGTGATTCCTGAAAGATCACCACAAATGGCTTCACAATCTCCTCAGTTAGCTCCTGGTGTAGTCTGTGTGGTCTGAGTGATTTATCCACCTTCAGAACTTTCTGCTTCCCAGCATCTTCTCCTTAGTGATGGCCACATTCTCCTTAGTGATGCTGTTGGTATCTTCCACTATGAAAACTGATGCAAAGCATATGTTCAGATCCTGCTCTGTTTCTTTGTTCCCCATGACAACTTCTCCATTCTTATTTTCCAGCGGCAATGTCCATTCTTGACTGTCCTTACTTTGTATATATTGACAAAAAGCTCTTTCCAATCTCCTTTATGTAACAACTCAGCTGACTCTCAGATTTCCTCTTCTTCCCCCTTATTGCTGTTTTAGTTGTCCTCTGCTGGTTTTCAAAGCCTTCCCAATCCTGTGGCGTCCCAATAATCTTCACTTTCTGTTTGTGTTACTTATAAATATAGACATGTTCACTTAGATAAAATCAACAAAGAACGTAAAGGTGTGCATTTTCATAGATATATTTGTACAAATGTAGACATGTTCACGGGCAGCAGACACACACAGGCACTCATGCACACACTCTCTTTCACACACACACAAAATGTGACACAAGCACACACAAATACACACGCACACACATGAAAGTAGATTGGGTGGTAGAGAAGGTGTATGACACCTTGCCTTTATTGGTCAGAGAATTGATTTCAAGAGTCAGGACGTCTTGTTGCAGTTTTATCAGACTTCAGTAAGGCCACACGTAGAGTATTGTGTTCAATTCTGTGCACCACATAACGGGAAAGATATGGAGGTTTTGGAGAGAATGCAGAAGAGGTTTATCAGGATGCTGCCTGGATTCGAGGGTATGAGGATTAAGAAGAGAATATAAAAAAAATCGTGTTGTATTCTCTGGAGTGGTGGAGGCTGAGGGGAGACTTGACAGGAGTTTATAATATTATGAGCTGCATATGTAGGATTGATGGTCAGAATCTTTATCCCCGATTTGAAATGTCTAATACTAGGGGTCATGCATTTAATGTTCGAGGGGGAAGGTTAATAGGAATGTGAGGGGCCGGTTTTTTACAAAGAGAGAGAAAGGACTGTGGAACGCACTGCCAAGGGGTGGAAGCAGATAAGGTCATTTAAGGGGCTTTTAGATAAGCACGAGAGTATGCAAGCAATAGAGGGATATTGACCAATGGCAGGCAGAAGGGATTAGTTTTATTTGGTGTCACATTGGACAACTTGCTGGGCCAAAGGACCCGTTCTTGTGCTGTATAGTTTCATGTTCTATACACAACCTGTCACACAAACTCACACTCACTCACACACAGACACACAAAATGCACTTAAACGCAAAGACACAAAGACTTCATCCGGAGGCTCATTGAAGATGTTACCTAGTATGGTTCCAGCACAACGAGCAAACCTACATCCTGAACAAATACTTTCTCACTTGCACATACACAGAGAGAAACAAGCACACCCACACACACACTCAAACAACGCACTCACACCCACCCACACACACACAAACATGCACACACACAAACAACGCACTCACAAAAGCACAAACACATACACTCACAAGCACACATACGCTCACACACATATGCGCACGCACAACCACACACGCACACTGACATGCACACACTCAAACAACACACTCACAAAAGCACAAACACATGCTCTCACAGGCACACATTTGCTCACACACAGACGCACACACACAAACACAGACACACACACAGCAACACATACTCACACTTATGCACACACACATGCACACACCGACGTGAAAACCCACACAGACTGAGACACACACAGGCACAGACACACACACACACACACTTGCACATTTAGTATGAGATGTAACATTTTAAGTGGGCATAAGTGAGGACTGTTGATGCTGAAAACCAGAGTTTAGATTAGAGTGGTGCTGGTGTCCGAAGAGCAGGAAAATTGACATTTCGGGCAAATGCCCTTCATCGGGATGAAGGGTTTTTGCCCGAAACATCGATTTTCCTGCTCCTCGGATGCTGCCTGACCTGCTGCGTCATTTTACAGTGGGGAGCATCGAAGTGACATTGAACAACACTATTATGAATCATTGGCAGAAACTGTGGGACCTGGAGGTTTGAAAATGTTGGGATATTTTTCGAGAGTTTTTAGTGAAGCATATTTCTTCTGTTTCTTTATTTGGGATAGAGGTATTGCTGATTTGGTCCAGCATTTATTACCACATCCCTAGTTAGCCTTGAGAAGGTGGGGGTGAGCTGCCTCCTTGAACCACTGCAGTCCATGTGCTGCGGGTAGACTCACAAGATCCTTAGGGAGGGAGTTCCAGGATTTTGACCCAGTGACACCGAAGGAACAGTGATATATTTCCAAGTCAGAAAGAGGTGTAGCTTGGAAGGGATCTTCCAGGCAATGGTATTACCATTTAACATGCAGACACTGTTGATTTAATATTTATTTAAAAACTTACATTTTTGAGGATTGTGGAAAATATTTCATGTTTTGTGGAAACACCTCGAGTGGTTTCTTTAAAGGTCACGGGCACTGCTTTTCTAAAACCCAAACTTCCATGAAATGACATGACTTGTGCTCACTGCTCGCTGTGCTGTACACCGTGCTGTGGCTGTTTGTACAGGAACTGGATGGAGAGAGTGCTTTGTGTCAGTAATTAGCTGAGGGGCATAAAACCTGTGAGGAAGGGCTCCCCATCTGATCACTCCCATGGTTGGTGAAAGAAACAACCCACTTGTTGAGTTCAGGATGAAACCTTTCCTTCTGAAAGAATGATCGATTGAACTTCTCGATTGTATTTCCCTGAACAAGCTGATAGATACCGGGGACAGCCCTGCGTGTGTGTGATTAGTGATGGCCACATGTGTCAGGAGACAGAGGTGATAGACTTTGAAAGATTTTTTGCTTCATCCTTTTGTCTTCAACAATGACCTATTGGCTGAAGTGTTATTGCTTTCAGAAATACAATCCCTGCAGAGAATATTCACTTTTCTCTTTTCATTCAGAGTGAGATTATGTTAGAGAGAAAAACAGCAAATTATTGGAAAAGCTCAGCATGTCTAGCAGCATCTGTGGACAGAAATCTGAGTTAACATTTCGAGTGCAGTGACCCTTCCTCAGAAGCACTAACTCTTTTTATTTCTCTCCACAGAAGCTGCCAGACCTTCTGAGCTTTTCCAGCAACACTGCTTTTGTTTCTGATTTACAGCACCTGCA